>NC_079153.1:88756294-89381294 GCF_947563725.1 Argiope bruennichi
TGCGAATACATACTTTCGAATGAATTTCATTTACGCACTTTGTAAAAGAAAATAACATTTTAAAGCACTATTTTTAATATGATGAGTCAAACTTGAAATTGTGAAAATTCATGATAATTTTGAAATGGGAGGAGAAATAATCTCATGTAACAAAGATATAATTCTAAATTCAATGGCTGTCCTTATATCTTATTTTTATTTAATCATGCCATCGCTAACGGACAATAAAAATATCTAGTTTTTAAAAAAGTAACAAAACACTTTGCTCAAAATCAATGAATAAGAAAAAGTTTAAGAAAAATTTACTTACAAATTTATATGATTGACATTTTGTTTTGATTTTTAAAGTAACATTATAATTTTATAGTTTGGTTGTTCTGTATTCTTTTATTTTATGTGTATCTTATATTCTGAGATTCTTTTTTATGTTTTTCAGAAATCTATTTTATTTCTGAATTGTTATGTTTCGTCTCAGAATCCTCCCCATCAACGCTTGCGCCTTGCACATTTGGGGGTTGGGCTGAGCTGGTGGAGATTAAATAAATAAATAATTCATTTTGCTTTTTTGGTGTAGACATATTTATTACTTCACGATGCGTTTTGTTCGAACATTAATTCTCAATGACCTTGTCCTTTGAAAAAATATTAATCTAAATAAGTGAATACTAGAAAGTAATCTTCGCAATGATAATATTTTTGATTGCCAAGAACTATTCAACATAATAATGTTTATTCCTAAATTCTTTCAACGGACTTCTAAATATCTATACATGCTTCCCAAAATACTAATTATGACTATCAATCACTGAAACTGTCGATCCACTAAAAACAGCAAAACAAAGATTGAGAAAATGAAAACAATTCATCGTGATAACGATCTATTTATTAAAAGCATAATTAATTTTGGGATCGGGAAAAATCCGAATTTTCCATATTCTACCTTTATGTCCCATTGATTATAACTATTTGAGGTTTTGCTCCATCAAATTGGTTGATTAATAAACCACTCTCATGTAATAAACACAATGAATTTATTATTTTTTTATCAAAGAATTTAAAAGGATATTAAAACTTTTGCAAATATTCAACTGTGCATTTTTTTTTTCATTTTTCATTTTCTTTTAAAGAAAGAAATCAATCAAACATTCAAATAATTATTTAGAAATAGTTTAATATAAAACTATTTAGAATTATTTTAGTTTAAAAACGCTTAGAATTGGTTTGGAAGAAAATGACATTTAATATAAAAATTGTATTGTAAATGTTAGACAAATCAAATATCTCAATCAAGTTATCTCGAATTTTTGTTAAATAATTATGATTTTAAATTGTAATACATTTACTTTACATAAAGAATTCAAAAAGTTAAACACAAAATTTCTTTTAATAAAACGGAAATCCGATTTTGTGGTATTGCGGTAACCTATATTAAATTACTTTTCTTGTAGTAAGAGCAAGACGGATGTAAAAAATGTCTTGCATTGGGAAAAAACCAAAGGATACATTCCAGGTATAACTTCCCCATTAGTTATTAGAAATTATTATTCACCGCTTTTGCACTAAATTCAGTTACAAGCTAAAAAAAATGCAGGGTTAAGCAAATAGTTAGTTTAAGGTTAACACTACAATCGTAGAAACTGATCATTCAGAATTTTTAGATGTTTTTATCATATTGCCGAAATCAGTACGAAGACTGTTAACAGAATACATATGTTTTTGTGGTAAATACCACCGCCTATTTTATTATAATATTTTTTTTAAATATTTAATTCTTTTTAAGTTTCATATCATCATCAACAATAATAAAAAAATACTTGGCTCATGACTTTAGATTTAATATGCATTATAATCATATATGATGGATCTTCTGGGGAATAGAATGTCCTCTGTTTATCATTTCTGAAACTGAGACCTATTCAACCAAATGGTAAGGGAAATACAGCGTCAATGGACTCTTCAAAACATTCTCACATAGCCTCCTTCCCCCACCCCTATAAAACTGTGAACCTTGGGCAAAGCCGCGAATCTCACTCTGCTCAGATTTTAATTTTCAGTGTCTCATACATAAGAGTGTGTGTAATTGAGCAAAAATAAATATAGTAACGAAAATTTATATTTGTGGATTAATTGTATGGGATTGGCGTTTAATATCTATCAAATATCAATTTTAAGCGTGAATTTATTATTTTGACTGAACCCAGCGCTTATTTTTCGGCAATTAATCGCTGGTACACAATTAATGTAAAAACACCAAAATTTCGAATATGCATTTTCGATACCTTTTTACTGATTGACTGATGCCAAAAATCGACAAAGATTTACAATTCTTGTCACAAGATGGCTTACAAATTTCATTATTATTATTATTGCGTTTTTTAGCTATCGCTTTTAGACATATACAAACGCATAAACCGACAGATGGCCAAACTCTTGTCAGATTTGGTTTTAAATCTGATATGAAGGTGCATTTCAGACGGTAAGCTTCTATACAAAATTTTTATTTCGCTCTTTAAGTTTTAAAATTGTCATATTTACTTGTAATCGGATAATAAGAATTTCTCTTAATGAATTTTATTAAAAATTTGATAAAAATTTTAAAATGTTAAAAGTGTTTAGCAAAAATTTGAATTATATAATTTCTATAGACTTTACACTAAATTTAAAAATTTGATAGAAATTTTTAAATTTAGTGTAATTTGTCCAAACATTCGTCACAATCTCGAATTCGATTTTTTTTTTTTTTTTTTTTTTTTTTTACAATTACAATATTTTCTCTTTATTACACTTCATATGCGAAAAAGAAACAAAATACAATGGGCAATTAATTATTTGGAAAGAACTTGCTATTATTTGCTAAAAGTTGTCAGTATTTTTAATTGATCTGGCATACAAAGCATATATATATTTTAAAACAGTTTAACATGATATGCTTCATGCTTATAAAGAGAGGATTTTTTAACCAATATTTCACCCATATTCTGCTGTTCTAAAATTTTAAAACATTTTATATTATTTTAACTATTTTTACATTATATTAAATTAATTTAAATATTTTTTGATAAAAAATCACTGTTTTAATATTTCCTTAATTTAATTATTTATTAATCAGTCAACTTAGTGTAATTTGGTTTTTGTACCAATGGTGCTATCTGGTGAATTTTTGAAAAAAAAAATCGCAGGATTTCTTGCTATTTATAAATGAAGAATTGTAAAATAAAATTTAAAAAGTAGAAAATAATTAATTTTAAAATGTTCCTTTTCTATTTCATTTATCAATGATGTTTTTAAAAACTGCTTTTGTTAAAGATATTCAGCAATTTTTTTTTCTTTATTTATATTATTCCTATTTTTAACAACTATCGACTTATGATTAATTGCAAATTCTTTTTAAGCTTGTTAAAAGGCATTGGTCATTGACAGAAAGATTAAGATAAAAATAAATTTCCTTTTATCGATTTCAAAAACAGGAATGGTTGTAAGAAATTAAATTTTAAATCTGAATTTAATAGTTAAAGATATTATATTTCTAATTCGAACTGATTCAGGATTATAAATTCTTTCATGTTCTTAAACGCTTGTTTCACTCTCTCTTTCGTTCGCTAATGTTCTTTTGTTAAATACATTTTTCCTACACTGTATTCTTTCATCTTAATCTAGCCAAAGACCTTTCAATCATAAATACTTATTTTTAAAAAAATAGCCTACAAATATTTTGAAATCCATTTCACATGCACTTTACTCATAAGTGCATTCAACCATTATTTATAAAAAAAACATCCATTAAAAACTATTTGTAAATGTTTAGAGATCGTATTAACTTCTCAAAGCTTTATATTTTTTCATTTCCATTTGAATTAAAATAAAAGAGCAAATACATACTTCCCTTCACGAATAAGTCAACCACAAAAGACATATCCATTCATAAAATGAGTCATTAATTCTTCTTTCAGCTTGAATTAGAAAGGATTCATATATTTTTGAGTCGATTTTGTTTTTGTGCAAAATAATAATTTTTCACCATGCTGCTCCAAGCCTACGATTTTTTTAATACTTTTACACTTGTTTATTACTTGACTTAGTTAAGAAACTTAGAATAAGAATAAAATTTCAGTTCCGTGAATTCTTCTGGCCTTATTTAAACATTCTGTCATAAATATATAAGTCAAAAAATAATATAAAAATATTTTAAAATCTATTGCATATGAAAATTTACTCGAAAATAAATCAGAGAACAGAGATTTAATATTATATATTAAAAATTCACCTATAAATCTAATTGGCCATTTTGAAATTTTAATGAAATGTTTCCAAATAAAAATAAATGTATATATTGTATTCAAAATATAATGCTGAGCTTTCACCTTTTAAATTTATTTTATTAAATGTAATTCTTTTAATGGAATTCAATTATATTGATAAAAAAATTAATGTAAGTCGTAGCATTCTAAAAAAGGAGGCTAGTCTTTCAGATATTAACTCAAGAATCCATAGAATGGTTGATTATTTGCATAAGACATATAAAAAAATACCAATACAATTTTGTTTAAAATTTCTTTAAAGATTTCTTGAGAGAAATGGTGACATAGGAATGCCACGATTTCTCTCAAACAAAAATAAATCGCAAATTATTTTTATGGAAGAGTTCTAAAAATATTAGAAATTCTTCATATTCATAGTTACGGTTGTATCTCATTGTTATGGTTGTTAATAATGAATTTGTAAATTAAATTATCTTTATTTAGGGTTCAAATATAAATTTTTTGTGAGGAAATAATTTTTATGTTTAATAAATTTATTCCTTATTTTAGTTAGGTAAATTTTATATGTGACAATATGTCAACAAAGGAATATATTAAAAATAAAGGAAAATGCTTTGAAAATCCGGGGATATATGAGTATTTCTAGTATTTGAACGTTTTCGGATTTAAGCCTTTTTTTTTTTAAATTTCTCCAGAAAAATTTGATGAACTTCCCTTGAACTCTGATATTACAGGGATGATTTGGTTTTGAAGATATTTAGGGATCGGCCAGAAATCAATAAAAGAGGAAACTGTTTAGGTTTTTTCCATTTCAAAGAAAGCTAATAATTTTTATTATTATTCCTGAATTTTTGTGCTTAGCTCTTATATGCATTCTCAAAAAAATAATATTTATATTCTAAAAAAAATATTATCTCTTTTTAAATTCTGAAATTTTTACCACGTTTTTTTTTTTTTTTTTTTTTTCCTTATAACATTTAAAGCTTTCAACTAAATTATATGAAACTTATAGAATATATGACAATATGCAAGGAAAGCATTTTTATTAAAATTCAAAGAAATATCTGGAATATTAAAGGTGGTATGAATATTTCTAGTGAATAATTATAATTTTAATTTTGTATTTGAGATCCACAATGTAATTCTTGTTTCATAGTTTTAAAGTCGGACATAAAAGTAGGTAACTCATATAAAAATTAGTAAAAAAATCCGTGTGAAATACTGTTAAGATGCAAAAAAATATTGGAATTGTAATGTCAGTTGTTCTCTAAAAGAAACTATCTGATGAGGTCTTTGCCATTGATTGCCTTCTTTTAATATTCGGATTTTAGAGCTGTTATATTGAACAATAAAAAATATATTTATAAATTTTTATACTTTTTTTTAAATTCTGTCAGAATTAAATTAGATACCGTAAAGCGATAATCTTTTATTTAATTATTCATTTTCTTTGCAAACAATAAAGCTTAATATTACTCAGCTTGATATGCCTATATAATTAAAAACATATATTACATATCTACATTATTATAATTAAATTTATAATAATGTAGATATGTAAATGACTAATGTGGCATCGGGTCACTTTTTACTTTAATGACAGTAGTTATTCAGTAAAAAAGTCTACCAACATATTTTTGAAAGGCTTCAGTTGAAATTACACATTGTTCTTAAACCACAGTTACTGTTGTAGGACATTGGGTAAATCTTGGATTTATTCCATAAGTATTTTATGGGAGTGAGATTGGTCTGAGGCGTCATTTCAGTTTCTCTACAATCATTTCAACAAGCCAGATATGCACAGCTCAGGCCTTGTCAACATGCTGAAACAAACTTTTTCTCCTTAAATTTTGCCAAAATGTAAGCAGTATGGAATTGCTCAAATTATAAGTTACCATCTTTAAAGTTTCTTACATTAGAAGCTAGATTGCTAAATCAAAACAATGTGGAATATCTACAATCATTATATTCTTACCATTAAAACCTACAGTCGATCATAATTTCATGCCAGTATTGAAACATCTGCAGAATAAGTAAAACATAAATAATTTTTCTCCATATGCTGTATATCAAGTTAAATGAAGGCAGAATTCTAATAATATTTCTTCTTATCACTTATAATGCATAATCTTATGTACTTCAAATTAAGTACTTAATTTGCATGCAGGGACATTTAGTATGATTCTAACCTTTATATAATTGAATATATTTATTCTTTGATTCAAGTTTAAAATATGAATTTTTAGATAATCTCGCTTTATTTTCTTCTCTCAGAGAATAACTGAAAATCATTCTACTGGAATGGCGATATATTTTTTTAATCTTGGTAGTATCCATCTGGAACTTTTATAAAGTTGTCCTATGTATCTGACTTCGAGATCAGAAAAGGCAAATCATGCCCTTTTTCGCGCATGGGAAACAAAAATTATATTTTACAAATATTCATTTTTCTTCAAATATTCAAAACCTTTACTTCATATTTTTAAATAATGGTATGTGGTATAATATTTCACATGTTCAGTAAGTTTCCTATGATTTGATTGAAAACTCTGTATGTTGTAACCAAAAATATCCAGAAAAACTTGAGATTTTTGTTAAAAAATCCTTTATAGCCCACCGAATATGCAACCTAATTTTACGGAGATATATGTAAATATTTGAGAAGAAATTGATTTTAGTAATGTCAGGAAATTTATAATAATGATTTATAAATTAAAATCTTTCAAATTAGTGACTTTCCAATCATAGTAGCTAACTAAATGGCCCGTAATACTGATAAAAGCAAATATAACAATTGTTTTTTATGTTGCTTTTTCAAGTTCATAAATCTATTATTTTTGACAGTCTAAACTATAAATTAATGGAAAAATTTAAAATCTTTCAGTAAAAATTAAGTCATTCAATTCTCTGGACAAGAGTCTGAAAATATGATCTGGAAATGAAAGGTAGAGGTAAAAGAAAGTACGAAAATTCCTAAATAATTAATTTTGAAGTAATGAAACAGTTCATTACCAAGAATAAAATTGATAAAAAAAATTAGAAAAATGAAAAATTAGAAATAATATATTTTTGCTATTAATTTTTATATTTTCCTTTCAAATTGGTTAATTCACATAAGGTGAAAAAAGTAATATAAATTGGTACACTTCTACAAATGATAAATTAAAAAAATATATTAACAGATCAATCTTTTTTCAACAGGAGCCACTTACTTTTTGCTAAAGAAATAAGAATAATCTGAATCATTTAATTCAAATTCGGAACATTTATTTAAATCCAGGACAGACAGACCGGGAAAATTCAAGACTTCCTAACTAATATAGGAGGTCTCACCAACTTTTAGTTTATATTGCTCTATCTGTAATATTTTTAATCCATCTGAAGCAAAATATACTACTTTTTCTAACTGTATCACTTTAAATATAAATACTTCACTGAATGCGTATAAATATATGTATTCTGAAATATACGCACTCCATTGAATATCAGCTATTATGTGGTCTCGTGCAAGTGAAATCTAGTCAGATATTCTTGCGTTAATGCGTCATGAAAGCCCGGAAAATGTTCAGACTAAGGGATAATGTTCGTCATTTAATCATACTTCAAAAGTGCAAATCCACCCCAAAATAACACTACCATAACTTCAAACCTAGTTTCTTTGCCAACTAAAATTGACACTTTAACTAGCTAATATAAATATCGAAGAGAGGAGCAGAGTTTGTTGTATACTTAAATTCCATCATTTCAAAGAATTGACCGATATTTTTCTTATTTCTATTAATATCACATTTGGGCAACAAACATGTATTTGGGAATGGTTAATTTTATAATATTTTTTTTACTACTGTTTATAGTTGTTTATGGTTACATATTTTCAATGTCTAGCAGAATACACAAATAAAAATTAAATTCAAAAACACTTAAATAGAAAAAAAATAACACTTTTAGAATTCTCTGTTTCTATGCTGCATTTATAAGTATCGGACAAAGAAATAACAAATTTCAGTATTTTCTATCATTTGGAATACAAAATGAGGTACGTTTTTTTAATTAATTTTCTAATTTCTACTCAAAACCAATATTAATACCATGAAATTATAAAGAGTTAAGAACCTTAGAAATTCAATAAAATATCAGTCTAAAATAATTCAATCCAAATGTTGAAAGTGGGCATAACTAAGGCGATCTATATAAATAACAGTCTCTTCTTCATATATCATGTTAACTGGCAGTGAATGGTGCATTTTTCTCAACTGATATTGTTGGAGTTTTTAAAAATTTTTATAAGCATTTAGTCAAAATATAGTTTTTTTAATTTAGGATAATAAATATTTTTAATCAAAAACATTATTTATATAGAATTCACATATTAATTTTTATGCTTTTACACACAAGCGTAGCGTAATCTTAATTTAAAAAGATGTGCTGTTAATTGTTGCAATTTTTAAAAATTATTTTAACATAAAAAATTGCTCTTTGAGAAAAAAAAATGTCTTGGTGGAAAAATTTCTGTAATTTTCATTACATTTAATTTAGCGTAATTTGTAAAAAAATCATATAAATATTTAAATCATGTTAAATAGAAAATTTATTCTAAACTTTTGAAAATAAACTAATAAATTATAAAATATACACTTTGATAAATTATAATTTACCAATTTTTTCAGCTTTGATATTTTATAGATTTAAATAGTTCCTTTTTTTTTGTCACGAATTTATTTAACTTTTTTTTTAGTTTCGCAAATATTTTAATATTAATGTAATGATTCATGCATTCTTCTCATCAAACATTACATTAAAAATTATATTCATTTGCTTTCAATTTTATTATTTTCCATATTCTTCTGTTCTGCTCTTGTTATTAGTTTACAATATAAAATTAGAACATTTCCATGAAAACATTTATCTTTCCTATGAAATCGTCATGCATATGTTCTTAGGTGTTTCTGTATTCTTATTGCAAAAACCAAAACTGTAGGTTTTAAAAGTTGATTCGCCCTAAAACTGGCATCTCGGTTTTTTGTTTTTTTTGTTTTTTTTTCCCTCTGTGTGCTCATGCATAGTTCAAAAGAGATTTTAGAAACCACGAATACATACCTCCAATAATTATGAAAAGCATACAATACCAATGAATGCAAGAGATGGAACTTGTACATTTGTTCAAACAGGATAGATGAAATTTGAACGAGGTTTACGTATTTCCAAATAACATTAATTAAAAAAAAATATTGTAAGAGTTGTATTTAATTTGCTGGAGTTTGTTCAGAATATCTTGATTTTGAAGGCATTACAAGAGTACTTTGTATAGTTCAATATTTCATTTAATTTATTTTAGTGAAATGTGCTTCCTTACATATCTTTAATTTATTTTGTAATAAAATGATTTTGTATTTGTGTTCGAATTACGAAAATGGCTTTTCGCATGGTAATACAACAGTACTCATTCTGATTTCTTCTTATGATATATATGTTATGATATTATGTTTAAAACTTAAAGTGTTCTGGGAGCTTTTTTTTTTTTTTTTTTGAAATTTCAATTCATCAAAAACTAAGTAAATTTTGATGATAACTTGGGAAATATTATTAAATAAATATATATTTTACACCATTTCAAAATTTTAAAAAGGTAAATGTCTTTCTAAAGATACCAATTTAATAGTTGTGCAAATTATTCCTAAATTTTGGTAATTTTTAATTTAAAAAAAAATTTTTTTTTACAATTTACAACAATATGTTGAATTGTTGCTCTGAAAATCAACCCCTTTTTGTTGTTTCATTAAATATGTGAATACATGATTTTCTTCATCTGTTGAAAGCTAAAGCAGGAAGATTCCATTTAATATCTATGCAGTTTACAAGACAAATTAAGAAGTCAAGTTGCAATGTTGTTAAATTTAGAAAGTAGATGAACCGCACATTCACATTTTTAAAAGAATGAGAATTGGTCTCCATTTTGAAAGATTCATAAACACAAATAAAAAAATATATGTAAGATAATTAGAATAGCACGGTTTTTTTTCTATTAATTTGACAGAATCATGGACGTGGAGCTTCATTTAAACGATTGATCTGATATTAAATATAATCAATATTCTCGGCGAACCAGCTGCTGTCTAAAGGCGACTAGTGACGAGTTAGAGATCGCAAAAATTAGAAGAGAAGTGAGGAGAACAATTACAATTTGAAGCATTATGATGTCATTAGGGTAGTTTATATACAAAAGGAACAAAATATGCATTATATTAAAGTGGCTTTAATTTCTGATGTTTAGAAGATTTGTTTTGAAAGAAACATGGATATTAAGTTATCTGTAAGATATTTAATTCAAAGTAATAACAACAAAAATCTCAGCGAACTAGCTGTTCTCCAAGACAGCTATTATTTATAAAACTGAAATGTCTACAACAGCTCCATTTTATTGGAATGGAATCAATTACTGCTGATTATTGATTACTGATTATTATCCCCTCCTCATCATAAGTTTTAAATTGCATTTTCTCGTTTCGAAGATTCGCCTAAGAGACTAGGTATTGTGTATATGATTTCCAATTGGAATTATTGTCAATGAGGTAAAAAATCTTTTAATGTCAACAAGCTCTAAAATGTTAATATAAGATAACATCTTATATTTGATGCTTTTTTTGTCTGTTAAATGTTTTTGTTTCTATTTGTTATTTGTTTATTAAACTCTCAAGGTCCTAAACAAATGCAGTAAAACTGACAAAATATACAGTAAACTACTATTTTCAAGAGACAACTCTTACGCCTTGAAACGAATTCATTTAATGCCAATAATTCATACCACATTTTACTGGATTATTCTTTAAATAAAATATAACTAATTTTGTACTAACTTGGGATTGGTTCTTATGTTCTTATTAAAAGTACTATCATATAAAAATAAATTTTATTTTATACAAAGTTATTTGATTTCTGAAGAGTCCAAAATCTGCAGATTTGTCGTCTGCTTTATTCTGGTAATATATACAATATAAATAAATATTCATTTAATTTGTAAATGATTCACAAACACATAGTATTTTGTTAGTCTGAGGATCATCTGTTTTATTCTGGTAATATATACAATATTAATATTTATTAAATTTTGAAATCATTCACAGACACATAGTCTTTCTTTGTGTGACTAATATTTATTTAAAAATTTTACGATAGATATTTAGAATGATAAAATGAAATTCTACGAAGTAACTTATTGTTTGTGATAAAAGAATTCCAGATCGAAGCTCTTTTTTTCTTTTTCTTTTTTTGCCGGATTCTAAACTTCTTTGGATTGTATTAATATATTTGATTTTCCCTGATCAAAGAACACAATTCTTTTAATAATGTCATAGAACAGAGGAAATTCTCGGAAAACTCCTGAATTTTAAATAAAATTCTTAGGAACAAACATACAGAGATAAAAATAGTTTTACCAAGCGTCAAACAATTTTTTATCTGATTCTTTCGGTCAATAATTTATAATTATTTTATATTCCACAAGAAATTAATGAACACACTGTATTATTTGAAAAAAAAAAAGTTCGTAAAATGAAAATTTTGTGTTAAACCGATAATATTAAATAGAAAAATGATGTTTTATAGCATCATCAAAATAAAAAATAAGCTTGCTTCAATTTCTGAGAAACATCAACATAACAAGGAAAAAGATTAGATTCACTTGAAATCGAATTAAGATGATTGTACGATGCTTCTGCCTCACAAGAACTTAGTTTTTCTTTCCTTAAAAAATGATGAAAAGAATCATTATCATCTCTGAAGGAAAAAAAGAAAATAAAGTTCAGTTCAATTCAGTTTTGTGTCAAACACCATGAATGATGCCATTAACTTGACACAAATACAAATAACCATAACTGTATTAAGCTAAAGATGGATTTTTTTTTTTTTCTCTTCTGCATGCGTGCATTTTAGTAGGTATTTAATTCTTTGATCATCTTTAACACTTAATCCAAATATGTTTCATTGAATAAAGGGAAGATATAAATTAATATAAGAAGCAATAACTATAGTTCATGAATCTAAAAAAAAAAAAAAATCTTCAAAACAAAAGGATTGTAAATATTTTTTAGATTGGTTTTATCTCAATTCAGATAACTTTTAAATGAGATATTTAAATTCAAAATGCAATAAGCATAAAAAATGATGATTGTATGCGTTCCTATAAAAGGTTATCTTGGTGTAATTGACTGCTTAATAGTTGGTTGCTATTTTAGACTTAGTCGGCTTAGCTTGACTTTTTAACTTTGTTGGTGTAATTGGCTGCTTAATGATAGGTTTCTATTTAAAACTGAAATCTTAAAAATATAAAATACCAATTGTCACAAAAAAAAATCTACAAATGGATTAGAAAAACATTTACCATAAAATATTTTTAATACCGTCTTTATCTATTATTATTTTAATTTTGAAATGAAAGTTCGAGCTATTTTTATTAAATCTTCCTAAATAACTAAATATCAGACAAATTGTTAACTGTTAGAATATCTTGCAATTCAAGAAATTTCTTTTTTATTTTATTATTATTATTTTATACCATACCCAATTTTAAAACTTAATTTTAAAGCATTTTTTTTACTTATTTCTTTTAATGTTACTGAAAAGTTAAATAATATCAGTTGTCCGTTACTCTTTTTTTTTTTAATGCACAACTCACTGTACTAAAAAAACAATAATAATAAAAACCCAGAAATTTTGATAAAAATAGTTAAATTATAAAAGAAATTTCGAGAAAATTACCTTATTCTTAAATTACTTGATTCTTAAGTTGAATTGATATATATTATTTTGAGAATCGATTTACGGTAATAAAAACAAATTAAATAAAAATATTTTTTATTTAATATTTTCGATACAGATACGTATATAAGTCGAATATTATTTTTTAAAAAAACTCTATTCTATGATATGCAATTTTTTACTTAAAATAATATATCCTGAAGATATGCATTAGAAAATGTTTATTTTTCTTTCAAATAAAACAAGTTCCTTTATATTATTGAAGCTTTAATGTTCTATTATGAATTCCAACGTTTTAACAATGCAGTAATGGAATGCCATTTCATCAGCGAAATTACAAGTTACATGATGCATTTCTTTAGTAAACATCTCACCTATTTATGAAAAAAAAAAAAAAAGCATCAACTCCTTTCCATTTAAAATCAAACAATTCCAACCAGGATATACCTCACAACAAACACCCGTCTTCCAGCCAGATTCTTTTACTATAACAAAAACCAGTTTATTTGTTGACAAACTTCCGAAACAAAAGCGGGGTTTTCTGCGAGGTCCGCAAATGAAACGGAAACGGTCGTGATGTAATTGCTCGGTTGGGAGTGACGTCACAGGCATTGTTTTCCCGCCGACGCACGGGCGGCAGTGAACCCAGTATCGAAGTCAATGACCTGAAGATGTTGGCTTCCCAATCGAGAGCGAAACTATGCGACCCCGCTCATGACGAATAACCAAGGAAAACCGTATGACCTTCACCGAAGGCCGATTCTCCGCCGACTTACCTACCTTCTTTAATTTCTTTGCACCACCCCACTTAGTTTAGTTCCAAAGGTGAACAGGTAGGCGTCATTTTCAATTGCAGGCACGTACTTTTAATTTATTTTCCCCTTTTTTGGATGGGAATTTCCAAGTGAATTGACATTGATGAAACATTCTACAGTTGCTACTGAATTCCAACAGTTGGGACGTTAATTTTGAAAAGCAGGGAAGAAAGGGGTGGGGATTTAAAGCAGATCCAACACTCAAGTACGGAATCTAAACCATAATAATATTTCCAATTTGATTCGTCTATTTATATGCATATAGTATTTTCAAAAAATGTTTTCTTAACTGTAGCAACGATAATCACACAAAATATATTTAATATTATCGAATGTACATAGACTTTCGCCGTATTTGAAACAATTACAAATATGTATATAAAATATACAAGAAAATATTTTGAAATTGTTATTAAAGATTAAAAAGTTTGAATCAAATTAAAATTCATATCAACGGAAGAATATTTTTTTACTTTCTCCCCCCTCCCTTTGAAATTTACAGAGGTGTCAGATTGATTTCCATGTGATAATATGCTCGGAGTTTATTTTAAAAAAGAGTTAAAATTTAGATTAACTTTTAATATAAGCGTAATTAAAATTCTGCAAATAATCAAAAACTATTTTATTACGTTTAAATATGCCATATTTGATAGCCATAAATAAAACAGTTTGCTCTGTAGAGCGTTTTGAAAGATTTTTGTATCATACATATTACATTATGTATTGCATGTTGTATCATACATGACGCAGCATGTATGATGCAACATACAATTAGCAGATAGTAACCAGCCTATACATCTTCATCTTTCAAAGAATATTTGTACTAAATTTAGTACTCTCGGTTAACTTTCTGTTTTTATATTTTTCCATTTGCTTGGCGCAGCATGGTCAAATATGGCCCTTGCACCAATAAATATTACAAAACCAAATCAACCAAATGAAATCAGGCTAACTTTCAGTAGCTGAAACTGTATTCAGTGTTTTTGTTGAGAAAAAAGAGATTCACATTTTTTAAAAAAATTATTATCACAAATACGGATTAGACAAAATTTTCAAAAGTGATTTTAATCGTAAATTTACTTAGATTAACATTCTACTTCGATGCTATAAAAGGGCTTTTTCGAAGAATTTCGCCACCCGTCGATGATAGGAACAAACTCCCATCTTGGATCTTTTCTCTCAAAGCTGGAAGAATTTTACTTCCATTTGAATTAAATGATATCACACCCATGCATACGACGAACGTATGGGGGAGAAGGTGATGTCTTTCGTCTCAAATTCCGAGACTTTGCCTCTAGGCAAGTACAGCTCTTGGAAATCTTACTCGATCCTGGACAACAAAAGGTTGCGAGTGCGGATCAGTTTCCATTTAGATTTAGATAAGAGATAATATAATTAAATATAATTGTTACTCAATAACCTCCAATTTAAATAAATGTTTACTATTAGAATAAGATGAAATATGCTAATCTATACTAATAATTAAGATGAATGAGTATATTTTGGCGCTCTACAGGCCAGGCTGTTTAACTTACAACTACAAATTATGTACATGTACACTTTAAAGGTCGGAAATGTGTACTCCTGGGCAATTTTTTTTGAAAATTTAATTAGAATATTAATCAATTAAAAATTAATCAGAGTGTTCGCTTTTTTATGCGATAATTTCCGAAAACATTACAGCAAAATAATAATCATAATAAATAAATAAATAAATAATGACACCGTTTTAAGATTTAAAAAAATACTCTTTTTATGATACCAATTTAATAATAGGGCAAATTTTTTCTGAATTTTGGCATTTTTTAAAAAGTTTGCTTGATTTTGAAAGGTAAATTGCATTGTTGCCCTGAAATTAAAACCGTTTTCATTGATTCATCAACGCTCTGATTGCGCGATTTTTTTTTCCATTATTGAAAACTAAAAAGCAATGTTTCTGATTAAAATCTGTGTGGTTTCTGAACAAGGCTGGACATCAGAAGGGTGCGGTGGATGCTATCCACCGGGGCCCAGCTGTGATCAAGAATTAAAATAGTGTTCTGAACAATAATAACATTTACACATACTGAAAGTATACGTTTGTTTCCACGTGGCTGGCTGAGTTTTGACTTATGCTGTTTCGCAGCGATACTTTTAAAAGAGGGGGGGGGGTCATTTATAAATAAGGAGATCCCCTTCAGACATGTTAAGACAGAGCGGCGCGACTTCTGGCGCATGCGGCTCCCAGAAGTCCAGGATGCGGCTGGGTTCAAATGGACTTGTAAATAATCAACTATCTACTTTTTTTCTACATCTAATGTAACATATTTTATGTGTGCATCCGTGCATATTTGTTTATATTAAGTTGTTGAAACAAAAAGTGAAACGAAGATAAATTAAACTCCTAGCAATGCAAACTGCATTACTTCTTCACCGACCACGACCAGAATAAGAAGAATTAAGGAAGAAGTTTAAATGGAGCAGTCGACGGATTTGGAAATATACGAAGTTTACAGTATATATTATAGTCTAGTGCAAGTGTGCAAATATTATTAATATAAGTGGATTTACAGTCACTTATCTTACTTACTAGGTAATAGCGTATAGTATAGCATATATTAATTTGATAATTAATTCTGTAAACTACTTAATACTGTTAGATATAATCATGTCCATGCCAATAAAATATCGCTCTGGGTGTCAAAGAAGAAAATTATAGAAAAGAAAAAAAAGAAGAAAAGCTAAACTTCACAAGAGGTCTCAAATAGATCGCTTTTCTTGTCTTTGAAATAATTCTGGAAAAGAAATTGTTTCCACTTCAGAAATTACAATTCAAACTTCAACTGAGGAAGAAATTTCTACTGCAACTACACAGTCTTGAAATGAAAATGTTAAAACGGTGAAATTTGTTGAAGAAACGTGTGTTTATATAAACATGACCGAATCAGAAAATAATGACAGAAATAATAACAAATACGATCAAGAAAGTATAAATGATCCTGGTTTATGGCCAAATATTATAACTAATAAATCTAGAATGTTTTGTGTTAAAGCAGACCTGTACAAGACAAGGGATTTTGTTTGCTAAAAGTACTGAAAGTCGATCCTTTTCAACTATGTACCACTTGAAAAAAAAAGGCCAAATGGTGAAACCCAACTTCGCAGATGGTTAATTTATTCAAAAACGCAAGACTCCATGTTTTGTTTTTGTTGTATGCTGTTTTCCAAAAGAAGAGATGAGCAAACTACACGATTTATAGGTGGATATAATAACAAGCGGAAGCTGTCAACTGTAATCCAAGATCATGAGCGTTCTAGTTGTCAATTTAATTCGCTTATTGCTTGGGAAAAATTACTAAAACGATTAAATTTACTTTCAACTATTGGTAAAACAAATCAAGTTAAATTATTATATTTTTCTAATCTTCCACTTCGAGGAAATCGCGAAATAAAAAGATAACCTAATAATGGAACTTTTTTAATGTTTAATCGAATTATTAAGTAAATACGACCCTGTGCTAACGGCTGATATAAACAAAATAATAAATTCGAAAATAGAATTGTGCATCATTTAGCACATAGTTCAAAAGAACAAATTATCTCTGCATTAGGAAATGAAGTCCGTAATAAAATTAAACATGATATAAAAGCAGCCTTGTATTATAGTATTGAAAGGGATTGTATTCCTGATATTTCCCATAAAGAACAAACTTCAATCATTATTCGGTGTAAGGGATTGTATTAGGTAGGTAGGTACTATAATTTTTCAAATTCAAGTCATTATAAGATTCCTCCACCAGATATATGATTGTCAACGCTACTGATTTTCTGTATGTGTGAGTTCTACAACAATTCTTTGCCAAATGCATTTAAAATTGTTGCTACCATAAATACACGTTCTGCTTGTTCTGAATTTGATGCTTGTAATGAAATTTTGGGGCATTAAAACACAAAATCAAAAATTAGGTGTAATTTTGTCAAACTAAATCAAAAGTTTTTTATTTGTTTCATACTTGAGTAGCCTCTTAGCCGATGCAGTTCCAAAGAACTGCACCGTTGCCCAGGGAACACCACGTGGAGGTGGGCTACTTTTGTTCCCCGCCCACCCACCCTCCATCGCTGCATCCGAAGACAGTTCTGGTCTGAAAACTGCATCGGGCAGCCGACAGCAGTTTCGATGTTAAACTGCGTCCTTCTGCGACCGGTATCTCACTGGAATATCCAAGGCTAAACAGAACTGGTAGATCGCAAACGATTCTACAACTGGCACTCCGATAGGAGCCATCCGTGCAGGAAAACCCAGAGCAGAACACAGCTTGTAGACCGTATAGGATTCTACAACAGGGATATCTAACTTCTGGGTTGCAGATGGAGCCAATTTCGCTGGAAGTTCTAAAGCCTGGCAAATCCTAAATACCGTGTAGGAGCGAACCACTGGGACGGATTCTACTCTAGTCGCAGGTGGATCAGATGGTGTATCAACATCTTGATCCAAATCGGGATCGAAAAACAGATCTCCGATTGAGGGTAAGTGAGGGAACATGTAATATTTCAACAGTTCCAAAATCGTCCATAGGACGATCCATCCAACGATGGCCGTAGCCTCATTGAAATGTTCAAAAAACGCACTAAGCATAGCTCAGCAAAAAAAGTCACACAACGATCAGTTGCAAACAGAGAAATGATTCTTAACAGAGCAGCAGAAAGTAGATTCATTGTTTCATTTATTATATTGTTTGTATTTTGTGCGTTTGTTCAAAATTAAACAGTAATATTTCTGCTAACAACAATAATAAGAGTGATTGTTGAAACCTTCTGCATCCAATAACAACTGAAATATAACCAATGATTGTTAATAAGTTAACAGTAGAATAAATCTAATAATCAAACTTAGAATACTAGAGAGGGGCAAAGAGGGGATTTAATATTTAATTAAATTATGTGGGTTTTAATTTATATATTTTTTCGAATATTAACTAGTTTTTCGCGAAGTATTTAAAACTAATGCTATCGATCGAGATTGAAATTGATTAAAATTTGTAAAAAATGTGTTGAGTAAAATTTGGAAACAAATTTTCTTTTCACTTGACATGTTAAGAAATAAGTTTCTGCCCTGTGCTGTATTTGAGGTAAATTGCCATATCATATTAGTGTAATAATTAATTTAAAAAAAGGAAGTGGAAGGTAAAAGAAAAGTGAAAGAAAAAGAGAAGAAACGCGCAAAAAATATGCTGAACGATAAAATCACGCGAAACGAATGCAGAAAAAAACAGCAATTCAAGAAGCACTAATTTTCAAAATCAATTACATGAGCGTTTAGTGCTTCGTAGAATAATGAAGAAAACCGAATATGCATTTTGGACGCTCATTTGTCAGCCAAATGAAACTCAAAATTCCTTACCAAACTATTTTAATGATAAGATCAATTATCAGATTAAGTCGTTGTTACTACGTTTACACGCTTATGAACGAGCAGATCGACAGACGGTTAATCTAAATTTGAAATACTTTAGATGTAAAACCGCCGGCATCCTGGCCTAGGAGTAGCGTGTCTTCCCCAAAATCTGGGTGGACCGGGTTCTTCCCCTTGTGTTCTGTCTGTGAGGTATGTGAAAGAACCTTCCCCCACCCCTGTAAAAAGGGGTTATATAAGCGAGTAGTGTGAGTGCAATCTTCATATCCCATCAGAGAAATCAAAGAACTCCTAATAGAATTTCCCAATATCCTACAGGCCATCAAACTAAGCAAGATAGCAAAAAACAAGCAAGAAAAACTCCTCATCATCTTAGGCGCACTCCTCCTTAAAAACCCAACATCTAACTGACCACGCCCACAACCGGAAACAAGACCCCTGAATCGCCCGCCCCTACAGCCTCCGTAACATTGTAACCTAGTCCAATTCTCCCCCTGCATTTCTTACTGCACCAAATCATTTATTGTTCATTATTCACCTGTTATTTTGCACCCCATCATCGCTCTCATCTCACCTGGTCTCATGACCACACTTAAAATGCTGTTGTAGCCATAACTTCTCAGGGTTTCAAAGTCAGGTACCACAGTCATATTCATACTGAGTAGAAGTGTTTTTCATTGGCACTCAACGAAAAATCCAAATTCAGTCAGTATGAAGTCAGACTTCTGCCCTCGAATGTTCTGGGGTCCTTAGAAGCTACAGGAAGCCTCTTTCGGTTATAACGCGGACACAATATCATCAGATGTTAGATCTGTGCATCAAATATTACTCATTTAACGTTCTTCGTTTTGTTGTCATCGTGTTAAATTACTTTCGGATCACCGAATTGACAAATTTCCTCTGAATGCACTTCGTTCAAAATTTGATAGAAATTTAAAAATCTGAAGTAGAGACCATATACAAAATTTCATCCATCAAGCTGAAAATATTTTTGAATAATTGTGTTCACTCATAGGCATGATTTTATTTTAAAAAATTGTTTCTCAGATTCTGGGAGATCTAAAATGTGCTGATTCGTCAAAATATGGAGTTCGAATTTTTTAAAAATCTATTATAAGTGCAAACTACAAAACTATTCTTAAACTATAATATATAAATCATATTTTTTAACTATTATAAGTCCTGGCTAGGCACATTGTCAACCCATTCTTATTTGATTGACTGTTGACGAGTTTTCAGAAAGTTGGCACGATTTTGTCATGTTTTGCAAGTAATTGGACATTAAACTTAAGTCTTACCGAAACTTTAATTACTGTGTACTATAAAAAGTATCAAGAAACTGAATTGGAGCTTCAAGTGGCACAAATAATGCTCAAAACTTGGAAAGTGAAATGCAATCATTCATTTTGTTAAAATTTAATAATATAGAATGTATTAAATATAATTAGTATTTTGTAGCTTTTTCATTTTCTGCTAAATTTATCTTTAATTAGGAATATGTTTTAACATGAAAAAACTTAATATTTTCAAAAATGATAATATAAATAATTTATATATCTTCTTCCTACATTTATCGTTTAAGCTTTATACATGATTTCAGTTTTTAACAGAAACTACAAAGACACCAGAAAAATTGAAATTTATTCTAAGTGCGAATTTAAGAGCTATTAAAGGTGAAAATGATGATACAAATAATTTATATGCCTTCTTTCTACATTTATCGTTTAAGCTTTATACATGATTTCAGTCTTAAACCCTTAGAAACCACTAAGACGCCAGAAAAATTGAAATTTATTCTAAGTGCGAGATTAAGAGCTATCGTCAGACTTAGTCACAAGACACAAAATATGAATTAAAGAAATGTTCCAAAAACTTTGTAAAGTTTTATAACACAGATGTAGATGAAAACCTAATCCAAGAAATTTGTTTGTTACGGGATTTGATTTTGAATGAAAGAGATGCAAATAACGCACAAGGCATATTGTAATGCATACTAAATAATAATTATAATGAGTTATTTCTAAATGTATCAACTGTGTTAAAACTTTTCTTTACGTTGCCAGTTATTACAGCATGTGCTGTACAGCATTTGCTCTTTCAGCAAATTAAAATTAATAAAAAAAATTATCTTCGGTCAAGCATGTGTTCAGAACGCTTAAGTGCACTTGCTGTATTTAGCACCGAAAAAGAAATTGCAAAAAATTGTAATTTTTCTGAAGTAATTTATGTATTTGCAAATTCTTGATATGTTCTTCAACCTTGAAATTTGAGTGGATGGCAATTTCTAATAAACTGAAAAGAGTTAATTATTATTTGCAATTATATTATGAGAAATTGTTGAAGCTGCCAGTTTCCAAATTTGAGTTTTTAAGTTGGATTTGGCAAGGGGAATGCACAGGTTGGAAAATTGAATTCAAGATGAGATTTAGAATAATGACGATAAATCTACTTTAGAGAGTGGATTCATTAAAATATTAGTCAATAGCCAGCCAATTAAAAAAAAACAGCCTTCAAATTTTCGCCATAGCTTATACACCAATAAGTTCTCTCGTCTTTTAATGTCGAACTGCGCAGAAAAGGTATTCGCTAGGAGGCTGAAAGGCCAAGGCTCATTTTTGGTTGCGTTTTTTAAAAAAATTCTTTTGATATTATTTTAAATTGACTTAACCATTTACAAATAATGTTAATTTTTCTGTTACTCATTTTTAGTCAAAAATAAATGCTTATTCTCCTAATACTTGAATTATAATTTAATTTTTTTTAAAAAAATAATAATAAATATAGATGCATTTTTTTTGTTAAAAAAATCTAAATTATTTAATCAAATTAACTATTTAAAAATGGTTTTAATTAATGTTATGCATTATTCGCATGATTTCATTTGCACTCTCCTACTCACACAGATGTTTAACTTCAGAATATTTTTACTATCTATATTATGTTTAATTTATTAAAAGAAGATATAATACACTTTAATTACAGCAAATGCAAAGAAAAACTGACACGTTTGCTCTGAATATCTGAAAAAAAAAAGTTGTAGGATTGAAGAGGAATTTCGAAATATAATTAAATATTCTTATCTCTTAAAATTTTTCTTCTTTCTTGTTACAAAATATCACTAATCCTTCTAATAAGAGTTCTTCATTTGGATTCTTGTTCTTTTTTTTACGTTCTTATCTAGACTCAGAAACAAATATTTGTATTCGTTATATAAACTTCATTTCTCTAGTTATTGCTCGTGTTTGAACGGTCATTAAAATTTTGCCCATTTGCATACATATTCGGTAACTTAACATCTGCTTTCTACTATTTCCTTTTCATTATTAAAAGCGGGAACATTTGTTTATGTATTTAATAAATTATCAGCTGCTCTCTTTGATTTTTGACATGAAAACGATTTCGTAAAGTTAAAATAAGTAATTTATCGTTATTAAAATTTAAAAATACAGCATTTTTAATGATTTTAAGGTGATAATAGTAATTTTTGTTATTTATCAACCAATATAAAATCTATATTACTAGTTATTTTATCGTTTGAAATTGAAATCATAATTATTTTTCAAGCATAAGATAAACGAACTTTTATTTTTGCATAAAAATAAAATGAATAACGCATAAACAAAATGATTTGTGAATTAGAAAATAAAAAAGTAAAATGGCTTCTTCTAACACATATACTTTCGACTGTTTACTTTCTAACGCATTTTATAAATGTAAGTGAGCCAAGATGATTTCTCATGCTTTTTATTACCGAAAACATCTGTGCGCGGGATTATCCCTTTTTCTCCTACTAAATTCAATACCAAACTCAATTTTTTGACCAGTACCCTCTTTTTTTGGTGAGGTTTTTGTTTGAAGATAGCATTTGAAAACTTCAACATCTCCTCCTTGCTTTTGCAGTAATCCAAAGGGAAAGCTTAATAATTCAGGAGTCAACTAATAAAACAATTTTAGAATCAAATAAAACAATTGACAATGGTTTTGGAACTACAATTAAAAGCAGCAGTACTTTGTATTTGTTATTCGAAATTTTTTTTAATCGATCATGAATCTTTTATAACGCTTCTACTAGATAGAACATTCAGAGCGCTTCTACTAGAATAATGATTCGAATATCTGACTTAAAGTCAATATTTTTGTAGAGCAATTTGCAACAATAACTTAGATATCCGATACTATTTGAAAATTTTTTTTTCAAGAATCCATATTATTTGCAATAAAAAAAATTATAAAATATATTAAAGATAAAAAAAAAAAATTAGAAAATAATAAGTTAAAAATCTTTAACCAAAGCACTCTTTTTAATAAATTCAGAGTAATAACCTGTTTTATTTCTCAGAAATAATGATACTGAAATAAAATCCTAAAAACTCGAAGTACTGTAAACGACATTATAAAGATATTAAGCTTCAATGTATGTTTATAAGCATCAATGCAAAGATTATTTCTATCAACTCGTCACGAATTTATGAGTTTGTTTTAAACGTCGGTATTTCTGATAAAAAAAGAATGAATTTTTACATTTAAATAATGTTTTTTTTTAAATTTTTATTATTATTTTATTAGTATTATTATCATGCTTTTAGAAGGTTTTACACTTTCTCTCTCTGATAGGATCATAAATAGCTAAAAAATATTATTCAGTTTTTTTTTTAAACATTTTAATTCGAAATCTAGTAAATTATCTCATTTGAAATTGTAGAATGATTTTCAAAACAGTTTATCTTAAAATCTCAAAGACCAATTTCAATTGCGGTATAAGCTTAACATTTTTATGCTGAAATATCTTTAATAAATGGTTTCAGGAATAATATCTCCAATGGATTGAATCGTCCTTCTATGTATCTTTCTGGAATTAGGAAATTCGGGATGATAAACGGAGAATTCTTATTTGCGAAACTTCTGCATTTGTGATATTATTCGAATATTATATTACTACATTAATTCGCTGTGTTACTGAAGTACTTGGGAAATGCCTTGCATGTGGTTCCATTTCACCAAACATTACTAGCGCGGAAACAAAAACATATTTTTTTTTCTATGAATAGACTCTCGTTAGAGCTCCAGTCCGCTATTTCCCGACATTAATGTAGGTAGGTTTCACATTTCTTGGAAGGTATGCAACGAAGATAATAAATACACGGACACAATTTATTTTTTTCAAGCCCAGTCATTATCAGTGGTTCAATGGTCCAGAGCATGACATAATGTTTTCTCTCTTTCGTGATATTTAATTGCAAAAAATGATATAAATGCACTAAAGTTTGCACGTCCCATAAAACTAGCGCCTGAGACTTTAATATAACTCTCATGCTTCCCGGGTGCTATGCCATTATTGGGATGGATGGATAGTGGGATTTAGTGGCGCAAGTGCCATATTTGATTATACTGCGCCATTACTATTAAAATATATATAAGACGTTTTTATGTAAGATTTACAAAATCTTACTAAATGCCATTGTTGGGAAAAAGTGTCAAGTATGTCAGCGATATCTGGAAAGGAGGGCATAGCGAAAGAAATGATTTGTAGCTGTCAAGATATGAGCCCAGAATTTATAACAGTCTGAATTTGTTCCATCAATACATTACAAACAGTTACAGTCAATAACAGTAAGATTCTGTTATGAGGGTGTTGTGCATTTTACCTTCCAATGCACAATCTACATATTGCGAGTAATCATATCTTTCGCATTTTTTTTTCCCATTAATTTTGAGTAGTGCAATACTCATACAACACATTTATGCGTTTTAAACAATAACTATTTATTTTTAATAACACATTTAAACCAGAAATCAGTTTTTTTAAACACTTTCTTGTTTATAAAGTACACAGAGAAAAGTATTTTAATCCTCAAAAAAATTGGAACTCGATATTTTAACAATTCGCCACGTTTCAAGCCTCCTTGAATAAGAAAAACATATTTTTGGAATTACGTCTGTCTGCTTGTTCGTGAACACGATAACTCAAAAACGTTGTGAGCTAGACGGATGCATAAATTTAGTATATGGTTTCTACACCATATATGTAGATTTCTATCAAATTGTGAATGAAGTTTGACTGTACAAATATAAGCTAACAAAATAACTACAAAATGAAGAGAATTATATGGGTATAATTTGGTACACAGATTTAACATCGAAAATATAAGCGCCTGTCAAATTTGAAATCAAATCTGTCAAGAGGGCGGTCATCTGTCTGTCTGAGCTTTCATAGTCATGTAAACGCGATAACTCAAAAACACAATGGATTAAATTTAAGAAATTCGGTACTTGATTTGCGATTGCATTTGTAGTTCTGTACAAATTTTGGTTTTAATCGGTCAGAGAAAAGGTTTTTGTGGTATTCAGTTTTCTGGTATTTTTGTGACCAAAAGCTTTGCAGCTTTTGTATTATATACGCTTTTCGATTCATTCCTTTCTCTGGCCGTTAAATTATAGAATCTAACAGAGATCTTCTGCATTGGAACAACATTAGAGATAATGAACAGATTAAATATATTGGATTACAGTTGAGCCATCAAACACAAATTACAGTCTGAGTCAACAATGAGCAAAAGTTATATTATATAAGCATTATTAGTATATAAGCATAAGCATTATATAGTATATAAGCATTATTTTATGTGAAGCAGAATGCAGTTTCGAAGACAGTGAAGAGACTTTCGAATTCGTGACGTTGCTTTATTTCATTTTGGAGAAGCAGGCATTAAACACAAGCGACGAGCATACACACAACGACACAGAAAGAAATGAGGAAAAAGCTCTTGAAGATTTTATCCCTGGTCTTATATAACCTGAGATATTGATAGAGAAAATATTTCTCCATAGTGCTTATATACAATGATATTTCGATAGAGATTTTCACTGCACGTGCCGACAGGCAAGGGAAACACAGGGATCTTTAAAAAAAAATTTGTCACGTCAGCGGTATTTTGTGCCTTCACTCAGAGTGTAGGAAAATTAAGCTTTTAGCCGATTCAGCAATTTTACAAAGCTTCTCTTGAATTAATTAAGTACAGAAAGTGGAATTAAATCAGGAAATAAGATAATATTTCAGAATGAAATTACTATTTGCTAAATTAAGAAAAAACCTTGGAAATTAATTAAATTGAAATTAGAGTTTAAAATATCATAATATATATATATATATTTAAATCGTAGACATCATATATTCAGTTACAAAATAAAGTTGGTTAACAGCGAAACTGTCTACATCTCAGGATATCTTTGAACTTGATCTGACACCCACCTCTGCCTTCATCTGATTTATAAACAGTGCCCAGAATGTATACCAAATTTGCATAAAATAGCATATTAGCCCCATTTATTTGGTAGACTAACCACATAGCGACCAGATGATTCACTGGGAATATCAGTTATATTTGATTTCAAAAAATTCCTTAGATATAACTTAATGATTCCATCAAATTGTCAGACAATAAGCCATGTTAGTTTAATTGTTTTAATCAAGTTCTGTTTTTTTTTTTTTTTTTTTTGTGTGTGTGTGTGTCCATATGAATTTTTCTAATGAAGACTGTTCCATTACATCATAGCGCTATAACAAAATATAAATATCATGTTCATCTATCTTCCAAATTTTGCGGTATTATAATTTAACTTTTTTTTGATCTTGTAAACTACACAAATATTAAATAGAATCCTTATTACCTTAAATAATGGAAGAAAATCATGCAATTACATATTTGATGAAACAATGAAAGCCCTTGAATTTTACAGCAACATTAAAATCTATGGCTGCAAATTAAGGGAAAAAACAAAAAAATGTTTTTTACAAAATGCCAAACTTTAGAAAAATCCACTCGACTATCAAATTGATGTCTCTAAAAAAAAGACATCTTATTAAAAAAAAAAAAATTGAAATGGTGCAAAATTTATTTTTATGCAATTATTTTTTCAGAAGTTATTGTGGAAAAATACAACAATTTCACTTAATTTTTATTCAATTAAAATTTTTAAAAGTTGCTCCAAGGTCCTCATAAGATATGAGTAATTCTACAAAACAATGTCTCCCAAATTTATTTTTGTCAAATGTTATTTTGTTAATAGGCATAGTGATATGCCTCAATCCACTAAAAATTGAATCAAATAATTTAATAATAATGAATGTAAAATATAATTTGTACATGGAAATTCTTTTCATTTGTTCATGTGTCATGGATATATGAAGAAATTTAACAAAGGTAATAATAATAATGTGCATATCTGGATAATTTAGAAAATTATCAGTATTAAGCTAATTAATCATGATGTAAAAAGGAAATATCATAAGTGAATAATTAGGCCGTTATTTCTTCAGAAATGAAAAAGAAGAAAATTATTTGGATTGAAATGCAAGCAGATATACAAAAATTAATGATTAATTATAAATCAATTTTTATGGAAATAAATAATACAGAAGCCAAACAAATGTTATCAATCAAAGAGTTAAAAAAATAAATTTGTATTAATAAAAAGTTCATTGCAAATATACAAAAAATAAATACAATTATGGACATATATGGAAATCAAATACAATTATGGAATATTTTACATCATATTTACAAGAATAAACTAATAATATTAGTCTTCTTTAGCAATAATTCGTTTTAACAATTCAACTCCTGGAAGATTTGGATCTTCTACATAACTTGAGGTAAGAGACTGTAAAAGGAGAAAGAAATTAATATTTTAAAACTGAATTAAATCTTCTTTATAAATTATAAAACACTGTTTATATCTTATAATTTATAAGGAAGTGGATTTATTTAATTAATTATAAATAAAGCATGAAATACTATTATTGGTGAAATTTAAACATAGTCCATTCTTTTCCTAAAAGAAGAGTTGAAAAGGAGAACATTGACCTAAGTTTAATTACTAATAATTTTAAAAAAATGCTTTACAAATTTTTCAATTGTCTGAAGATATAAACAGTGTTTAAAAGTTTTGAACAGATTTCAGGACTTTTTTTTTTTGAAAAGAAAAACAAACAAATATTTAAGGTTTTAATATACAAGAATATTTAATTTTGAAAATTCATCAACTATGTTATGAATTGCATGAGATGCACACAAATTATTATTCAGTGTTTCACCTGATATCAAGCAGCATGAAACATTTCAGCCATTATTAAATCATTGACTTCTGATTTTTTTTTCTTTCCAGTTAGCAACATCACAAGCTTTTGCTACATATATACAATAGTTTATAAATTTCACAAAGAAAAAATAATAATGGAATAATATTGGGACTTGTACAGCATGCTAAAAAAATCAACGTTCTCTGGCTACTATAGAAATTTTGAAAGTTCTACTTCAAGACAGTTTTCAGCTATAGATCGCCAATGTATTAACGAAAGAACTGTGAGAATATTACCTTATTTAAAACTATACATCAATTGTTACATTAAAGTATTCTTCAACTATTCAATTTTCATATATGCCCATTCTGTACTTCAATAGCAAATCTCATTTCATATAAAAAAAAGTAAAGCAAATTGAAACAAGAAAATAAAATTTGCATTGAGAATAAATTCAATTACATATTTTTATATATTATGCTATTATATACTATACAATGCTCTTTATAAGACTGTATCAATGCAGTTCTTCAAATGTAATAAGTTGTTCATCTTCATTCAGTTTCCAACAACATACGTCCAGTTGATGTATAAGACATACAGAAGGAAGAAATTATAATACAATCTTTTTAATAGTACTTCTCAAAGAATGATTATTTTGTCTTTCACCTTTTTCATTCTAATAGACTTCATGAGCCCCTTCAAAATAATCCACCAGTGAATTTTTATTAAATGAATTGTTTAATTTTGTGTATTCCCTAATTCAAAAGTATAAAATACAATTAATTCTTATCAAGATCTTTGATTTGATTGGAAATTTGTTGCATTCACATGTAATATTTCCAAGATGGTCAATGAAGCCATTTAAAATTCTTAAAAATATTTATATGCTCATTTATTGGTTTAAGATCAATAAGAATAAGATAAAACTAAAATAAATGAGAAGTTAGTCTTTAAATTTTTAATATTCCAGCTAACTTCTACAAAGACAAATTTTTCATATAAAAACAGTATGTGCGATATAAATAATATTTGGGGAATGTGATATCATAATATAAACAATAATAGCAATTTATTTACATGAGCCAAATAAAAGACAAGTATGAAACTAATAAGAAATTGAAGTAAGAACATTTATGTAATAATACAGAATATCAAGGATTATCTTTGATATGCACATGAACTGAATTGGAAACTGAAACTTTGTCAGGTGTTACAATCAAAAACTTCTCTTTCGATTATAAATAAGGAAAAAAGTCAAAGTGCAATGATAAATTCCTTGGGTCTAAACAAACAGGATGTTCAAATACTTTGGAGACAGTTCCAGAGTGCAGTGAGTAAACTTCAAGAGAAACATTAATTGTAATAGGAAATGTCAAAGATGACATTTAGATGGTCAGAAATATTAAAACATGCTGAAATTGATAAGAATGCACATAAAAAATAAATTGTTAATTTGGAAATTTTTAATTTGCCTTGTATTTTCATGCATTAGTTTAATCATTATAGAATATTTATGTAGATTTTCACTCATAAATACACTCATATTAACTTATCTTGGTATATTTTATCCACAGAGATATAAATTGTAGATTCTAAACATCAATTTGTGTTTAAAAATTAAAGTATCATGCAATTAGTTCCAGAGCTTGGTATTTATTGTATCTTAGCTCATAAACATTTAACGTCCAGAATCCTTAAAAACTAGCATGTCCATATTAATTGAAAGTTCAAAAAATAATCTCAGAATTCTCTTCAGAGATTCTAATTCACAAATACCCCCAGCATATGTCACAAAGTACAGCTGCTCCATAAGTTCTAAAGAGAACCACTTCTGAGAAGGCAATTAATATTCCATTTCCTTAATATGGCCAGCAATAGTAAGGAGGGTCAATTAATGGTACATCACATGTTACTTAGCAAAATTTTGAATAATATGTAAACATGAATTTTTTTAAAACTGTTTAATTGTGGTATTCAAATCACACGCAAATAAAATGTATTTGTGAAAAGCAAAAGCACAATTATTTGAATCAAGAAATATAATAATATAGATATGCAAAATTATATTTACCATAAATTTATCTTCACAAGAAAACCTTAAAAGAGTTAAACATTCTTCACTAAGTTCATTAACTTCATCTGCAACAAAAAATTTTAATCAGAAACATTGAATTTACGTTTATTTTGAATTTACATTTTATTTGAATGTAAACAACTTTTGTTGAACTTTAGGTATTTTGAAAAAATATTTCATGTAATACAGTGAATTTATGATCACTGCAGTTCGAAAACTATATAAAGGGGGGGGGGGGGTTGCATACTAAGCATCTAGTTATTCACTAAAAAAAATAAACAAATGAATGTTATTTTATAAAGCAAAATATATTTTGAAGTTGTATTTTCTAACACAATGTCAGTCATAAGACAAGTATATGTTCAGCAAGCTATTAATTTCAGAAAATTATGGGAAAAAAAAATTAAAAACTTATTCACAAATACTTTAACAAGATCTTAAAAATTTTGATATTTCCATGAATACAATTAGATAGCTAATATTAATATAAGCAAAACAGTTTATTTTTAAAACAAAACAAAGAGTGGAATACATGCCTCTTTAAGTAGTAAGAAAGTATTTTTCTTAATATGAATATTTTAATACAACTGCAAAAATCTAAGATTTTAATATCAAAGACAGAAATTTAGATACAAATTAAAAGTATTTTACCATTATTTTGGACATCATTTTGTTGCTGTAGATCAAGCACTGATATTAGAATGTCAAAACAGTGGATTTCCATCCTAAAATTTAAATATGATATTCAGTTTTCAATTCAATATCAGTATTAAGATAATAATTACATCTTATTTATTCAATCAAGCAAAAAAAGCAAGGAAACAAAAATATTTATCAGAAATGAAAAAATGCTAAATGGCATTATCTGTGATAAATGTATCTATAATTAAAATTAATAAGGTATTATATATATATATATATATATATGTAATATTATTTGTGGTGAAGCATGATGCAGTTGAAGGCAATGAAGATACTTTTAATTTCGTGACGTCGTTTTATTTCATTTTGAAGAAGCAAGCATATGTACAAGCGACGAGCACACAGAACGACACAGAAAGGAATGAGGGAAGACCTCTCGGACATTTTATCCCTGGTCTTATATAACCTATGATTTTGATAGGGAAAACATTTCTTCACAGTGCTAATGTATTATGAGATTTCGATAGGGATTTTCATTACAGGCGCCGAGAAGGTAGGGGAAACAAAGGGAGATTTTAAAAAAGAATTTGCTTCATCAGCGGTATGTTATCTCTTCACGCGTAGTGTGGGAAAGTTAGAGTTTAGCTGATTCAACAATTTAACAAAGCTTCTCTTGAATTAATTAAGTAGAGACAGTGGAATTGGATCACGAAATAAGAGAATATTTTAGAATGAAGTTACTATGGGCTAAATTAAGATGAAGTTACTATGAAAATTAATTAAATTGAAATTAGAGTTAAAATATCATTACAATTTTCTCCCCACTGCAAGACGCAGAAGTATGCCGGGGCCCTCGACATACAGCCTTACCTTACAGTGGTGGTCAAGTAAGAAACTAAAATTTAAAAGTCAAAATCAAAAATTGGTCAAGTAAGAAACTAAAATTTAAAAGCATATTAAACGTGATACCCGAGTTTCCCTTACCTTTACAATAATATAAAAATGATTTTTAACAAGATTATATAAAGCACAAAAAAGATAATATGATATCTGTGAATATATTGGATAATATTCAACAACACCAAAAATAATATTAAAATATGCAATGTACAAATGATTTTCTGAAGAAACTCAGTCTATTGTCTCTCAATCTGTAAGATTGTCTCTATTTGATGAGGAATGTCTCTAAAGAATGTTTGCATACAGGGTCCTTTAAATAGTAGAAGGCTCACCAAAATTATCAATTGAAATATTGGAATAACAAATTGAACTTATATAATAGTAATATATCAACACTGTTCTAATTTTTGTATATAACACTTGAATCTGAAAATAATAATATGAGATTCAAAATCTTATTATAGCATAAATATTTAAAATAAATAAGTGTGTATTTGTGAAAGAAAAACTTTAACCCACTAGTTAGCCAATTAGTGGTGAATAGTAAACCTTTGTCCACCAATTTCTAGTAGTGGGTGAAACTTAATGACCCAAAAGTAGGACATCAAGAAAAGGGGACGTAATTCTTATTCTCTCTCTACTCTCATCCAGGAATATTTATTTCCAAAGTGGAGAACAACATATCCAGGATAAAAATAGAAAGAGATAGAAATTAATTGTAAGGTTGACTCTTTTAGAAATTTAGCTATATTTTTAATTTTCCATGAATCATTTTTGTTATTCTCTTGACAAATTCTGTTAAAATATCCCAACCATAAATCCATCTTCATCCCATTTTCGGGATCAAAAGGGATTATGGAGGGTTCTTGGGCTATTTGTTCATTTTCTTTTTTACCAATTTCAGTTTCTGAACCTTGAGAATTAGACACATTTGTTTTATCTTGGTCAGTCATTTTTCCGGATCTTAATAACATTTAAGTATACTTCAAATAAAAAACATTATAATTTATGCATAAAATTTTAAAAATAAACTTGATAAATGACTAAAAATTCAATATTTTAAATAATACTATAAAAATATAACTCGCAATAATTCTAAAATTCAAAATCAAAAGAAAAGAAAAACACACAATATACGTAAATCTTGATTTTCACCGTTGAGTCGGGAAACACTTAACACTTTCTTGATGAATTATCACTTTTTAATTAATCACAAAAATGCAATTTTGAGCACTGGAAATGGTGACTACGGCAGGCTATTTTTATATTGAGTTGATAATGTAATACACAAGAGATATTTTCGAAATTTGAGTGATTCAATCTGGCATTGGAGACCACTGGCGAGTATTATATTGTGGTGATGATATAAAAAGGAAATCACGTCGAGATCATTATTATTCAGCACAGGCAAGGAGCCAGTAAATTTTTATGATGACAAGGAGCCCCAACACTTTGAAGATATAAGGAGCACGCACATGAGGATATGGAGCACAAGCACAAGGGTATTAAGCAGCAGTGTCGGATGAAGTCACAGGTTAGGCACGGTACCATCGACGATGCGGTAACATGACGGAATGCAGGGGATTCAACGGAAACTGGACTGGACCATGGACCACGGTTTGCACGAAACGATGTGGACGGAGGCAGCCGAAGGTGACGGCGATGAAAGAGCTTCGCCGCGGTAACATCGCAGCAGGCGAACCTGGACCGAAGCAATCATCTTTGGAGCGCGGCGATGGCCTGGCCAGCGGATTTAATTTTAATTCGTTTAGTTCATTTCATCATTTTTCACAGGAAACTATCCTTGTCGACTTTTTAATATGTAATATTATTTGTGGTGAAGCATGATGCAGTTGAAGGCAATGAAGATACTTTTAATTTCGTGACGTCGTTTTATTTCATTTTGAAGAAGCAAGCATATGTACAAGCGACGAGCACACAGAACGACACAGAAAGGAATGAGGGAAGACCTCTCGGACATTTTATCCCTGGTCTTATATAACCTATGATTTTGATAGGGAAAACATTTCTTCACAGTGCTAATGTATTATGAGATTTCGATAGGGATTTTCATTACAGGCGCCGAGAAGGTAGGGGAAACAAAGGGAGATTTTAAAAAAGAATTTGCTTCATCAGCGGTATGTTATCTCTTCACGCGTAGTGTGGGAAAGTTAGAGTTTAGCTGATTCAACAATTTAACAAAGCTTCTCTTGAATTAATTAAGTAGAGACAGTGGAATTGGATCACGAAATAAGAGAATATTTTAGAATGAAGTTACTATGGGCTAAATTAAGATGAAGTTACTATGAAAATTAATTAAATTGAAATTAGAGTTAAAATATCATTACACACACACACACACATATTATATATATATATATATATATATTACATTATGTACATGCATGTCTTAGAATAACCAATAAGAGTTTCACTAATTTGTTCCTTTTCCTTCGGAATTTTAATTTTAGAAAGCCAAATTGAATGCATCCACAGAAAATATACTGAGATGCATTAAATTACAAACTGTTTCAAAATTCAATTTCTAAACAATCTTAACTCATAAAAGAATATCAACTCCGTTATATATTACTTCCATATTTTATAGTTCCAGAAATATTTATGCAAGATCTATTTATTAGCTGTAGAAAATGTATAACAATTGCAAAAGAAAACTTAGTGAATTGAAAACTTGCCAACTGAGCAATACACACTAATTATAAAATTGAAATCTATCTATTGTGTGTATATATTTTAAATTTTAAAATGATACATTAATATTTACTTTATGTTATCAATTTTCTTATATTGAGGATCTTTGTCCTCATTACTTTCATTATCTGTGAAAAAAGTATAAAATTCTTTATAGTCATATTATTTTGTACATGAAACGATTCTTGCATCATATATATCTATAGAAAAGCTAGAGATTCATAAGAGAGAATTGAAAAATTCAATTTAGATAAGTATTTAATTCCATTCTCTTAACACCAGTGCAAATAACAAATTTATTTCATTCAGAAGGGAGAAATAAAAATTACATACCTTGGCCAACAAGATTTGATAACAGCTTTTAGGATTTGCAAAGTTATTATCTTGCAAGTTAAATCAGAAAACGGATTTTCTATCAAAACTGTTTTTACAACTTCTATCAAACGCTGCAATATAACAAACAAAATGATCTATATACATATATTAAAGGGAAAATTTCACAAATAGCATCATATTATTAAAATGCAAACTACAAGAAATTTTTTTAATCAAATTTTGCTCATAATACTATAAAGAAGACTTTTAGTGAAGGTTCCATAACTTATTTTTTTTTTATTTATTAAAATTCAAAACATGATTCTATATATAGAAAAAATATTTTATCATTATCTATCCTATTCAATCAAAATGTTGTGGATATTTTTAATTTATTGCTTGTTTTCCACTGAATTTCTACTTTCAATGTTAGTGTTCTACAAATTATTAATAATTTATGAAGAGATTTATTTGTAGGTTTTTAAAAATCATTTGATTGATTTAAAAATCACCTGTAATTCTTTTGAGAGTTTACAAGATTTAAAAATTATTTGATGCAAATGAACAAATGATGTACACATTTCAAAGAAAAATAAATATTCATACAATAAGAGGAATTTATATATAGCAATATTTCCCATATAAATATTTTTTAATTAATTTTTCTTTTAAAAGAAATACATTTATTTATGTATATATCTGCATGCAAGCAACAATTTAAATTATGTTTTTACCAACACTTTATTTTATTGTCATGTTTGCACTACACAGCCACTAAAGCCTATGTGTGATAATAGTAACATTTGATAACATTATTCATTAAATTTTAAGTATTTCATATTTTACTCACAAATACTAAAGTACTACCACATAAAGGAGTAACCCTTATTCTGTCTTGGCACTAGTGTAGTAACTTGGTACACTTGTGTAATCTGGATAACTATCATTGCAGCAGTAATAAATGGGAAGGTCAGCCTTAAGAAGTCATAAGGACCAAACCATAATGTACAATTCTCTTCAACAGGAGATTATATTCATCAGTATAATGTCTCTTTTCTTTAGTATAAACCAGAAAAGAAATTTATTCTTCAAACCTCATAAAAGCTAATTAAAATTACCAGCTAACTTTTTTAATACAATACTAAAATTGATTGCTGCTGAAATACACATAAAATGGGAAAAGCCAGAAAGGGGAAAAACTAAAATATGGCTAGTATCAAAATATTTTTTTTCTTCTTCTTTATTAGAATTTGGAGCAGAGTTATATTTTTTCACAATAAGTAATAATGACTTGAGAAGAAGCCTGTAAGTACTTAATGATGCTAATCTTTTGGTCATAAACCTTTTATTATTGTTACATTTTAGTATGCTGATGCAATATATTTATTTATACTAAATATGACAAATGATTCTTAAAAAAAAAAAAAAAAACTAAAACTAACTGTACCTTTAAATGATTAAAAGGAGGACTGCACTCAACAAAATCTTTAATATGTGAAAGATAAATCTTTTTCATCTCACGGTTATTTTCATATTCTGCAGTAAAAAGCAGATGATTGAAGATTTTGTCTCTTTCTTCCCAATAAACCAGTTTGGCCTGTAAAAGCATACAATTTTAATTAAACTCTGGATCAATTAAAAAAATCAGAAATATAGAAAAATAAATAGACAAAAATTAACAAGTATATTATTTTCCCACAAATTTAAATATGTGTGCATATGCTACAACAATAATAAAAAGTCCAAAATGAGTAAATTAGTAACTGAGCTATGTAAAGAAAGTATTTATGCTTGCTTATAAAAATAATGTATAAGTACAAACAGTAAATCATCAAATATTTATTTAAATAAGTTAGAAATTTTTAAATTACTAATTCACTGAGATTTCCATAAGAAACAAAATATCTATAATTTAGTAATCAAACCGAAATAAAATAACTTTCTAATAAAACTTCATAACAAAAAAAAAAAAAAAAATACCACCATAAAATGTTTTACATGTATTCTAAATTGATAAATAAGCTGTGAAAAAAATTTAGGTAATAGATTACTTTAAATTAAATAAAGTAAGTAAATTCAATAAACAAAAGATTAACATCTCATTAAAATTTAAATACATGTCCCCTTCCCCAAAATAACACACATACACTGAAATAAGCATTATATAAACAATAAAATATGAGTGCAAATCTAATATTAATTAAAATACCAAATACTAATTCAATACATGTATTAATTAATCAAACTAAAAATTTAATTAACTGTTAATCTTGCTGAAATTCAAGCAAAAATACAATTGAGATAGAAAAGGAAGAATTGAGTACTTCCCCATTCGAAATTTCACCTCTAAATAATTTCTTTTTGTGAAAGCACCTAAAACAATTGTAGCTCAGGAACTAAGAGCAAATACTGAAAGATGATATATCGAAATACTAAATGACAGGATTAGTAAAATTTAGAATTCTATAAGCTGATGTCATTAACAAAACTTGAAGAAAACACCACTTGTTTTGTACACTTTCAACAATTGACAAGATTCTAAATTTCTGTTAATAAATTTGAGCATGAATCTGTCATATTGTCATCATGTCATATATGAATTACTACAAAATGAGTTTTATTTGCAATTTATGCCAGAGCTGATCATAATAATACACATGCACACTGAGAAGTCTGAATTATTAAAGACATTAATGGTTGGAGAGAGTGATGCTAATGTTTTGCAGTGGATTGAAGTGTTTAGGAAAATTGATAGAGACGCTACATGTGAAGTACTATCAGTCATAACATTTTTAAATATATGGAATGTTACATCATCTGACATTCACTATGAAGTTTGTGATGGATACTGTGAATAAATCATTAGTTCATAAGTGAATTTCCATAGAGCTGTTTCCATTAATAGCAATGCTTGTCCTATATAAGGATTCATTAGACGTTGGTTGTGAATTATAACTTTAAACCCCTCATAGTTTATTTTTCACTCTTATTTTTATTTCTTTTTACAGTTTAAGACTTTCACTTCCGTTAAGACATTCCAAAATAATGATGCTATGAAACAATTTTTTGTCACATGGTTATCATCAAAGATGGCATCATCTTTGATACAGGAAAACCATTATGGTCCTTCATTATGACAAAAGCCTCTGCATGTTATGTTTAAATGTAGTTCAAAGCATGTATCTCAATTAACAAAAAAGTGCTATGCGCTAAAATGTTATTTCAAAAATTGACTGAATGGGTTTATAGTCTGGGTGCTCTAAGTAATTGATACTTCACATAAAAGACATTTGATATGCTTATATGTTAAGACAAAAAAAAAACAAAAACAAAGGTCAAAGTTTTTTGTTCTAAACTATTAGCCATTATACATGTAAAAATTATGTATAATTCAAATTTTCAGTGTTGTTTCCTACAATATTAGAGATTTTGATTCGATAATAAATATAATAGATTAATGATATCAATGTAAACATTCACAATCTTAATGTAAAAAAAAAAAAAAAAAAAACTAAGAAATATTTATAACATGGAAAATAAAAATATAAAAAATAGAAACATTCTTGTCTTAAAGTTTTCAAACAAGTTTTTAAAACTATTAAATTTAAAAATAACATTAAACATATAGAAAGACAAGAATTGAACGGAATATCTAATAAACAATAACTACAGATGAATGCATAAAATGAATAAATATATCATAAGGCTTTCAAGAGTTTATTACCTTTTGTGTTTTCATCATTGGCAATTTTAGAAGACAAGGGAATAATACTTCTATTACAGGAAGCTCTTTTAAATAAATAAGAGAAAACAAGGAATGAAAAATAACATCTTCTTTACCATCTAATTTCATTAATGTTGGTGGCTATGAAAAAAAGAATTTAAAATTTTATATATAAATTCTCAATGAGAAATAAAAGTATATACTATATTCAGCAAAAGATTAGTTACAGAAGAGGCCTTTAGTTCATGATAGAAGGTTCTAAAATAAAAAGGCACTTAATAGCAAATTTTTAATAGAACAGTTATGAAAATCATGAGCCACGAACAATTCTATAGATTTCTATTTCATTTTGTCACTGTAAATAAACATGTGTAATTTGGTATATGAGATTGAAATAATTCTAATATATCATATAACATTTTGCTAATAAACTTACAAAATAAAGAATCAGAATTTGTTATAAAACTTAACAAAAGTAATTAGATTGCAAAACTTGTACTTTGGAGTTAGCTTCCTATTCTACTCCAAAATTACTAGTTATTTCAATTCAAAGAAATTTCAATCAAACGAGATATTATTTTTCAATACAATTACAGTCAGCATATTTAATAAAGGTGGTGGTGGGGAAGTCATAAACATCATGAAAGACAAATATTAGTTGCTAAAAATTAATGAAGATGGTAAATTAATTAAATTTGTATATTTATAAGTTTAATTATCCATGCATTAAATAAGAAATATTTTATAAGAAGATTACAATAATCCAATTTTAACTATCATCAAGAGTGCATCATAATCATATTTTTATAACTATACAAATCAATAAATGTGTTCTTTTCATTTAATAACTTCTTTAATGGACTTCATGTTTTAGATTATAAATGATAGATAAGCATTCAAAGAAAACTTACGACATTGTCAAGTAGATGGCTAAAACATTGAATACCCAACACTTTCTGTGGAACAGCATGATAAGACACAAACATAAATGGAGGAGGGAAAACATCAGGTAAATATTCCACCAAGTGGGGATGCTAAAATAAAAGAATAAAAAATTTTCTTCAGAGTTTACAGAAATATGTCATGCCAATCATAATAAAAGTGATATTTAATCTTTGAATAACTGGATATTGTTAACTTAGAATTTTACTTTTAAATAAAGAGAAAATTGAAATTAAAAAAAAAAAAGGGGGGGGGGGTACACCAATTATAGAAATTTTGAAACCTATACATTTATTGAAGAAGGATGGGCAGAGAATATTACTAATTTATAACAAAAACAGAAATGAAAGAAATAAATACATTCATTCTGTAACAATTTAGATTTATATTAAGAACACTGCTACATAAGAATGTAATTGTGAATTAAGTGCAGAGAAATTATAAAGATACTACAAATGCTAGTATAATACTCCTTTAAAACTCTTTAATAAGGATAAAAAAAATTTATTAAAAAAAATGGCTTTTACTGATTCAAATACTAATACTAATACTGATACAAAACACACATAAAAGGTATTGGTGATGAATAAAGGGCTTTCATGACAGACTTAAAAAAAAGATAACATAAGATTTGATTTTGTCTTCTTAAATATACATAATTTGCATTGATTCTATGATTGAGCAAAATTAAGATTTGCATTTTATAAGTTCCCAATTATGAACAAGCAGTCAGGATTCCGAAATTCTAATCTTGCAATACCACATAAGAAAATCAGACTTAATATTCAATTACTTGTTAGCAAATAACTCAGCACCTTATAATATATAATGGGAACAATGTAAAAAAATAAAAAAAAAAATGCTGAAAGGTTTTCTTTTAATAGACAAAATAAAATTATGTTACTATACAAAATATTAATTACCATAAGATAAAAAAATAATGACATAAATCGATGGAGAAAGAGAAAAAAAATGAGTTAATAACAAATCATTTTATAGTAATAAGCTTAAAAGATACAGTCTGAATTCTCCTTCAGCTTAAATTCATTTGGCAATTATTAGTTACCTTTATTTCACTGGAAACTTTTTATAAAATAACATAAAATAGGGATTAAGATATCCAACAGACTAACAAGTAAATCTGAAACTGAAAATGTCATTATTTAACTATCTGTAGTGAGATTCAACACAACTTATATTTCCATGAAAAACCATTTTGAATATATCACTCAGTGTCATAATAATATATTTACTGAAAAAAAAATTTCTTTTTGATAAAATCATAGTCTATGCATGTTTATAAATCAGCTTTAGGATAAATACTGAATAGGAAAAACGGCCTAAATAAGTGAATATCCAAACCCTTAATTTTTTCCAAAGAAACAAAAATTTAGAATATTTTAAAGTAAAATTGTACCCAATGTTGTCCTGGAATTGTATATTCTCAGGTTAGTGGGTTTTCCTGAGGGTTTGATTCCCTACCTACAGACCACAAAAATAAATATGAACAAGTTGTTGTAAAAATGGCACGAACAAAAAACACTCAATTCCAAATAAAAGAATATATTTTAGCATCAGTTAAAATTCAGAAGAAATCAAAGAACTTTTAATTCTTCATTTCTGCCATAAAACACAAAAATGATTTTTTTTTAACAAACTAAATAAAAGCTTTCTTAAAATCATTAAATCTATCTTAACATTTTTTTTTTCTTCCTTCATTTGATATCGCTGTATGAAGCATTACTATTTAAAAGACAACACAGCAAAGTTCATACGTGTACTGTTTAGGTATGGTAGAATTAACAAATAATAACCACTTTTTGCTGTTAATTAAAGCTTTATTTTAACTTATTTTCCACTATATCACCACCAGGTTCAATACAAATACTTATTATGGCATAATAAAAATCTTCATTAAATATTTCAAATAATACTGGTGAAACAACTGAAATAGCATCATCAGATGACTTGCTAACCATCAATCAAAAAGTGAATAAAACACAATGGTTACGTAATTTTTTTTTTACATAGTAGATAGATGTATTTTAACCCACCTTTACATGACATAATAACCAACTAAATATGTAACATGAACTTGGATTCAACATCCAAGTGTCTTTCATTAAGGATGGTCGCATTTTCTTCAAAATTCCTTTAAAAATTGTAGGATGAAAATTATCATCACAAAGCAAGCTCATTAAACTGCTATGCTGAGTACATTGCAAGAGATCAGATAAAAATTCTGAAAAATAAAAATACTTGATTTAATATAAGTAGGAAATTAGGAAATTTGCTTTATAAAATCATAATCTTGAATTGAATTTTTTTTCTTCTCCTATTTTATTTATTGATGATTTATGATTATATGTCAAAGTTTTTATGCCTTAAGCAGAGACAAATAGTTTCAAAACTTCAATTATACAATAAAAATTATATAGCAAAAAAAGTCGTAAATATATAAATTAAGGAAGATATATAATCTGATATTTTGTATATAAAAAAGGAAAGACTGATAAAGTAACTGGACATGATTGAAATATATTAAAAACAACTGAAAGGAGATTAAAACGTTTTTGATCTGTAAATTTTGATGTCAAATGTACACTTTTCTTAGGTCAATCAATTAGTTAAAACAATTGCGAATCTTGGAAGACACATATTCAAAGTGAACAAAGCAATTACTATATTATTACTAATTACGATATCATTGCGGTGCTAAATAAAATCCATAAAAAGTTTTATTGTTCAAAATAATTGATAAAAAAATTCCCAATTGTTGGATGCTGCTTGATTTAATAGCAAATATCTCACAAATAAAATTTACACCTGGAAAAAAAAAACAATAAAATGGATTTCTTTTTAGAATTTTTACTATGGATCATAAAAAAAAAAAAAAATGAATTACATGCAAATATGAGAGTAGAACTCAACTATCTTAGCTAATTGGAACCAGTGGCAGATTTTTTTTTCATGAAATTACAAAAAAAATTTTTTACTCATAAGTAGCTCAAAATTTTTAATTTCAAATCTACATATGAAATTTGTTGCATTTCAAATGTAATAAATAACCAGAATATAATATAATTTCCCAGCAGATTTTTCATTTGAAAATAAAATGAATGGTGAAAAGATAAATCAAGAAAATAAGAGTACCATTCTTACACACATTTTCATTTCCAGCAAGTCAAATTGTTGATGCTTGTCTAAAAATGAGCATTAATTAAGATGTGCAATAAATGATACACAACATTTGTTGTTTTTAATATATATAATAATTGATTAATAATAAAAATTTTCTGAATATCTGAATATTTCAGAAAACTACTTTCATATCTTTTATCCAAGGAGAGATAGAGATTTCTAGCAAAGGAAATGGATATCCAACAATATGTTTCCATCCAGACAGAAAAAAAATAGAAACCAAAACTCATAAATCGCCAATAACAGAAAAATCTGAGAGAACAAAGATTAGCTTTGGATGGGATAAAAAAAAAAAAAAAATTAATTAGTTTGTAACATTCTGAGCAGGAGATGGTCTCTTAGCAGCTTTAACATATCTAAACTAAAAGTGTTGCGTTTGACTTCCACTAATTAATAGTATGCACAATGTACTTTGATGAGCATTTCACAGACTAGCCCTGACTTGTGCTTTTCTTGCTTCTAAATTCATGTTGTGTCTTAATTTCATGTTATTGCCTTTGTCCTTACAAAATTTTACTTTCAGAGTGAGAAAGTAAGCAAATATATATTTCTCAAAGCAGAAAAGCAAGCAAATAAGATTTTTTTTTTTTTAATGAAAATGCAGCAATTTTAAAAAATAATTTTAGGCAGGATTGCAACTTTTATGGATGAGCCACCAATAATTGGAACCCTAATTACCTCAGTGAAGGGAAGCTGAATTTTAAATCATTTTCTTTTTCTTTCAGTGAGTTTTTTCCAAAATGCTTATTTGAAATTATAAATCTAAATTGACAAGAACTACCACATATTAACACTTTTATTTGTGATCAAAATTATTGAGTATATTTAAAAAAAAATAGTTTTGATAACAGGATTTACAAAGGTTACTGAATTTTGATGTTTCCTTAACATTTTTTTTAACATCTATTTAACAATATTCTTAAAATAATTGTTTCTGCTGCTCAAAAAAGAAATTTTGAAGACATTAATAATGTCTTTTTTCCCCCCTTCTTTTCTTGAATACATAGAATTGGCTCATTTCACTATTGAAGAGCTTAAGGAGGAATTGAGATTTTATTTACTTATGTAATAAGTTTGAGTTACAGAAAGATTTCTTCCAATGACCCTCTACAACCAAAGTTATAAAAATCTGCTTCAATTTCAATTGACACTTTCTGAAGAATTCAGTTATTTTATTTAAAAAAATAATATTTAATTTTCTGGTACTGAGTTAATACAGACCTTAATTGATAGAAATCATGTTAATCAAACTTCCATTGTATTGTAGTTGAAGTGCATGAAGTATCATAAGTCGTAGCAAAACCAAGACTTTGCGTCTTGATAGATATTTATCTTTATGATCAGCAACAAATAAGATTAAGCAAATTATAGGAAAACCAATCAAAACTGAACTTAGAAAATTCATTGTAAGTGTTCTATAACAATTTAAAATAATAAAGACATAAAAAATAAGAAAGGGTTCGATACATCAACCATAAATACGACTTGGGGCTTTAGTTTGCAATTTATTTTTTCTCAATAGTACTTTTTGAAGAGTGCAAAATTGCTTAAAAAAACTTAAAAAATCATGGGGCTAAACTTTATTTTTAGAAGTTTTGATATGTAGAGATTACTGATTCTATGAAAAGTGTAGTAAAAAATTGTAAACCAACATAGCATTCAGTTCTTATGGCCCTTGAATTTTATTGCCAAGTAAACGAGGAATATTGTCAAGATGGCTGCTAAATGAATAATGGACATTAGAAAGTTTGATGTAATCTGAGAATCCCAAAATAAGCTGGGCTTAAATATCCACAAGTACATAGCATTTACATGTTTTAACATTTAAAATTTGGTAAATAGTGCTTAAGTTTTGCTATAAAACACAAATATAATTTATCTTGAGCAGAAAGTTTTTTTTTTAGAAATAAAAGCAACAAGCATTTGTAGGTTATGTGATAAGGAATTTTTATTTTTGTTTTATTCACTAATACAGACTATACTTATGTGTGTGCAGTTTGATATGCAAAATTTTACCAACTACAATTTAAGCATACTTCACTGAACAGAGAGGTGAATAAACTATTAACTGGGAATATTTGTGAGTTGTAATTAGCAAATGAATTCAATCAGGAATGTTTAAATGCACACATTCCAAAATAGTTCCTCAAATATTTTGCGATTCCTTATTTTACAATATTTAATTATTTAAGTTACTAAGAGAGTGATGTCTAGGACAACACAATTCTCTTTTGTATTATTACAGAAAATAATGAAAGTATTCAATAATCAAAAGTGCAATATAAAGGAACATACAAGAAATGTCCAACTACTGTAATACAAAAATTTCAATATTAAAGTGAGAATCATAACCATATATTATTTATGAAATATCAATATATATTCTGATCAAATTCAAACTCTGATAATGGAGTTGTATGTATTGTCTAGGTGAATAAGACATATGCACATATGAAAGAATAATGAAACCTATCATTGTGTGGATAGAAGATGACTGATGTCAAGAGATAAACACTATGCTTAATGCTTTAAGTAGCACAACTGATAATTCCAAGGATAAAATATCCTTAGGATTTCAGGAATTAACTAAATAAAAAGGAAAAAGCTGATTTGTTATATGTTAAAACTATCATAAAAATAACTGAACACATAAGATCTTGAAGGGGAGGACACATATTTTATAATTTCAATGAACAAGCGTAAAAATTTATTTTCTAGTTAAAATCATGTAGTGTTAAAGATAAGAACATATTTAATGATTTTAATCATTAAATAAGATATATATATCTTTTTAATATTAGAATATTTATTTCTGTCTAATGATAGTATCTTTAGAGGCATGGTTTGCACACTCAAAAATGTTTATTAAATAGAATAGTATGTAAATGTAATTCTGAAATAATGTAAAAAAAATCTTTAAAAATTCATAGAATTTCAGAAATGAACTATTTTTATTTATTTTTGGAATTTGCAAGTAGGAAAATCTAAAGTAAATAAGAAGCATCACACAGACAAAATTTGTGGAGTGCATCTTCATAATTTTTTCCCCCTCCAAAAACCAAAACTTGGACACTGTATATGCAAATAGACATCAATGAGAATTTCCTAAAACATTACATTTCTAATTGCAAATATTCCAAATGTTCAGGAATTTTTTTTTTCTTTTCTGATAAGGATTTCACCACATAACCCAAAAAAGTTATTAAAAATATAATCAATGAACAGAGAAAGTTTTCTGAAACATATATATCACATAAATGAATCCTGTATTTAAAAATTTAATGACAGCAAAAGAAAAAAAAAAAAAAAAAACATTTAAGTGCTGAAAACAAAAAGTCCATAAAAATCCATTTTTTTTAAAAAAATATTTTAATAATAGATCTATAAAAATGTTTTTATAAGTGAAATGCTTGTTTAATAAACTTATAATGTTAATAATACAAAATGCTAGGCAATGCAAATAAACAAATCACTATAAAGTAAGTATATCAAAAAGTTATTTTATAAAATTTGTTTAAATGTTTTGAGGATTAAATTGCAACAATAAACTTATTTATTCATTCATGAATATATATAGAAAATCATTATTACCTTCAGATGATGTAATAGAGTTACTACTGCTCCAATGATATGTTTTATTATGAGTAGCACAAAGTAATAATACATTTATAAGAAAATGGCGCTTAAAACCATGTTCCATGGATTGTACTTCCTTCAGTAGTGGTTTCAGGCACTGAAAACACTCTACTGCATTTACAGCAGTATAAGGAAAGTCTTCAGGAGAGTAATCTATAATTAGAAAAACTGAAGCTTAAAAATACTACAGTAATACAAACATGAACATTTCAGTTCAGAGATATCTTGTATACACTTCAAAATTTTGGTTTTTATAAGCATTGCCATCCATGTGGTGAAATGAATAAAGCATAATGGACTAAAATAGAATGATATTTGTTTCATAGACTTGCATACGAGTTAAATATTTTAAATATATTAATGAGTTCTTTGTTTAATAGGTAGACAGGTTATTTACTACACGAGTTTTACAACTAATCTGCCAAAAAGAAAGCCAGCATCATTCCCTTAGTTATTCTTCTAAATGCAAGTAATACTCGAACAATTGCAAAAAATATAAAAATTGTTTTAATAAAAAATCATCACCTTTAAAAAATTAATTTAAATGCAAAATATTTTAATTTTTACATTATATTCAGAAATATATTAACAATCTACATTTATAATTTGTAGAATAAATAATTGGAAAATCTTAGTAAAGAATTGATAAAATGTAAAGGAATTACAAAGTATTTTTAAAGAAAAAGATACATGTTATAGGTTAACAATCTTAGTATAGTCTAAACAATTGTCATACTGCATTTATTATTACAATGAAAAAAAAAAAAAAAAAGAAGTTTTAAATCCCCAATTACTAATAAAATCTTGTGTAATTTGTTCCGTAGAGCCACATGATGTACCTTTATTGTCACACTCAATATTTCATATCCTTCTATTTCAAGACTTGGGTGTGTTTGCCTAGATGAACCCTTATTAAAGGACAATTTATTACAAAGTAATGGATATAGTTGTACAACTAGCAGTTGAAGATATTTTGTAAAGTCTTTTAAAAGCATATACATATACACTGCAATTAAATTGTTAATAAATTTCAATGCAGTCATGCTAAATGATAAAAATATCTTCATTTTCATATATGTTGTCTAAGTAGTCCAAGAAAAATACTATAAATATGTTTTAAATCCTATGAAATAAATAGCATTATACATATGAATATTATGTTCATTTTTCTTGGCAGATTCATTTTCAGAATTAAAACTGAATCAATAGAATAACAGTCACATAGTGAAAGCTACATTTACACTGCCATTTATTTTATAAAATTTTATTTTATTTAGCTTACAAGTTAAATATAAAAATACAAGACAAATAATGTACTCAATCCCCCCTCCCCAAAGAAGAAATACATTTAAAAGGAAATTTCATAGGTCAAGTTATGCATTATACCTTTATCTTATGAATTTAAATTAATTATATATATATTTACAGCAAAGAAAGTTACTGCATTAGCATATTCTTAAGAGCTAGTATAATTATCTATTTTTATTTAAAACAAAGCTTTAAAATAACTTTTTTCAACTTTATATGTCAATGAATAATGTAATGTGACACTTCTGACTTCAAGTGGTCATTCAAGACAAGTTTTGATGATTTGATGGTGAGATTTGTTACTATAATTTTCAGTCTTACTTTTTTTTCTTACTTTCATAGCTGATTGATTTAAAACAAAAATAATCTAATATTTCTTTTAACTTACTTTTTTTTGGAAATAATGAAAGAATTGTCTCTATTCTATGATAACCAATGAATAAAACAATGTAACAATTGCAATGAAGAAAAACTTCATAAAATGCATTCTAATGATCAATATAACACTACTTGAATAGAAAAGAGAAATCTTGAATTGTATGAAAAAGACAAATCATTACCTCGATCATCTGAAGATACTTGATGAACAAGTCCAAATCCAACAGTAAGTTCACAAAGTTTACAGATAATACAACTTTTGGATAAATCATTCGGAAATGCAGCAATAAAATCTTCCAAATGACTTATTAAATACTGTATATCATTCAAAGTGATATTCTAAAAAAGTAAAATACCATAATGTAAACAATGAAGAGAAAAATTTGTGAAATAAAAACAAATTTTAAGGAACATTGGCACTTCATATATTGTGAAGCATCATTATTTTCATTACCTAACAATACATTCTGGGGTTTATTATAAGATAAAGCACTAAAATGTTGTTTGAATGAAAGATAAATTTCAAATCAAAAATGATTTTAAATCAATATAAGTGAATCCAATCTTTACCTTAGTTTTATATTCAGCTTCATTATTTGGTATGGATCCAGTAAGTATTTTCACATATCTTTTAAAAATTTCACGACAGTCAGCATCCATTTTCGAATTGAAAATTCCTTTGAACAAAAAAAAGTAAATTAATAAAATTATAAAAGTAGGCTTCATTTTAAAAACAGAACTAACATTTACCATTCTGAAAAGAAATATAACATATTAGTGAAATAAACTTCAGCAATTCTAATAATTTACTTCCGCTTATTTGAATAAATTTATTACAGTAACGGACTAATATATGATTCACTTTCTACAATATTTCATTTAAATTTTGAGAATTATGGTTCACATTAGTTAAAAAAACAAACTAAAAAAACTATCATAAAAGTCGCTCATTTTCAACTTTAAAAAAAAAAAAGTGTTTTTGACTAAAAAAATACATGATTTTTTTGTCGACTCCTACTTTTTGCATATGTGATTAATTTGCTCCACATGAACATAAAGGCTTTTCAAAGCAATTACTTTTTATAAATAATGTATACAAGTTGAATCAAATAATTTCTTCTTGATCGAAATTATATAAGGACTATATTATAATACAAAAGGAAATTTAAAATTTTAATGCAATGTGTTAAAATAAAAATATTTTGAAAATTCAAAGGAATGAAAAATCTTTTAGTAAAGAAATCGGCTATATCAAATTTACCTCCTTCGAAATCAAAACTGGGATATAAACAAAGTGCACTTTACTTCATTTCAATTCAAATTCCTATTTCTTTTAATTTTCGAAAACATTTTTCTATGCAAGCTGGATGCTGGTAGAGATGCATAATCCACGATATTTTGAATAAAAAATAATTTTGCTATTGTTATTTTTAAATATTTGTTCCAAATATCTGTTATTTCAATCATATTATTAATTTAAAATTATTATTTAATATTAAATATAAAATTTATTAATTGTAATTAATACTTAATTTACTAATTTAAGTAAGGTGTGATTGAATTAATTTATCTATTTCAGCTTACTTCTTAAATTTGATATTTTTCAAAACTATTTATTTAATTTTTGTATTGGAGTAAACAATTTTCTGAAAAATTTGAATTAAATATAAATGTCATTTCTTTAAATTGTTTACTTTAGTTCTATATTCTACCAATAGATGGCGCCAGAAGTAAATGGAATATATGCAAAGTCAAATCACAAGCAATTAAGAACGATTTGTATGGAACAATGCATCAACACATGCGAATACCAATAAGACCGGTTACTCTCATGAAGTGGAGCGGCGACTTCACACTTTCCAGTGAAGTCACCGCTCCGATAAATTGCAGTGATATGCAATTCAATGATACGATGATTCCAATAACCGGTCCGTTCACTTTTCAATCCGTTCCCAGATTTCTCTCTTTCTGTTATGTTCGAGAGCTTCCATTGGACAGATCGTATCGATTGTTACTTTCCAGCGAACTCACCGCTCCGGTAAATTTCAGTGATATCGTATCGATTGCTACTTTCAATCTTGATCCAAAACCTGTAATCAAAATATCACCAGTAAGATCGTAACAAGGATTTGAATCACACCCCTCTTTGAAAAGTATTGATCACCTGTATTTGTGACTTTTTGATATTGGTTACGTAATAACCGCTTGTAAAATATTCGTCATCCCTAGATGCTGTACCTACTGTATATAAAAAAAACTAAATTGCTAATTTTATTCATTTATTTTTTCCTTTAAGTGCTCTAATATATTTCATTGACATAAAATCTTTTGATTGAAGGAAATATGTTGTTTCCTCATATAAGAAGAAATTCAGGCCTAAGGATTTTTTTCAATAAACGCTGCATACTCAAGTGAAATATATTGCACAATATTATAGATTGTAATTTTTTTTCTATAACCTTACCTTCATAATATAGAAGTATTGTAAATTAAATCACATGCATATATTGTTCATTTTATTTTAATCATATTTACGTCCCGTTTTGATGCAAGATGAAGATTATACTATATTCGTAAATTTGAAGTATAGTTAGATAACAAAGATGCCAACTGTACAGATACATCTTCTCAAAATGTCTCTCCGCATCGTTGGGTGACATTTGGCCACAATCTATTTAACGCCCACCATACACGCTCGCACTTCGGATTTCAAACCTAATCCGAAATCCTGACTATTTTTCAACACAGCTCCTAATATTATACTGCGTAGCTCCCGATATTGTAAATGTTTTCTAAATAATATAAATTTTCCAAGTATTATAAATATTTCTTATTAAAATTTTTTTTTATATACATATTTTTTAAACTTTTGTATACTATCATTTATGTCATCAATATGTTACTTTATTGTAATATGTATAATCGGGAAGAAAAGAAAGTAACACTTTTTACAGATAACATGGCAAGATATATATTGTTCACATTTAGAGCAGAGTTTTATATATATAATAGTGTAATTACGTATCTTTTACTACGTTTTTTTTGTTTTGTTTTCTCATTCGAATAAAAAAATTGCGATAAATATATTTTATGTTAAGCATGCATCTTATGATAGTCATGCATACAGCTGTCACAACATTCTGGTCTTTCAGTTTTTCTGTATTCTTGAGGGAGAGACGGAGTAGTTGATTGTGATTTATTTCAATATTTTGGAGGGGTGCATCAAATAACAGATGCTTGTATCGCACTACGAAATAATGTGAACGAACATAGGGCACGCGTATCAGCAGCTATTCAAAGCGTCACATGAGACATGCTGAAAAAAAAGTGTGGGATGAATTATCGCACCACTTTGATATCTTTTGGATTTCTGGAGAGGTTCATATTTAACACCGATTATTGTGATTGAATCTAAACTTTCAACTGTTATTTTTAATTCCTGATCAATAATAAGTATTGTTGATTCATAGTTTGTAATTCCTATCAATGATAATTTGTACTTTGTTTTATTTTTTTTTAATAGTCCTACAAAGTTGGAACATTTATTTACTAACACCCTTCTTTAGAAGTTGATTGAGTGTTATAAGTAGAGTTAATTTTAGCCTCACATCCAATTTATTTCTCGATTAATAATATTATTCTTCAAAATCCCAAAAATGTGCAAGTATATTGATTAACTGCACTTACAAAATATAGATTTATCATCAGGCACACATGAAAGAAAAGGTATCAAATGAAACAATCCACTAAATGAAATTTAACTCTCTAGCTCCTGAAAGCAACCCAAGTACAGTTGTATATGAAGATTTTTTAAAAATATTTCAGTGGAATGTACTCGTAAGACCTTCAGCATTAATTAACTTTTTTTTTAATTAAAAAAGATTTTTTAATTAAAAAGTAATTAAATTTTTAAAAAAGGATTTTTTTTGTTATTGAATAAAACAAGTCTAAAAGTAGAGAAATATAGACATTAGTCATTAGAAAATATACGATGTTTAATTGGAGAATATTACAATACATTTCAAGTTATATATACTCTAAAATGTTTAACTATCGATGCGAAAGTCTACAAATGACAGTTCAACGAAGTTGCAGAAGACTCCCGAGTCGCTTGCTTATCACTGTCAAAATGGCTCCCCCTTCCGTTAAGTGTGGTTGATTACATACCCCTGGCGCATGCTTTGCCCATTAAAGACGCTCTACCAGATGGGTTTAGGGGACAAGGATATTCAGAGGGTAACTTAGAATACATTTGCTTAATAGTTTGTCTCTTTATATCAGCTCCTTAAGAATCCAAGCTGTAGTTAGATATTTTTTTTGGTGGAGGAGAAGCGATTTATTTTAGAGAAAATGGTGTTCCAACTTTTATATTTTTAGAAATATGCGACAATTAAAAATAGGTGCCTCTGAAAAATTTAATAAAACTATTAGGAAGCTAACCTTTTTCGATCTTTGAAAGTTTTTAGAACAAATCAATAGTTTAATATTTCTTTTTTGTTCCACCATCAAACCTAAAATGATGGTGGCTTGGTAATAAAATCACTACCCCAATCCGGAGCATCGCAGTTTTTCAATTTGGAATAGAAATGGTGCTTATTTAATCTGTCAGAAAATTTCCAGTAACTTGAGGGGTGACGAAGTGAGGTAGTTGATTAAAATGACAACGTAGTGTAACTACTGTACGTGACGATGACACTTGTTTCAAATAAATTTTATTTACCTTAAAAAAATGATCCACACTTTATGATTTTATTCATTCAATTATTCTTCTCTCCATTGTTGTATATGCATTTCAGTAGTTGTATACAATTCTTTATACATACCGATCAACAAATCATTTTATGCAAAGGAAGCGAAATATTAAAGAGTCTTTATAGTAGCTGGTGTGCTTACTAAGTGTAGGATTACCCATTGGCCACAATGTTTCTTTGATGGTATGAATTTCTCTCAAATACAAAATGGTTATGAAAACACTTGCAGATTCAGTTTTCTTTCTACTTTATACCTCTGGTAAGATTGCGAGAACTTTGGGTATAATCGATATTTTCTTATTTGATAATCGAGGGGTCTTTGAAGTTCGCAATTCAACACTGATGTTGATTTACTCTGTATGTTATCCAAATTTGTAATTTTTTCCTTGAGAAAATGAATGGTAGAAGTTTTGTTTTTGGATAGAAATTTGTTTGGATATTCGGCATTATCGAAATGCTTTACGATTTGATATAATATATTAGAAAATTTTTAATGTAAAAGAATACACAATAGTTTAATGTTCGTTACATTATGCTTAGTAATGAAGTGAGAGGGATTCTGGATATTAAAACAAAAAAATTCATCAAAAGACCGCAATACTCCCTCTTTATCCATTAATTAAATAACTTGATTTGGATTTAAAATCATGCCATAGTCTGAACTTCCATTTTTCAGGCTGTGCTTCAGAAATGTTTCATTGTTTCAAGTAAAAAATTTAATATTATGTAAATTGAAGTTTTAAAATATGAAGATTTTTTCCTCTAAATCGCAACTATTATCAATTTAAATTTTTTTATTATGGCAATTGATTTTTTCCCTCACAGATGTTTACTTTAAGGCCTTTTTAGTTTGCTCCGAATTTTGAGTGAATGCCCAGATGCAACTTACCATATTTCTTCGTAGTTAAATATTTTCTGTGCCCTAACAGGACCTTTGCTTGCCAATGGAATACAGTGAAATTTTCCCATCTCGATAAATAATCAGGATTCAAATTGTGGTATCCTTATAAAGGTTTCAAACGGAGCAATCATCAACATGTATAACGTACAGGTTCCTGGTTTATTAAAAGTCCACAAAATATTATCTGTGGAAAATATTAATTTTCCAGAAAACTTAAAAATATTAATTTTTTGTTGATTAATCGTGAAACATTTACTGAAATAAAATTACGATCTTAAATTTTATGGCATCCTGATAAAAAACCATGCAAATTTTAAGCAAAAGAAATTTTGTAAAGTCAATTATACTTAAATTTAGCGATATGAACGTTTGTCCTTGCGTAAGTGTAACGCATATATTGCTGATTCAATAGTAAAAAAATCTCATTACCCGTCTACAGCTGAAGTCTAATGCGTACCTAGAACTATGAACAGCAAGGTTATGGAATGGACTATGGCTTGCCACTTTCCTTCTTGTCTCCCTCTTCTCCATATCTCAGTATTTGATGTGAGCGAGTTCGAGTTTTCCCAATTTTATTTCGATCGGTGATTATCGCTTCTTAATATTAATTTGCTTATCATTATTTTCTGGATGCGTAGTCATAAGCCAGGATACAAGATGAAATTTCCTTAATAAGAACAATTTCTTTATTTGCAAATTGACGAAACGTGAATTTTAAACTACAGTAAAATTTTAAAGCTATGAAGTATTAATTCATGACAAAATGTTTTTCATTCCAGCATGCATTACAAATGGCTAAAAAAGTGAAGTTATTTCGTATATAATAAAAGATTAAATTTTACCCATTGACCACCTAAACCAATTTTGAATAAATTACTACAGAAATAAAGAGCTCCAACTTATTTTATCGATCGAAAGCATAATGCTCTAAAATTTTGAAATATTAATTTGATTTGCAGAAAGAATACATCGGTTTCCAAAACTTATTGATCAACGGCCCAACTTAGAGAAGTTGTCTTTTTAAAATAAATTTTTTAATCACTATACATACTATTAATTTATGCTGAAATATTAGATTTATAATATGGTATATTTATTGATTGTAGAAGATATTATTTCAGAAAATGCATAGCATTTATTGATAGTAAGATTTGAGAAAAATCTTTATGGAGTTGAAACATAAAAATCGTATGAAACTCCCTAAACACTGAAGTTACAATATTGCACATTTTATTGAATTCAATACACTATACATTACATATCTATTGCATTCTAAAAAGCAAAATTTCGGTTGTTTTGTAAACTATTCTGTATAAATCAACACCGCATGGCAATAAGTTGATAAGCAAGTGTAAATGAATTTCTTAATGAAGGTATTGAGAACCGCCTAATATTTCGTCTAAAAACTTAAGTTTGAAGATTGTTATAAAAGCTGGAGATTTTCGAAGTTGTTAATTTGGATCATTAAAATGGCTGAATAGAAATTAAGACAAAAGCAGAAATAAAATATTGAAAATTTAACCCAAATTCATTTAATAGACAGAAATTCGATAATGGGTTTCATTAAATGAAAAATTTCAATTTTCGTCAGAATAATCAATTTAAGAAAATTTTAATTGTCATAAGTACCAATGATAGTTTCTTATCACTCGTTTAAGACATATGCTTTAAATGACATAAATTACTTTTATTTAAAGTGTTGAGAAAAATTTAAGTTTCAGATGTCATACCACTGAGCTCATGTGTATGAATTTCATTCAGATATTTTGAAAATACATTACACTTTAACTCTTGTCCATATTCAGTGTTAAACTAAAATTTACCACAAATTCTTTGTCATAATTCTTAGTAATCATCCAACATTAACATAATTATTTGATACCTTCATTATTATATGCCTTTCAAAAATGCAACATCAGTCTAAAGCCATTTCATAAAATTGTTATTTAGTAGAAACAGGAGAAAGGAAGACATTTCAGACTTATTTTAAGATCTTTATTAGAAAAAAATCTTCACATTTACAAATTTTAAGAGTTTTGATTAGATAGTTAAATTCACATTTATAGAAATATTGTATTAATACTCTAAAACCAGAGAATTACGTTTTTTATACATAATTCATTATAAAAGAATCGTACTACCTGGTATAGTCTCAAAAAATTCTACATATCATTACTAATTTAGGAGCAATCAATTATGACATGAAAACTTCATACAAAAAGCTTTCCAATACAATAACAAACCAAGCTACAGTGTATATACTTCAATGACAGTGTAGTAATAGGAACAATTTATACGTTTGATACGATTTGCATTCCGCAAGACACTTTAAATTGAACTTTCATGATTTGATAAACGATAACTATTCTTAAATAATGAAACAAATTTAGAGAGAAAATGCATAATTTACAAATTTGATGGATAATACCATTCAAAATTAATCAGGTAAAAATAAACTATGCAAAATACATATAATGACAAGACGAAAATTTTAAGTTTCTTATCCTAACCACCACTTTTTAGAGGTAATAACCACTTCATAATTAAAATTTTATGCATTTTTTTAAAATTCCGCTAGCAAATTAAAATACATGCAAGTGGAGATAAAGATTTAACTTGAAACTGAGTAAATAATTGTTTAAAAACAAAGCGTCTTCAGTGTATTTACAATTTCAAATGTTTACATAAGTGATAAAAAAATTAAAAATTCTTACTTTCCGACTAAAATAATCTAGTAGTTGGAGCACTTATTGGGGTATTTTTATTTTTGACATACGTTTGCAATTTAGTAGTACTAATACAATTAATACCGTTTCAAAATTTCTGTATTTTATCTACTTCGGTAAGGTTTAGCTTTGTACGAAGAGAAAATCTCTGCTTCAAGTTATTAAACTTGAGTAATGGTTAATACACGAGTATATAAGAAAAAAATTGCGAGTTCATGAATCAGTTATGAAATAAAGACGGGAAACATAGCTACTCTTAGCAAAACAGCATTTTAAAACAAGCTTAAAAATATAGTTTATTTTAGAAATTCGGTCTCATAATTTATCATTTTCTAGACAGATTTTCATTAACAGTTTTATTTCTATTGGAAACAAATGTAAATAAGCTGATAGCAATTATCTTCACAACATAAATCAAGTTTAAAATGGGAATAACGTTTTATTTTCAGGATAAGGTCATTTATAAAAGGGATCACAAAATATTTTGAGTTTACAACATTAATAAAATGACAATATCACGATTTAACTTGCAATCCAAACTTAATCATATTAATGCTGAAAAATTGCTATGTCTGCACAAAATTTTTAAACTTGGATGAAAATTATATACAATACAAATAAAACATACAAAAAGATTTCTTGTTTACATTACACATTATCTGGATCAATGAAATATAAATGGAAACATTTTACTCCAAAGCATCGCAACTTTGGTTAGGCTGGATGATGTAAAAACCCTGAAAAATCAATATCTTGGAAGTACGATTTCAATACTAATTTTGAACAGATCGAATTATCAATTGATAAACCGAATAAGTTCAAAACTAAGTTATGCACTGAAAGAGGCACGAGATTTCCGACCAAGAGTCAATATTTAATTTAAGATAGAAGAAATTGAGAGATTGGTCTGTTTCATAGTTGTGTTTACTATGTGGTGGATGAAAGGACAGTTTCAGATTTGAAGTTATTTTAAACAGAGACATCAGTGAAGCTGAACCCGATCTTTATTTCCAAAATGAGTCTGCAGACACTCGTGTGACCAACGTGCCAAAACTTCAGTTTTAATATAGTAATATGAAATTCTTTCCATCAAAAGAAGTCATTTTTTGAATAGTTAAACTTTTAAATTATTAACATTGATTTCAGAGAAACGATTAAAATACAAGATGACAACTCGATTGATTTCCCTGAAAGTCCCTTTTATTTAAATATTGGCATAAACTTAAAGATTTCTATAATGAAAAAGGAGAGAGAATAAATTAAGAGAAACATTCAAAATATATTAAAAATTTCCTGTGGTGTTTGCAAGTTGGTGACGATTACTCGCAAAAATGCGAGTTAGTTCGAGTACATAACCGTGCCAAAATAGCATTCTCTAACATTTAAGAAGAAATACCATAAAAAGTTTCATAGTATGCAGTTTGCTTTTATTCTGGAAGTTCTATTGATTGCTGTTTCAGGAGGACTAATTTACGATCACAGTATGGTACATCAGCAGAAGAACGGACTGCTTGCTTCATTTTTTTAAATGCACACATGGGAAGGAATTGAAAGAAACAATTTCAAAAACGTTTTGGAATACGTCATGTAAATTCTCAAAATCAAAGGATACAGTTGTGTACAGCCAGCCACTCCTTTACCATTGAATGAAGCAATATCAACACGATTTGCTGTAACCGATTGCTAATATACTCTTCATCCAGCTACACAGTCAACCAATTCTTTAGACTTGAGCAGTCTCTTTGGAGCGGTTTAACCCCTTCCTTCTTTCTCCAAAGGCATACTATGCCGAAACAATCATGTGCCCGTGGTCATTCCCTGCACTTTCATTTAGCCCTCCAGACGCAACAGTCAGGCGAAGCCTGACCTCCACATTTCAACACTTGACGTGATGGAAAACCAAGACCCAAGCTCCATCCAAATGTTCTTGCTTTCTATATGACACTTAACAATTACAACTGTAATCGGACGTTATTGAATTAAGTGAGAAACGTTAACTCTCGTCCCACCAAATTAAATTTTAATGATTTAAAACCTGCGAAATTGCAGGGTTACTTCCTCACTCCGACTTTCACCCTCCACATTCCTACAAAACAATATTAAGCTGGATACTTATGCCAAAGGAAATGACCTTTATTTCAATTCCAATTCACAAATAGGAAAATATTCCATCCATGTCCTCATGAAACTTTTTGGCCAAAATCGGAACCTAAAATGTTACAAACACCTTAATTCGCCATTCACTAACTCGTGTTCTAACACCAGATTGGTACTTTTACTCTTCCAAATCTCATTCCATTAATGTCACCTATAAACTTTCATTCCGAGCCATTTTACTGTCATACGTGCTCTAATCGAACTTCCCTGAGGGTAGTAAACAGTAACCGCACAAAAATGATTTTTTAGCGACATATGAAGGCTATCCATTTTCGATGCCAAAAGCAGTAAGCTACCGACAATCGTGTATGAATTTCCTTATACAAAACCGGTCAACAAACTGCCAAAGCAAAAGAAAGTCTCATTCTGCACATTCAGCTAGTGTTCAACCTGGTAGTCACCCTCATTTGCATTTCCACAAACACCTTAACTGCTGTGGGGGCACCGGCGGGCCTATATAAATTACATTGATTGCCGTGAAGAATTTCTTACAATGTGTTAATACCAACTCCTTGGGACCACAACTAAAAACATACCAAGAAACGTGAGCAAGAAGTCTTCCATATTGATGCTGAATATTCAATATTATTAAGTATCATTCAAGCTAGTGGCACCTGTGCTTCACCACTCACGAAGAGAGACGAGAAAAATATATCCCTGGATACCTCGGAATTGGGGTATCCATACTCGCTTAAAGGAGGCGAGCCCCTGAGGAGATATCAAAGACAGACTTACTAGACTTGCCAATGAAGACAGAAGTGAAACCCAAGGATCTGAATAAATTGTTGCGCTTTTCTACTATAACAAGATAAATCTCCCAGGTAAAATGAATGCATATAATTTATGACAACTAACGATACCACAATCAAAAGCAGAACCAATTTCGAACCGTCTTGGAGCCTCCCGTATCTAATGTAATCACTGAGCATTAGAACAATAAAAAATGTTAAAAATGGATGGAGCAAAGCAATCTTAATTCGACATCGAGGTAGAATAAGCATCAAAAATTACAGTAATATGAGACGTTTCTGATAGTAAACTCCTGATTTGTATCCCGAAATGGAAGGAGATACTTTGTGGATGCGATGGTTGGTCCGTAAAATATTCTGAACATTACTTGACTACCAGGATAGTGATGCACGTAGAAAAAAATAGGACTAATTCATAGATATGAATAAAATTTATATGAAGCTAATAGTCAAATGAATCCATTTCTATAGTTCTTGTCGAATAGTTTTCAATTGGTGTATCAATATCTATTAGACTTGAACCAATATTTTCTCTCTAAACATGCCTATAAAGAAATTTATACATATGTGATAGTTCGATTCCCATCGTTTTATCTAGATATTGGAGCAAGATTTGATTTGGGAGCTTTATGAACAATTCTGGATATTTGACGACTTCGAGACAATTAACCGATTGGTAAAAAAACAACAAAGAACGAAATGACTGAAAATTAAATTTAAGCAGAAAAGAGCATAACATTTTCAAAAAGTTTGTTTTTTTCTATTAAAGACATGCAGAAATTAAAAATAAATATTGTATCTGTATCGGATAAAATTGCTATAAAAAGGTATTACCAAGAAAATTTCTAGAGGGAGGAAAGGAAAAAAAATCAATTACTAAAGGAAAGCAAACTCGATTTTCCCTACAAAGTAAATGTAAAATTTCCTGCAAGCCATTTTCCTTAAATATTGTAACAATATTATCGGAAATAGTGTCCTTATGCCTAGATTGCCATTTCTCAAAAGTGCACTGAGCAAAATGGAGATTTATCAGTTTTTTTCTCTTGTCTATTATAACGTAATCGACTCCTTTCGTTGAAGTTACGCCCATTTGCCGTTTAAAAGATTAACTAACAATCTGTTACCTTTATAATGTTGGAGACTGATCTCCAGGAGGATTTTGCCGGAATTTAGAGGGAAGAGGGTGAAGTTAAATGTCGCAATTTTGTATAAATGGCTATAAATGGCTTTAAAGCTAGTTCATCCTTATTGATAACAATACCGAAAACATTTTGATTTAAATTTTTCGGATTTCTGTATATGGTGCTAGATTACTAAGTACATCTGAAATTTCTTTTCAAACAAAAACATCCTATAAAAGGTTGTTCCCAACAACCTTTACAATTTCCCTACAAAATAAGTATAGAAACAGTTCGAAAATGTCGAATCAAAATCGAAATTACTTTACAGTTATTTCTACTTCGAGTTAAAATTACTTTTTATTTCAAAAATAGAATTTAGCATTGTGGAATGAGGGTTTTCGTTTAAAAATTAGAAAGAAATACTTTATTACTTTGTCGTAGCCAAACCAAAACTGAAAATTCACGAAACTGCAAATAATTAAAATTGGTAATTCAGCAAGTCGTGAGAAGTAGAGCAAAATACGCAAATGATAAAAATATCAGTTATGTAAATTTAAGTTTCAAACTCTGATACTAAATCTTCAAATAAGCCCATATTTTGTTCTTTTATGAATAAACCTCAGCGTATGGTTATGTAATATTGCTTTTTGGGGGAGAGAATTCGAGGATTGGATAAACACAGTGATACCTGCCTTAAACCCATTCTTTATATAGTGTCAAGACTTATTTTGTAGGTAAGCAGGGGATTATTACAGATATATGCACGAATTTTATTTTTTAAGCTACTTACTATTGATTTTGATTTAATCTGGAATTTTAGACGATTAATAAATTGAACTATTGAAATAATTGAACTTAATAAATTGAACTATTGAAATAATTGAACTTAATAAATTGAACTATATCTTCTAGCAAACCGAGATTAAGTCAAGATATTTTGTCAAAAATATATTTAAGATCTATATAAAAATTCAGGGATGGAGTACCGCTTTCTTAGTGAATGATAAATTTTATATTGTATTGAAAGGTTAACTAGAGGATTTCTAATCGAAACAAAAATTTTATCCTAAATATAGTTTTAATTTAAGATTACATAAGCCACCTTAATAAGTACCGAAATTTCGTAATAAAGAACTAGTAGCATGGTTCGACCATTCGTTCAAGGACAAATTTTTAATTATATAAAGCCTATATGCAATGATCAGAAGTTAAAATTTAACCTAACTTAATAAGACGGAAAAAATTAAAGAAAAATGGTTGAACCTGAAGCATTTTGTATTTGAAGATGAAGTGTTTACGTACTACTAAGCCATCTTCATCAGGATTTGAATGTTCTTAAAAATTCCTTACCTGAAATATTAGTCACAAATGCCTCAATTTGAAATGAAAATTGAAGGACACGATGCATCAAAAATCTTATTATCTTGGAGTATCAGTAAGCAACAGAAAGCTCTTCTGTATTAAGGGGGATTAATCATCCTTGGAGAAGTCACCGATTTTATAACCACTGAACTTTTAAAATATTAAAAACAGTTTCATTCGAAAGGAAAGGAATTAAAAGTGATTTATATTCATTGCCATTACTATTGTGGTATTCTAATCTGGAAGAATCTTGAGAAACTTAATTCCCGGTTAATTACTCGAATTACACGCATGTATGGAAGAAACTAATTAAATTAGCTCGTACTCTGTTTCCTGGACAGACCACTATTCTTTCCCTGAGTGGAATAATTTGCCATCCTACTTTAAAGCATGCAGTAGTGAATAGTGGAAGTATATAGCATAGGAAACTTCAATCGGTTGAAGAATTCCACGAATTTATGAATACACTATTACAAGGAAAGTAAATTCCTGAAGTATTTTAAAAGTATCGATGTACTCGCCGGTAGAGATAATGGATAGGCTTCTGCTGGGAAAACTTTTGAACACTCACACTAAGGTAAGGGGGCAAGGACTCCACACTCACACTAAGGTAAGGGGGCAAGGACTCCACACTCACACTAAGGTAAGGGGGCAAGGACTCCACACTCACACTAAGGTAAGGGGGCAAGGACTCCACACTCACACTAAGGTAAGGGGGCAAGGACTCCACACTCACACTAAGGTAAGGGGGCAAGGACTCCACACTCACACTAAGGTAAGGGGGCAAGGACTCCACACTCACACTAAGGTAAGGGGGCAAGGACTCCACACTCACACTAAGGTAAGGGGGCAAGGACTCCACACTCACACTAAGGTAAGGGGGCAAGGACTCCACACTCACACTAAGGTAAGGGGGCAAGGACTCCACACTCACACTAAGGTAAGGGGGCAAGGACTCCACACTCACACTAAGGTAAGGGGGCAAGGACTCCACACTCACACTAAGGTAAGGGGGCAAGGACTCCACACTCACACTAAGGTAAGGGGGCAAGGACTCCACACTCACACTAAGGTAAGGGGGCAAGGACTCCACACTCACACTAAGGTAAGGGGGCAAGGACTCCACACTCACACTAAGGTAAGGGGGCAAGGACTCCACACTCACACTAAGGTAAGGGGGCAAGGACTCCACACTCACACTAAGGTAAGGGGGCAAGGACTCCACACTCACACTAAAGGGGCAAGGACTCCACACTCACACTAAAGGGGCAAGGACTCCACACTCACACTAAAGGGGCAAGGACTCCACACTCACACTAAAGGGGCAAGGACTCCACACTCACACTAAAGGGGCAAGGACTCCACACTCACACTAAAGGGGCAAGGACTCCACACTCACACTAAAGGGGCAAGGACTCCACACTCACACTAAAGGGGCAAGGACTCCACACTCACACTAAAGGGGCAAGGACTCCACACTCACACTAAAGGGGCAAGGACTCCACACTCACACTAAAGGGGCAAGGACTCCACACTCACACTAAAGGGGCAAGGACTCCACACTCACACTAAAGGGGCAAGGACTCCACACTCACACTAAAGGGGCAAGGACTCCACACTCACACTAAAGGGGCAAGGACTCCACACTCACACTAAAGGGGCAAGGACTCCACACTCACACTAAAGGGGCAAGGACTCCACACTCACACTAAAGGGGCAAGGACTCCACACTCACACTAAAGGGGCAAGGACTCCACACTCACACTAAAGGGGCAAGGACTCCACACTCACACTAAAGGGGCAAGGACTCCACACTCACACTAAAGGGGCAAGGACTCCACACTCACACTAAAGGGGCAAGGACTCCACACTCACACTAAAGGGGCAAGGACTCCACACTCACACTAAAGGGGCAAGGACTCCACACTCACACTAAAGGGGCAAGGACTCCACACTCACACTAAAGGGGCAAGGACTCCAGGTTTTCATGCTGAAATGGACATTCAAGATTTACGATTTAGGGATAGCAGCCTTTAACACTCAATAGTCGGTAATATTTGACCATATAGTGGAGAACGCGAAAAGACCTTTAAAAGAAGTCGTAATTAAGTGTATAAAACAAGTATGACGGAAATGCGCAATGATTCGGTATATACGATTTCTTTAAAAAATTATGGCAAAAATGATTTGGAAAGATTCTTCGAAGGAAAAATACCAAAAAAATAAAAGCAATAGATAAAAATCAACTTTTATTTTCCTTCTAATAAGCAATTAAACATTTAAGTTAAAGATGCTTGGCAAATTTATAAAGATCAAACTACGAAGCTTTGAAATATATTTTACAATGTCTAAATGTTTCGATTTAAAAAGTTATTAGACATCTCACAATTAGGATGAAAGTTCTCTACTAATTTTCAGAAAAGTTATGTTTAAAGAAGCAGTTTTTACTTTAATAAAATATCCAATAACAGCTTCACAAATTTAATATTTGATATACTCGATTTAAAATAAATTTGAGTGACGATAATATTTCATAACGTTTATTACCTATTCAGAATCGTTGAGGGGTTTAGAAAGTTCAGAACTCAACTTTAAACTTGCTTAAATCGAGAAGTTTGAAAACAATTCAAATACAGTTACTTTTTAGAGGATATTTGGGTTTATTAATTTTCCATTAAGATATGGGGAATCATTAATAAAATATAGCTTTTATAATAGATGGAAACGCAGGCATAGCGAAGAAAGCTATTTTCCACAATAGTTTAATCAACAGCACTTTTATTCAATATTTACAAATTAAGATATTCATTTACGTTTATCCATCTAAACATTTCCAGAAAATTCCATTTGTTTCAGAATTTAGAGATTTATATTTAAGTACTTTTAGAGAAATTGGAGCACAATTTGTCCTACCATTTTAGGCGTAGGTAAGTTTGATGGATCTTTTCCCAGTTCCAGTTTTGAGGGGTATGTTTGACCTATGCTATATTTTCAAATATTTGGCTCTAATTATTACGATTAATACCTCTAGCTACCATTTTTAATTAGTTATTTACTCCTAAAATCGAGGAATGTAGATAAATGTTACCCATTAATATTTTATATACATCTCGAAAAAATATTAATTGATGAACTAACTTTACCCCTAGATGGTCTATTACACTTCAAAATTTCTTTGCTAGCACGAAACCAGTTTTTCAACACTACTTAATTTCAGGAAGCACTTGGATTTCAAATTCCTATTAATACCATAAAATCAGCTAATAATTTTTCGATTTTAAATATCTATACTCATATTATTGAATTTCTGGTAAGAAATTAATTTTTAGATCTTTGGATTTTGGCATATTTCCATAAGTTGATTTTTTTTTTTGCTTTTCAAACGGTTTCCATACTTTTATTTTCGATTACCGACTTAATTTAGAAAGTAATTAAAATTTTAAAAGGTATCGATATTTAATATCCGAGAACAGTTTAATAATGCAAGAATGTTTTACGAGTACAAAAGTTTTAGAACTTCTTATCGATCTTTCTTGTTATTCAATCAATAAGGAATTTCGATTTCAAAGACTATTAGGTTATTCACATTCTATTCAAAACAAAAATAATTCTAAGGCTATAACTTTTATCCGAAGTTAATAGGCGACAATAAAGATCTTTACTCTGGGTTAATTACGCAGATGTTTACGTTATAAATTTTCCATGAAAGATTTCGCATACTTGATTGGAAATTTCAATATATTCCACTTCGCAACTGATATTTCAGTTGGGTCTCGACAGTGTTTAATAAGTTATTAGATATCCAATTCCCTGATTTTTTTTCCTAATTCTCGATATTAAATTAGTGGATATTTGATTAAGATCATTTAGTATTTCTGCAGTTTTTATAAAAATTTCAGTATTTAACGTATTATTTGAGGGCGACAATACAATTTTGAAAATTCATCCAAATATATATGTAATTTGAAATACGTAAAGAATTATCTTCGGTAGTTATCTTTCATTTTCTTTTTGCATTCCAACAGAACGAAAATGTTTTAATTATAGCCTAACTCCGGAAGGCGACTCCACAGAGTGGAGATTTTCCCATCATCGAATAATTTCAGAATTCTTTATTTCATTAAAATTTTAAGGCTTTTGAACATAATATGGAGTGAATAAACCAATTAATACTTCGGCGGTTTTATGGATAAGCACCATTTCAATTTTTTTTAACGTGCGTTTCTGCTGGGAATAATTTCTTAGATCATCGACATCATATTATCCAAGAAATTCTTGGAAATATATAGACAGTTTTCATTTGAAGACTTTAATATAATTTGATAGCTTGTAGCTCGACCATAGTCCATAAAAACAAAGATGGACGTTTGAAAAATTCCATAATGAAGTAACAATTGATCAGTGAACTTTTGCAGCATTTATGTTCATAATCTAACATTATGAAATTCATCTTATTTAAATTCAAATAAAATTTAATAGTATTGCATTCATGAAGCAAGATAACCGGTAGCCTACACAATCAAATTTTATTCAGAAAGCAAGGATTGATCCAAATAAAGCAAAGAACAAGGAAAATGAACTAGGATTCAAAGTATTACTTCATTTGAAATAATGACCCAATTTGCTAAATAAACAATTGAAATTGACTGAAATATTTCTCTGGTCGCTGAATTTTGGTTTCTGTATCGAATGTATACACAAATTGCATTTAGCAGTTGCAAAAGCTAGAATATAGTTTGGACAGTATCAGCGCAGTCAAGACTCGTACGACAATTGCACCTTCTGGTTTGCTGAATAAGGGCACAGACCATTCGATTAAATTTAGCACATGGAGGAATAATGCGAACAAATTAACCATACAAAATCCCAGATAACAATTCATTTTATGCATATCTAAGTATTACTGGAAAAAAACAGCGAAGGGATTCTATTAAAACCAAAAGAATTGGTTGAGATTTGCATCAGCTATTCAAAAATATTCGTGTTAAGAATAAAAAAGTGCAGAAGAAAAAGATTTCTGGTCATTGAAGCATACGAGATAATTTAAGATCAGTTGAGCAATAAACAGCTTGCACAAAGGGAAATAGGTCTTCAGATGCCTTCAAGAAAACAAACTCATCGTCATTCTATGGATACGACCTGCCAGGCTCCAAAAACGACCCTCAATATTAAGATAATTTCTTATCAGTAGCGAACACTCATTTTAGAGCGTGTTCAAAACTAACCAGATGTTGAAATTGATGTTGGATGTTTGTGACCTCTCAGGAATCAAAAGCATCGCCTAGCGCCTCCCACCACTTATAATGGTGATACAATACTTAATCATTGCAAGACTTCTTAAAAATATAACTAATAATCTTATTTCAAAAGGTGTTTGAAACTATGATTGTGAATAAGATATTCTCACAACTTGCTCGAAGAAATAAGTAATGAGATCAAACATTTAAGTAGAATTAAATAGAAGGTATTTATCAAATCTAAGAAATGAAATTTAAGGGCCGCGCCTCATTGTGTTTACACTACAAATCCAAAGCTCTTTAGCTTGCCAAGCCTCCCGATAAACTAATGCACGCTTTCTTCAAGTGATACAGATGAATTTGTGATGTGAAGCTTCTGAATGTTTTATTCACGGGATGCAATGGCCTTGTAGTTATCTTTACATATCAGTTACTTCAAAAACTTAATTTCGTATAATAGAATATTTAGGTATATTTGTTAAAATAATTTGCAATATATTGAAGAATAGAATCAAATATTCAAGAAGTTGAGTTTTTAATTCACTTCAAGTGATAAATTATTAAAGAACGTTCTGTTCAACTATGAAATCGCAGTTTTCTTGAAAATAGGAGAAATACAATAAGCATTTGTTGCAAAATAGAATAGAATTTTAACTGCTAAATATTTAAAAAGTACGATTTTAGATGAATCATTTTTGGAATTTAACAAGAATAACATTTAGAAAGTTGATAAAGATGGAAGATTATAAGTGACTTCTACAACAATTTAACTGAAATTTACATAATTTGAAATCTTTAGTATCATTAGCTCTAAAAATGTACGAGCTCACCAGTTTTAAGTGAGCATTATATAGTTACACCATCACCCAGCCTCAATATGCTTAAAATGAACAGTTTGGACAAGTATTTATGCATAACTTAGCAGAATAATCAATATGGAAATAATAACTTATTACTAGCAACTAATTTTAGGAAATTTTATACAATTATAATTTAGTTACAATTTAATTTTTCAAAGTATATAAAAATAAGCATGCTTTATATATTTACTTAAATAACATTGATATTTAAAAATATATTTAATACAAGAGTTAAGAAGAGCAAGCTACAATACTAAGTACAATAACAGAATTTGACTTAATCTGATTACAACATGTTGCATTAGAGCAGATCACCAACTTTTAAAAAATAAATTTAGCTTTTTCTCAAGACCAATCAATCCTTTCAGTTTAAAAATAAAAAATTCCAAATAACAGTTCTCGTACGGCTCAGTCGGAGAGCAAACGAATAGCTATTAGGAAGCATTGCAACAAAGTTCAAGTGAAATTAACAAATGCCAGTAAGTATTTCCATCAAGTAAAGGGCCTAAATAATTTCACAGATTAGTTCATTTGTATTTGTTTGCTTTAATTTCTTAAAAATATCAAATGCATGCATATTAAAAATTTCAACTTTTTCCCAGTTTTGGTATGAACCATGAATTCCAATACATGCAACTGAATCTTGTACAAATCTAGGGAATTCAATTATACTGAACTATAAGTTTTCTGAATTAAAGCATTTTATGAATTCCTTGTATATAAATCTTGTTCGCACATTACAAACCGTCCGCCTGAACATATTGATTTGCATTTGCTCTTGAAGACCAGATCATTTGTATTCAGAACTGGATGATCTCCAAAATAGACACTTTATGTGCCAAAACTGAAAAAGAAAATACTCTGCCGACACCTAGTAACATGTCAAATTTATCCAACCCGACTTGCCAATCAAGTTCCAGAGCATAGTGAACAATCCTGAAGGATATAGTATTTTGCACGTTATTATGAATGTTAAATGTTTGTTTTACCAGCTCTAAATTCAAGAAAACATCGATGTAAATTCTTCTAACAGTTAATACTGATCACATGATTGGAGAAATGAACTACAAAGGTAAAAAGTTGTTTCTCAAAATGATTTTATACCTGCAAGCTATGTCATTTTACTATATATTTTATAACGTTTGATAATTTTAGTTATATTTTATATTCATTGATTTTTTGCGTTATGCTTTTGCAGTTTTATATTTGAGTTCCTTTACGTTTTTCCAACAAATGCCCGTCAATTTATTTAAAGAATTAGAATTTTGTTTATGGTCTTTGGGATTTATTTTCCAAATGACTGATGTCATTTTAAGGCTGCAGTGCGTTCAATAATGAATTGCTTTGTCTAAGCTTTATCCAACAAGTTTTCCCTTTGCAAACAGGTTTGTTTTAAAGAAAATTTAATGCCACTAATGAAGCTGAAATGCTTCTAACAATAAGTATTGAAAAAAGCAGCTTGTTAAGCTATTACAATATCTAAATTGTTTCTTGAAAACTAAGACTTCATTAATCTCATTCAGATAAAGTATGCATAAGGCAAACGGATACAATGAAGAGGGTTGGGTGTGAAAGCAAATCTTACCGACAACGGCATAGTAATATTTAAGAATTGTATGTTTGAATAAAGGCGCTTCAAAAGTGATTCTTAAGCGAGATTTTTTTTTAAAACTTCGCATCTTTTGAATGCATTTATTTTAACTGAATTGGAAAATAGCCACTTAATTCATAAGAGTTTAAAACGTATGAGATTTATTTTAATTTGTTCAATATATATTATTTGCGAAATAAATCTAGACTAATTTTTGTGAAGTCATTGGCTAGAATTGGCAGTGAAAAGTCTTGTTAAATATTCGGCTAAAATAGATCAAAGCAATTAGATTTGAAACCAATTCATGTAAAGTTTGAATATTGAAGCATCCAATAAACATCAAGGTATACAAGATGATAAACTTGCAAAATGTTAAATGCAAAACTTGGCACGTAGTATGCTTTACAGCAGTAATTGGCATGCTTAGTAATACAACTGATGCTCTATGCCATAGTGTAGGTGTATTCTTAAATTTCAACAGTGTCAAAACTGCATAGATTGCATTTTAATGTCCAAGATTAAGATTCAATGAATCAAATGAATTTTATATCACAATTTTCCTTTTATGTGTTTCTAAACAATATGATGCAGTAAAAACTAAAAGGATTGGTTGAAGATTGTGTCAACTAACTATTCTATTCATAACATGAATATTTTAGAGACTTAGACTACATGAATATTATCCATGAGGCCCCTAAACATATACCGAATTGAATATTTTTAATATTATACCCCATAGAAATCGGATAATGCACGGTGCTCTGAAATTTCACTTGCATTAAATTGATATTTTATACTATTTCAGTAACCGAAAAGGGACAAAGTGAATTTCTTACAATAGAACTGTATTAAATTTATGAAAGAATGCTAAATGGGAAGCTATTAATTTCTTTAACACATTGCTTCCGATGAAAATTCTGAGTTCTTTTTTACGTTTACAAAACTGAAAGTATAAAGTAAGCTTCTTTTTAACGGGGGAAGTTATCTAAAACTAACCTAGGGATTATATTCCCACCCTCTTACCAGCCGGCTGGCACCCACTCTACCCTCCACTTTATTGGAAGTGAGGAAAACTCAAGGCATCCTTTTTGTCCCAGATTGAATTTCATTCCTATATATACACCAGACCTTAGCTTCCCCCCCCATTTGTGACTTTATTTCAAGATGTACCATGAATGTAAACAGGGAAATTTCTAAGGTCTCAAGATGGAAAAACGAGGTATCAATTAAGAGCTCAGGGCAGTAAATTAGGTTAAATGTTAGTCGTGTAAGATTTTAATAGAAATTTTCAAAATGATTTAAGTTAATGCATATTTCTATAAGTACAACCCTCCTCTCCCTATTTGCTAGAACCCAATTTAACCCAATTTTCATTCCTTATAAAAGAAGCTTAACTTCATAATTCCAGAAATCCGATTACTTGTAATTTACGCAATTAAAATTAGCGATTAAATTCAGGCGTTTATTGTTGATTGAAATTAACACTAGCAATAAAAAATGAGCCTATAAACTGAAATTTTAATCATCATTTTTAGGAATTCCAAAGTTAAGCTTTTATCTACATGAATTTTAACCGAAAGTTTAATGACTTGCGGTTTTTACCAGTGAACAATAACTTTGAAGTAAATAACTCATACAATTGGCTTTAGCTAAGTTTCTAGGACATCGAATTATGACGATTCGCGTAATATTATCCAAATATTCATGGCTGAAATAGAATAATTAGTTGCACTGATTGACTTTATTTCTACTTGCTTTTATTGAACCCAAATTAATGATAGATTTCCATAGAATTCGACCAAATTCCAACTGGTTTTCTCAACCTGCGAGAAAACTGAATCTAATTTTTACATCCACTTTAATGTATTTTGTTATACGTATAAGTTTATTATGAAATGCAGTGCACAAACTTAAATGTTTCTCAGATAGAAAATAGACAAGGACCACAATAGGCAATGGACATTGAAATAATTTGAAACATTCTACTCGGGTGAAAGTAAGATGCACTTGATGCCAAAATATCAAAGTTACCATTTGAACTCCTTTTACTACACTAGAAATTTTTGCATATTTTTTGGTATTTTATGCAATACTGGAAATGTTGTTATATTTGTTCAATTCATATCTAAAACTAGAATTTCCATGTAAGCGAGGGATTATGCCAGGTTTCAGCTTTGAACTTTGTTTGCAGAATCGTCTGTCTTGAATTATAAAAATTTGAATTGCACGGAAGTTTATACAATAAAGGAAGCTTTTTAATAGAAACAAATTATCTTAAGGTAGAAATGAATCAGATGATCTGCCCATACACAAAGTTTGATAAAGAAATTTAGTTTCCGAGTACTATTTTAGAAACCTTGATGCAAGGTTGGTGATCTAGCTCCATAAATTTGTGAAATATTTTATAAACTTAAAATATTTGAAATAAAAGTACATCACCCAGAACAATCACCATTTTTCAGAGAGGCGTGGACAAAGTTGACATTCGAACTAACTATGCTGGTGTTGAGGTCCAGGTTGATTGTACCATGAAGGTCCACAGGCTCAGGAAAGGCTTGTATTTAGCAAGATTCCATTTAAGCATGGCATGATGTCGAATAAGTGACGTACGAGCTACTCAACATTGGTAACCTAAAAAGAATAATTTCTTTAAGTATCATCGAAGCATTGTAGAGCCAAACAGTTTTAAAAATAAAACTGAATCAAGATTTTTTTTGTCTAAGACAATTCATCCCCTCTTGTACTTTTGATTTATCACTTCAGTATTTTGGACAAAATAAGGATAGTTTCGAAAGGCCGTTTACGAACCTGACATTTCAAACTTAATTTTTGTAATATAAAAACTTCTGGTGTTGTATATTGATTTTGTTTCATAGCACTAAATATCCATCGTGATCTTTCATCTATAAATTAAAAGTAAAGGAAATTGATGACTGCATCAAGCGGTTATCTTAATATGAGAGCATCAATTCAAAATCTAGATAGGTGGTAAAAACAAAAACATACAAGTATATTTGAAGACTTATGTCAGCAAACCTTTCGGTATTTTTAGTTGCAAACTTAATGTATTACAAACACTTTGCGCCGGTTTGTAAAAGTTCCAGTGTTACTGCTTCGTTGAGAAATATTACACTATAAATGTGAGAAATTCTATTGTGAGTATTGTTACAAACTTGTAATTTGCTTCCCATCACGGCTAGTATCACCGTAAGAAAGACCCTTTGTAAGATCTGTCCTGTGCGTCAATGACCTGTGAGCTTGGCGACCATTTGGCGACGAATTTGGCGAGTTTGGCGACTAAATGGATACTACTGGAAAGTTCGAGAACTTTCACGATCCATCCACTAAGACCCGAGATACAGCCAGGTACGCCCTGAAGACTCTAGCCCCGCCTCCCGGAACTATAAAAGACGGGCACTCAGAAGCTACGAAGGAAGTCGTGTCGTGTGTATCGGAAGAAGTTGTGTGGATCGTCGAAAGTTGTGTGTGTGAGAGAGGAGTCGGAGTCGCCGACAAATAAGAGAAATTGGAGGATTAGCGAGCAAGCAAATTGCTGAACTATTAGGGATTAAATGCATAGAAAAATTTTGTAACAGCATTTTACAATTTTCGTGAAACAAGAAAATTCCATTTCAAGTCTGAAAGAGTAGGAAATTCATGCCTTACAAATGTATATTTTCCGAAAGAGTCGTCAAGTTTTAAACATTTTGTAAATTAAAATACATTTTGGCATTTCTTGCATCATATAGAACCGTTAGCATATGAATAGAGTCGATACAAAATTCAAAACCATTCACAGAATTTCCAATAGTCTACTAAATACTTGAAAAGGAAAATTTTAAAGCTTGAACCACTCGCAAATTTTTACTCTAAAAAGTTTACTCGGAGTATATTTAGTTAGAAATTCCAAAGTTAAGCTCTAACCTCGAGATTTTTGCAGTTCTTATTCCCGCATGATTTTCAGAAATCTAGGCTTATATGATCTATTGTTGCTACCACAATAATTGTCCAACATGTGATAAAATTACATTTTCTTTTGGCATTGAGTGTAAGCATTTATTATTTACAGATGTAACATTTTATTCGCAGCTTACGAATTTTTACTTTTATTTTAATTGAAATAATTTTGTACATCTTAGTCCAATTTTAATAAAATGGCAATTGGTGCTTAGACATTTTATATTACTTGCTTACTTTCTTGGGCAGGATTCAGGCGTTTTGTGAAATAATTTCCAATCCTTCTAAAGTAATTGAAATTGAACATCGCGTTGGTTCACATCGCAGATTTAGGAGCTACTGCATTCTGAAACCTTTCGTATCTCAATATGAGCCTTCATTTAACACCAAGTACCATAAACTATTGCTAATGATACAACCTGTAAAAAAACTGAAGTTAGCAAAGTTGTTGCAGCATTTTCAATTAAATCATGCAAGAAGGTTTAATAAATAATCCTATAAAATAGATTATAACGTTATTTTCATATAACCATAATGACCAAATTTGCCATAGTTCAACATGTAATTTGTGAGCCTTCCAAGAGCATTTCAAAAACATGAAACTGCATTGGAATCTTAATTTCTTTAGCAGACGATTCGTTATCAAAATTAAAAAGACGATTTTAAATGCACTTCAAGATTTCATATAAAAATATGCATTTTCTCACTCTTTTAGCGAAACGTTTGTCCAATACTGACCCGGTTTTATAAGTTATATACTAGTAAGCACGTTTTAGTCATTTTGCTGCAAAGGGGATACAAGATATAAAGCGAATTGTCAAAGTGGAAAATATCAGTTATCATTTAACAGGGATGCATTGCTTTTCCAATTAAACTTATAAATTTCATTATGTTTGAAATGCCGAAATGTACTTGGGAGTTTTACGTTTATATTCGAAATTCCTAGTTATGCTCATTCAAAATATGTCTCAAGATGTTTTCTTAATTTTAATAATTAGAATTAAAAAACAAATAAAATCAGTCAAGTTGAAGATATCTTATGAGTACACCATATGCAACTGTGAATGTCCAATCTTAGCTACGACGTCATGATTTTTTTCTACCCAATTTTAAGTTATAGCGGCGTCTCACTTTTCAAAGATTATTCAAAATCTTTGGGCATTTCTTTTATTAAATTTTAATCTTTAAATTCCTGAGGCATTAGATTCGAAATTAAATGAGCTTTGTGTTTTCAGTACTGAAAAAATATCAGACAGTTTAGAACAAGTGTTTTATTCTCTGTGGGTATGATGTTACAAAAATCCATTTAGGATTTACATTCAGAAATCAAAAGGCTAGAAAGTTTAAAGAGTTAATTTTTTAAGTTTCCCATTTTTTTAGAAAACTTTTAATCTTTCCAGAAATGCTAAAAGAAATGCCAAAAGAATTTGCGTAATTTTTTTTGAAAAGACGTCCCTTTAACTTAATTTTTTTTCTAATCAAAATTTTATTATACAAGCAGATTCCATTTCTGCTACGAGTTCACTGAAAAGATTAAGTTATTTTAATAAAATGTCTATAACAAAATACTAAAAGCACATTATTTCGATGAAAGTGGGAAAATAGGGTTAAAAATTCACAAATATTCCAATAAAGCCATTTTAAATGAAATGAGCGATTTTTCACGATAATTTTTCACAAATATATTCAAGTCGAAAATGATTTAAATTTTGTTTATCATTACCATAGTTAGCAATGGCTTTATTTTTTGGCAATTAGTAAATTTCTCAATTAGAAGAGTTACATTTTTATTAAACCAATATAATTATGAAATACTATTCAGTAAATGCTTATGATCTACATAAACAACATTTGTATAAAATCCAAAAGGCTCAATTGAAATTCCCATTAAAAGAATTAATTGGAGTTGTCTAAGTCACATGATTCATTCTTAAAGGATTTTAATCGTTGCTTAGTGTCAACTGAAATATTCCAATTAACATTTTCAGTGTCAATTTTGTTTCACTAATCAATATGAATGCCGTATTCAGAAGCATTTCAAATCATCTTCACATTTAGAACATTACATCTTTACTTTTCAAGATACTTTGTTGATTTCCGTTTTTTCCAAATTTCTCAAAATTAAAGTAATTGATAATTTGAGTTGAAGCTTTGAGAAACCTGGTTTTTAGGCATAGTTCTATTTGGGGTTAGAAATTAATGCAGGAAGACCAGGAAACCAAAATTACGAATGAATAAATGTTAAAGACTTCCGGAATTTATTTTGCTTTATTTCATGGCAAAAAGTTAAGCGACTTTTCAATTAAAGAGAGCAATAAAAGAGGGTGTGGCCTCTAATGTTTTTACGTTTAAAATCATTTAGAGAATTTAATCTAAGAAATAACTCAAAAATTAACATTTTAATGTCATTATACTAATATTCTTCATGGAAATTATACTAACACGAGTTCAGTAGAAAAACAAGTGAAAAATAATTTGATCTTAAAGATAAAATCCGGCCAAAATATATATCTGAACATTTTTCTTTAAGGAATACATGTCTGCATTTCATTTAATTTTATATTCCATTAGAAAAATTAAATTACCTGTATAAAGTCTTTATCTGGTTAGAAATATAGAATAAAATGCAAAATTCAAGGAACACAATTTTTAAACGCATTTTATATAATTTTAATTAATACGGATGTAGCATTTAACTTATGGATACGAGATATATAAAATTTCCGGTGGTACTTCGGTTCTGTTTCGAAATCGTATTCATAAAAATACGGAAGCGGAAACTTCTCTCCGCAACATACTAGTCAATGGTTTTGACAAAATCAAGATCCAATTTAAGCCCGAAGACGGCTCAACAGTTTTGTAAAAAATTTTATAACTACAGGCTATGACATCACGTAAAAATCGTGAAAAAAGTATATTGCACATTTATCAACACCTTTTAGTTCTTGTAAAACATTCTAGAAAATTGATCTTTATCAAAAAGTTATTTCATTACCAATAATATTTCATTCATTAATTTTTCTTTAATAAATATAATTTAGGGAAAACATTTTATTGATAATGCATTGTTGAACCCAATCTAGAACAATTAATTTCGAGTCGAACATTTCATTGCTAGTTTAGCTTGAAACTATGTGTGCTATGTATGCGCAATCCGTCAGTTTTAGTAAACCATGATAATATTTCAGGAATTGCTCAAAGCTGGAAAATTATATTTCAGGTGATGATCACTTACGTTTACATTCTGTAAAATTTCTGAGTTTTTTTACCTGTCCGTGCTGTGCCTCGGACGAGTAACGTGAATTTTAATTAAATTGAGAATTTTAACATTTTATTTAGCGCATTTTCTGAATAAAAGAAATGGATACATTTTATTGTGTTTATAGAAATTCATAGTGACTTCCAGTTGCAGGAATTGATGTTATGATCAGAATGCATTTGAAAACTCTGGAGGGGAAAAGTTGACAAATGCGAGGTGGTTATACTCCAAATAAATTGGATTTCAACATTATCATGATATACTTTGTTTAGTGAATTTCCAATTTATGTTCACTTGCGATATTTATTGGGTTTCTTTTATCGCATTTTCAGTACAACATGCTTCATCGTTATGTATATAGTTTCTAGTACATCCATTCAGTGCTGCATAATTTGTTTTTTTTCTAGATATAAAAATGCCTACTTTTCAGTATACTTAAAACATAGAAGACGCAGTTTCATCATTTTTTTATACATTTCGCAATCGAATTCTTTTATTATAAAATTATAATCAGCTTGTTTGAATTTCCATTTTATTCACTAACTTGGAATTAAAAGCGACTGGAAATTGAAAGATTATATCTCAAGATACTTTATATTTCAGAAGACGAATAAATTAAGAGAATTCATCGTTACAAGAAAAAAAAATTAGGTGGAAGAGTAAAACACCACCAATGTATTAAATATTTACTGAAAATAAACAATGCATTGAACAAGAATAAAGAAAATTTCAAGAATAAAGAAAACTTCAATTTTTTTCAGAAAAGAACTTACCATATATTGATTTGAACTGGGTATAAAGGGCTCCTTAGAGATTTCTTAGTCTTTTTCTGTGAGCTGCAGCGTCCATTTATCCAACAGAAAGTAATATGCAACTAACACATGCCGCGGCATTTAGTAACCAACCGCTTTTTTTTTTAAGGATTATCATAGTTCATCTCAGACTTGAAAATGTTTCTCCAAGTCTGATTTTTCAAGTTCCAGAACATTCTTGTTAAAATGAAAATGCCGGCGTCTTTCTCCTCAAAATGCTCTGCAGAGATCCGTACGGTATCCAACAAGAAGAAGCATAGAATTAATGCGTACTAACGTTGAGTTGCACTTCTGGTTATAATACACTTAAAACTTTTTCTTTCCACAAAAAATTCTCGTTTTGCAATACATTCATATTTATACAGAAACAGAGAAATGCCTCAAATAACCAAACATTATTTTTATAGCAGTTGAATGAATAATTGGCATTCTTTCTTTCTTTAACTTCTCCCGAGCGGCATGTTTCATGTAACAAGGCACTAACTCTATTAATAATGGATCGCACCTCGAATGGGTTCATATAGATAATCTTTGGGGGTATAAAACATTGATAACTTTGATGTCTGCTAGAAATTTTCAATTTTATATAAGTAAAAATCATATAACCGACTTTACTTTCATCATAAACTAAAGTTTAAAAATAAATGAATATTACTGATTCTTTTGTTTATATTAATTAATGTAGACGGCGACACTTGATGGCAAAATAGTAGCTAAGAGTTCTAGAACCTAAGAATTTTTATCCAATTTGTCAGAGATCAATAGATAATCAGAGATCAATCCAAATTTCCGATCTAAAGTTAAACACCCTGATAATGATGCAATTTGAACAATAAAGTGCAATAAAGGCTTGGAATAACTGAAACCCGAATCCATTATTATAAAGGCTTGAGTATTTGACCAGATACTTTACCACTATGACATTGTAGTCTTCAAGTCTGTTTTATGCCCTTGCTAAGGAAGTCTTCGTGCGATTATAAATCTAATATGATGTATAATTAATTAATCATTAGGTTTCTTGCCATACTTTATTACTTGATAGATCTTTTCTGATAATAGACCCTTACTCGAATCAAAAATTAAAAATAAGACAGTCTGATTCATCAAAAGAGAGTTCTTCTTTTGTAGTTAATCCTGAGATTTCGAACCATATAAAAGCTATGATTCGCCTTATTAGATTAAAATTTATTTAGAAACTACTCGAGAATTTGTAGTGAAGTTCAGTTTTAATTGGAACATGATAGCTTATCTTTAATACATCATTGAATCTAACTTGTTTTAAAATGTGCCAGACACAAATCTTCAATACATTTTTGATGGAATTGGAACTCGAACCCATTATTATTCGTCTATTTGAGCAGATACTTTACCACTACGACAGTATGGTTTCTAACCCTGTTCTATGGCCTAATTAATCGATGACGCCTACTATATCATCACGATAATGTACATCATTCAAAATATCGAGTATCTTAAAAATATAGCACAATAATTTGTATTAATAAAGCAGAATTCAGGTTTACCCACTATATTATGAAAAGCAGTATATTAAGACGGAAAATAGTCGAAAGCAGTATTTTTTGGATTATAAGAGTTTGGTGAACTTTATTTAACGATGCTTCCCATACATATATAAAGTGGATCTTTATTAGTGAATTTAGATAATAATAAATGTTCAAATTAAATTTTGTAAATTTTAAAATTTAGGAGCTTAAATGCAGTTATATTTACAACAACTCTACCATTTGATAATGTGCCACGTTTAAAAACGTTTAATGTTTTTTTTTGTGAAATTTATTCTTTGACTTTCGCATGATTCACGAGCAATTCACACCTACTATCTAATTGCGTCAAGTCACCTATCTAATTAGATGACTCATTCTCTACTATGGATAAGAGATAGCTAAGAAGAAATCATCTAATTAGATATATGATTCGAATATCAGATGTGAGAGAATATGTAAAAAAATATTGTGTTTTGAGAGCGAGTCCTTTGATAAAATCTTAGCAATGGCAACAGTTGATAATAGTGACATGTTTGACCTATTTTGGAGAAATTTCAAATTTGATTTGACCAGGAAAAGAATAATAGCGATATTTTAATAATTTCTACCCCCCCCATCATTTTGAAATAGCTTAATGATAAAAATCTGAATCTATTCCAGTCCAGATATTTTATTTAATATCTACTTTTTTGATTTTCAATGTATAAACTCCACGTGGGCCAGCAAGTATACCACAAAGTTTACAAACGTAAGCTAATACATAGTTGATAGTGGGAGAAATTTCAAATATAAAGGATGCAGCTATAAATGCAAGAAAATAAACAAATACAAACAAAAAATACAACAAAATTGCTAACGGAAACATAAAGTAAATAATAAAAATACAATTGGAGAAGCATGATCAAATAAAAACAAAGTATTCAAAATACAAATACAAAAAACATAAAAGTGTATATGCAAATATCTGAAGGCAAACACACAAATAATGCCTAAATAATATCAAGAAAATATTATTAATATATGTACAAAAGGAATTTAACATGTGCTGTCAAATATTCTAAAACTCCTCCTTGTCAAATGTTTAAATGTCTTAGTAAAAATATTTTTGTCTCATATGAATGATTTGTTATTCAGAAAATCTTTATTGGCAGATGGAAGGCGAAAATATAAAGCGTCTCAAGAACAGGGTTACAAATTTTTAGGAGGGTTAAGGTTATACCTAAACATCTTGGAATAACATAGCACTTCGGGTCGGAAACACTTGCCAGACATTTTAGATGGTGTTGTACGTGAATGGGATTTCCAAGCGTTTCCTGATGGAATCTTCATTTAAGCCTTTCTTAACAATATTCAATGATTATAATTAATCACAGCACAATTGCCCATATTGAGCAGAGCATGAGCATTAATTAATGATAGAGTTGATAAGAGCCCATCCAAAATTTAGATCCTAAATGCATATTTCATTTTAAAATCGTAAAAAGCATCTTTACTATCAACTCCATGAGCAATATACACTGTAACTGAGATGGGGATCAAAATCTTTCACAGATAGATTAATTCCAGACACAGACATGTTTTTTTTCTTCAGCGAAAAAACAAACAAACATGTCTGGAATTAATCTAGAGCAGGTGAATGGTAAATTCTATATTTTGAATTTAAAAATAAATGATAAAGTCAGTATGATGCCATCGATCGAAATAGCGACATGCGTATGAGAAAGAGGGAAAAGTTTTTTTCCTTCTAAACATGACTTTTTATATTGGATCTGAATTCTGATCTACAAACGATAGCTATGACGTCATTGGTTATGATCACTTTCGATTCACATGAGCAATCACAAGTCAATTGATTATGTAAACTTGCTATGGAATGCTGAAATGAAGTTCTCTAAGGGAATTCTCGAGAATCCCGCGCCCGCATCATGCTATCAACCGTATCTGGCAAGAGTCTCTAACTTAGAATTTCTGTATGATTTCGAGATTTTTCTTAGATGTTTATAATCTTGCTGCTGGGGTACACTGAAGATTCCAATTGTTTGGTGGGACTTCGAAACGAAAGTTTAACGCTCTTAGCAAATCTTTCTTCTTTCATAAGATTTAGAGATATGAAGATGAAATGCAAATGATAAAACCTTTCAGATTTAGAGTAAAAGCTGTTATCATTTCTCGCTCGTATGGTGAATATGTTTCGAAAAGGGACAATGACTCGGATATCGTACTTGTAATCCGAAAACAATTTAAAATTATGATATCAATCTAAAATAACTCTATTTTTGCTAGGAAGTGACACTTAAATATAACTAAATTAAACCTCAAAAGCTACTTATCTTGCTCTGCGGAGAACACATTTTCTCCTCGATACAACAGGATACTTAATTTACTTAAAGTATCTTTAATTTATTTACAGCAGTATTTTAATTGCATTTTTGAAACATGAGAAACTTTATAGTGGGGAATAAATCCAGAAAAGATCAAAATGCTTTTGAAATGAAAATAATTTAATTAATCTAATCAATAATTAAAATGAATGAATTAATGATTAAAATAATTTGCTTAGTTAATAATTAAATTTTTAATCCATATCTCCAATTGCTGTGTATTGCTTGATATTAGAATTACATTCCTTGCGTCCTTACGAGTACAGTGAGCAAAAACACGAGTGCAGTTAGCAGAAACATGAGTGCAGTTAGATTGGGAAAATATAAGAGTTTGGTTAATGCAGTGCTTTAGCAGACAATTATATTTTCCTAATCTAACTGTACTCGTGTCTAACTGTCGCATTTAAGTACCGTCAGGATATAACGGTTAAAAAGCAATATTCTTTGACACAAGCACGATACTTTAAATTTTTTTCTTTGTGTTCCCAAATATTTCGAGAAAGAGCAGGAAAAACCACAATACTCATAGTGTCATTGAGAATTCATAAACTTATTTGTAAACTGAATGGTAAAATTCTTGTCATTTCATCAAATTTATCTTCTTTTACTTCTTTCCCTACCTGAGCTGTAATGAGTGTTCAGTACTGATTTAATGAGTTTGATTGCAAGCCTCAAACTTTATATGAGTGCTAAATGTGTTTGCAACGAAATATTAAATTAAAATTTGTTGCCAGCTGTCTTGGAGCATCTTAGTCATATGTATATCACAATAATAATTATTTTTTTGTCCAAAACTATTTGAAGAAACATTTTATACCTTTATTTTTCACTTTTTTTTTTACCTCTTGGATAAGTATTTCGAAGCTACTGAATGTACATGAATGTTATTTTTCAGTATTTATAATTAAACAATTAATCAAATCCAGATCTATATACATAATATATTAAATATATACATAATATATAAAAAGGCTCTGCTTCATCATATAAAATTATCTATTAAAAGGAATATAAAATTGTAATGATGAGTAATTTAGATTTTCAATTAATTATGTTCGATAACTAAATAACCACATTTAATTTTTAATGCAGTTTTAATTAATTAAATCTTAACATAAAGCTCATTCTTTCATTCCATTTCTGAAGAACAGCTAAGATTTTAAGAACTATTCAATTTCAACATTTCTTTTTTCTCAATACAAAAATAACAACAAAAGCAAAACAAAAGCCTTAAAAAGAAATAAATTCTATAAGTTTCAAAAATGAACAACGGAAAAGATAACATTATTTTTAAAATCAATGTAATTCAATTCTTTTAACGTTATTGCTAATTTTTTTTCTATATCGAATATCACCTTTATCTTTGCTTTGCTGTTCGATTGTTTTATTTTAAACACGAGAGCTTTATTTCCATCGAATGAAAAATTTACAGCTGTAATGCAACACGAATATTTTACCATTTTATTACTTTATTTTTATCGTTTGACTTCAAGTTTTATTTTTCTAAAAGATTTCATACCATTCCCAAATGAATTCCTAAACCAACTACGAAATTTATTATTTTTAACTTAAAAAAAAATAACAATCGTAAATTTCTTCCGGTGCGAAACAATCCATAATCCTACATACATGTTGCTAGAGCATCATTAGCATATAGGAAAAGCTACAACACTGTTGCCACTCATGCGAAACGCTTTATCGAAACATTGCGAACAGATGGAACTTCGATCATGCACTTAATTATTCAAAGCCCAGAGATGCATACTGGAATCATCATCGATAGCCAAAAAAAGAACAAACCAAAGCAAAAGTAGGGTAGATAAAGAAGAAAAAAAAAATTACTTGTGAGCAAGTAAAAATCGGAACCGACGAGTGTGCAGAAAACTGAAATTAAATGTTAGCTCCCCCATGCGAGAAATGTGTCAGGTCGGTGTTGGTGTAAAACCATCGAAAGGATAGTTTAATTAAAAGCAATTCCATTCCGGCTCGTTGCTTTGCCGTCAGGTTGTGCGATTTGGTTCAGCACTGCTTAGGGTTAAGAGGAAAACCTTGACGGAACATCCTCTTCGAGATCCCATGTTTTTGATACTCCTTCTTGGCGACACCTTTAATACTGGAAAAAATAAGAAAAAAAAAAGATGGCGCCTAATGCGTTAGAGAGATGCAATTATCCTAATGTAAATGAGATGGGACTATCGTCAAATGACAGCGGAATATTTTCAGATCTTTTATTTCTGATTATGTCACGTAACAGTCTCGGTTGATAGCCACCAGTCAGATGCATCAGAACAGATATTCGGCTAAGAAAAAAGAAATGACACTTTTGACTTCAATTTTCTAATATGTCACGTGCAGAGATACTCGCATTAAAGTTATCAGAGTGATGTCACAGGATTTAGAATTCTCGTCACAATTGGCTAGTGTTTTTTTATTTTTATTTTTATTTTTTAATTTTTTATAATAACATCTAATATGTCGAGTTGTAATCGCTGTGAAAATTTGAGTTTTTAATAATTCATTATTATATTGTGTTGGTATCTTTCATAAGTAATTTAATTTATTAATTTCATTATTTCGTTATTAATTATTAATTTAATTATTTAATTTATTAATTTATTCATTATTATATTGCGTTAATTAAAAGTTATAACGCAAGGCGTTGTTACACTTAGAAAACCCGCAAAAGAATCAGAGTAAATAAAAATCAACATGGTTGGTCTTCCTTAAACTTTCTCAAATATCTCTAATAAACGTACTTGCATAATATTAAAATCCTGCTCTTGACAAGCAATTACTATGAAAGAGCCTAACAGAATACGATATTTGATGCTCTTTTGGATATTTATGATGGAATGCTGATAACACGCAAATACCAGAAATCCGAATGGGCGCTTTGAACGCCTTTTTTCTCAACCTATTGAAACCAAATATGACGCAGAAATACAATTACAGATATAAAATTACATTCCAAATTGTATACATTTAAATCATCATGTTTTTAAGTTATTATTTTACATGCCTGATAAAATACATATCGATAGACGTAAAACTTCTTGATGGATTTTTTTTTCTCCAAATTTTATAATATTTATACATTAGATATTAAATTTACGTACCGGATTTTATTTATTTAGCCTCTTAGGTTTGCATTTATCGTATTAACTTAAATTTGAATAGCTGGACGGGCAGATTTTCTCTGAATTAATTTCATTCAAAATTTGATAGAAATCTAGAAATCTGAGGTAAAGATCATATACCAAATTTCATATGTCTAGCTCCAAGCGATTTTGATTTATCACGTTCACAAATAGTCATAATTCCAAAAATGTGTTTTTCGGATTCTGGTGTGTCTGACATGGCGATTTGACAAAATCTCGAGTTAATCAGATTTACATTTTATGTCTCGATAGATTTAAAATATACATTTCAGTAGTCAAAAATGTCCACTTTAAACAAGATTTCAATCCTTCCTTTTGATCAATATCCTATATTTATAGATATAATAATATTTTTAGGATATTGTTCAATATGTAAATTACTTTATAATAGAAATATTGTGATGTATCTCCAATATGAAAGGAAGCCAATCATTCCTTTTAAAATGAAAGGAAGTGGGAATGAATTAATATTGATGTGATTTTGGTTTAGAAAGCTCTTGGGGGGATATGAAAGCAAAGAACGCTATTGAAGTTTCACTCTAGAAGAATGTGAAATATTCCTCAAGTTAGTAAAATTATTGTTTTGTATAAAAGAGTAGGAATGCGACACATTTATTTTCGGCTTCAGCTCTGACAGAAAATGGTTTTGATCAGTTTGTAATAAATTTTATGTTTGAAAAGCATTCGAATGCTGTATATCATAGAAAAAAACCTGAAATAACAGAATTCGGTTTGGCAAGTAGCATTTGATCTATTTGGATTATCCATTCCAGAGCTGAATTTTTATCAGCAGTTAAAATGAAATCTATGCAAATGATTATGAGTCACTTTTCTCAAAACTCCATAATCTGGTTTTTTTGTTCTTTGAGAACAGAAATGATTTTTTGAGAGCATAAATGATTAGTTTGTTCAATGTTAAATCTATTTGAAAAAATTATAATGTATTTTAATGAAGATTTTAAGAAATAAAATTCTAAGAAATATTTGATACAATCTCTGGTCTTAGAAAAAAAAAGATAAAATTGTTTAAACCGATTAATTCTCTTTTCTTCACTGGTCTATGGATAGATAAGCTGCTTTACCCATGGCTGAGTCTAGGTTTATTTATTCAAAATGTATGCAATAAAAACAAATCATATATTCTTTCATATCATATAGTTTGTAAATTTTTATATTCAACCTTTCAAAAGTCCTTAGGTTCCTTATACTTTATTAATAATAAGTCATTATTAATGAAGTGCCATTAATAATGACTTATTATTAATAACAGAATGCCATTTATCTAAAACTTTTAGATAAATGGCATTCTGTCTCATAATTTGGCGAATATTAATAACGATTACTTGGAATATAGCAATATATCTTTGGCAGTTTCTATATTAATATTGGCACTTTTAAGAAATCAACAATTTTTATTAAACACTCTCACACTCATCCACTTTTCTAAAAATTGAATTTTGCTATAAATTTAATTTTTTAAAAAAGGCATAAAATTTATAAATCATTATTTTAAAATCCTTGAATGGGCTTGTTGGGACTTTAAATGGACTGTTATTGCATGCTATATTAAAATACATAGTTTTTCACATTGATGCTATAGTTTAGTTTAGTTATATTAACGTCCCGTTTTAAAGCAACATTAGGGCTATTTTGGGACGGAACTTCTAATTTTGAACCTATGTCAGATGGAGAGGATGACACCTGAGCTGGCACCCCCTCTCCACACCAGACCAGCGAGTGGCGTTTGGCCCGGACGGTTTAACGTACACCAGAACCACTTACACGACCTAACCACCAGGCCACCGCGACCCATTGATACCATAATCAAACTGTTTGATAATTAATATACGATATTTGTTTGAGTTTCAAAGAATAAACTTTTTACTGTATTTAAAATAATTTCATTCTATTTTTATATAAACATTCTGTTAAGATAATAAATTCCTGTTAAATATTTATTTGCTATTTTTATTTTGAATTTTTTTTGAAGACAGAATTTTTATTTTATTGCATTGTTTTTTAAATAACACTTCGCTCGCAAAATTTAATGAAAGGTGATTTTTTAAATTAAAGAAATTTGAGTTTGTAAGCTTGTAGAAACATTTAAAAAAATAGTGCCTTTCAGGCGGAAAACAAAAAATATTCTGGGACTTTCTCACAGGCACATACAGTCAGCATAAATTTGAAGATGCTGAACTAAAAACGTTTTAAAGGGAAAAAATCATGAAAATTTGTCTAAAGATTTACAGAAACTTTAAATTATAACTAATATAATAGATTTGAGAGATGGATGAATATAGTCGATGCCTGTTTTTCTTCATCATTGTGGGTGTAGAGAAAGATAGAAGGTAATAGATTGATTCTATTAGTATCTTACAGTACTCTAATTTATGATCAGATGTTATTTTACGATATATTTAGACAATATTTTAGGAACAACCAAAATTAGCGAAAAAAAAAAGGTTTTATCTGTAAGACCATAACAAAAAATACATAGATGCAATTTAAATAATGAGTTAAACAATCATTACTCAATGTTACAGATTATAGTTCAGAAAACAGCTAAGAATCAACAACGACATCAAAGCCAAATTGCCGAATATATATTCTAAGCGATTTATCAAGTTTTTCAACATAACAATGCCATACGATGCACAAAAAAGCAAAAAACATTTAAAAGAAATGCCAAGTCTCAGTATAGTACTAGCTGATTCCTTCTGGATGGTTAAATTCACAATAGATCCAGCAGAGGAACAGTTTCATTCTTAAGCAGATATAAAAATTTGGCTAGATATTGTATAGCTGCAAAAGATTAAGAATTTCTCATATCGAAATCCACTTGTTGCCTGAAACCTTAAACCAACATTGTGATGTCTTCAAGAGCATCGAATTAAAAAAAAGTCTAAATGATTCCTATTTTCTGCATCACTTTTTCACAGCTTATTCAAAATCTATTGTGATTAATAAAGCATAGATATGATTTTTACTAATTTCTGACATAGAATATTCAGCTCACGTTGGAACCCATTATTTGTTTAAAATTTAACTTGGGAAAATTTTGGTAGTATGAGAAAAGGTATTATTTACAAAAATCTATTGTAATTTCAACTAATATAAACTGTCTTTCCCATTTTGTGTATATATTTTACTCAATATTTAATTTCAACTCTTAAGAAAAGATAAAGATCAACTTGCGCGGATTTCTTCCAGATACGATAGCTTTATTCATGTTTCATTTCAAAGGAGGTCAAAATGAAGCATCAAGAAATAAAGAAGGTGGAATGCATAGGTTTTAAATGGCACATTAAAAGGAATGGAGGTAAAACAATTTATCTAATGTCAGATGACAGGTGTTTTTTTTACACGATATTAATCGTGAAAAATTTAAAAAAAATTGTATTATAATTAATACTGCCCAAAACTATGCTGAATTCATCATAATAATTCTATCCTGATGGTTATTTGCTATTATGGCAAATGGGAATGAAATTACGTATGAAGATATAATTGCAATCACTGTTATTTCATACCCCTGTGGTGAAAGCTGATAAGCCAGTTAACAATTACGCTGCATGAGCAATTGCTTTTGTATTGAAGTCATGTTACTGGGCTGCGAACCACAAGTCTCAGGTTCTATCCTCGCTCATAGCAATCCTCAACACCCCATACTTTTAAGTTTTGAAGCCATGATGACTTCTAGCTAGAATTTCACCTTTTGGCTCGAGTGACTATGGATTTGAGACAGATTACACTAACAATATATTTGCATTGGAATTTGGTGACATTAAACGTTGTAGTGACTCAACATCTCAGTATTGATGTCATGAGAAAGTTAAGAAATCGTTCTTGCCATTAGCCTGTATTCAAAATTATGAAAAATTAATTATCTTGTATTATATTTTCCAAATATCATTTAATGAGTCAAGCGAGTTTCTTTTAATAAATAGCAAATAAAGAATATCTTTTAATAAACACAATTCAGAAAAAATAGTTAAAGTTAATTTTTAATAATATAATATTATTTATTTTTAAAAATTGTTATTAAATTATTTGAGAATCGCAATTTCAAAAAGATATTCCATGATTGCTGGTTTATTATGTTTTTTCCTATTTGCTTTTGTAAGCAAAATGTTAATTTTAACTTAAATATTGATGAAAGGTTTTTAAGTGTATAGTCGAGTTTGAATCAAGAAATATGTGAATTTCTGTTACATTTTTATACGCATAGATGGCAGCACCAATCTGACACTGCAAAATTGTTGTATGCTGTAAATTTGAATCGTTCTAGATGCCTTGTCGTTCTATTCCACATTGTTTACATTCAAGTTCAGATAGTCGTAAGCTAAGCCTGAATGTATCTATCTAAAATATCAAGGACATTTTTTGTATGAGTAAAGAAGTGAAAAATCACAAACAGAGTTTGAAATTTAAGACTTTTTCTATTTCAACAGAAATGAATTAAAAATAATAATAAAAAAATAAGAGAATTAGATTTACTCTTCTAGCCCTATACCATCATATTAATATTAAATTCTTGGTCCGTTCTATCTGGGTCTTCGTCTGACCTGATTGCGTCAGTTGTAGATTTTGTCAGTTGTAGAGTTGTTCTTTAAGATTTTTACATGGCATATTTTACACAAAGTAGTTCAGTCTAAAAATACCACAATGGTGAAAAAAAATCCAATGTTTTGAAGAGTCTTATTATATCCAATGTCTTGTTACATTATTTGTTATTTATGAATTATTAATTTAATTTTTATTTATGCTTAGAGACGAGAACTATTAAAATATTTGTATTAACTATTAATAAATTTGTTATTTTATTGCAGGTGGTTATACAAAATGAAAGGCATTGTTAAAAAGGAATTTTTAAAACTGGTTTTGAAAATTTATGCAAATTATAGAAAAAATTTGCAAATGGAGCTAATATGACTAAAAAGCTGATTTTTTAAATTTTAAAATAATTTTTTCAGTATATTTCATAAGTATTGAAAATAAAATTACTTCTAGCATTTAATTAATTAAAAATCTAATTAAAATTTTGAAAAGCCTTTTCTTAGTAACTCTACTTTCTAAGAAGTTCTTACGTACCAAATTTAGTAGCTGTAGATTCAACCGTCTGTTTAGAACAGTTTTTAAAATATTTTTTTATGTCGCATGGCGTATCACACAATTTGCAGTTAATATCCAGCCTCTAAGCACTATCAAAAAATTTAGTCCAAATTATTTAAGGAAATATTTTTTTTTCCTATTTAGCCAGAGGATCTTTGCACCGCTTGAAAGAAGTAGGGACAAAACAGTGGAAGGAAAACCAATCCATTGGAGCCTCTTATGAATATGGATCTTGTTTATAAGTATAGATTGAGATATACTGAATAATGTCTTTTATTCTCATGCAAAGTATAAAAATAAAGAGCATATGGTTATTAAAAGAGATTAGTGAATTCTTCCGTTTCAGACCTTTCGGAATTCTAAAAATATTTTTTAAAAATTATATTTGTTACTTTTTATATACGAGAAAAATAAACCAACAGACAGAAAAACAGATAAATAACATTTGGTATGTAATCTATACTAACACTGTACGGTGTATCAAAAATTAGATAAATCTCTTATTGACAATACTGTACATATGTCATGTTTGTAAATGCTATGAGGATTTTGCAATTGATCTTCGATCTCTAATAGACGAATGCATTGGTTGAGGAAGAAAATATGAAACAGAGAGTAGGTCTCGGAGAAATAACAAGGCATTAAAAGTACTATTGTCTTAATATTGGCTCATTTTTTCTTACTTGCCATTATTGATATATTTTAATCTTATATTACAAAGAATTGAAATGCAATCAGATTTCGGAAACTTTGATTCTATCTTCTGGCCTTTCGAAATCTACTCGTTAGATCAACTCGTGAGAGCTTGAAATAATAAATTTCTGGCTTGTTGATTTTTCCCCAAACATCTTTCAATATGAGAAAGAATAAAATCGATTACATAATGTCTCTATCTGAAAATTAGGTTTCGGTTTACGCTTTTAGTGCATCTGAAAATCAAGCTAATAGAGATTAAATAGTGAAAAAGGTGGAAACTAAGATTAGCGAATTATCCACTAGTAAATAGGAATCTAACAAACCTGGCATGAAAGCGACAATCAAACTAACGGTTAGGGAAATATCGGTGATAGTTTTATTTAGTTTAGGTGCATTATTATTCCATTTCGAAGTTACATAAGAGCATACTTTGAATGGATTTTATTTATACAATCTGAACCGTTGAATATATAAGAATATTTTGAAATATTTATATTGATAAGGTGATGCATTTTTAAGTATCTACTTCTAAAAAAAAGAGATAAGTTCTTTACAAAATCTAAATTATCTAGTACTGTTTTTTAATAGATTACGGAATAATTACAAGAATATAAAATTGATTACAAAACTTTAGATTTATATCCTAAACTTTAAAAATTTCAACACTGAATTACAAACAATTTTTTTTTACTTTAAAAAAATTTCTGAATTATATAAAAATTTCAATTACAGGTCGCCAAATATAATTATTATATTATAGTATGAACAAATATATTCCATCCTGGTGGACCTCAGACTTAAGGATGAGAAGTTTCCGCTATGGTGGTTAGTTTACCAACATGGTGGAAAAAGAAATTGTGTGGGGTTGATTGCTCCTAATTGATGATGAGACATGCTTCCTACGAGAAGAGTTGTACCGTGGTCGGTAATGGCCATGAGGGCTCAGATTTAGTTCCCGCCATTGCTGTCGTGGCGGTTCGGTCATTCAGAATTTATCCTCAGGGTGGGTTGAAATAATTAATGTGTGATTATGAACAAACTCATGAGAACCTTACATGAAAATACATTCAATGATTCAGTACGTTTTAAAGCAATATAGTTTGATAGGCATTGATAAATATTTAATTATTGTTGAAATATAAAAAAAAAATTGAAAAAATGAATCTACCTTACTAAATTATCCATAATAAGTACGTTAACAATAATTCGAATAAAGAATTCGTATTCAAATTGTTTGATGTTAACAGATATTTGCTATATATGGTAAGGTAATGAAGGAAAACAAAATTAGTTAAAGCAAATATTCGATATTTTGGAACAAAATTAATATGCGTTTAAATATAATATAATAAGAGATTTACAAAAAATCGCATTTCCTACTTTATCAGATTTTTGTTTTATTTAAAAATTAGTTTTTTAACGATGCCGAATATTTTTTTTATTTTATACAGAACATTTTTTATTATCTGTAGAATTAATAGTAGGGCAATGCAGATCATATACAAAATGGCAGGAAAATAACAAAAATAAACATGGAAATACTTTAAAAATATTTTCATTTTTTTTTGTAGTGAGCCTACGTATATAATTATAATTTCGTTATCACTATACTTAAAAATCGTTGATTTACATTTTAACAGACGATGGAATTTTTTTGTTTTGTTATTTGAAGTTTTATTTTCTTATGTATGATTAATTTTTTTAATAAAAAGAATAGAATTAGCAATAGTAGAAAGACGATAACATATTGCAAATTGCAGCTATAAAGTCAATACACATTTAATTAATCCAATAATTAAACATTCTTTTGGATAATATTTCTGGAAATCTGCCTTTTTACAGAATTCGGTTTTTAGAAATATCAGCAATATTTCAGTGAAAATTTTATTAATATCCGTTCTTTCTAAAACTTTTAAAAATAATAAAAGTACAAATCCAAAATTAAATCTGCAGCCATTGCAGAAAGTAAAAAAAAAGATGAATAAAATTCTTCTAACTCAACTTTCATTATGAAAAATAATTCCAATAAATCTTACAAAAATTTTTTATCAGTGCATCTTACGTACAAAAAGCTATTAAGCCTATAAAACCATCTCTTATAGCTTCTTTCCCTAACTAGAATAAAAGAATAAAATACTTTAAGAACTTTCTGTGATTTTTTTTTCGTTCACTAACGAATTCCATTTTTTATTAAAGTTCTTTTATTATTAACAAAGCGAGGAAATATTCCATCGGCGGAAATAAAATGCATTTTAGATACCCTTTTTCCTCCAAAAAACTTCCTTTTTCTTCCTGCCAATAATTCATAAAATTACTTCAAAGACAATTCGAAGTGGTTCCGATAGAAAGAAAATGGCGATTTTTAAGTAACCCCTCTCCATCAAATAATTACGACTTCTCACAGGACGTATTAGAAGTAGTTGAAGTAATTTTCCTTCACAAAATCGTCCCCCTTAAGGGTTTTGGACGATAACTCTAGCCATTCATCTAATTTGATAAGATTTTTTTTTCATGTCACAAACCAAGAGATCGCTTCCTTCGTTTCTCTCATTCGGTTAATAAGAATAGAAGAAGGCGGTACCCGCCAAGAAGTTCTGTTTTCAGACACGATGGCTAAATTAGAATGTGAAAATTGCTTTCCTTAATCATAGGGATTTTTTTTCTCTCACCTTAGGGAAATTGGAAAGGTAGTTGCAGTTAAGAATTTGAGAAATCGTCTGCATCAGCTTGTGGCAGCAATATTCAAAAGATGTTGGGAGAAAAAAAACTGAAAACGTGTCACAATTTTATTTTTAAATTGAAAATTTAAGATGTTCTAGGATTATTGGGAAAAAATATGTCAAAATCTACCATTTAAAATTAATTTAATCATGATAATTAATTAATATTTCATAAAATATGAATAAATAAATTATGTTACAAATCATTAAACTGTTTATTTAATGCTGCGTTTTAGATATCTTACCTATGAATTTCAATGATGGAGACAATTGGGCCTAATAAATCGTTTTCAATCAACTTTTTAATTTATCATTTAAAATTAATTGAACCAAAAGAACGAATTAAGATTTCATAACATATGAATAAATAAGTTACATTAAAAGGCATCACAATTGTTTATTCAGTGCTGATATCTTTCATTAGAATTTCAATCGCCAAATCTTAAATAATTGAAAGGCACAACATTCCTATAGAATCAAGCAAAATTGTTCAGTATGTAACAACTGAAATATAAACTCCATGATGGTCATAGTTAGGCTTAATAAATCGTTAAATTATTCAATCAATTATTATCCTTCAACCAATCTTTCAGTCAATTGTTTAATCATTTCAATTAGAAGTCAGTAGAAATTCATAGATTCAGAAATTGTTGATTTTTTTTCAGAGTTTAAAAAAATATACTTTGATTATGCACTTTTGGTTATACTGGTCAATCTATTATTTACTTGTTGTTAAATAATAGTTTGTTTTGTTTATTATTTTCAATTTAATGTTTCGTTTATTATTGTTTATTGTTCCATTTATTATTATTTCTAATTTATCAAATACCACATTAAAGTCAGTGATAAGATATTATGATATTATCAAATATTTGATTTTGGTTGAAATAATATAATAATAATATAATTCATATATTTTTAATTACATTTTAAATTCAATCTTCTGAAACAATTTTTTTTTAATTACAGGCATTTCATTAATCATCTTTCTAAAAGCTCAGAGATAGTATTTTATGCATTTTGGATCGTCTAGCTGTGCTTTAATACTGATATTACAATTCTGTGTTCATTATACTTTGGCAACAGAACATGCATTAATGTTGAGTCTTACTCTTTGTATGCAATATCTGCACTAAGCGACATGAATATTTGCACTAAGAGATGAAGGAGAGCTCTAAAAATTATTTGAATTAGATCAAAAATTAGCATTAGAGTTAATTTTCTCTCTTTGGTTTGCAATAATATCAAGTTTCAGTGTGCTATTGTTTCTTAAGGCAATTGAGATAAAACATCTATTCTTGCCTTTTTAATACAATCAAATTAAAAATAGAACTAATTTTCGTTCTCTGGTCTATTATAGTATTAAGTTTCAATGTATTATTGCACATTAGGACGGTACAATAAAGACATCTATTCTTGTATTTCTGTTATAATTGAATTAGCAATATAAACAATTTTCTCTCTCTTGTTCTATGATGATATCAAGTTTCAGTATACTAATTTTCATTAAGATCAATAGAGGAGACATATATTGGTGTATTTATGTTATAATTGAATTAGAAATATGGCTAATTTTCTTTGGTTTTTCTTTGGTTTTTATGATCATGGTTATGATTTTTTGGTTTTTATGATGACATCAAGTTTCAATATACTAAGCATCATTAAGGCTAATAAATGACATATCTATAAGTGTATTTATGCTATTATTTAATTAGCAATTAGGCTAATCTTCACTTTCTGGTCTTATGATTACATCATATTTCAATGTACTAAATTTCTTTAAAGCAAATAAATTCGATATCTAATGGTGTATTTATGCTATAATCAAGGCGAGATTTTTTGCTAAAAATCTGCATTATCTCATATTAATACAACTGCCAATTATGAAATATTAGTTGCGTTTGGCGACCAGCTGATTCTCCAAGTATTTTTTTTGATTAATATTCCTTTAATTTTTAAATTAATATTCCTGATTCCCACAAAAATTATCTCCAAAAATCAAATTCGATAGACATCGAAATTGTGGTACTTTTATACTTTTACACTTACTTTTTTCATTTTGCATATGAACCATCATATTGTTATTGAAGACATATATATATATATATATATATATATATATATATATTGAACGGAATATTTCTTTTTTTGTCTATAACAATGTAAAAAACACACGCAATTATGTATTTTACGAAGCAATGCAAACAGTACTAACTTCATACTATTTTCATCGAAAAATTACACTAAAATATTTTCGAAAACTTGACATAATGTAGGAAAAATTAGCAACACGGACAAATTAGAAATATTTTCAGGGGAGGTTGACTCATTATACTTTACTTGAAGAAAAATCTGAGAAAAAAAGTCTTCAGATCAATAAACCACGAATTAATAGTCAGAGGAATGAATGAGTTATTGCCAAGTAAGCTAGAGGATAAAATCCAAAATGATTCATTCTCCTCATCCATGGCATTCACATAAACAACTAACTGCAAATATACAGTTTAACTGCACGCTGTCGAAATATAAAACTTATCATAAGCAAAACATTTTTTTTCCTAATGAGTTTGATTTAAATCTGATCCTAATAAAATATGATTTTGGATCCACGTAACTGTAATTGTATTCTCACAGATGGAGATATAGATGAGCCCACATGCAAAGTTTTGAAATGTTTTTATTTTCGGACTTTTTATTTTTAATTGTCAGAATACGACGAAAACTGAATGTTGAATGATTGGACAAATACAATATTTATTAATATAATCTTACTCAATTATAGTCGAATAATTTGAATAATAGGTAAGTAAAGATCTGGTTAAAAATAAAAAGTTTGAATTACGTTATTCAAAATGATCGAAAATATAAATTATCAATAAAGTTGAAAGAAAAAGGCTATGGGGTATTACTTAAACCAATATTTTTTCTAATGTAATAATTATATGCAGACATCTCCAAATGTATCCATTTTTCGACTACAGAGTAAATTCAGTTTTCATAGTATGATCAAATTACCTTTAATTACGCCACTGGGTGGAGAAGTTATTACAAAAATTACCTATATTACTCAAACCATACAATAAATTCACCAAGATGTGTATCGCTAATAATGGCTGCTGCTCACTTGTTGACCTATTCTCCCCCAAAAGGAAAAGTTCCCGAATTACACCGAAAAGATCGCTCCGTGCCGTTTCCCCTCCCGTATCAGGTAAATCCCCCTTTTTTTCCCTGTGGGGGGGATGAGACGCCGCTAATGAAGGCAGCTCCGGAAAAGCCAAAGCCCCAACAGGAAATTAAAATTGATGACGGGAAGCCAACAGCGTTATGATATCGATTTAGAGTCGCGCAGATATTAGGACGACGCTAAAATAATAACAATAAAAGAAGATACCTTTTGCTTTGTGAGTTGGAGAGAAAATGGTGCAAGAGCTTTAGGAACGAGTTTTTTTCTACCTCGAAATAAATTTTATGCAGTAATGAAGGAGCATTTTTTTTTTTTTTTGAGATTTCTTCTTTGCCCTTTCGCGTATGAAGTACGAAAAAAAAAGTATCGATTCATAGATTTTGACAAATTTTACAGTTTTGGATCTTCCTAATTTGGGGAAACAGAAACGTTTTTGAAATTATATCTCACCGTCTGTCGATCCTATGGAAACGATAACTCAAACACGTAATAGGTTACAGACATAAAATTTGATACATCGCTTTTTCATTCAATTTGCAACTACATATCAAATTTTGAGCTAAATTTTTCAGGGGAAGTTCCTTTGTTTTCTATGTGAATACTATATCCCTATATCTCAACCGGCTGAAGTAGTCTTTCTAATGCCGGCGTCCTGGCATAGGGGTAGCGCGTCTTTCCCTTGATCTGGACGTCCCGGTTTGGGCATGGTTGTTCTTCCTTTGTTCTATCTGTGAGATGTGTGAATGTGCCCTCCTATAAAAAAGGGTTGTGCAAGCGAATGAGTGAGGCGTGAGAAGCAAAGTCGTAATCTTGGCCCTTGTTGGCGCTACTATAATAACGAGAGACACTCCCACTCCGGCTTAAATCGCTGTCTTCGTCGCACCGGGCTTGTCAGTGGCATAAGAAATAACAACAACAGTCTTTCTAATACTTTCTCCCATTCTGTCTTTTTAAGGGGCTATCCGCTTCTCACTATGCATGTTTGTAAGCCGTTATAGACCATGAATGCTAAAAGTACTTGGATTTTTATTTCCAAAGTCATGCACATGAGATTTGGCACTTTGTAGCAACTGAATGTTCTCTTTGGACGTTTTTTAAAATTGAAACTTTGAATGTAATTCTATTATTAGGATTTCAAATATTCATACATGATTAAAATTATGTAACCTTTATTAGAACTTATTGGGCATGTTTGACATATCTTTATTAATTTGGAACAAATAAAATTTGTGACGTTTTACACTATAAAACTGGTTTTCGTATTTTATGAGTAGAACATGGAATTCCATGTCAAATATAGATTTGCCACAAATTCCCTTTACACGAGTGGGAATGGTCTCCTTGAAATTTTTTCACACACACTCTAATAGACCCTTCAATTGCTTAAAATTGTAGACTTTAGGTAAGACCGTGAAAGTATCGAGTGTTGAAATTTTTTTCACATATGAGAGTTGTGTTCTTCAGAGTGTAATAAAGAAACAGTTAACGGAATATAATAGTTAGTGAAGGTTAATATTTGGTGAGAATTTTAGTGTGTCTACTGAAGCTAGCGATTTTTAATGAGAGTTTTGCGATTAATATCAGGTATTGGGTCACTTAATCATATATTAATCAAATATTAATATCAGTTCACAAGTGTATTCACTTGTAATAGAAAATGTAACGTGTATTTTGGGTGATTTTTTATTTCCGACTGCCTGAAAAGAACATTCGACTTAGAATTAAAATTTCAGCCTCGAAATCATATATCAAAGTTTATTTATTTAAGTCATTATGTTTGTTTGTTTATGTATAAGACTAATGAATAATAAATCCACGGACAGATTTGGCTCAAAATTTTATATAAATCTATATTTTGTATCAAATTTTATCTATCTATTATTTTGAATTTTGTACTTGAATTTTCTTGTACCAGGTCAGACTAAAAAAGCAAATTTCCTTTAACCCTTTCTAGGGCCGTGGGAAGTGTACTTCTCACCAAATTTATCAATATTTGTATGAATTTCTGTAGGTCGGCATTAGTTCTGACACATTTTTTTAGAAAGACAGAAACTTAGATGCTTTAGTTCTTTATCTCACACAAAATGATGCGTCTTGATTTGATACTTAATTATTAATTAACCAAATTAATTAATTAAATTAAATTAAATTAATCTAATACGCTAAATGAATCCCTTTTCTTATTCTAATTTCAAGCCTAAAAATATTTTAACATAATATGACTAGAAAAAAATGGCCCTTTAAAGGGTTAAATGAATTTGTTCAAAATTTGCCAGAAATCTTCAAATTTGGCGTAAAAACCATATACTAAATCTTTTTATTTCAAAAAGTTTTTAAGTTATCGTGTTCACAGACAAACAGACAGACAGACGAAAAGACACAATTCCAAAAATGCTTTTTTTTTGGACTTGTTAGTGTGAAACGTGGCGAAATGACAAAATCTTCAATTCGAATTTTTTCACAATTACAATAACTTCTTTTTGTTATACGAGAAAGTAATAAATAAAAATCTTTAAAAAATTCTGTCTCTTCTAAGTTTTCCCGTAGAAACTAAAGTGTATTCAAACCTCTAATATTGTATGTATTATATATCTTTCTAGTATTGTGAGATGGTAATGTTTTAAGCTTTTTTATTTATTAATAATTGATTTTAAAATTTATATTCAATTATTTAATAATAATAAAGTGAGAAAAAATTACATATAATATTGTCGCAGTATGGATATGTACAAAGGTTCTTACTGAAACAATGAAAAGCACTGTTATAAAATGTATTTAAAAATATATTAAAAAAATTAAAATTAGAGAAAAAACTGCATGCATTAAAACTGATATCAATTAAAAGTTCATATTTAAAACATTTTTTAGTTATATAAAAATCATTTAGGGCAATAATAAACATTGAAGTTATTGAGAAAAAGTCGAGATTTCGATAATTTTTTAGCCAATAATCTAATTTAAATTATTTGAATAGTAGCTACTAGCCAAAGTGTTAGCTCTAAACCCAAAAGTCTGCTAAATAGAGTATTTGAACAATTTTTTTTGTTTTGCATTTTATACGCAGCAAATTACAGATAGTGTTCCAAATTATAAACATTTTCATGTCAGAATAATAAAAAGATTTTTTGACTTTTAATACTTTTGCCATAAAAAGTTTAAGCAACTAAGTAAAATATTACTACCTTTCAATAAAACGCCTGCAGTATTATAGAGTCGTTACTTTTATTGTTTTTATCATAGATTCATTTGCTTTTCCAGTTTCGAAATGCATATTTTTTTATTATAAGTTCTGTCTTTCACAGTTTATTTGATTTCACTGCTGTTTATTTTATTTCCTTTACAATTTTTTATAGTGACAAAAAGATGTCTATTTTGATTCACATTTAATTAGCACACGGAAGTTTAAATATAGTTATTCAATAGGGGACTGACTCCAAAATACACTCTGTGAGGTGAAGTTATTCCCGTGAAACTTTAGACTTACACATTTACAGTTGAGGTTTTAATAATCTGTTAACCAATGGAATGGAATTGCTTGAATTTTTACGAGCAAATTGTACAATGTTATCCTGAAAAATGAAGCCAAAATCTATAACAGTTTATATTAAAATAAGCAATGATTGAATTTAAACTGGATCTTTGCTGGAAAATATGACAAAAGAATGAGGTCATTTTTTTTATTTTTTTATTTCAGAACAAAAACATGATATGCTGGCGTCGTGGCCTAGGGGTAGCGTGTCTTCCCCGAGATCTGGGCGTTGCGGGTTCGAGTCCTGGTTCAGGTATGGTTGTCTTTTTTATGTGTTCTATCTGTGATGTGTATGAAAGAGCCCCCCTGTAAAAAGGGGTTGTGCACGAGAGTGTGTGAGTGTCATCTTCATATGAGCTAAAAGTCAGACTTCTGCTCTCGGGTGCTTAGGGTTCTTTACCCTCAGAAGCTACTGTACCCATCTTTCCCGAATCTCTTGTTTTGGTTTGAATTGGTGTTCAATTCAAGGGGTATAAGTAACATCAAAACATAATGTTTACACAAAAAATTACACGTACATGAAACAAAAAAGATTTTTGATAACTGTATAATCATTAAGATATCTTAAATCATTATTCTCTTATAAGAACAATTTTATATGTAAGTGTCATATCAAGAGAAGATGGGTTATGACATAAGTTCTTATGAGGTGAAAATTAAGACAAAGTGACTACAGCGTATTCAATTGAGTTTAGTTATATTAACGTCCCATTTTAAAGCAACTCTAGGGGTATTTTGGGACGAAACTTGTAATTTTGAATCGGGATAAGATGACGAGGACGACACCTGATCTGGCACTCTGTCTCTACGCCACACTGCACCAGCGGGAGGACGTTTGACGCGGATGGTCTTAACGTGCATCAGGCCGCTTACACGTTGGGTCTTTGACGGAATCGGCTCTCGAACCTTTAACGCTCCAGTTCCGACGTCGAGACCTTAACACCAGGTCACGGCGGCCCTGTGCTCAACTGAGGGTAAAACCAAATGTTTAAACAACAAGAAGTTTATTAATAAAACCTTAAAAATCAATTTTTATAAAAAAAAAAGAATGCTTTTGGCGCTGCGGAGTGCCGTGGAAATGTTGGTGCGAGCTTTTATGATATGAAAGGGTGGTGTCGCCATAAGCTTAACAAATGCGTTGAAACAATAAAGCAGGCAATCACCGTGTGGCACCACATTCTAATTAACATCATTCTATTCTACATTCTTCTTATGGGTTGTGGCATTCTTTAAACTGAAAAAAAGTCAAAGGGCAAAGTTTTTTGCTAACTGATATTTTAATCTTTTGAACTTATAGTGATTTTTTCCCTCATTTTATAAAGCACTTGTGTAAAATTGATAAAGACTGTAGATTTTTACTTCAGACACACACGCATGCATAGTCACACACACGCACACATAGACAGACAGACAGACACACACACACAGAGAGAGAGAGAGACAGACACACACACGTATACACAGAGAGGCACACGTATACACAGAGAGACACACAGATACACACACACACACACTCACAGAGAGAGAGAGAGACAGATAGACACACACGCACACACAGACACACACACACACAAGCATACACAGAGAGGCACACAGATACACACACACACACACACACACACACACACACACACACACACACACACACACACACACACGTATACACAGATACACACACACACACACGTATACACAGAGAGGCACACACACACACACGTATACACAGAGAGGCACACAGATACACACACACACACAGATACACACACATACACACACACACATACACATTTTGCTCTTTCTATAGGATGTATGATCTTACACATCAACAAAATTTTGTTCATTATTTTTCAAGTTAGAATACTAAGTAAAAAGTAACCAGAGTATTCACTAATCTTTTCGTGAAAAATGAGAATATTTTCATTTTTTATTATTTCATTTAATTACAATGACTCAGTAAAGGAAAACTTTAGATGGGTGATCATTTTTCTTTTGACGAAGTATACTTATAGAAAGTCACTTTTTCAATTCTCCATGTAATAGGAGAAAGTTGAAGTCAGAACAATGCAGTCTATTTCTTTTTATATTATTGACTTAAAAGCAAACATTCTAAATGGATTGGAATGAAGGGTAATATTTATTTAGATGTTCAATTCAATAAAAGCCCAAAACTTTTCGGTCCCGTTTACACCAATTTATTTATAAAGTACTGCAACCTATTGATAAAGTAATTGCAACCCTTGACAATTTCAAAAATAGATAGACACAGAAACAAAATATACGAAGTAAGTCCAATTCCAGAAAAAAGAAAAAAAGAGTCGTCGGAAAATCAACATCGCGTTGGAAGTCCTTCGTGGCTTAACAACTTTCTTTTCAATAAAACTGAGCGATTACAGTCTATTTTTGTTGCTGAAAAAGTTTTCTGGAGGATGTCTTTGAATTGTTCTGGCGAGTTGAGTGCTTCGACGGAGGACGGATTTTGTCAAGATTCAATCGAGCATCTCTACGTGTCCCCACTGGAAAACTGATTTGCCAAGAAACGTGAGACACATGCGGAAATGAGACAGAAGCAAGACGATACTGGACTGTTGAGGGGAAAAAAAAGGATGTTTGAAGAAGTGCTTCGTAATTTAGCAGTTAAGTAGGCAGTTGGGTGGTAAATATTTCGCGAGAACACTCATTTAAGTTAAACGACTAGACGTCGTTTAACTTAAGTTTTTGATTGGTTGTTCTGTATTTGGGAACTCTGGTAGTTTGTCTCCTGAATAAGAAAACTGTTTTCACAGAAAAGTATAAAAGAAAAATTGTTCTTACAGCAGTAATTTTCCTCCCGGAGGCATTTCGAAATGAGGATGAGAAGCTTCCGGCATGGTGGTTTGTTCTCGCCACCCTAGAGAGTACACAAAAAGGTGGGGGTCTGGCTCTTCACATAATTGACTGGACGAACTTCCTTTGGGAAGGGTTGTACCGTGGCCGGTGATGGCCCTTAGGATTCAACCACAGTGTTGCTATAGTGGTGGTCAGGTCATACGGTATTTTTATCCGTGTGCCTTCTTGCAGATCGGAGAGTCAGTGATATGACTTACACAAGCTACACTATTACTTACAGTTTACAATGATATTACTTCCAGTTTCTTAAAAAGCTAACACATTTCTGTAAAGATGAATGAATAAAAGAATATTGAACAAAGATGAATGTAAGGAGAATATTATACATTTTATATATAAAATGCTAACGAGCATGGCTCAAAACTCGAGCTTATTACTAATTATCGAATGACAATAGTTAAATATAAACAAAACATCACACTAATTTCAGACTACTTTAGTCATTAAACGATTTTACAGTTGTACTGAATCAAGCACTTCTCTTAGTTAATCAATGGATTTGTAAAATTTTATTAAAAGTGTTCTGAAGATAGTTCGCTATGTCATCAAAGAGGACATTCAGTCAGAGGTAAGAAGATATAAAAAAATAATAATAAAAATCAAGAAGTAAACTTCGAACAAAAAGTTCAATCAAGCTCAAAAATAGGCTTAAACGTTATCAGATAAGTAAGTAATCGTGGTAAGACTTAAGATTAATGTATGGTTTCTCGCCAAGCACATCAAAATCGTGCCAATCGTCCAAAATCTCTCTAAAAGCTTGCAATCCTGCGTGTATACCAGAAATGCAAAGAAACTGCTTTTAAGATTGTAATCAAAACTTGTCACGAATACATTTGGAGAGAAATTTCTCAATTTTTTTAAAAAAATTTTGGCGCCGTATATTAATTTCAAACCTAGATGTAATCGTTGTGACTTGCCTATGGAAAATGATATTCATATCTTCCAAAACAATTATCTTTTAAAAAGTTCTTTTTGTTTTTACTTAAACTAAAAAATAATATCTTTCTAATGACATAAAAGTTAATTTTGGTAAAAATTTTCATTTAACTTTAATAACATCTTTAATGTTGGCATTCTGGCATAGGGGTAGCGCGTCCTGGGTTCGACTCCCGGCTTGGGCATGATTCCGTTGTTCTATCTGTAAGATGCGTGAATTTACCCTCCTGTAAAAAGGGGTTGTGCAAGCGAATGAATGATGCGTGAGTAGCTAAGTCGCATTCTTGGCCCTAGGTGGCGCTACTAAACAAACAAGAGACGCTCTCCCGCCGGCTTAAAATCGCTGTCTTCGTAACAGCGGGCTTGTCCATGGTAAGTGCCATAAGAAAGAACAGCAACAACGTATTTTTAATTCAATTTGATACGCTATCAGAAACAATGTTTTTAAAAGACTCAAACTCTCCATCAAAGCATTCAAGGAAGTGCTTTTACCCATCATACAATCCGTAGAAGGGTTTTTATTTCGTAATATATACGTTTTGTAAATGGAAGTAAATTGTTTTAATTGATTGCATGTGTTTTAGTCGTATTAAATAACTAGGAGAAATGTTTTTTTTAAAGAAATGCATCCCATATTAATAATTTAACAGCCTAATAAGTTAATAATCCGGGTGAAAAAGATAGTCACAGAAGGCGGATAGCCTTAAATAAAATTTCAACTAACATGCATTACTACAAGTAGTGGTAACTAAGGAATGGAATGAATTCTTTACGAATAACGCGGACACGACATCATTAGAGTATTATATCAATGACATTACATTCTGTCAAACCTACTATTTGACTAACGCGCTTTCTGCTTAAAGCTGGGGCTCTTATGTGCGAGGTTGATTTCAATTGCCCGAACTTCTTAAAGTACATATTCGCTACATTCCCAAGCATCTCTTTTTTTAGCGAGACTATCAATGGTGATAACTAAGTAAGGAAATGAATTTATTTAGTTTCTTTAAAACCAGATTATTCAACAATCCAAATTACATCTTGTTAGATCTATCATTGGTCTCTATCGCATTCTTTCTGAAATTCCATACTGATTTCAATAGATTGATCTCCTACAATGACCCACATATTGCACTCATAAGTATCTCAATTATGACGAAAATGCATGCATATATCATGCTGATTATAATATTAATTGTAATTTAATCGAATGTTATACTTTGAATTCTGATCATGATAGCTTTTTCATTCATTGTGTAGACCTGCTAGGCTTGAAATGTAAAGTATATCACCTAATCAGTTTTATTTTGTCGTATAGGAAGTATTGTAATCATTAAAAATTCGAATTCGAGATTTTGACGAATCTCTATTTTTTAGACTTCCCCCCGAGGCAGAAAAATAAATTTTCCACTGCCATTCTCTTTGTTACATGTATTTAAATTATTTAATTTCATCTTCTGATTGTTTTGATTTTCTTTTATATTGATTACTTAAGCATACATTACAATTCAGAAGAAATCCTCGATGTCTACAATACAAATTAGCAAAGAAAATAATAAATTTCTACGATACAACATAAAATAATTTATAAGAAAAAAATTTCAAAAGTCTGATGAGTCAATTACTTGATGTAATTGAGTTTCTGATGTCAGAAATACCATTATTATAAAATGCCATTAAAATTATTAAAATGTATACCTTTAAACACTTTTATTTTAAAAGTTTCCGAGAGTTTATTACAATGAAATATCTTTATATTATATCTGTCAAAAACACATTGATCTGCTCGGTCTATTTTCCTGCAAATGAAAAATTAAAATACGTTTTTCATAATAAGGAAATGTCCGTTCGCAATTAGAAAATATAAAGAAAAATATTTTGAAATAACAAATGACAGATACAAATATCATCTGGAATATAAAGCAATGGAAAAACATATAGCTTTGCTAATAAGTTCAGATTTTCTTTTCACACAGATTCAGAGAGTTTGTTTGTCTGGAAAGAATTGGGATCGATTATCTCAGGCATATCCACGGAAGAGACGGATTTAGTCAATTACTATTTTAGAAATTACACTGACCTCTATATTGTTTCATGAGGCATAGTAATGCTCAATTATATAGAAAGAATATTCTTGTTTATGTAGAAACAATATAATTGTTCTTTTTCACTCAAATATAGTGGCGACTTTTGCATTTTATAAGCCGATTTAACTTAATAGACCATAGAGAACTAATTCGAAGAAATATTTCTTTTCTGAAGATTTTAAATACGTACAATTTCTCCAGCTTATTTTCAAATATGACCTAGATCGAAAGCATTTAAGAGGTCCCAACGAGATGTTTTAACTTCACTTTCTCGTTCCTTGAAACTTTATATTCCTTCAAACTGTCAATATAGCTACGGGTTTTGCTATATTGCTAGCTTTAAAACTTGTTTTGAATCGTGCTGCTCATGAGCTATCCTGGTGGTAAGGTCTGTCTTCGGGAGCGGAGGGTTCCAGGTTTGAGACCCGATTACACCGAAGAATTGACGCGTCATGTAATTGAGTTTGGTGCACATCAAATCCGTCGGAGTCAAATATCCTCCCACTGTTGTTGCATGGAAGTTTGAAGAGGGGGTGCTAACTCAGGTGTTGTTACGTCATCTAACCACGGGTCAAAAGTATGAAGTATGAGGTCAAAAGTATGAGAAACCCTAGTGTTGCTTTAAAAATAGGAACGTTAATTTTATTAAATTTAATTGCTGTCCATTTCTTGTGTACACACAATTACTGCACTTGATATTTCGCTGTTTCTCATGTATAGAGCCCAAGTCGCGTATAGCAGATGATCATGCTATGAACACATACACATTGCGTTTTACTATTTTTCATTCTGTGTATTTTTAAGACTAAAAATCTATCTTTAGGTTCTAATTTATGGAATTATTTGTTTAATATATTCGCTGAATTTCAATAAATTCTGACAGATAGAAACTTTACTTACAATATATTCCTCTGCAACAACCAATAAAGAATAAAAAATAAAATAAAAATAAATAAAGTAAAACTCTTATTTGGGGGAGAACAGATTTTAAGCAGAATTTAGTATATGTAGATATGATATATCTAACTAATTAGGATATTACTAATATTGATATAAATTTATTGGTTGATATTGCAAATAATTTGTACTATCGTTGAAAAAAAAAGTTTTTTTTGGGTATAAATGGAAAACTGAATCTAAATTTATTAAAAATCAGCAGAACTCTTTTATTTATTTTTTAAAGAAATTAACAAAAATCATCTCACAGTAATTCGTAATTTTATTCAATAGCAATTAAAATATTTTACTAAGTATTATTTTCAAATTAGGTTCCTGACATTTTCGAACTAATTCTGATAACATTTAGAATTAATGATATGGAATTGATATTGCTTTTTATAGTTTCTCCATGATGAAAAATTCTCCTTGAGTGATTTTTTTCTAGTTGAGATTTTATTAAATATATTGTCTATCGTGTAATACCAACATTTTATTTTCCTTGATATGACATTCTAGTTGAGAGGATTAACTTGGAAAATTCGAAACTTGATGTTGCTAAAACTGCAAAAGAAAAAAACTTTGTAGTTGAAACTGCTGATTCGTTATAATTCTCCAAAGAATTTAGTTTGAAAAATTCAGAACATTCAAGAGTTTCTCTGCAGGGACTGTCTAGACCACTTTTTTTCATACTTATCTCATGCTTTAATACTTCATCTCATTTCATTTCCTTAAAGCCTACTATTGGCTTCAAAAATTCAATTATAATGCCTGATGTATTTGAGAACTTTTTAGTAGTAAAGAATTTCATTTTTAAGAAATCGTCTTAATGTTTTCGATCCGATATTGATGTCCTAAGTTTACAAGGAACACAAGTGGTGAATTACAAATAAATTGCAATTGCGTTTTCAAAAATATGAATCTAGAGAAAAAAATAACAATGGAGTGAAATTGGAGCTACAATTTCTTTAAAAGGGAAAGAGAAAGGTGAAAAATAATCCGTAATTATAAATAAAAAATCCATTTGTGATTTAAACTTAAAAGAAACTAGCCGACATTTGGTTCTGTGTTTCAGTCATGAACATCTTAGCGCTTGATGCACAATTTGAAAGATACACCAAAGCTGTTTGAAGACACTATCTTTTTGCCTTATAAAAGAATAATATATACCTCATATTCCTTCATTTACCATTAAGTACCTGTGGCGAATTGATATGAGCGAGGATAGAACCTGGGACCTTGTGGTTCGCAGCCGAGTAACATGACCACTATCAAAAGCAACTGCTCGTGTAGCGTAGCTGTTAACTGGCTTATAAGCTTTCACTACAAATCCCTGTAAATCTGTTTTTCTTGTGATAACACTATATGGTTAGAAAAAAATATTACAATTTCAGAATACGATTCTCAGCATTATTTTCTTAGCCGAGTAGAAGCATATTTACAAATAATTTAACAACAAGAGTAAGTTTTGAGCATTAATTTGTAGCTACTAAGTTTCGGTTGCAAAATGTCGGTCAATCAATGAAAAGAGTCTCTATATGTGATTCTTGCAAACTCTCACATATTAAATTTTCTCACATTAGGGCAATGTTTGAAATCGGGGATGGATCATTTTATAGGATGCCGAAAATCGGTTAGTAATGTATGAAACAATGTTTCACACATTTTTTCACATATCGGAGGAATAAGAAATACATCGCTGATTCGATTCATTTTACTTTTAAAAAGAAATAAAATTAATTGCAATTAAAAATTAAATTATTTTCTTTCTTGATACATAAAACAGGTTCATATTCATTTTGTTGATAAGAAATAAATAAATTTTGTTAAGTATAACTTAAAATTTCTTCTACTTTTTTGAATAAAAGCTTTTTAATATTAAAAAAAAACAACAACCTTATTTTTATTTCTGTAGAATGCACATTTTTATTGATAGTAAAGATGATTGTGTGCATGTGTGTACTGGTGCTCTAAGGTTAGACCGTTGGATCTACAGTTACCGAATTTGGACCATTTATATATCGAGAAAATGAGCTTCTCAGAGTGATTTTTTAAAATTTTAATTAATTAAAAATTAGGCTGAATTTTGCAGTTTTTTTCACTATAACTTCCAAAAATTGTATTGCATAAAAATAAATTTTACATCATTTCAAAAATTTAAAAATTGATTTTTCTAATGACATTATTTAATATCGTGCAATTTTTTGTTAATTTTGACAAGTTTCTAAAAACTCTTTATTTTCCTGATTTTCAAATATAAATAACATTATTGCTTTGAAATGCAAATCGCTTTCATTGTTTCTTCAAATATTTAATCGCGTGATTTTCTTTCATTATTGGAATCTGAAGAGGAATTCTATTTAATAAAAATGTAGTTTATAAGACAAATAAAAAAGTGAAGTTACAGTATCGCGAAATTTAGAAGAGAGGTGAACCGGATATTTACATTAAAAAAAAAAGGTAATGATTTTATAGGATTGTGCCCATTAGATAATTTTATATGAATAACAAATAGAACTTATCTAAGATAAAATAGCCCTTTTTGGATGTCAGACAATCAGCAGAATCTTACATAGAAATGATTTATCTAAAATCAAATAAAACCAATAATCTGTTCGTTTGAAGTGATTATTCTTTTTAATAAAAGCCTTAAGATGACCTATTATTCACACTTTGCTGGAATAAAATTTGCCATTTTCTAAAATGGCTAGTTATTAAATATAATGCTTAGGGAAAGTATATGATAATTTTTTGCATAAAATCGCCGAACTTTCTATAAAATTTCTAAGTTGGTTGGTTTGGTTTGGTTGTTTAGGTTTTATGGCGCAAAAGCCATATCTGGCCATGCTGCGCCAATCAAAAAATTTCTAAATATTATATGGTTATGCCGATATTTTATACATTGCAGGCGACAACGAAATAAATAAAAGATGCGTAGTAAGATAGAAAATGATTTAAATTAATGAAAAATACATCCTTTATATACTTGTTTAGTAGTTAACATTTCGAAAGATACAAGTAATAAGTATATATCAGGAATTGACGCGGCCTATGTATGCACTTTCGTAAACTGGAAATGCATCACTGTTCCCCGAACAGCAAACCATTTATGCAAAGCACATCGCCCATTAGCGGACACCTGATTGATCACTGCTTCTGCAGGTCTCTTTGTTCGTCTGTTGCAAATGCCGGCTCCCTTTCATGCCGAATAAAAGAGACAACTGTTAGGGCTGCTGGGTGCGCCAAACGAATCATTTGGCGAGCGAAACAGAGAAATAAAAAGAAAATTAAATGGCTATTTTTAATGCTCATCGTTAGGAAGAAAAAAAAATGGTTGAAATTACAGTTTCTATGACCTCCGCGGTTGAAAATAAATGTTTTTTAAGCCAGGTTTCTTTTATTTAAGACAAAGAAAGGAATAATTCTTTTGTTTGATGGTCTCGCTATTCGGGTTTGAATATGAGTTGCTTTGTTAAGAATTGAATAATCATGTAGAAAATTGATTAAAAATGTTTTGTAGTGTAAAGATTCCATTTTTCGGTTAATCGTCGAAAAAAATATAAAGGAAATTGTGGGAATGAAATAGATGGAGACTGGATGTTATTTGAAAATACAAAATAGAAATTTTTACTTATTTCAGGAAGATTCTAAAATCAATCACGACTTTGAAGGTGTGTTCTAAATTCAATATAATTTATGCCAGGTATAAAATGGATTAAAGACAAAAAATTATCCTTTCCTGATCTGAAAGAATAATGGCCATCTGGATTCTATTTTGGATTTTTATTTTTAGTTTGTACCATAAATATAATGTAAGAAATAATTTTAATAAAAAAATAAATAGAAATTGAGCATTTTTTTTGAAAAATGAAACATTTCTTTTGTTTCGGAAGGTTTCTAAAATAATTTATGCCTTTTGAGTTATGCTTATGATTAATTATTATTTTTTTTTTATGAAAGAATTGAATAAAAGCACAGATAAACTGATGCAGCTGCAGATTAAAAATTCATTGGACATTCTATACATTATGACCCCCCCCCTAACCCACACAAAACAAAGTGTGACCACGTGAATAAGTAAAGTACAAATTAATACAAATATTCATATTTTGGAGCAATGATGTAGCTCGCATGATATAGCTGAACATTATGCAATCCATAATAAGGCTTTCCACATGAGCTATTAATACTATATATTTTTATTTTTTGTTAACATTCTTAAAAAAAATTAATTAAAGTTTGAAAGATTGAAAATAAGTTATATTATGTTGCTTGAGTTCAATTTGTAAAACATTAACATTTTTGTCAGATTTCATTAATTCCAATGAATAAAAATTAGTAACAATTTTTCCATTTATTTCTCTTAACTTTTGGAAACTTCCGTAGTATTTATTAATTCAGATTGTATTCTCTTGGACATGATATATTCAAAATAACAATAAAAAAGTGAAGTTAAACATTTCAGACATTATATATTTCTTCAAGTATTTATAATAAAACGTATTTGTTGTATAAATTTATATATAATAAACTAATTGCATTGTTTTTCATTGTCATTGACTTTCCTATCTCTAATAAATCAAATTTTGAAATCAACTGATTGAATAAGTTTCATGAGTTTTTCCCCAAGTTAGAATTTCTCTTGTTTTTACACAGAAAATGGAAAACTGAAATATTTCAGCAAGAAAAACAAAAAAAGAGAAAATATTGAATTGAATTTAATAAATATCGAAAATAATTAAAGAAAATACTTCAATTACATCGTATTCGTCAAGTTAATCGAAACCCTTTTCGATTTTGAGTTAAAAATTTCTAATCAATGAACTTCGGCGACATTTAGCTTTTATAATACATGATAAATTGATCTATTCTCCTGTTTTATATGAAAGTGGAAACACATTTTATTTTTAACATGAAAAGAAAAATGTAGTTTTAGTTGATTTTACAGACTTCCTCTTATCTAAATACGAAAAAAAAACCCAATGGCATTCATCTTACTGTACTATCAAAAGCAGAATCCTTTGAAGATACATCATCATACAGGTAATCAAATATTAGAAATTCAAAGCAGGATATTTTAATTTTATCGATAGAAAAATTACACCCACATTCCTTTATATTTCGAGTAATGTTTTATTACTTTCTTTGAAGGAGTATGATAATGATTAAAATTTTCTTTCATGATATTTATAGTTAGAATTATATAACTCTTCATGCATAGGATGGCAAAAGAATTGTGATTTTAATTATTATATAGTGACACCTACGCTGTTCTGTTACTTTAAATGTAAAAGGGCATTTTTGAGTAGATTAGCTTTATATTTGATTTTAAGTAAGGTGTAATGATTTCTTAAGATCATTGAAACGGATTTGTTTTCGTATTGAAAGAAAAATGAATAGACTTCTTACAACTACCTGGTAAATATATACCATTAAATTTCCTAAATTTTCATAGAATAAAAGTTTTAGGATAAGTGACTATATTCGGAGTATGTGTTTGGAAATTAATAAAGATTTAATCAAATACACATATTTTTATTTACAATGAGGAAGAAAAATAAGAATTCCAGATAACTGTCGGAGAAGTTTGAGTCGGATTGAATAACTAGGAGAGGAAGAATAAAATGAGGAAGAATAGAAGAGGAAGAATGTTAGTTGATTTTGGATCCTCCAGCTAAGGTACGCACAGTGTAGAGAAAACTCAGCGATTTATTAACAACAAAGGAATAAAAGATTCTTTAATAAAAAATGATACAGTAAGGCATTTTTGTTCCGTGCACGAATATTTTTTTAGGCTGTATATAAATTTGTGATAACAGGATTTTTATATTGTGGATACATTTATGTAGTTAACCGACGGTTCTTAAAATTTTTTACTTAGAAGTAGATTTTCTACATCTTATTTATCCGTAGCCTTCCTACATGGAATATTTGAGATTTAAATATATTAGAAGTTTAAATCTTCATCTACTTTTACTTATCTGATATTTTAAAGAATTTATGCAGTAATTGAATGAATCTCTGTTTCATTGTGATTTAAATATTTCTTATGAAGTTTTGATATTATAGTTATGTTTCAATTTTTTGACTGATGCATTGATAATGGGCTAAACCTAAACCCTGTAGGTTTTCTAAATTAAACAAATTATCTTTCCTAACTGTATGGAACCATTTGAAATATGTGAAATAGCATATTTTATAAATGCGATGGCTACAAAAACATTCAAAATGTTTCGGAAATTTGAATAAGTTGACTGATTAGATCCCTATTCTGAAGTAATATTCTGGCAGATGGATTATATGTTACGTAATATGTTATATGATTAATTTACATTTGAACCTGTACTTCATCTACTGCTAATGACATTAATTATTATAAAGATACATTTTATGCTATTTGTTGATTTATTTTTTGATACATTGCCTTCATATTTTCAACATGATAATCAATATTATTACATTTCAGAAATAATTTTTTTCACTTTCATTGCCTCAAAATAACAGTAAAGCAATTCTAATGAATCGCATACTAACAAAGCTCTTTTAAAAATGCTTCTGAATTAATTTTATGAAAATTTACCTCAAACGGAAAGAGCTTATTCACCCCATTTAATTTCTAAGCCCATAATCCGGATTTCTTCATTCTTCTATGAAACGCTCCCAAATCCTCACCGTTTCCAAGCTAACAATGGACCAACCATTTTGCCTGCTAGTGGGTTTTACTTACTGCGTCGTTCATCATCATTCAAGTCTCTCATCTGAAGAAGCATTATGCAAAACTCTTCAACCCAGTGGAGGATACAGCCGCCGAAATAAAGTCGTCTGCTCGGCATCTATTTAAATGCTCTCTTCCGGCTGGCCATTCATTCGCGTTGAAAAGCTCGGTTCTCTAGATTTCGAACATAGTATCAAGCTGCTAGTTCTCAAACCCACTGAACTTCTGGATGGTCCACTTCATTTGATTCAACGGGATGAAGAGAGGTGGAGAGTTCATTTTCATCCTGGAGAAGTTGTAAAAGAGTGTAATCAAACGAGTTTCAAACAGATGTAAAATTCATGGGAGAAATGTCATTATAAGTTTTAATTCTGGAGAATTTTCAAAAGCTTATAATCAAACCAATTTCAAACGGTTGTAAAATTTAGGGGAGAAATGTCATTATAATTTTTTGTTTTGGAGAATTTGCAAAAGAGTTTATTCAAACCAGTTTCAAAAGGTAAAATTTTTTGGAAGAATTATAAGTTGTATAAGTTTAAGTTTATATCGGATTTATAAGTTTTAGTTTATGTGAGACTTAATTTGATATTGGATAATGATTTAAATTGGGTAATGATTTTTCCTCAGCAGGATTAAACAGGAATCAAATGTTAATTTGTCTTTATGACTGAGCTTCAATAAGGTAAATAAAAAAACATTGCTTCAATAATGCGTAAAACTGCATTATTGCTTCGTATAACAGAATGTACTAGAGAGACCGAGGTTAGATGGGCAGTTTTTCTTTTTTTTCTTTATTTTTTGTTTTGTTTTGCAAAATATCTTTATCCAAGAAAATATTAGATACGAATCACATGCTGATTACATATAAAAAATTTTGAATCTTACCTACAAATGAACTGGTCATTTAAATAAACCAATCATGAATGCACAGTTTAGTTTAGCAAGTTATTCTTCTCTATTATAGTATTCATTTTACAGTTTATTTATCATTACTTACACTCAGTTTTATAATGGTGAAATCGGGTCCGAGATGGCACTATATAACTATCAGCATGAGAACAGATAGAAAAAGGCTCTCATGGTTAATTATAAATATGTTAGAACCGTTTCCGAGATACATTAAATAAATAAATAAATAAATAAATAATATATATATATATATATATATATATATATATATATATATATATATATATATATATATATATATATATATATATATATATATATATATATACAAGAATTGCTCGTTAAAGTTATAAGTTTTATACTGAAGCTCGGATGTTTACCCCGGTATGTTTAGTCTGCTTGAACTGCGCCATCTAGTCATAAAAATTTTGTGTGTGTAAAATAGCATTTTTTCAGGAAAGACACCAATATAGATAAACTTAAAATGCAAAACCTTTACTATATATAAAATTTGATTCAAATCGTTAGAGCTGTTTCTGAGATACACGAAATAAAGATATATATATAAGAATTACTAGTTTAAAGAGATATATTACTGATAAGCATGAAAGAAAAATGATTTAATATTGAAGATAGAAATATTTTCTTCCATTAGAAAACATGTCTGTTATATTTATTTTAAAGGTTTTTTTTAATTATTTTTTTATTGAATAAATAATTTTTCAAAGTTGGATGCTCAAGAACTTCAGATGATGGGTTTTCGCTTTAAGTCTGTGTGTTTGTGATTCATGCAATAAACGTTAATATTATTCTGCGAGTATTACCTATTCATTATTATACAATAAATTAAAAGATACAACTGACAGTATCATAAAAGTATGGTGACTAAATAAAAGGAGAAAAAAAGTAAATTTTCAACTTTTAGAATGCCGAAAATATTATTTTTAAAAAGTGAATTTTAAAGGCCATTAAATGTCTACTTTAAAACTGAGCAAAAGCTCCATACAATCATTTTAGAAATTGCAATTAATTTAGATGCTAAAGAGTTTATATACAAAAAAATATATGAAACTATCGCAGTTAAGAATAATGTTAAGCATTGCATTAGTATGAAAGAGAGCGAAAAAAAGTGTTCATCCTTCCTTTAATTATCAATGCTCGTGTAACAGAGGAAGTAACTCAATAATCAGAAAATTTAAAAAAGAGTTCGATTTACAATTAAAAAAGGTTAAGATGAAATTAATGATCTGTAACTCTGGCTCTTTACTTTAAGTGTTTTTTGTTTCAAAGAATTAAGCAACGAAATGTTTTGTTTTACAGACTAGATTAAATTCTTTTAATACCCATTACAGATCCTGTAATATGTTCAATTTCTTGATATATCAATATTTTATAGCTCTATATAATTTAATATTAAATTATACAATGCAGTGTAGATTTCGACATTTTATAAATTTACGAAAACATGCATTATTATTAAATGAACAACATTCAAAAGTTTTAAAAAATTCAGGCAATGAGATATTATTTGATGTGTTAGGAAAACCAATAATTTATTAAACGATTGAAGCAAATGGTTAGAAATACAAGCAAAGAGGAAATCTAACATTATATATTAAGTTAACTACCTTGATGAATATGTCAACTCACGTTCTTTTCTACTTTTCTGGTTAGTCCGCTCGATTTCTGAATTCTTGCGCTGACTGGCTGTGGAGTTTTCTAAAAAAGAACGCTTTTATCAAGGGCGTGCAACTGATGAAGTGGGCTTGAACGTAAGTATCTTTCGAAATGTCACCTTCATTCCTACTGAATTTTGTGTGAGGGCATTGATAATGTGGTGACAAGCCTCCGGTTAACAAAAAGATATGCATATATGTGTGTAAATAAATAAAATATTTTATTAGTCTTTTATTTTAAAACTGTTGTATTTCTTTTTTTTATTTCGTTACAATGCCATCTGTGGACAAAATTCCAAACTAATTTTTCCTTTGGAAACTGCGACTCCCATTGTCTAAATAGCAAATATATAAAGTTTTAACCTTATCTGTTAATAAAACCCCCGAGGGGCACCTCAAAATGAGGATGAGATGCTTCCGGCATAGTGGTTGGATCTCGCCACCCTGGAGGGTACACTAATAGGTGGGGAATCTGATTCCTCCCATCGATGACGGGACGTACTTCCTTCGGGGAGGGTTGTACTGTGGCCGGTGACGGCCCTTAGGACTCAACTACAGTTACCTACAATGTTGCTGTTGCGGCGGTTCGGTCATTCAGTTTCTATGGTTTAAATCCGTGTGCCTTCGTGGCGGGTCGGAGAGTCAGATGGCTGACTTATCTGTTAATAAAAATGGAGTATAAATCTCTTAGCACCGCCAATTCAGTTTTAACTACTTTTGTATAAGAGACAGAGTAGTTGCGGAATTCTTTAATGCGTGCTGATTTTTTTTTCATTTAAGTTATATTTTATGAATATTGTTAAACTAATTGCAATGAGGGCAATATTTCTTAATTAACAAATTGCATGTCTGCACGCAAGAGTGAAAAAGTTGAACAAAGTAGTTGAAGAGAGTTATTTAATTTATTAAAATTCCTTAATAAAGTATTTTTTGTCTTGAACTAAAACTTTGCACACATAAAAGATTATCATTGTTAGTGAAAGAAAATGGATTCAAGCTGTAATTAATATTTTACAAATATAGTGAAATATTAAAATAGAAAAAATTAAAAAAAAAGCTTTTTTCCAGGAAACTAATCTTAAGATATTTTCATGTAAATTAAATACTCAACTATATAGCTTTAAAGCAAATATTTTTAAGATTCATAATACATTTCGAAAAAAAAAGAATATACCACAAAAAGACAAGTGATACAATCAATTTGACATTTAATATATTTAAGAAGGAAAAGTAGTAATTAGTGAAGATTGCGGAATAATAATTCGCATTTAAAAGAAATGAAATGGCGCAGTTGTCTGCAATGCTATAGGATTATTATAATTGAAACCAATGAAATATAAGAAATTTTATATTATCTGGAAGATAAACTTGCACAAGCCATAGAATCGAATTGGAAACGGCCTTTTATAAGATATTATGCATAGAAAGAAAGGAACATAGAATACGCATTTCACAATATTTCTGTTTTAGAGTAGAGATTTATTATGTATTTTTAGCAAATTCTATGGTAATAGAATATGTCCTTTCTACTATATCACCAATGTTTCTATTTTAAAAGTATATCTAATAAAAGTGGGTCTGTAAGTAAAATGAAGAAACATCGAAAGTTCTGGTTCTATTTATGCGTAACATTTTAAACCCAAATAGAAAAAAAAATTGTTAAAATAAAGAAAACATTTCGATTGTAAAAAATAAATATTTCAGAAATGTTAATGCGTTTAAAAATTTAAACAGCCATTCTCGTTTATGATAAATAAAAATATGCAAAAATGATTAAAATATTTTATACAAAGAGTAACTTTTTAAAAATTTCTCTATAAATAATTGTAAATAAAAATGTGTCGAAAGTGAAAAAAATAAATAGAAGTAGGAAATGGAAAATTAGTTTATAATTTAACTCAGTTTATGTGAATCTTTGATTAAAATTTTTACTAATACAAATAAGTGTTGCAATATAAAAAAGAATAGTTACTTAATTAAAGAAATATAAGTATTTAAAAAATTTTTATGCAGAAACAAAGTGAAAAAGGGCGAAGGTAATTAACGCTGACATAATATATCTAGAAGTTTAAAAAATGTATAAGAAATTTTCTAATATATTAGAAAAATGTTTCTTATTATTGTTATAATCAGGTAAAAATTTTTAAAAATTGGATCTTTACTTGCCTCATTTTCTTTCTATAAATAACAAACGTAATAAAAAAAAATCCTAAATTGAGCAGAATTCAAGTTCAATAGTAAACAATAATTAAATATATCGATTTCATATAAAAAAATAAAAACTGTTCTTTGGCATTCTGAAATTTTTTAGAAAATTTTCTGTTAATTAACCTCAATTCTTATATTTAATTAAACAACGAGCTTATGTTAGCATTTGAATAAATTATTATGATTAAAATCCAGTATTTACTTCAAAAATTGGAGAACAGGTCTTGATTTAAACATTTCCTTGAAAACAAAACTAGATAAACATTTCAAAAGAGTCTTTCAACCTTTTAATTTCTTCTGAAAGTTTATTTAGAATCGTCTTCCCATTCAAAAATGAAAAAAATTAAATATTTATTTCCAAAACTGAGCTAGTAGGCAATTAAAGTCCACAATACATAAAAAAAAGTCGTATCCCAATTATAAATGGTTATTTAATTCCTCAAGGGATTTCAGAATATTACCCGAAACGATTAAAGCTGTTGAAAAGTCGTCTGTTGCTTAATGTTCCCCAAGAGAGGTAAATAGAATAAATTAATATAACGGAATGTAGATTTGAAAACGATAAAAAATCTTTAATTTATTGCACAGTTTCTCTTAGAATAATACAGAAGGAAATTAAAACTGTAATGAAATCAAATAAATTGATTTAAATAACCCAAATGAGGAATTTTAGTAATTAAGTGCCTGAGATATTTGACTTCATTTTTTTCTTCGTTTCCTGGGTTCAATTTATGAGGCCTTTAATTGCTTTTGTTTTCAATTCATTATCTTGGCGAATTTGGGAAATATGACACATAATTATTTCTGAGATTGCTTTTTTTTGGATAAAAATAAGATTGTCGATTTTTGTTCTTTTTGGTTTTTTTCCCTTTCTGTATGGTTTTAATCGTTATGTTAAATTCATTGAGACGAGGAACAATATATATATAATTCAATGGGTTTTAGAAGTGGCTTATGAATTACTTATTTTATAATGTTGAGATTAGACTTCCTCATGAAATGTTCCTCATTCAAATTAATTATAATCAATTATATATAATCATTACAAATTATTATAATCAATTAATTATAATCATTCAAATTAATTTTAATCTCAAATTAATTTAAATTTCTCTTGCACATCGTTGAGTATTCAATTAGAAATCTATTTTTAAACAATTAGTGGTGGTTACGCGTTTCCCCATGAAATAATCTAGAACTAATTCACAATTATTGATTGCTGACATAAATTTTTGCACATCATGAATTTTGATCTGAAAATGTACATAGTCCTGTAGATATTTTATTGAGGCTGGAATCAAAAGAATTATTCTTACATGAAACACTTTATTATCTATCATGGCTCATTTTTAAGAAGCACCTTGAAAGATCGCAATTAGTGCGCTGTTTCCAAATGTTGAAATTGAGATGTAATGGAAGAGAGCAATTTTTTTCACTTGTGCATCTGAAAATGAAAACAATTAATACTTTATTTTTTATATTTTGTTTTGCATAGAATGTTTTATGTTTGCAGACGAAAATGCCTCATAATGTGATAGAAGTATTGTATATTATATATGGAAATTCTGTCAACTTTAGCATCTTTTCCAAATTTGTATCAATATTACAAAAAAATTTAAATAAAAAATCCTAATTATTAAATTCTAAAACAAATTCATATTTTATGTTCCACAACTTATTAAGAAAATTTAAATTCTATTGGACTTTTAATCCAACAAAAAATTAAAATGTTTAATAATTGTTAATGTTAATGAAATGTAAAATGTTAATGTAAATGTAATTGTTAATGTTAAATGTTAAGTGAAATAATTGATAATGTTTCCAAAGAAATTTATGAAAATTTTAAGTTGAAAGACCTATTCAACCATTTTAAGATTTTAAAGAACATTATTAATTCAACTATGGGATCTATCTTTTTTTCATAAAAAATCCAAAGTGTTTATTTGCATCTTAACAACTTCCGAAGATTCATTCTGTTTTATTATTATTAAATATTTTTACCCAGTTCTGTTATTATTATTAAATATTTCTACCCAAGTAGAGAAAAGCTGTCGTTGAAAAAAATCATTTGCCTAAGAGCAAGTTATATATTCGGCTGATCTTTCGAGATAGGAGAAGCAGAGTGATAACTTCTCACAGAAAGCTTGAAGGATGTAAATAGATAGTACAAACCAGAATGCATAGGAACCTGCAAATTTAATTGGAGTAAAAGTTCCTGGAAACGGCAGTATTGGAACATTCATTCTGAACTAAAAAGTGAGTTTGCGAAGGAACAAGTAAAGTGGAATGTAGAAATGGTGGCTACAAGAAATTTAGTTTTAGGTGGTTAGAGAATAAAATCAGTGATAGTTAAGTGAGAAAAGAAAGAAAAGAAAACTGGAAATGTTTCTTGTTTTTATCCATTTATTGGATCAGCATGCAGTATGCTGTTTATTGTTTTAGCTTAGCATATTATAAGCTCGCAGAATATACAGAATAAACCCAGCATAACATACATAGCATAGATTATATAAACTCATCATTTTTCCTCTCCCTAGATTGAAAAGCTACTGAAAACTCTTTGGTTATAAGAAAATTATGCTATAAACCATGTTGAACAATCTTTTCATAAAATAACTTCATTTTAAAGATGGAGAGCACCAATAAGTGCAACAAGCAAACTGTTTACTGAGGAAACAGCTGGGTTTGAATAATCATGGCGTGGTAAAATGGACAGTGAGAAATCGAACATAGACGATTTTAAAAGTCAAATAAATGTGCCATCAGTGTTTATTTTTGGATTTCAATTTTTTAAAGACGAATGATTGTAGAGATAGAGTTCTTTGGATAATTTTCATTTTCAGTGATTGATGCTGCCTTCATGTGGTAATTTCGCTACAACAAGAGTAAAGAAGTAAGGAATAAAGAATGAAACATCGATGATGTCTAATTTCAAAATAGTTGTAAAAATGATTTAATCGTAAGGAAATACAATGTTTTTCCCAAACCCATTATTTTCATTGATTGTAAAAGACGTTTCAGATATATCGTTTCACATGAATAAATTAATTAGTTAGCCTTTAAATATATACTTTTAAGATTCTATACACATTGTCATATGTTTCAAGAAAGCTACATCTGGATTTAAAGACGATTATCTTTTTGCAATGATACCAATTTTTTTCCCTATGAGTTCTTGCTTCTCATTTTCCTATCATACACATAGAAGTCATCTAGATCCAGATTATTGGATTCCAATTTCCATTAGTAATTTATGTTTAACATTTAATAAAAGCTCTTTGAAGTTAAATATCGAAATTTGAAGAGTAATTTTACAATATGGTCAAGATTGAGGCAGACATCTCTATGTACGAAATTCAGATCTCCACTATTTTAAAGACATGCCATATTTCATAGAGAAACACACACGATGGTTTTGTGGTAGAATCAGATCGCTAATTTTTAAGAAATGAAATTTTCAATGTCGTTAAAATAATAATTTTTAAACCTCAAAGAACTGAAAATTCCTATTTCATTTTGCAAGATTATTGTATGCAAAAATATCTAATAAGGTATAAATATCTTTCCCTATCTTATTTTGCAGGATAGCTTATTAGATGGAAAAACAAATCAATCTTAAGAAGTATTCATGAAATCCATTTATATTTCAAATTATTAACAATTTTAATAAAATATTGATGTTTTATTTTTTTATTGATTATATTTGTGTCCCATATTCGAAATTACATCAAATTTATTTGGTTATAAAAATGGTAGGTTTTATCAGAGTTTTGCATACTCAAGCCAAAAGATGATATTAGAATTATTTATATTAAAGCCAAATATGGTTTTGAACGATGAATTCGACCTTTTTTGTATATTAAACTTGCTAAGAGGATATTTTTTTAATAATCACAAGCCTATATTTATCTTGGCTATAATAGCATAGTAGTAGATAGGTAGATTTATTATCCAATGTGTAATCTTAACGACAAAATTTATTATTTCACTTGTTATAAAACAGCATAAAAATATTTTTTTTACTCTGTTGCAATAAAAAAATTCTTTTATGAAATTTAAGAAATATCAATAGACAATTGTGCCCATCCTTCGTGATTCCACAAAACATAAAGCTGTTCAACAAACGAATCCTTCTTGTCTCAAATAAAATCCTCACGTAATGCAAGCTGACAAAGCAGTGAGTCCAACTGCCAGCCACTCTTATTCGCTTTCCCATCCATTATCATTCAAGTTTCTCATTTGAAGAAGTATAATGCAAATCTCTCCACCTCAGCAGAAGGTGGAGCCTTCGAAGTTAAGTCGTCTTCTCGGAATCTCTAAATATGCTCTTCCGGGTGACCATCCATTCGCGAAGAAAGTGTTCTCGAGCAGTGAGTCGCAGTGGCGTGGCCGACTTTCTGCTCATTCTATTCAATTCTTAGAAAGGAAATTTTAAAGAGAGGTTGGGTGGTATTTTATTGTAGGATAATCAAGAAGATATTTTAAAGGAAGTATTTTTGAGCTGGAATGTGATGAGTGGAAAAATAACAGCAATTAAGGTTTAATTTTCAGGTATTAAGGGAATAAATAATTAATGTTTAAGTAATAAAAGTATTGAGGAAATCTTTTAGAATGACATTGTGTAGATCGGAACGAATATTTTATTACATGTTGGAAAATGAGACTGTATGAATCACAAATAATTGTGCTAAAAATTTGGTTTTCAGTCTTGCAAATATATTTTTTAGAAGACCAATTTTTCGTATTTGTTGCTTTTAATTATGCTTGGCACGCTCAATTTAAACATCAAAAATTAATATTTGATGTGAAGTTTCAATAAGTAGCATCTTCTACATTCTTATGGATTTCTTTTATCGGTACTTAGAATTTCATAATAGGACTGCTATTTTTGGTCTTGTTACTTTATTGTCATAAAGTTGGTATGATTTGTTTAACTGATAATTAAAATAAAAATAACAATATATGACAAATTTTTAATGTACGGTGGATTTCTTTAAAAAAATTTTTTTTTTTAAATATGAAATTTGAATAATTAGATCGTTATATTCCAGTGCTCTTCCAACTAAATATTTGGATTGAATTAAGAAAACATTTATAATAATTACAAGAATAAATAAACAGAAACGATGTAAGACATCACTCATAATCTTCTAGCCCTATTCAGTTTGGTCAATTATAATCGAAGCAAGACTATAATTTTAATTAATATAATTATATACCATGCATTTTAATAGAAAAGAACGTGACGCATGTTGCAGAATTTTATTTTTTAATCTATAGCATTGTCAGAACTTTTCAAAGATATTTTGTTTTTATTTCGTTTCATGGTCGTCTTGTTTCCAAGAACGAAGTAGAATCAAGTAGAAAAAATTATATTCTTCAACGGACGTAGGAAAAAGAATTCTTGATATTCGACAAATACTTTTTACATCTGAGACGACTTATCTATTTTGTGTCGTTGATGCCAAATTATTTACTGCCGTATTTCACTGTTTAGGTTATGATCTTATAGGAAGTGGAAAATAAACTGATGAAATCCTCTAATCGAACGAGTCCTTAGATTTATTTTAAATTTATTGAAATTCTCTTTATACGTCATCAAATGCTTTGTTTCATTAGTTTTAAAAAAGCTGCTTTGCTTCAAGTTATAGAAACTGTATTAAAATAAAGTAATGTAGTAAAATTAAATAACCTTACAATATTATAAATTAAATGTTTTTGAATAATGATATATGAAAACATTCTATTAGAAACAAAGTATTTATCCATAATTATTAACCGACAAAAACTCCCCTTGAACTTTCTAAAACTTTTTAAATAAATTTTACGAAAGATTACTATTAACGTAAGAGATTATTTATACTCTTTAATTGTGTGAAACTTCAATAATCAGCCTCCCACCATCCTTACTTTACCATCAGCCACAATCATTATGATCTTCGAAACTAGGAATGTAGAATTCTGATTTCTTTGCGCTTAGACATCGATTATTATTCATTTGAATAAGGATTACACGAGTATCTTTAATCCAATAGAGGGCCTGTAGACGAAATAAAATCGTCTAACTCGGTGTCCATTTAAATTCGTTCTTCTGGGAAACTATTAATTCACGAGGAAAGCTTGGCTCCCAGACTGTAAGACGGAGTGACGTGCTACCATTCCTCAGGTTGTAGAAGTTTCAAGAAAAAGAAAGGTTGATATGTAAGAGTATATTTCTAAGATTCTGGAAGAGGGCAATAACTGGAAAATATTTTGAAACGGAAGTAAAGTGAGGGAAGAATTACTAGATTTTAGCTTTTCATTAGCTGAATGCTTGTGGAAAAAAAATCAATGTCTCTGGTAAGAATTAAAAAAAAAAAAAAAAAGCAAAATTGAGCAAAACATTTATTTTTTTATGATCTAAAGAAACTTAAGAAGACATTATTTAAGACGGAGGTGTCTGTATCACAGGTAAGTTATGGAGCATGTTTTCTCTGCATCTTAACCTTTTAATCAAAAAATTGTAAAAAATTAGAGAAAAAAGTTTTTTTAGGGTTCACATATTAAGTAAAAGGAATATTATTATATATATAAATGTCATTTTAATTTTTAAAAAATAATTAATTAATCAAATCTAAGAAATTTATGTTAATTAATTTATTTCAGTTATTACGTAAACATTTGTGCATGAAGGCATATTTGCAATATCCATGTAAATCAATTCAAGTTGTAGATCCCTCTTAATAGCCAATGAAAACTTGTGTCCTCCGAACAAACAAGTTAAATAAAGAGTTATTGTTTCTCATTTCATTGACTTAACTTAAGTAATTTTATGATTTATTTAAAAATTGAATTAAACAGTAAGAATAAAAAAAAAGCATTCGCTAAATTATCTTTTAGCTAAATTTGAATTCCTCTGTTGTGTTATTATTTAATTAAAAACATTAAAACTTTTTTTCAGTTGTTTTAAAATTGGACGCAAAATTCGATTAATATTCATTATTTAATTTCTAAAATAAAACTATAAAAAATAAATTTAACTTTTCTGAAATTACATGTATTTTTCATTGAAATAATATATATTCTTTTATTTTGATCGAGCAAAATGAACAACTGGAGAGCTTTATAATATGAATTTCCAGTATACTTTTTATTAATGAATAATAATATTTGATGCTTTAAACAATATAAATTAACTATGATTGAAAATTTGACTAAATTACTTTTTGATATTGTAAACACCTTATTTTTTTAAAAAATCATTTTTCAAAAATCAAACGCAAGTATTTTTTTTCTGTAATGTATAATTATTATTCAGAAAGGAGCAGATGGTTAAGATCCAATTCTTAATAATAATAATTAAAAAAAACGTGTAAAATCCAATGTTTACCAATTTCAATTTATCTATTCTATCTAAACATTTATGCATAAATTAAATAAAGAAAGCTTTTGTATTATATTTTTTATTAAATAGATTACTATTGTGGTGAAATGTAGATTATTATGATCCATGCAGGAAGCAACAGGACGAATGTTTTTAGGAACATTTCTTTTAATAATCACATTCACACACTAAACAAGCACAAACACAAAGACAAGACATTCACGCGCGCAGCATCACATCCCATTCCAATTACAATCGCAATGCACTATGGGATGACATATGGGATGGCCTAATCAGGCACCGCCATCTAGTATCCAAAAGAGAAGATAAGAGTAATGCAACTGCTACACTATTTGATAACAATGAGTTATATGATTTTTATCTGAGTTTTTAATTTCCAGAAAAATTTCCCTAATACATAAATAATCTTAGAAATAAATTCCCAAAATTTTATATCGAAAATTTATAACTATTTGATATTAAATAAAATCTGATTAAGAGAGTAATTAGAACTTTATTTATGCAAATCAGAATTATAGTGAAAGATTTTGCCCCAAGCAGTTTAAAAAGACACCCTAAAATATTGAGTGAACTTTCGCTAGGCTTTTTTAATAATAAAAAATTTTAATGGCGCTGGAATATTTAAAAGTATGGCGTTTTGTCTTACCTTAACTATATTCTGAGGCACGTAATCAGAATATATTTTGCTGTGATAAGCTAAAAGAAGTTGAAAATCTTCCGAGTTTTAAAGAAGCCTCATAAAAGAAACTAACCAACCTTTAAATAATTTGTTAGACTTCTTTTGACAAAGCAGTTCTTTGAATTGAAATAATAATTCCACACATATAAGATATTAAAAATTGATTATAATAAAAATATATGGCAAAAAATTTCAATTTTTAAAAATAATTTTAAACGTGTTATAGGAATTTTAGGCTTAATTATTGAAGCCATATTTCTTAATTTTCTCTTATCATAAAGTATTTTAAAATTAAACGTTTTCAAATAATCTCAAATATTTTGAAACAAGAATGGGCAGAGAACGCAATGCACAATAAACTGACATTTTTATATTTTAAGACAAATGAAATTGATTCAGTTGCATTTTTGAAGAAATGTAATTACATTTTTTTATAGAAATACAATGAAAGAATATTAGTTTTGTCTACAAATGATTTACAAATTTACTTTAAGAATGCTGTCAAAAAATGGAGATAAAAATATCAAATAAAAAGGAGCAATTTCTAATCAAAGAATTATTAAAATTTCTACGCTAACCACATTTTATTTATTTTTATTATACAGTCCAAAATATTGAGATTAATATGACTGAGAAAACTTTGTACTAGTAAGAATAAAATAAATTAATTTCAAAGTAAATTACGAATGAAAATAATGAAAATAAAAGATTACATTAAGACTCTCATTTATAGTATAAACTAGCTGCCTTTAGCAACCAGCCGGATAATTTCAATTAAGTATTTTCTGCAACTTAGTTATAATAACTCTTTCAATAAATTATTTTTAAACTTCAAATTTTGATAAATGTACAACTCCTTTTATTTTAGAAGCCTTATGCAGTTCTGCCCATTTTACTTCAGTAATCAAGTCTTATGTTTACTACAAAATACTTTTTATAATTTATGCAAAATCTCAGGGGATTATTCAATAAAAAAATTCTCTTATTCTACATAAAATTCAGTTTACTACATCAAGATACAATTTATTAAATATAGCTTATAATACTGATGGTCTATATGAAAATTTATAATTCATAGATCATTGGAATCTTTATTAATTCAAAAAATATAAAATATGAATATCCTCTCTCTCTCTCTCTCTCTATATATATATATCCTGTTTGCGTTAAACAGTGCAGAATTATTAAATTAATAACATTTTTCAAAAATTTGCAGTAACCGTTTCTTGGAAATATTTTTCGAGGAAATATCGTGTTTCTTGATTATTTTAGTTTAGCAGACACATAATGAAGTTTAGTTTGCAGTAAGAACTAATTTGTTTTTTTTAGTTTGAGCTATTGTCAGCGTGATAAAACTAATGATAAACCGTGATAAACTAATTTATTTCAAGCAAAAAATACTCGATAGTATAGGTTATACTTTTATTTTATATTCAATATATTGCTAGAAACATGCTTAATATATAAATAGTTTTTAAATTGGTTAAAAATAAAAGTTGCTAGGTTAAAAATATTTTTTAAATTATAGAAATATATTTTTTATATTTAGAATATATTTAGAAATATATTTTTATAAATTAATAGAAATATATTTTTAATATTTGAAAATATCATTTTTTAAATTTTAAGGTGACAAAAAGATTGTTTTTTCGCTATGTATTTCTAAAAGCTATTGCCGAAAAAGGCCAACATTTAGCTTAATTTTTAATTAATAAAGATAAAAATTTAATTTCAAAAAAATATTTCTGAGGTGCAAATTCTCACCCACGAAAGTATATATGAGCCAAGTTTGATAAAGACCAATTAAACAAACAACTAAGAAAATCCTAAATTAAGGTTTTCACAACCTATATTGAGTCAACTTATATTAGATTAAATTCTTTCTCTGAACCTTTGAAACCGAAATTTATTTAAACGCCGAAGTCCATAAAACATTCTGAAACTGAAATAAAACGAATCTGTAAATATAATTTCAAGCTAAATTTTGGAAATTTTTCTGCCAAAATCCATTGATTCTCCATTTGTCTTAGTCTCAAATCAGTCTCTCCATCTGTCTTTTGGAAATTTTTCTACAAATTCCTTCAAATATTCTTCGCAGAATACACTTTAAGTGGCCTGTTTTAACCCTTTAAGTGATTTTAAATGAGAATTATCAGTACACAAGAAGCTGTAAGAAAACAAAATGAGTCATAATTACGAGGGCAATTCAGAAACTAACCTCCGATTGGTCACAGTGCGGGTAGTGGGGGGAGTAGCGCGCCATCTGTGCATTCACACGCTCAGCAGGTCAGTCGGCATCAAGCCGTAGTCGAGTGAACATCGTACCTGCGCTAGTTTAGTTTTTGTGGCAGTTTGAAATGTGTGCTGCAATAGAAAATCCCGCCAAATGTGAAGTGCGTGCTGTTATAAGGTTTTTTACAGCCAAAGGATACTCTGCAGCAGCTATTCATCGTGAGCTTTGTGCCGTGTACGGACCAAAAGTTATGAGTGAAGGAGTTGTCCGTGAATGGGTACGTTTATTTAAAAGTGGACGAGAAAACGTTCATGATGAAGAGAGGAGTGGTAGACCATCCTTGGTGACTGACGAACTCGTTCAGACAGTTGATGCAAAAGTTCGTGAAAATCGACGTTTCACAATGGCGGAGTTGTCTACTGATTTTCCACAGATTTCTAAGACTCTTTTGTACGAGATAGTGACAGCAAGATTGGGTTACCGTAAGTTCTGTGCACGATGGGTGCCCAAAATTCTTACCGACCACCACAAAAGTCAAAGAATGGCCTCTGCATTAGACTTTCTGTCACGTTATGAGGACGAAGGAGAACCATTGTTAAACAGAATCGTGACCGGTGACGAAACCTGGATTAAGTACGTGAACCCTGAGACAAAAGAACAATCAAAGATGTGGGCACATTCAGATTCGCCTACCAAACCAAAAAAAGCCCGGCAAGATTTTTCTGCCAGAAAACTGATGGCAACGGTGTTTTGGGATGCCAAAGGGGTGTTGTTGGTTGAATTCATGGAACGTGGGACGACCATTAATCAAGACGTGTACTGTGAAACACTAAAAACATTACGACGGGCTATACAGAACAAACGCCGTGGTATGCTGACTTCCGGTATCGTTTTTTTGCACGATAACGCCCGTCCTCACTCTGCTCGCAGAACAACAGCCCTTCTTGAGTCCTTCAAGTGGGACGTTTTCAACCATCCACCTTACAGCCCAGATCTGGCGCCAAGCGATTATCCCCTCTTCATGCGTATGAAGAAATGGCTCGGGTCCCAGCGGTTTGATGACGACGAAGAGCTCAAAGATGCGGTCACAGGCTGGCTCAAGGCACAAGCGGGTGATTTTTATGCAGAAGGAATTTCAAAGCTTGTGAAGAGATACGATAAGTGCCTCAATCGTTATGGAGACTATGTCGAAAAATAGTGCAAAGATGTAGTTGTAAGATGTATATATTAAAATATTTTTACTTAACTTGGTGTATTTTTTTCAATCAACCGGAGGTTAGTTTCTGAATTGCCCTCGTATTTTAGAAAGACAGGTCACTAATTACATAGCTATATGTTGAAAGAAATATTGTCACACACACACACACACACACACACACACACACACACACACACACACACACACACACACACACACACACACACACACACACACACACACACACACACACACACACACACACACACACACTTACAGAGAGAGAGAGAGACAGATAGACACACACGCACACACAGACACACACACACACACACACACACGTATACACAGAGAGGCACACAGATACACACACACACGTATACACAGAGAGCCACACAGATACACACACACACACACGCACGCACACACACAAACACACATCGGCTCGTGGAATTGCGACTTAAAATTCATAGTTCACTCTGAAAATTAAGACATCGTAAGTATAAAATTTCGCTGAATAATCCGTGAAATTTTTAGGTAAAGGAAATAAGAAGCATGATAGATTGTGAAAGTTTTGGCCCAGAATCAACTATAAAGCCCTTTAAATTCAAAATGGCAACAGTATAAAAAAGAAAATCTAAATCGAGATATTAATAAAGTACATTTAACAAAATTCAATTTAGGTATTACAAATATATTTATCTTTATTTTTCAAAGGATTACATCATTAGACATTAAATGATTACAAATGCTGAAATGTCATCTGTTGTTTAAAATAAAATATAATAGATAAAATAAATTAATATTTTAATAGAAGAATGATACAGTAAATTCATCCAATTATTGTGTGATTCAACTCAAATCATTGCAAAGAATATTTAAAAATTCTAAGAAATCAAATGAAAGGATTTAAATATCTCAAGCGAGGCCGTTTTGTAATTAAGAGCCGAAGAACTTTTGTATAATTTTTTTTGTCAATTTTTGAAGAATAATTTATGAAGCATTTAATTGATTTTGATTGCCAGTAATTGTTTTTATGGGATTTCTTTTACTTATTCTGAAAAAAATGGAAACCATTTGAGCTCTTCTTGCATTCTTTTACCCGTTTTATGCTAACTTATCTCTTTGGTAAGCCGGGTTAAATAAAGACATAGTCTCTATTTTTAATTGATTGGTGTAAAGGGAATGCAATAAAGAACCAGGTGGCATTATTTTTATCTTAGAAGTTTAATTACCATTGGGATTCAAATCTTTGAATAGAAAATTTTTTGGAAATCTGTTTTTAACTTTGTGAAAACATGTTTATATATGATTACTTCGTGCCTTTTCGATATTTTTCCATTTGTAGAGTTTCATCAAACTGAAATATAATACTGGACTAATTTGTCGCCAATGGTAATATGTCATCGATATTTAATGACAATAAAGTATAAATAGTATCCAGTATCTGTTGTAAGTCCTTGGAATTTTAGAAGCGGATAATTTAAAAAAAAATTGTTTTTAACTTTGTTAAAATATGTTTATATGTGATTATTTCATATATTTTTGATATTTTTCCCTTTGGAGGAAATAGTCTTCATCAAGTTGAAATATAATATTGAATTAAGTTGCTACCAAAAACTAAGCAGTCACACATATTTAATGACATTGAAGTATAAATAGTAGCTAGTATCGACGCAAATCCTTGAAACTTTAGATGTGGTAATTATGCCATCCTTTGCTGCTGCTGATCCGATTAATATTTTATTAATTTTTATTTTATGTGTATTTATTATCTTTTATTAAGGTCATGAAAAGGATATTAAGTTGTAAATATAGTGAGAATTTTATTCCTCCTTTCTAATAGTAAAAGATCAAGGAGATTTAGTTTGTTTAGAAGGATTTTCAATTTTTGGACAATTTGGAAATTAAAGGCATCTGCAAAGTCATATCTTTGTCATTTGAAAAAAAGTCAATTTTTTTACAGTAACTTTTATGAATTAGTTTGAAATTTGTTTTTTAAAAAGCTAATGTGTTGCTGAGCAATAACATCATTTGGTATTAATGTTGACGTATTATGGCACTTGCATTGGACAAGCCCGCTGTTTGAAGACAGTCGGTTTAAGCTTGAGGAGAGCGCCTCTTGTTTCTATAACAGCGCCATCTAGGGCCAAGAGAGCGATTTAGCTACACACACGTCACAACCCTTTTTATGGGGCGGACTTCATTCACAGATCGTAATTTAGACCTGAATCAGAGAACGATCACACCTGATCCAGTACCCCCAGGGGTATTACTCTCGACATGGAGGACTTTGTGACCACAACAGATTTATACGCGCGTCAGCCACCAAGTACGGGGGGAATCTTCGGCCGGCGGGGTTCGAACTCGCAACCAAAGGGACGCGAATCTAACGCTTTACCAACCAGGCTATCCTGGCTTTTATTTTGTATTAATCATTAAGGGATATAAATTTAAAAGATAATCATATGCACAACTATTTTTGTTTCGTTTTATATGAGGAGTGTTCAACTACTGTTTTACCATTTTCATGAAAAATTAATAAATTAATTCATAAACATATATAATTTCAAATATGATTTATTAACAATGAATGAATTTTAAATTTAAAATTCATCAAAATAGTGAAAACGGAATATTTTGAGAATAGAAAATCTTATGAATACCACGTACACTGAAATATAAAATAGAAAGACTAATTCATGAAATAAATACAATTTGATAAAATATATAAAAGTATTATAATTATATTTGACTATTTGAACGCCATTGATTAGTCTTGTGCCTGCTATTTGTTCCAGGGTCAAATTTCTTGTTCCACTAGCTTAAATTCTGATTTCATAGGAAAATCCAGATTCGTTTGTCCTTGTATTCATTAAATTTTTATTGGCTCAAATATCTTGCAAGAGAGTATTTTTAATTTTACTAAAATTCTGAATCACTATCATTTGTTAATTCTGCATTAAAACATTCTCTTTAAACAGATTTAATTCTATGTTTTCTGATTTGGTAAATTCATTCTTCAAATTTATTCATGGATACGAACAACAACTAAAGATGTTCGTCGCGTTAACAAAATTTTTAAATTTTTAGTAAATTAAAAAGTCTTTTATTAGATAATAATTGTTTTAAAAAAATTACTTTAAAAGTTTTATCAAATCAAATGCTTAATAATATAATCAATTCTTCTTTTTAATTGAAGTGTATTATATTTAATTATTTTGGCCTGAAAGATACGTTACTTTCATCAACTTTTTACACATTAACATATATTACGAACACATTATGAACTTTTCTCAACAAAATATGTAAATGATTGATATATAGAAGCTTTCATCTATATGTAAATGATTGATTTATAGAACATGACAATCCAAACTTGTATTTCTCTATATATTTACATAATACAATTTTACAAAAGGACATAAAATATAAAGCTTAGAATGAAATTCTAATTTCATAATTAAAAAATTCAGTTCACATTCTTTTAAGTTTAAAATAAATTAATTTTGACTTGTTTGTAGATGATCTAACACGAACTAAAGCTCCGTTGAATTTTTTTTAGAGCACGGTTTAAGTTATTATTAGAGGACAAGCGGGGAAAAATTATTGCTTTTAGCGCTGTGTAATTGAAGATTATATTCTGACATTCTAACTACAAAAAGCCACATATTTTACAAAGTAGTAGATTTATAATTGATTTTGAATGGGGGTTTATGATTTTTTTCCGTTGTATTGAAAAGGAATCCAATTTATATTGGCACAAAAAAGCAAATATCTTGTAGAAGAGAAATTCACTTCTTTATTTTTTTATAGCCTCCGGGTTTGTTTGGTGATTTTCAGTTTACTTCAAGATCAGTAAGCTCCCTTATACGTGATGCATTCATTTTTTCTATCTCTTGGTTCCTTGGGATTAAATAAGATGCCATAAACAAGTTTGAAAATTAATAATTTCTCTATAGTTATTGTGTAAAAATATTTAAATAATCTAATGTGAAAAACCATAATAGCCAAATCTCGATCCATTATCTGATTCCTTTATTTAAGATTGGCGTTGTAACACTCAATGGATCTTCACCATAGTCTTAAAAGAAAAAATACGTTTATTACATTGAACTTTCTAGCTAGGTACTAAGTTACTATCTATTAATGGAAATTTGGTATTTCTAAGCTCTAAAAGAAAAAAAAATTATGCAATGTTTTTACTAAGCAAACATCGCCAATATGATGAATGATGCCTTACGTTTATCTAGTTCAAATAATAATCAATAAATCTAGTTCATTAAAGTTCAGATAAATAAATGGAAAATTATTATTTTGATTAAAAGTGCTTACCAATGCGTTGCTGCTATGCTTACAAAATATGAAAGAAAATTTATAGAAGGCGAACAATTCAAGCTGAAACCTATATTTGACAACTTAGAGTCGATAATGAAGAGATAAGCTTATTACCAATTTATCTACCTCAGGAAACACCAAATTTTAACTATGAGATAAATAGACAACATTCGCCATCATTAATCCATGAATTTTACTATCGGACTTGGCGCTTTTGGCGACAAGCTGGCTTATCCGGGATATTGGTTATATTTAATTTGAGTTAAATCATTTAGGCGCAACTTCATGGTAGTAATTTCGTCAAATTTTTAAACATTGAAACCGTATTATTTTAATGATCATAGATTTGTTCTATTCATTATGTACTTGAAGCTTTCTAATATATTCGCAGAAATCGTAGCGTTAGTGAAAACGTACTTCTATTTTCCAATTTTCACAGCATTGTGTCTTTACTTTTTTATTCGTCTTATAAATTACACAGACATTAAATATAGCTCCTCTTCAGACGATTAAATGTTTAATGAAACCATGAAAAATGTTTTAATCTCAGGACAAGAATGTAATTTGTTGTTGGCGATTAGACAAAAAATAATTTAAAAAAATTATCAACATTACAAAAAAATGTGCATGATTGTTACATTAATTTCTCTAAAAATACTATATTTTTTAAATTTTGAAAACGGTGTAAAATTTATTTTTATCCAATAACATTTTTGGAAATTATTGGAGGAGGATGAGAAAATTCAGTTTAATCTTTAATTGATTAAAATTCTAATTAAAATAAAAAAATCACTCAGAGGTGAACATTTCCACTTTCCAAAATAAATATGTGCCAAGCTCGGTAGCTGTAGGTCAATTATTCTGGTCTATAATGCGCCAACACTCAGACATACGTCACATACATACATACATCTTTATAATGAAAAATAATAAAGCTCTACAGGCTGTGTTATCTGAATGCCGAGAGCACAGAAGAAACATTACATTATTAATCCATTTACAAAGTGTGAGCGATAATCCTGCATAATCCTCAATATTTCAAAAACATTCGTGAACAGAATTCTTTTGAGTTGGAATCATATACGCTTGGAAATTGCCATTTGGATTTAATCCAAAAAGTCTTTCTATTTAGGGACAAGTATGCTGCTATTTTAGATCGCTTCATCCAAGTCTTGGTATGGAAGCGTATTTTAACTGAAGTTGGGTTCTTAACTTAAAAAAGAAACAAGCAATAACACCATTTGGGAGGATTTCAAAAGACCTTTCGGATATAATTCAAGAAAATTTTCTATTTGAGAATTGAAGCACGTCAAATCAAATTTGCATCAATTTCACACCAAAAAGAGCAGTTATCAAAATAAAAACAATTTAACTAAATTGATGTTATCAGTGGAGCTTACATTAAGTAACAATTCCCGAGCGTTTTTGTTTTAAAAGGAAACATGCAATAAAAAATATAAAACACTAATAAAATGTTCTATATCATTTGAAAGATAATTTATTGTTCTCCAAAGCAGCTTTGAAGCTTTAATTTCATTCATTTTCAGATCATAAAAACTGAAGTCAAGAAAAAGAAATTATGAATTAGTGTTACTCAATCTAATATAAGACGGTCTTTAAAATAATTAACGAAGCAGAAGCCATTTAAGATTCAACTAATCGAGAAATGGCTTTTCGACGACATACTATATTAAAATGGGAAACTTTTGAAATAGAGATATTTCCGATTTACTCGTTCATTTTGAGATCATTTAGTTTACTTCTTCTTTATGACATGCATGGATTGAAAAAAGCAGCAAAATATAATAATTTTCAAATTAATGTAAGTTCAACAGTAAAAGAATAGAATTACACTGAATTGCAGTCTTACTAATATCATTGGGCTTCTGCACTCATCATACAAGAATTTAATTCTAAAAAATTATAAAGTTCATGTTTTATTAAAATTTGAAAATTTTCTATATATATAAAATGCTTTCAGCTTAATTTTATTGTTGAATCGTAGGAGTCAAATGTAAACAAAACGCCGTACGAACGTTTCGGACTGCTTTACTGAACGTCCGTGCAGTTACACCTAATTAAATGTTTCGCTTATTTATCAAAGAAGCTACTAATATCCCAAAATAATTATTTGAAAAGAAAATGTTTTCTAAATGATCTTCAAGCTCAAAAAATTCCTTTTGAATGACATCAGTTTAATTTTCATACAATTATTCTTTATCTTTAAACAATTATTTAAAAGTTGAATTCAATGCGTTGTCTGTAATAATATTTTTAATGTTATTTTGAAATTCGAATTCATCTATCAAAATATTCAACCACCTCTGTTTTTTCAATGTTAAAATTAAGATTTTTTTTTAATGAAATTAATTCCGAATTTGAATTTTCACTTCCTCTTTTAATCCATATAATAAAATCTTTTTAACTTGTAAGCGCAATAATTTTCAGTAGACTGACTCACTTAAACTGACGTTCTTCATATCTAATAAATAATGAAATGACCTTTAAAAAGTACTTTTTATATTAAAAGAAATACCTTAAGACTTCGATAATCTTGGCGAAAAAGTTGAGTATCCGAGCTTTCGGTATCATTTAGATTTTGTATAATTGCATTTGTTCTTCAAGTATTTTTTCTCGTATAGTTAACAACGTTCATTTTTTTTTAAATGTACCAATAAACATTTTTATTGAGAAATGGATATTCTACATATTATACAGGGTTAAAGTTAAACTAACAGTTCTCACAAACACGCAGCTCCGTTTCTATTGAATGGATACGAATAAAGCTTCATATATTTATTACTTAGACCATGGGGTCGAAGTTCCTGTCGGAAAAAGTAGACTGACATTTTGTAAATTGATAGTATTGTATTACTTTAAACTATATGCTATTGTGTAGCTCATTACAAAATTACATTACAAATGAATAGTTCAATTTCGTTACAAAAACGATACATATGGTACATGACATGACTCTCCCATAGTGTACATGCCTCTGACTTGAAAAGAGAGCACAGTGATCATAAAACATAAAGCGATTAATGTTTCAGTAGCATGCTGTGCATTCCTGTAGATGAAAAACTTATGGAAAAGACTCATACCAGTAAATGCAATTAAAGGAATTAGCGTTAAGTTTAAAGAAAAAGGTTCTCTGGATGTTTTATCGGGTAAAGAACTAAGTGCAATAGGGTCAACAATTATGGAGGAAGTTGCATTGAAATAGCTGAAACATTTTTAGTGTTTTCAAATACTATTGTGAGTGGCTCCTTAATACCACGAACACGGGGCATTCCTTAAACAATGATTAACTCATGACAACTCAATAACAAATGATAACAATGACAACTCATGATTTTATGGAATATTTTAAAATCTTTCCCTTGTATTTCGTGTCATGGCATATCTTATGGACGGACGAGGCTCAATGGAGCTTAGATGGCATTATGAAGACACAAAACCTCTGTATTTGGGGCTCCATATTTCTTCATGCTTTGCTATAATGATAATTACATTTTACACACGTTAAGTATGATATGGATAGACGGCAAATTTCATTTTTGAGCTGTACTTCGAGTCATAGTGAATAGGTTCGAAGAGGTGTAGTCACCTGTTGTTAATATAGCAGACGCCTGGAGGATCATGTTCTTCCAAAGTTTAGACAAAGAAGCTATTTGGCTATCGTAGTGTCAATGCAAAATGGGCACAGCTGTTCATACGGCAAGATATACAAAGATATACAAGATGAACATGTTTCAACTTCACTTCCCTGATTAACGTATCATGTCGTGCACTTTCCCCCGTTGTCTAGCTGACACGGTCATCTGATCTGAATCCTTATGATTTTTGGCTGTAGGTCTTTTTAAAGATCTCGTTTATCAAGGACCTGTATAACTAATGAAACAGACATGAAAGAAGCATCGTTCGAAATATCTCCTTCATTCCTACTGAAATGTTGCGTGTGGCCGATGATAACGTGGTAGTAAGCTTTCAACATATTGTTGAATACACCATATGTACACAGAATACACAGGTGTGTAAATAAATAAAACATTCTATCATTCTTTTATTTTTTAACTGTTCTTTTTCTTTTTACTTTTGTTATAACATTACACGTAATGTCAGTTTAATTTTAAACACCCTGTATATGTAAAATATATTTTATAATTTAAAAGCAAGGATTATATGATCTTTTAGCAAATCTAAAATGTTAAAAATATAATTTCATGCAACTCTTTTTGAAGTAAATTTATCCAACTGTAAATTAAGTTAATGAGTTCTTAGAGAAATATTTTATTAACTTAAAAAGAATAACTTTCTCAAATTCCTCACTAGACAGTAACTTCTGAACTGGGAAAATCATTTAGTTCTTGCATTTCAAATTAAATTTATTCATAAATGCTATTGAAATAAGAGTCTAAAAATACTTAAGATGTTTTATTTTGAAGTGTAATGTCTATGAATGACTTAGCATTAGCTAAATAATAGTTTAAAATATATTTTGATGAATATACGGACACGGTAGCTAAGGATTTAATTTAGAATATTTTGCTTGTAAACAAGTCAACAAGAAAAGTTTTAAAAGACATATTTTTTACATACTTATTTCATTTCTATATGTATTAAATATTTTTGTGCGAAATATAATAAAATAATCTATCTTTGAGTGCCTTAAAATGTTTAAAATACAGATTCATTCACATTTTCTTTCACAGAGATTGTTGAGAGAATTATATTATTTCAAATGACACAAAATTTGAATAAAAAGCATTTTAGATGATTCATTCACCATTTATGAAATAAAAAAATAATAATACAAAAATTTGTAAAATAAATTTGAAACCTTTCGGCTCAAGCTTATGTACAAAAAAATTCATGATTTGAGAGGATGGTAAGCTTTACAGAAGTTCAAAAAAATCATAGGATATTATTTATTATTTTCTTTAAATCCTACAAGAATTGAAGCCAGTCCCGTGTACGAAAATCATATTATTACATATTTTCATGTTCAGTGATACACCATTGATGCAATTAGATGTGATATTTTTCGTAAATGATGTACCTCTTTGAGTGTTCAAATTAAAGATATTTTTCGTAAATGATGTACCTCTTTGAGTGTTCAAATTAAAGATATTTTTCGTAAATGATGTAAACGTTCGTAAAACGTCTTTGAGTGTTCAAATTAAAGATATTTTTCACGACGCATTTTTAAAGACAGAAAGATGATAAGTGATTATTTTTCACTAGTTTGTTTTTCTCTATAACCTCAGCTCTATTTTCCGTGATTTCCAATTTGAAGGTATCTTAATGGCCAGGCTTATCGAACGAATTTTTTGTTTCCTTTTTTAAAATTATTTGTATAAGATTTTTCGAGTTTTTGTATTATTTTTCATTTAGTAGATGACGACAGCATTAACAGTTGTTGCTTAAATCTTACATTAGCTTACATACGCTTGCATCAACTTGCATTAGACTTACATGCGCCATTTCATAGCACTCTGCAATAATAAAGTTTAATCTGAGTCACTCTAAATATATAGTATAGACTAAATACATAGAGTGGACTAAATATATAGAATTTATTAAATATATAGAGTTGACTAAATATATATGATAGAAGAAAAACAAATAATTTAAATAATTTTTATGAAATACAATAGAAATAACCATTTTTCTTCCCAAACAAACGGATATAAATTTTGTTATAAGATCAACTATCTAAAGATATTTCATTCAACTACTCTTCTGTTCCTTTACCGTATTTCTCCTCTTCCCGAAAGACCCCAAATCCTCATGGCTTACGAAGAGACAATATACCATCCATTCTGACAACAAGCGGGCTTTACTCGCTATGCAATCAATCATCATTGAAGTCTCAGTGTTTCGTCTGAAGAAGCATTATGCAAATCACAAGACCAACAAAGGGTGCAGTTGTTGAAATAAAGTCGTCTGCAAGGGATCTATTTAAATGCGCTCTTCCTGGTGTGTTCCATTGGAGTGAAAAGTGTGGTGCCCGGCTTTGAGCAGAACTGGCACGTTCCTGCCACTGGACATTCAGCTCATTTCGTTATATTCCTATACAAAATGAGCTGAGAGGCTGACTTGATGTTAAATTTGTTACCTCATATGAAGAATATTTGGAAGAAGGTATGAAGTGGATGGATAAAATGACAACAATTAGGTTTTAAGTTCTGAATGTATGTCTGGATTATTCTAATTTACGTCTGGATATATTAAGTTTTAAAGTATTTCATGTTTCAGTCTCATAAGTAAAAGCAGTTTATATCTTATGGCTAAACGTATATTTAACAATCATTATTCTTTAAGCACACGTACCCAGTTTTTGAACATTTGCCCTTGCACGGGGTCATTTTGACCCCAAATTGTCAATCACGTATTCCTTATTTTATTGACATAGTGTGAAAACAAAATACAGTGAGATTTTATGAATATAATTTCATGCAAATACGTTCTATTTAAGATATAAACGAAATTTTTAATAAGAAAAATCAAAATTGAACTTTGAATACATTAACTGCATTCATTTAGTTTTTCTCCTTTACATTCATGTTAAACTTATTTTTTTTAAGTAAATAGTTTTTTGTTCTGTATAAAAATATGGAAACAATAAGAAAATCTATGTACTACATAAAGATTATATTTGAAATTATTTAGAAAAAGAAGCTTAAACATATAATTTTGAAAATGATTCAACTTTGTTACGATTCTATATTATTATCACTTTACAAAATTTCACCAGTATCCGACCAATCATTTCTATTATTAGTAGGAATATTAGCGAAGATATTTCCGAATTTCTGCTATTAAGTTTGTACGTTCTCATAGCTATAACATTAAAAGAATCTGATATTGTAATATACTTAGGGGTCAATTTGACCCCAACATTTCAGTAAAATATGCGATACAATGCTTCATTGATTTCTGTTGCTCTAATCCCCTTCTTATGATTTCCCCATGAAGGTGTAGGGAGCAATAGGTGCAAATATTTATAAATTATTTAATTTATGAATAAAAGAGAAAGGATATGTTTAAAATACTCAGTACGTATGCTGCGAGTTAACAACACAGAATATCAAATTTGTAACTGAAATATGCAGACTGTTTAATCATTTGAAAAATATGTTAATTTTTTAGAAAATTCATTTTCCACATTTATTGTAGACAAGCTGCCATCTGTCGTCACTTATTGTAGACCATTCGTGACCCGTTATCTGTCTTGAATATTGAGTGCATTTCATTTAAATAAAATTTTATTGAATAAATTGACATCCATGATACTACCAACAAAGTATTTTCAAGGATTGCGATAGACATTGAAGACACATATATATATTTTTTTTGGTTCATACGTATTCTGTTTATTATTTCTGTTATTCTAATTTTCATATGAATTTTCATTGAATATTCTAAATTAGATCAGTCTCATGGCATCATAATATCATTGAAACTTTAAGCATTTTGTTAATCTATTTCAAATTGGTCATTATTCTTTGCAATAATATAGTTTTGCTTTTTAGTTCCTTACATAAACTGCACCGATGGTTAGCAGAACTAATTTCTTTAACTTTGAATGACAGAAGGAAAACGTACAATTATATGTTTAATAAAACAAAGAAAACGTTTCAAGTTTCAGTTTAATAATATAATATATTAATGAAATTAATAATTATATTGATAATTTTTGATAATTAATAATTGATAATTTTTTGAATAAAAAATTATCAAAATGCCGGAAAAAATTGGTTTTACTTGGTATAATTGAAAGTTCATATAATAATAAAAAGAAAATTTTTAACTTTTAAAGTAATTTTTAAAAATTGGATCGATATTTACAGGTATAATCATGGAAGAACACAAAATCTTGCTTAGTTTTTGATCTTAAGTAAAATTAAAAAAAATTGCTCAGAAATGATATTTATCTTCAACGAAATCATAATTATGCCAAATTTGGCAGTTGAGTTCAAATGCTTGTCTTGTAGAGCCTTAACGAACACGCATAGTCTTTATAATTAGGAAACATGACATCAAATGTTAAAATTGACCAGCATTGCTGAAGTTATGATCTCTACTACTAATATGACTACTACTAATATTATCTACTATTTAGTAGAGTATTAATATACTCTACTAATCAATATTATTATATATAATTAATTAGTAATATTATCTACTACACTATTACCATCTACTGTCTAAGTAGTAATCACTACTACTACTAATATTATCTGCCGGCGTCCTGGCATAGGGGTAGCGCGTCTTCCCCGTGATCTGGGCGTCCCGGGTTCGAGTCCCGGTTTGGGCATGGTTGTTCTTCCGTTGTTCTATCTGTGAGATGTGTGAATGTGCCCTCCTGTAAAAAGGGGTTGTGCAAGCGAATGAATGATGCGTGAGTGGCAAAGTCGTACTCTTGGCCCTAGTTGGCGCTGCTATAAAAAATAAGAGACGTTCCCCCTCAGGCTTAAATCGCTGTTTTCGTAACAGCGGGCTTGTCAGTGGCACGTGCCATAAGAAACAAACAAACGAAACAAACAAACTAATATTATCTACTACTACTGAATCTGCTTTAATTCTATGTCTTTAGTATGCATGTGTGGTAATTTATTGCCATTAATTTTGTGACCTCGCTAAGATGTTCTGTCTGATTTTTACAAATCTTTAAATAATCCCAATAAGCGAGTAAGGTTATTCAAGCTATATATACGAAGGAATATTTAACCAAAGTTTGTAATATTGATTTTAAATTAATATGGGCACTGAAAATTGTGAAGGTTTTCTCCCGAAAAATCCTCGATATATCAGATAATATACATGAAAAAAGTAATATTTAATAATATGAAAGCAAAACATTCAAATGTTAATAAATTATGCGTTATATTATGTATGCGATGTACGAGTTGAAACTTACACACATAAACAAATTCCGATGTTTTCTCTAACATTATATGGGCTCTTAACCCCGACATTTCGCCTACCTATATATAAATGAGACGCATTGATATGTTTCTTTTCTTTCAATCAATGTAAGGGAGGTTTAATATTCCATATCTCAATTAATTTCCGAATTTTTCCTGTCGTGATTGCCTTTTTTACTTAATAAATAATTTGCCAAATTAAAAATTAAATTCTAAACATTAATTGATTCTATATATTAATCGCTGAATTTAAATTTAAAAAATAAAATTTTCAATTGAATGTACTCAAATATAAAATATTTTATGGCCAGTTACTAACCAGCAAATTTTTTAATGATGTGTCATTCTTAGCCATAGGCAATGCGAGATAAAAAAAAGTCCTAATTTTTAATGGATTTACTTTTGTAAAAGCATATTCTACACATTTTGTTAATTATATTATCAGGTTCAATGTTTCAGTTTTGAAACAACATAAAAGTCGATACATAAATTACTCCATGATAAGAACCTGTTACATCTTAATAACATATGTTTCGACTTTAATTTGTTCAAAGCAATATTAAATCTCCTCTAATGAATTATTATCCAACATAATTTTCCTTTGTCTCTTAAACAATTCTATATGGTGTCTATGATAAATTATCAACAATGGAAAGCTGTATTCATCTTCTTTACTTCGCGGAAAGTAATCCTGTTTCACAATCGGATCTGTCTTGTCTCATCTAAACCACACAGAATCCTTTGGTAATGCAAGCTGACAAAGCAACGAGTCTGACTGCTATTGCGCTTTATTTGCTTTGCCATCCATCATCATTCAAGTTTCTCATTTGAAGAAGTATTATGTAAATCTCTCCACCCCGTCAGAGGGTGAAGGCGTTGAAATTAATTCGTCTGCCGTGCATCTCTCTAAATGCACTTTTCCAGGTTGCCGTTGATTCTCGAGGAAAAGTGTGATTCTCAGTTCAGTTGCAATGCCGCCTCGCTCTCTACTTTCGTTTTTTATTCAAATCGAAAAGCAGCAGGTTATTGAAAACGTTATAAGAAGTCTTTTGATTGTAAATTAATCGTCTTTGGTGACCAATTGGTTCACCCGGATAAGTAGTTGTTAAATATTTCAATTAAATATTGTAATATCGATAATGTAAGTTGTAATAAATTTCAATTAAATTGTAATATCGACTTAATGGCTTTTTCACCAAAATATTTATAAATTTCAAATTTTTACAGATTTGATATATATTATTGTATAGGTTTGATATTTTTCTGTTCAATGTGTTATGCGTTTACTTCATTTTCTGTATATTATACTATCACTGTACATCCAATTACATAAAAAGAAAGAGCGATAATGTTTAAAAAAAGTTCACTTTAAAGCCTTGTACCATTGCTTGGTTATGAACTTAAAATCAAATGTAAGTACAAAAGGATTTTTTTTATTAATAGCATGCCTGCTCCTAAGAAATACTCAACATGGAAAAATGAGCTCAATTCTTTTATTTTGATCATCAAGAATGAAAAAAAAAAAAAAAAACTCGGATGAAATGCTAGTAACAACAATGAACATTATTTATGGACAACAATGGAATATATTGTTATAAAATATGCTTAAACGATTTTTTAAAAATAAAATAAAAACTGAAAACAAACTTTGCCTGCATAGAGTGATATAACTGGTCACATTGAAAAAATATTTTTTCTAAATTTAAGATGAAGTGACAATTGTTTTCGAGTTAAAATATTTTCTGAAGATGGGAAAAAATATCAAAATTTTGCTTACTTCTTAATAAATTAAAATTCTAATAAAGGTTTAAAAACTCATTCCGAAGTCTATATTTCCATCCTTTGAAGTATAAATAAGCCAAGAACAAAATGTATCTCGATTACTACCAAATAGTTGTAGATCAAATGTCCTGCTCTGTCGCACGCTAACTCCCCAGAGCATATTTATTTTTATTATTAGTAGAGAAAAAGATATCTTGGAAAAAAATAATAAAAAGAAGATAGACAAAATTAAAGAAAATCACGATTTTTATGTCACACACTTAGTAGAAAAAATCAATGACTTTTAAGAAAAAAAAAATAAAAAAGATAATCTCTTAAGCTAAGAGTGGCATGTTTAATTAAGCAAATCGATTATTTAATCCTACCAAACTTGGGATTTCGATTCGAGATACTTTGTTTTATATTTGGGATAAAAAAATAAAAGCACAATAAACGTATCTTATAATTTTTTTATAACTCAATATAATTTGGACTTCTATATCTATTCATATACGAAATCACAATGAAATAATATTGAAAGCTTATAAGAACTTTTTATTACAATGTGTGTTTGTAATGAGATAAGCATGCTTATTTTAATTCTTAAAATTAAAGGTAATCTTTGGACTATTTTTATGAATTAATTTCCTCATTTTCAGATTTCTTTTTCCTTGCTTAATGTTTTTATACATTTTTTTTGAATTTTATAAAGAATTTCATAATCTGACAGTTTCTTTCCTGACAGACGATATCAGATTAGAGTTCCATCGCATAGAATTTCTGACAGAAATCAGCACGAAATGGCATCACAGAAGCCCTCAAGAATGATAAGAAGGAAGGGAATATTGCTTGAATGTGCCAATGTATATGTTAAAAAAATATTTGCTTGAATAAATAATTGAAAACATACTATTTTTTTATAATATTGTCATAGTAGATTTACACGTATATAAAAATGTACAGATAATATTTAATATATAGAGAATATTTAAAGTTTCAGTTAAAGGATTTGATCCGTATTAAAGAAAAGTTCGAAATGAAAAAAATTGATAAAACATTGTAATTATAATGGATTTAATTTGCTAATATAATTAGAATTTATCGCTTTTGTATGAAAATAAAACCTATTAATGAAATGAAGAAATAGTTTATTCAAAATGAAAATTATTATATTGAATAATTTATAAACTAAATTCCATTTATTTAATATCGATTATCCATTTCTTGTTTTTCATTCAAAACTTTCACATTTAAAATTAATAAATTCTTTAATGTGTATAAAATCAACGATATGAAAAAAGAATATGCCCTGAAATTATTAGTAGCTAAAGAATTTAAAATTAATAGAAGCAATAAAATTATTTAATTTAATTACAATAATAATTGGAGTTATATAAAAAATATAATTAAATGCAGATAAAAATTGAAATAGATTAAAAGTAATAAAAAAGGTTATAAAATGTATTGTTAAAACATCATAATTTGTTGAGCAAAATTTTTGGAAGGACATTTACTAACAAAATTTGGAATATGTTTTTTGTAATATTTAAATGCAAGCATAGTATTTTTCTTACTATTTTCCATGGCACGTAGTTAAATATTCATTACGGTGATTCAAGTATATGCTTGAATGTTTGCACGCAAGATCCAAAAGACTACAAAACAACACTAACGAACTTTTAACTAATTCATTAAGCTTCTTTGAGTTGCGTGTTTCTTTGGCTTTAATTAAATGTTTACAAACGTAAGAAATAAAGATTGGATGATATAAGAAAAGATGTTAGTAGTAATTAAAGCTTTGCAAAGAAATAAATTAAAATTGCACAACCATATATAGAGATATATTTATGTAAAACGTTTTAATAATATTTTTCAAGTATTATAAAAATTAGATATACATATGAACCCATTAAAATAAATATAAAAAATAATAAAACATGATTCTAAACAAGCTGGTGCTTAAAATGTTTATGATTGGTATCGAGAAGTTATGTGACATTTCGAAAGTTGCATTTTATGTTTTGTATAAATGTATCTATTAACATTTTTGTAGCAACAAATAGTTAGAATATACAATGAATATAATATTCTTACAAGATTCTGGAAAGCCACAGAAATGAAGATTCTAGAAAATGTGAGAATTGTTACCCTTTTCAGAAAACTATCTAAATCCAAAAGTGAGCTGAAACGAATTAATATCACTTTGAATTTGCATCAAATAACACATTTAACATTTCGTTTCATCTTCAAAAATTACTGCGACATTTGCAACCAAATCAAAAATAATCGCTAATACACTCTCGCAGAAAAAAACAATTGTTCTTTAGAAACATAGTTTTTATTTGGATCTAAACATTAATCTGAAAGACAATTTCAATATATTTACAATAAGGATCCAGGGCTTGGAATTTACTAACTCTTTTAAAGAATGAAAGAAATTAATAAAATGTCCCTTATAGCAGTGTTAAAATTTTTTTTTTCTAAATCATGTAGTTTACAAAATGATTATCGAAATTTTACTTAAAATGTTGCTTCAATCACTTAAAAATGTTTTCAATCTCATTTTGAATTAAAACGAGACCTAACTGAACTTGTAAATTTGAAATGTAATCAGATGATGGGGACGAGCACTTGACCAGACCATTGGATTCTCTAAGTCACTGTTGGTTGAACCCCTACCATCAAATGGCTTTTTCTGAAATCTGCTTTTAAACCCGAAACTTTGCTCTGAAACCAAGATCTTATCATTATTTCTGCAATCATTCTTAATTCACTTGAATTCATCCATTATATCCATTGCCTATTTGCGGCAACTTTTTGTAATTTGAACAATAGCAATTAGATTCTCAAAATAATCAAATACAAATACGTTTATATTTCCTATTAATGTAATGTCTATATATAAATTTTTTTAATGTTAAGAAAGCTCAAAGAATATAATATTCCTTAAAGATTAGCATAATTTAACTGATGAAGCTACTTACTCAAAATTCATATTTTATCGTATAATAGAGTTAGTAAAAACTCAAGATTTCATAAAATTTAATCATAAATATTTAGTCGACATAGAGAAATCATGAGAATTTTAATACATTAAAAAAAAGAATTCCAAGAATTGCATAATTTATTGAAATTAATTTTATTTTTTATGACTCATTTTCTTCATTAATATTAATTTTTCAAAATATCAAACAGCATTGTTACCATTCTTTGATTAAGGAAATATTCCAAATATATTAGAAATGAGTAAAATTTACTTTAAATCAATAAATTTTTTATGATGATAATAATAAAATATCGAGTAAAAATAAAGTGAAAAAAGGAAATCTGAATAATGTGTATATATTTATTCAATATTAGAAATATTTTTTGTATCACTTTATTTCATGAATATCTGTAAGATTTTTTATTCGACATATTTAAGTAATCAAAGATAAATGATTAATCAAAATTTGCAATATCTAAGAATATTTATTTCTAGTTAATGTTTGAATCCACATTAATGACATATTTTGTTGAAAATGAGGAATAAGGTTTTAAAATTAATGATTTTCATTTGATAAAAAGAAGTTTGCACAAATGTAATAAAAATAATGTTTTTTAATTCTGAATAATAGTGATTTAATTCTTTGAATTGATAACTTAGATGATATTAATTTATTTAATAAACATTTTTACCAATTTTTGTTTATACGATTTATTTACTAAACCAACAGCATTAAGCAAATAATAGTTCGCAATTCTATTAAATTTGAAAATGAAAAAAAATATATTGCGAAATTAAAATAACAGAATATTTTCTTCCAGATTTGCTGGAGGAAAAAGAAGCTTATTATTATTCTTTAGTTATTTATATTTCATTATATTTAATTACTTATATATCATTAAAAATTTCGGAAATAACTTAAGTTATAAATTGAACTTTTAAATTAAGTTTGCTTTACTTCCAAATTTTTATAAACTTTTAAAAAGAAGACATTATTTTTAATAAATATGCGGTGTAAGTATTTGCATTTAGTATAGGAAAAAACTTTAAGCACTAAATAATAAATTAATTTTAGTAGATAATTTAAATATAGCTTTCATTAGAAATATTCAATTTATATGTCAAATAGCATAAACAGCAGATCATTCCAAATTATTTTTATAAGTAATGATTCATTTATCATCTAATTTATTTTTAATATCATTATTAAAAATGTATTTATTTAAAAAGACTCTGAAATATGCAGCTTATTTAGTGTTTTCAACTGAAAGTACATATTTCTACAACATACTAATAATAAAAAAACAAGAAAAATCATTAGAAAAAAGGATGATTACATGTGATAGTATTTGAGTAAATTTTAATTCTTAAAAGAAAAAAAAAACAAAAAAACAAAAACAGGAAGATAAATGAAAAAATGTGTTTAATATCAAATTTAGAAAGCGAATATATCAGGTTTAATAGAAAAAAATCTTTTTTACAAACAGTAAACATTCATAAGTTATCATTATAAAGTAGGTATCTTGTAATTTATAATGTTCTCCTGTACATCAGGTTTTAATAACATAGGTCCAACTGTTACGATAATAAATAAGAATTGCTGAATTAATGGCACTATACAGTGCCATTAATCGGCAGTTCTTATTTATTATTAGTAGAAAAGGATAGGAAAATCTTACCTACAGAAAACAAAATAGGATAAAATAGCAGGTAGCGAAAACTAATGTAATGTAATTATGAAACAAATAAAACAGATCAAATAAATGCTTTAAAGATGAAATTTTACTTTACACATTTAAATTGTTCCATTGGATGTTAAGGCAGCGGCATTAATAAAAAAACATATTTATAAAATAACTTTTAATTTATTTATTTTTAACTTGTGTAAAACAGTTGAACAACAAACAACAATGGGATGTTTTGATATGAAACTAGAAGAATAAAATTATTTTTTCCATTTTCTTAAAAATATTTAACATTTTTTATTAAATTTTTTTAATTCTTAATTAATCTAGGAACTCAAGATCGCACTTAAATAAACAAGCTGCACTCAGAAATAATGGAACTAAGATTAACATTCATTATTTATTTTTAAAGAATTGAGATTTGATGTTGGTTTGAACATTTCCCTCAAACCAAATTAAGTTAACCATTTTAAAAGCGTTATTCACTCTTTTAATTTCTTTATGATGTTCAGATTCAAAAGTGACTTTTAATAACAAAATTTAAAAAAAAAAACCATTTATTTTCAAAATTGACTGTTAGTAAATTAAAGTCTACAACATAGAAAAAAATTCCGATCCGAAATATAAATGGTTGTTTAATTTCTCAATGGAATTCAAAATGATTAAAACTGTTGAAAAGTCGTCTGTTGCTTAAAATTCCCCTAGAGAGGTAAACAGAATAAGTTAATATAATGGAATGTAGATTTGCAAATGACAAAAAAATCTTTAATTTGTAGCGTAGTTTCTCTTGGAATAATACAGGAGGAAATTAAAACCGTAACGAAATCAAATAAATTGATTTAAATAACCCAAATGAAGGATTTTAATAATTAAGTGCCGGAGATCGTTGAATTAATTTTTTTACTCATTTTTTGGTTCAGTTTATGAGGCATTTAATTGTTTTCAATTCATTATCTTTGAGAGTTTGGAACACGTTGATATAACATTTTCGGAGCTTTTTTAAAATTTTATTGCGAAAATGAAGTAAATTTATTCTTTAGTTTTACTTTCTCAAGGCTAATTTAGTTATTTTGTATGTCCAGTTAATTGAAGAAATACTTTATAAATTAGAATAAAGGACTGAGTGTATGATAAAAAAATAATAGTATATTTTTTGTTTTAAATTATTCTTTCCATAATTGATGGTATTTGATGATATAATTTTAAGTAAAAATTGTGAGAGAATTTTTTTTTGAAATTCATTATAATATTTTATATCCTTAATGAAATATTAATATTGACCGATATATTTTATATTTCTTGGGATAAAATTACATTTAAGCTTTAAGTTAATTAAAAAATACTTTTTAATCGGTTGTCTTAAAACTTTCTTTAAAGACTTTCTTATTCTTTAGTATTTATGAGAAAAATATGAAAAAAGTATAACATAACACATATTTATGGCAAAAGTTAGCTATATCAAATCAGTTGTTAAAAATAATAAGGAATAAATGTAGATAGAAAGTGGAGAAAATTATATTTATTAATAATAATAGGCAGAATCTCAAAAGAAATATTTTTTGCCATCTTTAATTTTATATTTAATTAAACTGAGAATCTGTTTAACAAAATTTTTAAGATTACATTTTGATAAAATATTACAAACAATTATTAAGAACAACAGAAAGCCAATTTTTCCTTTGGTATTAATAATTATTAAATATTAATGCAAAACATAAACAATCAGTGTTGATGGCAACTTAAATATGTGAATTTACAGCATTGAATAAGATACTACTCAATTTTAATAATGAAATTAAATACCAATCGATTTTCAGAAGCAAGTATAAAGGACTAGAATCAATTTTAAAATTAAATTTAATTTTAATCAACTTCCAAGGTTAAAAATATTTTTGATAAGTACAGAAATTTTTTAAAAATATTTTGTATTCAATGTTTTTCAATATATTAAATTAAGTTTATTAAGCAAATTTTGGAAGAAGTCACGATGTCTGCATGTGCTTCAGACATTGAATACAGCACATATTTTCATTGAATACAGCCCATATTCAATGAAAATATAGTTCACTCTATTAATATAATGTTAATTATTTAATTAAATACCATGAAAAAATCGCTAAAATCTTCTTTTTGCTGAATTGTATTTGAAAGCAAAATTTGAAGAGAATACATTCAGTAATTTGAATTTCTGTAACGTATATATATATATATATATATATAAAAAAAAAACAAGTTCGTCAAATTATACAAAGAGATTTATTTTGTAATATTTTATTTGTGTGACTAACTTTAGTTTATGAATATGTACTTGTCACTGAAATAATCAAATCCAGTTAAAGAAGTGTTCGTTAAATATATACTGGATATTCCAAGAAAATGAAACAAGCTTTCTTTCTTTAAAGTTCCTGCAAGTTCAAAACAATTTGTGCATGTAGACATATACTTCCGAAAACAGTCTTATTAAATAATATATGTAATTGTATACAAATACTTGTGTTTCTAAGGAAATTTATCATAAAAAGTTTAAAAAAATTACATTTTATAAGTCTTTATAGTGTAAAAGTGTCAATTAGTAAAATGTTTCTCTTATTTGTATCAGTGTATCAGTGTACACACGAAGTTTCACGGCTTTGTCTTCAACATTTGCAAAAAATAGATGCTTATTTTTAAACTTAGTTAAACTAATCACAAATTCAAATGGTATATAATATAGAATTATTTATTTCAGAAATGCAGATTAATTAAAAAACTGTATGAGAAAATTTATAAACATTTGTTTATCAGTAATTCAATCACTAGAGAAATTTGCTCATACAATGTTCTTCACTTTGATTTTTTGACAACTGTAAATTAATTTGAGAAATTACACATTTAAGATATCTGAGAGAGATTCTGGAATGTCATGGAAGAAAATTAAATGATTTGTTTTGAAAAATTAGTTGTTCGCATTTCTAAAAAGATAAGATATTTCATTTACAAGGAACATTTGGATATACTTATTCTATATATGTCCTATAATGCTTGTTCTATATATGTTCTGTAATGCTTGTTCTATATATGTTCTGTAATGCTTGTTCTATATATGTTCTGTAATGCTTGTTCTATATATGTCGAAGAATGCAAATATAGTTTTTTGAATTACTTACATCTTTTTAGCAAATATGAAAGATTAAACGTTTGAAAACTACAGGATTCTTATTTCTCAAGAGAAGATGGAAGAGCCAGGGGTTAAGCATCGGATGAAGAAATTTGGCATTTTGACCTATTTAATTTCTGAATCTGCCATTTTAATAATCTTTGATTGAAATCTAGATTTTCCTGAACATTATATTGAAGGCGTTGCTCTATTACGTCTATATCAACCAGAGACGTGGAAAAAATGGTCTAAGTCAATAATTTTGCTTTTTAATATCACCGCTAATTTTACAGAGAGAAGCATGACATACTGTGTCCTTATAGATGAATGCAAGAAGTAAAATTTTACTTCTTGACCCTTTTTTGCTAAGGGGGAAAAATACGAATGTATTTTTTCCATTTTTCCCCTCTACAGGAACCGAATTACTTTCATACATTCGGATATGTTATTTGATGAAATTTTGCAAATAAAAGTTTCTGTATAATTACAACAATTAAAGAAAAAAAAAGTTTATTTCACTTTTTTTGACACCCTGCATATTGGTGAATGAAATATTTTTTAAAAGAGCAAATATGCTTTCACAATATAGAACTGTCTTTATATAAGTAGCCATATTTGATGATTAAAATTAGTGCATAATTTACTTTTATCATTAATTTATCATAAATATTATGGTTTTCAAAATACTGAGGGCAAGAAAAAGAGAGTGTAACTAAAAAATGAAAATAAATCACACATTTTATGACATGTTTTCTTATATAAGGTATTCCAAAAGTACGGATACAAATTTTTAAGGAAGTAAGATAAGATAGCGAAGAATAAAGTTGCAAAGAACCCTAAAACAGTAAAATATTCATTAATTAATATTTGATAAAGTTCCTTAACACACTAAAGGAAAAAAAAATATATTCTCATTCAAGTGGAATAATATGCGTGGTCTACCTCCTTGTTTTCACTCAAATGCACAATATTGGTAGGATAGACATGGTTGGATCAACTTTCCAGTCTCATAAGTCTCTTTGGAAACGACAGACCCCTCCCCTGACTCAAGGGATATGGTACTTTCAGAATAGTGACCATCGCAAGAACTCCTTGTTTTTCCGCTTTCTTGTTCGTGACGGTTGCCCCCATCTCTGCCTCCCCCAGCCAGTAGACAATCAATCATTGACTGTGTTTCCCAACCCACACCAATGATTGACACCTCGTTCTCAAGAGAAAAGCCATCATTGGAGTAGAAGTCGGTGTATAAAGAAGGAACTATCAGATGTGCACTAAATGGAATGCCTGAGGACTTTAGACACACATCTCAATGAATAAATTGGAAAGGCTTCCTTCGTAGAAATGAACAAACCTTTGTTTTATTGTGCATACTTGCAAAAAAACAAAACAAAAACAGCCTTATATCCTTAAGAGGAATTTGATCCCCGATGGACGCCTACTCAATCCTTAGATAAACACTGTACAGCGTCAAGTGAAAAATGAATATCGTTAGACGCACATGAGACAATGCTCCACCTTATGTTTGTCTCATCGCACCGTATTTCTTATTACGATTTTTTATTATTCTATTATCTCTAAAGAGACATACACTTAGCATTTCAACTTTTAATTATCGAAGCTTAAATCAAAGAAAACTGCATGACAATTATTCTTCGGACTTTCTCATACATGCATCATATCTTTACTTACAGCACCTGCTATTGGATTATAACATTTTCATTATACATTTTGCACTCTGTTTCTAAGAATTATATTCACTGTATGTTTTTCAATTTGGCAGTGTCTTGTGTCGTTTTAAATCTTGTACTTTTTTTTACCAATTCCTCCTCATCAAATATGTGCTTATGATATGCAAAATCTTATTTCGTGCTAGTGCAAGGCATGTTAATATTAATGCATACCATAACCCCCCCCCCACACACACAATACGATAATTCCCCATAGATAATAAAAAATAGGCCATTTGGAGATAATTAAACACTCAAATTCTTTGCTTTCAGGCCTTCCAGAACACTTCGTTATAAAGGGAATATTTTGTAAAATCTGATCTATCCATTTGCCAATAAATTCTCAGACCTTAGACAACAGATTAAGAGTAAAAATATCAGGATATATTGAAAGGTAATTATTAGATATACTTTATTAGATTGAATTACTCATTAAATTTATTTCCTACTTAGATATATGGTTATTAAGTAATTTTTATTTTTTTATATATTCTCTGCTCCTTAAAAGAAGCTTAGTTTGTATATTTGAAACTTTATGTACGCATATTATGAAACTGCGATGATTTACAAGTTGCAACATCGTCTTGAATAATTATCTCAAAATTTTTTTTTGTTACTATTTTTTTTTAATTTTAAGAATATATGTATAATATTAAAGTTCGTTACTAAAATTTAAAATCCAAGTAAGAGTGCCATAAATAAATATAAAACTCCGTTTAAAAGCTAAAATAAATAAATAGGAAATTAACAATTTTTTGGCAGTGATGATTCCAGTTCCAAGTATCTCTTAATGCTCTTCCTGAAACTATGGATGAATAGTGAATAGATAAAGCAACATTTACTCAAAGTCTGGAAGCAAGTACTGCAATAAAAAATAATGTACACTTTTTAAAATTTTTATTATCGTTTTATTTCCTGGCACTTGGCCAATTAGTTTTTCCCGTATATTTTCGTCATATATATAATACAAGGTCCTATTTATCTCACTGAATGAATTACTATTACAAATAATTTTTAAAAAAATGCCTAAGTATATATTTTCTATCTTTCGTTTAACTATTGTTAAGAAGGTTACTACTGAGAAAAATTTTGGCTACAAAAATTTTTATTGGTATTCATCACAAGTATTTTTTATAATATACTTTATGCTTAATCAATGCAAAAGAATTTTGTGTGTGTTAAAGATTCGGTGAAAGATTTAATGTTAGAGCATTGCAGTGGAAATATATGATCTCATTTTCGATAGCCAGGTTCTATTAAGGTCTATTATGTATGTGGACCTGATATCTTTTGAATTTTACGTCTTAGCTCGAATTTTCTTCTCATGGTGTGGTATGAAAAGTGAACATTTGAGATGTTGGCTAAGGTGTCCATTTTTTTTAGCTAGACAGAATTCAATATTTCTAGTAAAATAATTTAAAAAAAAAGCAAAAGCTTCTTATTTGATTTTCAGTTTCCCGTCTTGAGATAGCTCTTTTATATTAATGTTGATTTTTAAACTAACAAGCCTTCAATGTATGCTCAGAACTGTATTTAAGTATTTAGTCTGTAAGTAATATTAACAAAAAATTAACTTTATCACCTATATAGGATTTCGAATAACAAATAAGCTGCTTTCAAATCCCAAAATCCTATAAAAATAAAAAATTCCTAAGTGCTGAATTGATCGATTGGTAAGTCACACATATATAAAGCAACCCAGAACAAACGATATATCTAAAATAGAAAAGAGGCAAGAATAAAAAATAAAATAATGTATGTTTGCGAACGGAAGACTCCAAAATAAATAAGCTTGGCAGGAAAATTTGGACAATGGAAAATATTCTAGCTATTGTTCTTTTTCAAACATGCAAAAAAAAAAATCATCGAAAAACAATTAAATCATGTGTAAAAATATCGAGCTTTTAGTTTACAGAAATTTTCTGTTTTTCTAACAGTATTAAAAAGAATTTTTGTAGCTTGCTTTCATCGTTTCCGTGTCAGACTTATTTGATGTTAATTTAAAAAAAATAGAGATGAAAGGGGTTTTCAGATGCACTGTTCTGTAAAGAACAACACTAATGGGATCTATTTACTATTTTTTTATATATAGGAGATTTTCTAGTGAGGTTAAAAAAAATACAACATTTTCTTCTTTTGCTCTAATAAAAAAATAAAAATATAATAAATGGCATAAAATACGCCGAAAAAACAAGTACAAACATAAATGGCATATTTGGAATAAACTTATAGTTCTGTGCATTCTATTTATCTATTTAATACTTCATAAAAATTCTATGTGCTGAATATTTATTTTTAATTTATTTTTTACATGAAGAGAAAGCATTGTAATTGACAAAATAAACTAGGTTTTGGAAATCTCTATATATGAGATCTCTCTGAATCTGTAAATACATTTTTGGAATTAAGTCTGTAAATACGCATTGAGCAAAGGAAGTGAGATTAAGCAGATGGTCTTTATGTCAATGTATAGAATTTTGGTAAATTTTGAACTAAATATATCCAGGAAGTTTGTCAGTCCTGTTACCCGAATATAAGTTAATACGACAAATATAAAACGAAAAGAGAAATAAGGATAAAATTTCGTAATCATTTAATATCTAAATAATAGATATGCATAATATTCAAAATAAAATTTATTAGGGATTTGATCTTCTCTCTATTTTCCCGAGCATACAAATGCTATAACTTTAAAATACAATAATTTAAATATATGAAATTTGGTACATTTATTTGTGACTGCAATTGTATATTGCGTTTAGTTTTGATTTCAAATCAGTCGAAATGAAAGGAGTTCAAAATGCAAATGCATATTCGGTTTTCTGATACTTGTTTATTAACTGCATACTAAGGATTAATAGCCAATAAATATTCCGCGAAAGATGGTAATCCAATAGGCTCTTTCATACCTATTGTTTGTAACTTAGGCGTGTAATAAATAATATATAAATACTATTTATTAGAGAAAATGCAAGAAAGTTTTGGGAAGATTACTACTATTGTTTTCAATCAAAAATCGAAAACTAAACAGTTTTTTACGTTATGAGATATTCTTAAAATTATATTACCTTATATTTGTGCACGTGTTTGAATTCATTAAAAAAGCGACCTCATCTTAAAAGAATTTAGGCAAAATACTTTACTAAAGAGAAAAACTTTCTAAACTTTCAATAATCGATAATCCAAAAAGAAGATTCTTGTACTGATGTCATTTGTTTGTATATATGTGGAACCTTCGAGATCAGAATTTGCAAATATTTACAACTTGTATTTTTCACCAACATAACTTTGTTTGAATTAAAATAAATTTTATTTCTCTAGAACTGTGCTACTTTAAAAAGAAAAATCGTTTCTGACGCATAAAGTATATTCTAAGCAAGTATTTTAATTATTAGATGCATTTCGGTCTTAAACAGAATTTGTAATTTCATATACAAAATAATGTATTCAAAAGACATTGCATAATAACGTTAAACTTTGTTCTACAGTATTGAAAGAAGTGTATGCTACTTTAAACTGATGAGGCATTAAGAGTAGAATATTTTCAGAAAATTGCATGATTTAAATATCGTACAAATGCTTTATGGGGAAAATACTTGGATACAAATTTTGCGCTTAATAGTTTCTTGTAATAAATTCACACAGAGAAAAGATTTTTAAAAATGATTAAAATGATAAAAATGAATTAAAAAATAATTGAAATGTAACGGTTTTCAACCATAGTTTTTGAGTTAATTATCACGCAGAAAATTACTTTTACATCTTTTTTTTTAATTCAAAAGTTATATTTTCAATAATCCAAATTTTATTTCTATTTTTATAAATAAAAAAGAGAAAGTCTGAATAAAAATTTAGTACGTAAAGGCTCATTCTATCTTTATTGAAAATCTTAGCTGCTTTCGATTCGACCATCATAGCATTAAATTTTGATTCAAGACTGATATAATTGAATATTATTTCAACATAATTTAATCAGTTTCTAAGCAAGACATGGAATTGGCAGCTAAACCGTAGGTTGGCAATGCAGAAAGCAAAATGCAGAAAGCTTTTTAACATAAAATATTATGATATTTCGTTTTGGATTAAAATTTCGAATTTTATGTTTTTTAAAAAATAGTTTTCCGCATATTTCCAGTAAGTGGTATTTTATTACAATGCTTAAAATTATTTTCTATCTTTGAGTAAAATTTTTTAATTTAATTTTAAATTTTCCTTAAAAAGTATAGAAATTTCGAAAAAAAAAATAGATATTCAAAATTACTCATAGGAAAACAAAAGAAAGTCTTGTAACACGAAAAAATTTGAAATAACTTGAATTTGTAACTCAAGATTTATCATCAGCATAAGATTAAAATCCAAGATTTATTTTAAATAATACCGTAAATAGATAAAAAAAATAGTCACACTTATCAACATTTAATACTATAATATAATCAAATAGCGAATAAAAAACGCAAGCAGACAAAACAAAAAGAAGTTGAGCAAACAGTATTCTGTGAAAATGAAACATACTTTTAGTATTCGCTTTCATTCAATATGTAGAACAAGCTAAGTTTTTGAAAAAAGTTTGTAGCTCTTCTATAAGGAAAGGAAATATAAATGTCAACGGAAATTTCAATAGGAGGAAATGTCTATCATTCTTAAAAAACTCTTTTTCATTAATTTTTATTTTCATTAAAGGGGAACATTCGCTCTATTACATCTGAAATTGAACACAGAGAAAAAAATATAGTGCAAGAAAAGTGGAAATTACAAAGTGCAAAACGTCATTTTTGGGCGCATTATTTATTCAGGAAGTTTATTTCCATGTTATGTACATCCATCCGATATACATAACTTTCAAACTCATTATTTTTTATATCTAGAAGAAAGCGAAATTCTCTTTTCGAGTTGTGACAATTCAGTTGAATTTATTTGTGAAAGTTGCAGTCCACTGATGTGCTGGAAAAAGACCGGACTGTAGTCATCACATTAATTCCTATTTCTAATGTAAGAAAATATTGTACAATTAACACATTTAACCTAAACAAAATTTTCAAGGCTACATGTTATTGTTTAATACATGTTATTTTTCTTCAGTATGAATAATCATTAAGGATTTAATAATTTAGATTAAAATTCCTATTGCAATTGTTAATAAGGATATGAATTCACTTTCTCCTGAAAGTTCAATTAGAAAACATTTCAAAGTTCCATTAGTTTGAAATGTTTACTAATTTATATTTTTCAGTTTTTTTATCAATGTTTAATAATTAATTTAATTTTAAATCTATAATTCAATTTAATAATTTATAATTCAATTTTTATTTATCTATATATCTATATCTCTCAACGATATCATCTGCTTTTTTGCAGTCATCGATCATCAGCTCTTAACACCCTAAAGAGATTCGACTACAAGAAAGATCATTATTTAATTATTGTAGGTTACATTACTTGCAATATTTCTGAGAGAAACAAGTGGAATCACTTCTCGATTTCCAAGTGTGTTTAAGAATACTGAAGAGCATCAAACGCCTTTCTACAAAGCTGGCATCCAAAAAGCTTGGATCTTTCAAAGAATTTCTTCCTCTTTCATTAAGTGTGATTGATTGAATACTCTTGGCCCGTGCGTTGTTCGTTAAAGACGCTCTCTCAAATGGACTTGGGAGATAGGGAGTTTTCTGAGAATTCTCAAAGAATGGCTGAGCGCGTACATTTGTTTAGTTGTCATCACTTAAAAATGTTCTTCTTTCTTACATCAATAAATTATGCATACAAACTTGATGAAGGGTACTTCATTTTTCTTACCTGAAAAATATTTCATATCTGAAAAAGAAACTCAAATGCTCCAGATTTTTGAGGTACCTGAATTCGAAAGATAATTGGAATGAGAGGATTAAAGCACCTGTTCTGATTCTATCCTCCTCAGCGTTCTTTGAACATATAGCGACTTAAGGTAGTAATGTAGCGAGGGAGCTGGCGTCCTGGCATAGGGGTAGAGCGTCTTCCCCATGATCTGGGCGTCTCGGTTCGAGTCCCGGTGTGGGCATGGTTGTTCTTCCGTTGTTCTATCTGTGCGAGTTTAGTTCAGTTATATTAACGTCCCGTTTGAAGTAACACTAGGGCTATTTTGGGATGGACCTCGTCATTTTGAACCGCGGTCAGATGACGAGGACGACACCTGAGTTGGCACCACACCACAGCACACCAGCGGGAGGACGTTTGGTCATGGATTTAACGTGCAACAGACCCCCTTACAAGACGGTTCTTCGGTTTAATTGGGTCTCGAACCTGAAACCCTCCGGTTCTGAAGCCGAGACCGTACCACCAGGCCACCGCGGCCCCTATCTGTGCGAATGTGCCTTTTTGTAAAAAGGGGTTGTGCAAGCGAATGAGTGATGCGTGAGTAGCAAAGTTGCACTCTTGGCCCTAGTTGGCGCTACTATAAAAGCAAGAGACACTCCCCTTCCGACTTAAATTGCTGTCTTGGTAACAGCGGGCTAGTCCGTGGCAAGTGCCATAAGAAACAACAGCAACATGTAGAGAAGGAGGTATCGAGGAGTTAAGTTCTCAAAGATCATGGCAGTTCGAAAGCATGGCTAATCTCTCATCAGTTTTCAGCAGTAGAGACGTAATATTGAGTTTTTCCTGAGGCAATGCAATAACAAAATTCATAATGTAATGAAGAAAGCTGATCTTACATTTTGGTCGCATTACCTTTAAGCAATTGGATCAAAATTTGGCGCAAATTTGCAATTTTAGAAAAAATATTTTATAAAAATCGTATGCATTTATACCGTTGGATTTCTGAGTCATTACATCCATATATACATGATTATACACCAAAAATAGTCCTTATCTTAGAGATATTTCTCTTTTTGGAGTTATTATTTTCAATTCACAGGAACAGATTCTGGAAGACAGATTTTGCTTTGATTCCAGTCAATTTTTTGAAAAAAAAATCTACGAATTTAAAATCAAGTTTATATATCATTGTATTGTTCTTGTTCTATGTGTTTGTGAACTATCATATTTAAATTGACAGAATGACAGACTGCCATGATTCCAAAAATGTGCTTCTCGTATAGAAGATGATCTTAAACGTAGAAAGCCATGATTATTTCAAGGCTAAAATTATCAAGGCTAGATGATTAAAATATGTATACGAGAAAGTAAAATAACAATGCATTTTATAAGGAAAAAATTAAAGAAAAAGCATTCACTTTATATTCACATTCAAGAATTTGAATTCCTATTACACACATATACATCCAGAGGAATATGTAATCATTAAAGAATGCATGGTATAGTGTTCAAAAATATTGTTTCTATCAGTGCGAGACAAAACGCGTCTTTCACTTTTGCATTATGAATCTGAAAGATAAGGAGATGCAATAATTCAGAATTTCTGTATTTTATGCTCCAAAATTTTAGTTTCTATTTCTAAGCTGACAAAGCATTTCAATAAAAGGATTGTAATAATATAAAAATGCTATCTTTTTAGTATTTATTAGGATTAAAATAAATTTAAAATATATCAAATCATACTTATATCCTCGCCATTACCAAACTCTTATTTTTATTATATTTTGAAATATTCTTTGATGTAATCTTATTCAACAGTTTAGATACAAAGAGACAATCACATTTATTTATTTCAGCACATAAATCACCTAGAAGCAAAACTATTCCAGAAAGCCAGAAGAATCCTCGGTTATTGTGCAAAGTGCTTATGGGACTCCATTGAAGAAATCTCTTTAAACCTTTCCACACTTCTCAAACAAAGGGTTCTCAAAGACCGATGCCATTTTTCCACTTCTAATACCGACAACTTAGTCGTCTGCGGAAGAGCAGCAACAGCAGCACACCAAATTTGAGAGAGGAGGGGAAAAAATCTAAATGAATATTTCATCAGGAATGGTCATTACATATACGACTGTGTGTCAAATCCGGCCGTTTTCTTCGCGCAAAATGAAACCTTCGATGGCACTTTTGATTCAATACGCTTTTGTCGTCGAAAAGCACACCGGATGTTAGAAACTATATGTTTGGAGACTGGTGACAGAGAGATCAGGAGAGTCGAATCACAATGGAAGGCCCTCCTCGACAATTTATAAATCCCCAGATTCGACGTTTTAGCCAACATAAAGTCGTGAAAAGTGATTTATACATTCGGTTCTTTCATAGAAATGCATTTTCTTTCTTTTTTCCTTTTTCGGCCTCGTTTGTCATTTGGTGTCATGAATTATACAAATGTGTATGGATTTTTATCGATGTATCTGGATTCTACCAGTTTGGTGAGAATATGGCTTTAGTTGACTCATAATTATGGTATTTTGGATTTGTTTAAATGCATTATGTTTATGTGTGCCATTTTAAAATAGCACGATTTATTCACATACTTTTATCCAAGAGAATCATTTGCAAGATTTTCTTCTAAATTAAAGAGATATTATCTTGACTATTTAGATATTTTATATAATAAAATGTTTGTTACTAATTTAATCTTTATACTTTTATGTTTTTACTCACACTTTTTTTTATTCTAACTAAAGCATAACACGTTTTTGACCAAAATAATAATAATTTGTCTCTATTTACTTGTACAAAAGTTAAATGTTAATATTCTCATTTTAAAGAATCCTAATACAAGCTGAAAAAGGGCCCTCAGTTTGGAGTTAAAGTATTTAATTTCAATTTAAAAAGAAGGCTAGGAAGTTATTTTTGCACTAAAATATCTTCTGCTATCAATGCAATACCAATGCAATTTTTTCCCGGCATTATGCTTTTACTTTCATTGCTTTTATTAATTTCTGAATATAGTTTTTCAAAATTTTGAGGAAAAATATCTCTGACTTTCACATTGTTTGGTAAAGAAAGATTCCAGTGATACTTCTCATTGTATTAATACCTGTTTAAAGTTTCAAATAAACATTACTCATTTTGATTAAAGTTTCAAATAAATTGCATTGCACCTGATTAGTAATTAATTTAACGCTTTTACAAGTTTAGGTTAAAGAAAATAGTTCCAGAATTCTTACTTTTCTTAAAGTATTTGCATATTTACATTGAAGATATTTATTCTAATATTATTTTAATTTGTTCAATTTATATATATTAGAAATGATATTTGTTCATTATAATGTAATATTAAGCTTTTGCTTTAAATATTCGTTACACATTTTATTTAACCAGTTTTTAACGAAATATTCAGTTATTATTAAATATTCAGCTTCTGTGTGATGAATTTTAGAAAAAAAAATTATTACATTTGTGCACCAAAAAATATTTCTCATATTTTAAATTTAATGAAAAACAGATATTAAATTACGTTCTTACAAGATTGTTAAATAGCACCTTTTTAACATTAAATGCTGTTAATTTTACTTTCAAAAATATCTTCTACAGAATATCTTCATCCATTTCAAACCTAATTCTTTCAGTGGAGCTTTTGTTGATTCCAAAGTACCATGTCCAGGCCGGGATAGCCTGGTTGGTAGGGCGTTGGACTTGAATCCCTTAAGTTATGAGTTGGAACCCCGCCGGCCAAAGACTCTCTCTGTGTGTGTGCTGCCTGGCACGTAAAAATCTGTCATGGTTACAAGGTCCTCCATGTAGTAACACCCCTGGGGGGTGCTGGTTCAGAGGTGATCGCTCTCTGATTCAGGTCTAAATTGCGATCTGTGAATGAAATGCATGAATGAAGTCCGACCCGTAAAAAGGGTTGTGGCGCATGAGAGTCTGTGTGCCATTTTCACTTGAGCCCTTTAGAGGTCAGACTTCTGTCCTTGACTGCTCAGGGCACGAGAGCAGCAACAAAGTATTATGTCGTGCAGATGTCAATATTGTTGAAAATGCAAATGACTTCTGAGGTGAATTTTGTCCCAAATTTATGCGAAATTCTATACGTGGTCTAAATAACGATTAGTTGGAATAGAAATAACACAGTTCAGCTTCAAAATTGAAAGTATAATAGTCTGATGTATGTATTATAGAATCCTTTTAGTTCAGAGAAGCATTCGAAATATTGGATATTGTCGGCCTTATGTATTGCGAATGACAACAAAAAGTGGAATTGTAGCTATTGCTACAAATTTCAGTATGTACTTGGAGTTATTGTTTTGGTTGTTGCAATTAGTCGCACTGCTGTAAACGCTGAGATGACAAATTAAGGAGATAAAGATTTTCTGCGATGGAATATTTAGGAATGAGATCCGGTGTGTAGAACAAGAGGCTGCATGTGATATCTTTTATTTTCCCACTGTGCAGGGATTCTTTACGAAGGAATCTCTAGGCGTGAGATACGGTATATATATATTTATATATATGATATCTTTTATTTTACCCTCTCTTCCCCAGAATTTCATAAAGATATGCTTTTATGTTATATTAATAATAAACATTTTTAATTATACAGCATTGATATATATATAATTCATCATTTTTATATTTTAAATTCACCTACAAAGTATATTTTATATACAAAAGGATATTATGACACATACATATTTATTACAATTTCACGATTTATTATAATTCATTATAATTTATATGATGTTTATATTTTCATTTAATAGTGTTTATTTTACGTTATGTATACGATACAATATTTATTATAATTTATACGATACTTACTATAAAACATATTTAGTATCTAAATTTACTTGACTATTGTGGTTTTTAAAGGTATGATTAATATCTGACAAGAGAATATTCGAGCTATAAAATATATCTGCTAAAGTAAATATGTAATCATAATCTTCTTATCCCTTCTAAGTCTCTCGAAATATGATTAATATTCGATAAGTATGAAAGTGTTTTATGAAATGTAAGTATTTTATGAAAATGTCTAAATAAATTTTGGCTCCTTGATAGCATAAAAAATATAAAAAAAAAGTATATAAAATGATTTTTTACAAAAAGTTTCTTAAGCACACTTTGAATACTATTAGAAAAAAAATTAAACATTTGGAGTAACTTATTAACTTCTAATTATTTTATCATAAGAGAATTCATACAATGTATAATTATTTGATTTGTATAGTTAATAAGATTACACCATTCAAATTAACAATTTTAATTTTATTTTTCTGTTAAAATATGGAATGAAAGGAGCTTCCGAAAGAAAAATAATAAACATATTGAGAATTCATTACTCAAAAATAAAAAAAAAGTAACGTGCCTATTTAGCTTACCATAGCCTTATTATTACTGATAAACAATATTTATAAAACAAAATAAATCATCATTATTTTCTTCTTTCTATTTCAGCAAACATATAGCTATCTACAAACTTATTTCAAGTAATTCAAGTAATTTCAATAAATATTCAAACAAGTAAATAGGTTTTTTTTATTTTGATTCTCGCTTCCCCCATAAGGTGAATTGTTAAACATAGCGTTCTTTGTCAGTTCGAATATACTTCATGGATAAAAGAATAATAATCTAAAAATATATTTTAATGTTTGATTATGCATTTCGTATTTCATTCTATATTGATTGCATTCAGGGCAGTGGTGCAGAAATTATAACTTTGAAGTGTTAATTAATATCTCGTCTTTTTGGTAATTTTGTGTCCTCGTCAGAATTTGTTTTTCTAGAATTCATATTCTGATCGCCTTATATTCTAAATTGATTTATTTGGGACTAAAGTATTTAAGAAATATTATTGATGGAAACATAAAAGTGAATAATACTTTCTATAATATAACTTTCAAACATTTTTTTTAAAATTTTGCAAACACTGATGCACGTAAAATATTTTGATAGATACGGGAGTATTTTAAAATCTGTATGTATTTGGAGTTTTCTTTCCAATAAGTTTTTAAGATTTGCGTATTTCAGACTTAGTTAAAACTCACAAAGTGTGCTTCTATAAGTCATATTTATAACATCTTTGAGAAAGCCTTTTCGAAGCCACTATATCTCCATTGTGGGATGGCGAGAAATCAATAAAAGTTCAAATTTCGTTAGTTACAGAGGGAAAAGCATAAAAAAATCTTACAAAATCCTTATTACAAATGACTAAAGTTCGTGACAACTCAATAAATGAAAGAAATGCTTCTCGTCCTGTATACATTCAAAGTGTAATGTTTCATTTCGCAGTTGCTTTTTACTATCATTCTGGCTCACCCGCTTTAAAAATATTATCAATTTAGTTCATGACAATTATTTTAATTTTTGTAAGCTGCGTGAGCTACGCATCCTAATTTTTAGAAAAGATCGTTCTGATTGGTTAGTTATGTTTCCAAAGTGATAAAATAAACAGGTGAAATCAATTCAGTTGTTGAAGTGCAAAGATTTTGTGAAAGTTGTATTTTGTGATATCATTTGAAAATGAACTGTGGTAAGGAAACAACATTCGATGATATATGAACGAGTCGATTTTTTTTTGTATAATAAAAATGTGACTCAATGAATGGGGTGAGGAATTCTCCCAAATTTCTTCATTCTCCCATAAGAAATGCGCAGTGGTGTTTTGAGGTTGCTATTAATACGGAGGATGTGGAGTGGGTCATGTGAAGGGAGAACATAGACGGACCTCTTAACCTTTTATTTGCAAGATTGTTAAAAAAGTAGATGTTGTTCAAAATAGATCTTATAGGTATTAAAAGTACACCTTTATACACAGGTTTCTGGGTAATAATTTAAAAAATCCCAAATATTAATTAATTAAAATACTTCTAAAATACAAAATAACATTATATGTACATATCTGACTTACTTATATGACCGAAAAAATATTTTATAATAATTTTCCATTATTTGCTAGTTAGAAAGTTAAGACTAACTTAAAATTTTATGTTTAGTCTCTCCGCGTTTGAGGATGATGGAATAGAAAAGAAGGACATACTCATGAATTTCTGCTTGAAACTGATGGTTTCCTAATTTAGTTATTTGAGAATGATACAATAAATATGTGAGATAGATTATTACTCATCAGAGAATTATTGGCGTATATGGGAGTCATGAGCATTCATATAAAAGGAAAATTACGAAAATCTAAGAATGGTTGAAGCTGTATGACTGATTTTTCTGGTTTTGCCAATAATTATAAATATATAGATTCCCCATTAATTTATACTTGATATATAACAAAAAGTTATTAAAGTCAATAAGAAGAAATAAGAATAAAGAATAAAAGAATATATTGGGGATTTTGAATAATTACTGTTGAAGTGAGATATATACATAGATAAAAGTTATTTTACAGAAAAATGACTTTCAATTGCAAAGAATGGCCACCGCGAGTGTCCTTTATTACTGAATTCTAAGGTGATTATAAAAGGGATTTTCCGGTATATGACACTAGCTTTCATACATATCAATCGGGAACACACGTAAAAATTTCTGAAACATAAAAATGAAAGTGTTGTGTTTGTTGATTGCTTTCACGCCATTTAAGTCTCGCTTTAATTTAAAAAAAATTACGAAAATATATTCATTAAAAGAAATATGTTACTCTTTGAAACTTTTGATAATTTATGATAATCAAAAATTTGGAAGCTGAACAATTTTTTTTTTCACATAATTTTTGGGAATATAGTCTAAAATACCCATATGCATAATTTCATTTCATTTTGGCATGAAACATATTAAACGACCATCAATGACTCAAATATCGGTTTTATTAGAACTATATATTTTTATAAGAGCTGTGGCATCAATAGTGGTCGCCCCTTCCACATTTAATTAATTGTAAAAAAAGAATTATATTGATATGCTTGTGTATGCTTAAAATTTGTTCTATAATTTAAGATATATCCTATGTAATAGCATGTAAAAATGTGCAGATTGATAAAAAAAAACATTATATTAGTAGCTATGTTTATTTCAAACAATACCGAAAGGTCCCAAATACACGTTCATTGAAACTTTGTTGGGCACTCAAGTTGGATGAAAAGTATGATTAATTGAAAACCCGGAGAGCATACTTTGTTCATTATATAGCTAACCCAAATGGATTTGAGGGGCATGGAGATTTTTGAAAACTCTCAGTAAATGTCCAAGCTTACATGGGCCGCGGTGGCCTGGTGGTAAGGTCTCGGCTTGTGAGCGGTAGGATTTCAGCTTCGAGACTCGATTCCACCGAAGAACCGTCGTGTAAGGGGGTCTGTTGCACGTTAAATCCGTCATGCCAAAAGTCCTCCCGCTGGTGTGTTGTGGTGGGGAGAGGGGGTGCCAGCTCAGGTGTCGTCATCTGACCGCGGTTCCAAATTACGAGGTCCGTTCCAAAATAGCACTAGTGTTGCTTTACAACGGGACGTTAATGTAACTAAGCTAAAGTAAACTAACCAAGCTTATATTTGCTTAGTACTCATCAGCTTAGAAGGAACCTCTTTTACATATAAATAACTTAAAAACATGGGTTGTCATATCACTTTTATAAGAGTGTAAGAAGTTTTCCTTGTTTTTGAAAGAGACACTTTAGCATTACAGTATTCTGAGATATCTGAACTCGATTAACAGGACTGAATATAAAGTTTGTAGATTTTCATATCTACAGAGAGTAAATATGTTTTATATTTAAGGTACAACTGGAGTATCTTAAATATAAAACATATTTAGATATTGGCAACCATAAAGATTTGATGTTTATCAATGATTGTAAATTCTATTTATATATTCATTGACATTATGGTTAATACTGGTATTCGAAATAATATTGTAATTTCTTACAATATTTTATGTTATTGCATAAATCTATTTCTATTACGAATAACATGTGGAATTTATGAATTGAAGATGTTCCAACTCTATAAATGTCGTTATATCAAATAATAATAATAATCTAAGCTTTATTCTTGTGTAGGTTACAAATTTTTTTTATCACAGCATATTCATTAATTTTATTCCAAAAATGACTGCAATTTATTTCCAAATAAATATTTTCCATGTTAATATATCGATGCTACACAATTTCCCTGCCATTTTTTATCGCCATTTATAAAACATACAATCGAACATTCCATAATAAAGTTCTAAACCTTAAAAACAAAAACATAATTTAAATAATAATTATTCAATTGCATTATTTCTATATTTTTACAAGCAACTTTTTTCTTTTTATATCAACAATTCTGTTTCTCTTTAGCTCTAGTTTATCAACAAATAACCATTTAATATTCCGATTCCACGCAATTTTCCTTCCATTTTTGCAGACGAGTTTCTGAAAACCTAATTTTTCCTGCCAAAATTTCCCAAACAATTTATTTCTCCTTCATACATATTTCCATTGCTTTAAGGTAAAACAACACATATATTCTAATTCTCACAGTCATTTCACTATTATTAGCATCTTTGACCCTTCACGATAGCAGTGCTCCAGTAACACGGAACCACCATTATACGCATTGCAGATGTCTAAACGCAGGTCATTACCATATCTAGATTACTATCTCCCACATTAACATATCCCCTGGCACCACTTTTTGCGTTACGTACTTTCTGAATTGTTATTATTCACGGTCGATTAATGTTGGAAATGCCGTTCCTGGGAGATTTAACCCCCGAAAGGTTTGCCAGGACTTTTTGTGTCGGACAGTTACGGTTAGGGGATTCGGCTAAAAGTTAAGGAAATTAATTAAAAAAGAAAAAGGGAGAAATTTAAAGGTTATGTCGAAAAACAGAAAGTACCGTTGGTTAAGTGTGAAGGTTAAAGCAGGTGTTTTTTTTAAAGGAAGAAAATGGAAGGTTTGGACCATGAATTTGCTTTAAACGTGGGTTTTTAATTTGGTAATAGTTTTTTTAAAGCCAAATTGATTATGAAAGACGAAAAATATTATAATATGAATTTAACATTTAACTGTTAAATAATATAATAGTAATAATATAATAATAATAATAGTTAAATTACTTATTAGTTAAATTAATAATAATTAAATTACTTATTAGGTAAATTAATAATAGTTAAATTACTTATAAATAGTTAAATTACTTATTAGTTAAATTACTTATAAATAGTTAAATTACTTATTAGTTAAATTAATAATAGTTAAATTACTTATAAATAGTTAAATTATTTATTAGTTAAATTAATAATAGTTAAATTACTTATTAATTATATTAGTAATAGTTAAATTACTTATAAATAGTTAAATTACTTATTAGTTAAATTAATAATAGTTAAATTACTTATTAATTAAATTAGTAATAGTTAAATTACTTATTAGTTGAATTAATAATAGTTAAATTACTTATAGATGGTTAAATTGTTTATTAGTTTACTTAAATTTTTTTTCAAAAATTTTATTCATTTAACAAATTAACATGTTTATATGAAGAATTTTACAGAAATTAATTTTGTTTGGGATTTTAAGATGCACTATTTGTTGACTTAGCAAATTTATATTGAGAGAAACAGTTATATAAAATTAAAAGGTTACAGCGCTGTTAAATACTGTGAACGGTGAATGCCATAATTTATTCAATAAAAGTAAAAATAATGTAAATTTATAATTTTTAAAATCTACGATGATTTACAATTCAATGATTTTTTTACAAAATAAGTATCAATTTATCTTGATTTAATCACCTGTATGGAAAATATGCTTCCATTACGGAAAATTTTTTATTTATTGGACATTTCACAAATTCAAAGCCTCATAGACATTTACTTTACAGAAATTAGACATCTCACAAATTCATAGCCTTAAAATTTTCATCATAACTAAAAAAATTAAAGAATAATGTAATAAAAGAACGAACTGATATAAATTCACTAACTTTGTAATCTGATGATTTTGATAAAATCAATTAACGGAAACTATATACATACATTATTAATTTTAAACGAGATAGTAAATCGACTATTTTAGATTCAAAGATAGCATTTCATCTTATTTTATTTTGAAATCAAATCATTCAATTCTAACTTTTTTTAAAACTGTTTTACTCTTAGATATTCTTCTAACACGCAGTTCTCTTGCTAAATGGAGTAACAAAAAGAATGATAAAATTATAGAGCAACATGATTGCTAAATATATCTCAAAAATATCTTCAAAAAACTACCAATTCTTCATAAAATATTAAATAGCTATGTACCCAGCAAGAGTAATGAGTATTATGAGTATGTCAGTTGTTATGGGAATATTTACTCATGAATGTATTCATTAATAACATTTTCTTGTTTCGTTCTCCTCTTAACATGCACATTTTCTTACTTGGCTATAAATGCCTTCTTAAGATCTCCATCTTCTAAAGGTTAAACAGGAATATATATATATATATATATATATGATTGCATTTTAGATACATTTAGTAAGTTACTTTTACTAGCATAATATAACAAGTCAAATATGTAACTATAGTCACCAACATATTCACAGCAGGACAAAAATGTATGAATAATATTAAAATGCCAGAATCTTTGATACGTCTTTATAAAAATGAATATAAAAGTATTAATTAATTCTAAAAATTAAAATTAACATGTGCTACTCATTCATATTAACATGACAAGGCTAGCAGGTGAGAGTTCAATCTGAAATAGTCTAAAGAGTATCATGCATGCACAGTGCATCTTTTTAATGCTAAGCCAGTTTGACATAAATCATTAAAAAGTAAAGTGCGTGATCAGCAAGGTCACTTTTGTAAAGATTTTGTATTAATTTAAATAGTAGTAGCTAAATATGTCTCACTCCTGATCTTGATGCATAACTTCCCATATTTCATTGGGGCCGCGGTGGCCTGGTGGTAAGGTCTCGGCACTTCAGCAGAAGGGCTTCAAGTTCGAGACCCGATTCTACCGAAGAACCGTTGTTTAAGGGGGTCTGTTGCACGTTAAATCCGTCAAGGCCAAACGCCCTCCCGCTGGTGTGGCGCGGTGTGGAGAGGGAGGTGCCAGCTCCGGTGTCGTCCTCGTCATCTGACCGTGATTCAAAATTACGAGGTCCATCCCAAAATAGCCCTAATGTTGCTTAAAACGGGGCGTTAATATAACTAACCCTTAGCCTATATTTTATCGAAAAAAAAAAACAAAAACACGAGTGATAGAAATTTCAAATACGTACAACTTTGAGATTTTTTTTTAATTATTACAAATTCTCATTAAAAATTTGACTTGACATTGATTGAGGTCATCTCAAATATTATAAGCACTTCAGAACTTATTTATGAATTGACTGCAATATTAAAAAAAAAAAAAAAAAACACCCTTCTTTATCTATACATACCTAAAATTTTTAATTTCGAAATTAAATATATTTAAAAGAAAATAGTTCATTATATTTCAAATACATTTAATAGTCAGTATATGATATGATTTATTTACAGTTTTGGCAATAGAAAATTATGAAAGTTAAAGCGATAATTCTACAATTATCAAAACTTTCCCCTTCTTTCTACTCTTCCATCTTCTTCTATTTAGTTTAATAATATATGTCCAAAAATGAACATCAAATATTATGGGCAATAAATGAGCTGTAATGTTACGAATGTCGTTTTTACATGCAGTAACTAATAATAATCTATTCATAAAATTTTTCATCTGAATAGTATTTTAGAAAATTATTTATCTATCTGTTTTTGAAGAGTAACTTTTTAACGAAAGAAAATTCGTGTTCAATAAACCGAATACATGGGGCAACACGAATTGAAACAAGAGCCATAAAATAATTCAGAAAAAAATCATTGAGGAAACGAAGATGAACCTTAGATGTTGGAAACAAGAATCTAAATTCAAGGAATTAAATGATTGCTGTTGATCTACAAATGAATCAATAAGTTGGAGACAATGTGCGTACTTCATGGGCAGACCAGCCCTGACCTGCGCTTCTCATACGGGTGGATTAATTTCTGTCATATTCTTATATTTTTATTGCATTTTTTTGCTTTCAATGATCATAGAATACTCAAAGTGAAAAATTTTGCAAATTCGATAAAAACAAAAATTTAAGTTATAAAAATAATTTTAAGGAATTCTGGAGTTTTGCAATCATAAATGGGCATTATATTACCATTTGCATCCGTGTTTTTACTCTGATATTTCTTACGAGAACATAAACAATTTTTAGTCAGTTTTTTTGTATGATTAATTGGTAATTTAAAAAAAGAAATGTGATTTAATTTTTGAATGTTTAATGCCTACTATATGAACAATTGACTGAATACATCCAATACGAAAGCTGTATTAATGCTGTGCTCGAGTCATTATATTTTTTCGAAATATTATTTCAGAAAAACAATTTCTGGTACTTACTTCAAATGGACTGAGGAGCTGTATCTGAATTGTTGCTGAATTCCATAGTTCAATTCATTACTATGCGTATAATATCATTTATATAAATAATATAATATGCTAATTATAAATGCTGAAATTTAAAACAACTTTTTACATTTTAGGACGCTTTATAATTTAATATTTTAAAATAAATTAATGTCCAAAAATAGATATCTCTGAATGTTATAAAATGGTATGGAAATTCTCCACAACAATTCTGCGATATTTTCATAATATTGTATGACATTTAGAATATGTAACAATGTAAACGTAAAAATATCTTTCACTAATAAAGGTTTGTGGCATGAACATTTGTATTTAAGATATATTGTTTTCATTTGTAGGATTATTAGATATTAAGCGATTATTAGATATCATTAGCAATTAAATAAAAAAAAACTATGTTTTGCTAAACGCAATTATTTTAAAACAGTTATTAAAATAGGTTTGCCAAATGATTTGACGGATAGTAAGCACATAATTATAAGAGAGAAAATTAAAAAAAAATCGAAATAAAACATATGTATTTTATTTATTAGATATAAAAATGGCGATAATTAAAGGAAATTATATTTTAAAGAACACAAAAATAATTTCTTTTATACAAGGGAATAATTTATTAAATATCAAATAAGTTACTTTTTTTGCACTTTTAGTAACCACTTCAAATGTGCCTCATCACTACAAAACAAAAATCTTTCTCGGCGATAAATTAAAAGTAAGTTAATTTTCTTCGATCAAGATATATTCAGCAGGAAGCAAACTCCCATTAATATTAATGCATCTTTGCGCAACACGCAATGAACTGTATTTCCACCATCTAATAAACCATCGGGGCGAACTTTTTTCGCCCATTTCGCTTCAGTTTACTTTGGGAGAATATGGTTTCCGAGCGCTCTGTCTTAATCTCGATTAATTTCTTCACAATCGTGTGCTTTAATGGCCGCTATATGATCGATACAGCCAATTCCCCTAGCGGGAATAACGAGCCAATACTCAGGGAACGGGCAGAGGAAATTAAAATTGATTACTCCCAAAATATAAACCGACTTAAAAGGAAATCAGATAGCATCTGCGTTTGGATTGAAAAGCTTAAACGCAAATGATTCTGATTGAGGCTCGTATCTACTGTTCTGATGTTCTTTTTTTTATCGCGTCAAAATTCGTGACTATTTCAAAACACATGGCACTTCGCTAATTTTGATTCTAAGTTAGAAGCGGATGATAGATGACAAGTTGGATGGTGAGGTGTTATTTTTAGAGTTTTTGGATTTTATCTCGAGCGATTTGGGGGTGGAAGACAACAGGGTTGCATTTAAGAGATATTTTTTTTTAAAGCAGATTTAGAAATGCCTTTCTAGATAAGTCAGTGGAGAATGAATGCGATTAGCTAGCTGGATGTTTCCGATATTGTTTTGATTACTTTGATGGATTGGTTGGCGTTTTCATTAGCAAAGGTGATTCATTACAGTCATAAGAAAAATGTAAAAAGTTTGTGACATGTAGTGCAATATTGATTCCACAAAATTCTCTCATTTGTTTTTGATTATTTCTATTTGGGTTAATTACGGGGTTGTGGATAAACGGGGACTTTATTAAATCGGTTAATGATGGTTGTTTTACTTCAGAAAACTGGTTAATATCATTATGTGGAAAATTATTTTGATGAGATGTATCATAACATTTGACCGATTACGAATGTTTGAGGATAAATCTAATTTGAATTCATTTAAGAATTTAAAAGTAATTGATCCATTAATCGACTACTTTTTAGATAATAATTGTAAAATGCATTAACCATCCATAATATCCATTAATAGATTGTAGATGCCATTAACCGATTATAAATTTTCTTTGTCAAGTCACAGATAAAAAAAATATTGATTAGATTTTTTTTATGGAGAAAAAATACAAGTACTGAATGAAAAAATATTCATTCAGTTATTTAAGCAGGAAAAATATTTATAATATCTAAGGAATAAATATTATTATTGTATTGCATATCTATCTATCTATCTATATCTATTTATCTGGCTGTATATCTATCTATATCTATCTGTCTGTCTATATAACTATCTAAATCTATATATCTGTCTATCTAGATATATCTATTTATCTGGCTGTCTGTCTATCTATCTATCTAGTTTAATTATACAATAATTTAAAATTTATACATTATTTAAAAACGATCCTTTATTAAATTTGAATTCAAGTATTATCGAGAACAAGATAAGTTGATTCTGGAAAGCAAAACAAATATAAATTATAACACCAAAATTCTATCCCATTTATATCAAGTATTCGTTTTTAAGTCAAATCCAGCTGTTTTTTATTAATTTTTAAAACATTTGACTTTTCAAGTAATCATTTCATGACTTTTCTGAGTTCTGTTTCTAATTGTAGGCTGAAATATTTTAATTAAAAAACATTTTTTTCAGCAAATTAATCCTATTATTATTTATAAAAATATTAATTCTTCATGAAATGAAATAATTAAAATGTCTGCCTTGGAATTTAACCTTTCCTTATGTATTATAGTGTTATTTTCATTAACGTGATGAAAAAAAAAATTGTTTTGACTGCGCATTAGAAGAAATAATTTAATCCAAAATATCCATCAAGATGTAAAATGGAGTGCCTGCTTTATATAAGCTAACATGAGAATTCCAATATTTATTTTGACGATGAATTTCATTATTATTCTCTCTCTATTCACCTGAAAAATAGATCTTATGTGTAATTTCTGAAAGCGATACATAGCTTCGTCACGAAAATCCAAAAGTTGTTCTTTAGTTCGAACTAAAAGAATTTTCTGAAACAAACTTCTTTCATTAAGTATGCCATTGTGCGTTTGTTTTATTTTTAGAAATAAACCGTTAGTCAAACTATTTAACATCCTTTAATGGGCCGTCAAGTGTAAGAGGATATGATCAAAATTTAAGAGCTGTTGATACAGTTCCTTTTTTCATTTTAAAGATTATGCAGCTAAAAGAAAAGCCGGTGTCAAATAACCCATTAACTTATTACTTCCGTGAATATTTTAATCGGGTATTAATTTACGCTCCCCATTTAGCTAGTTCAATCATGCCAACTATTAAAGAATGAATTTTATTTATTTTTATTGAGTCCCCTTTGTTGAATTTCTAATTAAGTGCACAACTAAAAGAAGATGGTTTCCGATTTCTTAAGAAGATCAACTGTTTATCGATAGAAGTTAAATTTGTCCGGAAAGATTTGCTTGTTAATCAGAAAGATTATATCCTAAATCATGCTATTTTTCATAAACAGTTGTAGAGATTTAACATAAACTTTTCAATTCAATTAAGGAACATATATGGCAAGAATTTAATTATGAAAACATAAACAGTTTCTATATTTCACTATTAAACAGTGTTTGCATGTTCAACATGTATAGGTAGAGTACAGTACAGAAAATGCAGATAAAAAAAGAAAAATTAAAGCTGGAAAATTAAACTTTTCATTACTAATTTTTCTTTGAAGTAAGCACTAGTTATATCTAAAGTTTTTCTTTTTCGTAGTGTAAATTATGATCAAATTAAAATTAATTTTACTGATTCTTAGTCTACAAGTTAATATTAATCATAATCTGTAATGTATAGATAGAGTACAGTACATAGTGAGCACATGTTATACCTAAAGATTTTTTTTCTCTTCTATAGTGCAATGTTTGTGCTCTAGGAAAATAATTTTACTGATTCTTAGTCTACAAGTTAATATTAATCTTAATCTGTAATGTATAGATAGAGTACAGTACAAAAAAAAAATGCAGAAGAGAAAGAGAAATTAAAGCTGGTAAATTAAATTTTGCAATGAGCACATATTATTTCTAAAGATTTTTTTCTCTTTCATAGTACAAAGTTTGTGCTTTAGGAAATTAATTGTACTAATTCTTAATGTACAAGTTTATAGAAAGTTATAATATGAAAAGTTAAATACAAAATTTTATGGAAAACAAATTAACAACACTAAAAAAGAGAACACAGAAAAACTGTGGAAAAGGATGATAAGTATTCGAGTGAATTAATGTCAGATTGTTTCCTATGAAATTTCGTCAATAAGTTGATATTTGAGTTTTCATAGAGTCAAGTATTATTGCATATAAGACATCTTTCAATCTCACAACAATAAAACATTATAAAAATGTATTTAAAAAAAAATCAGAATATGCCAAACTGGTATAAGTGTAAATTTTTTGTAAATAATTAATTATTTTATTTATTTATTTAGCACCTAATATCTATAAAAACTTATAATTATTTCAAATTTTCTAAATATATGCAATTTTTTCATTCCTTAAAAAAAACATTCTTATAGCCAATACTTTATATTAGTTGCTATGTCTTTTCTTTCCACTTTTTTACGAAATTCTACAACTTTTTTTTTCTGTTTCTTGCTTTCCAACATTTTTAGTTATCAGAAAGTTTTCAAATTATTCCCCTGATACATTGAAATGTGACTTGAAATGTCTGTCATTTACAGTCAGAGTGAAATATTATTTTTTTATCACATGAAATATTTAAATTTAACTTTTTACTAAATCTCTAAATAATTTTCTTGGTCTCACTCTATAGTAATTAACAAGGAATAAGAATTAAATCAAACACACGTAACATTTTTAATACACAGCCTTCACTCTTCTGTTTTAATTTTCGTTATAATACCTTTTTAACATAATATTTATTTTTAATCAAATGATGAATCGTCAATTGCATATTTTTCAAAATATCATTTAAATATCGTCTTTTCTTAATCAGGAATATGTTTTAGGAAACTGACAGATTTAATTTTATTTCATGTTGTTCATTTTAGGTTACTAATATCCTATATTATTCAAAATTCAATAATTTTTTATAATTTTATACTTTAAAAAACCATTTTGATACATTGAGAATACATTCGATATTATCAAAATTTTTAATGAATGAATTAAAAATTTAAACGGAAAGCACTTTGTTTCACAAGCATTTTACATAATATTCAATAAAGAGTAGATAAAACAATACGTTTTCTATACATTAAGACAGCAGTGTTAAGTAATTGGGACACATTTATTGTAACACGCGTATAAATGTATAGCTTTGGTTGCTTATTATATTAGTTAACAATGTTGGCGCTCTCTAGGTGTTGCATTATGCAAACTGAATGGACTAAGGTCCTTAATTCTCTGTATCGTGCATGCAGTTACGGTTTCGGTGGATAGCTTCCCATCATTCGACACGTGTGCCTCTTTGTTGCCCCGCTTCTATTATGCACGTATTGGTTACAAGTAACAGAGGCGTGATAGGATCCCAGTTATCGGTCGAGATTATGGAACATAATTTAATCGCAACGTGCAATAAACAGGTTTGTATCATCTAATAAGTCCTTGACAATGTACTGTATTCTCTGTGAATTAGGAAAGATTAATCAATCATTTGTCTGGAGGAAGAAAATGTTACCGGAAATCTCAAGAAAATTGTATAGTTTAAAGCAGGTTAGTTGAGAAAATTGTATTTTATTCAGTCATATTAGTATTATGTTCTCATATTTGAAAATCAAACAACAATTATATAAAATGTTTAATTGTGAGATCAATACATATAATTATGGACAGCAAAGCATTCAGCAATAAAAGAATTCAACCAGGAAAGTTGATTTTTAAAAAGAGGTTGAATTATTTTATTTCATATATAAACAAATTATTTAACCATATTAGTATTATTTCTTATATTTGAAAATTCAACAACAATTTTATAAAATGCCTAACGTGTGAGATCAACACATAGAATCATGACAATAAAGCATTCAGCAAAAAAAGAATTCAACCAGAAAAGGTAATATTGAAAAAAAAAGTTTAATTATTTTATACAATATATAAACGAATTTTTCTTCTATATTAGTATTATGTACTCATATTTGAAAATCAAACAACAATTTTATGAAATGCTTATATGAAATGTATATAGTGTAGTATTGATTTTATATTTAATTAAGTGACATTTTATGCTAGTTAGAACAAAAACATTCAGCTATGAAAGATCAAAATGTTTTATCCAGCAAAAAAGGAAACCTTTTTTGTAAAAAAGAAAGGCTCTTTTTGCTTATTAAAGTGATTTAATTTCTCGTTCTAAATATTTATTAACTACAAGAATTCAATAAATGTTATTAAATAAAGCAGTGAAAATATTTGATACTGGTTGAGCAAAAACAAAATTTTCATAAATTAAAAACATTGAATTCAAAATGTCTATCGTGACATCTTTAGATTGTTCACTATTACATGAAATAAATGCGGAATAAAATAATAAAACTGAGTACAAGTTTAAAAATTCATTGAAAAAAACATATAATGGTAGTTTTTGGTCTCTTCATATAATTTCATCAATTTCATTAAAACCTGTTTTATTGCAACTGCTGAAGTATTCCATTTATTTAATTTTACTGAAAAAGAAAAGGATTTCTTGATCAAAAGAGAATTTAAATAAATACAACTTTATAATATTGTACCTAAAAGAATACATAATTTAAAATGGCATAAGCTATTTGCATTTTTGAATTGTCTCCAGAATGTAACTATAAGTTTATGAAATATTCAAATGAACACCAAACAAGTCTTTTGCAGCATTTTCGAAGATTTAAAGTTATTACATTTTCAAACTTAACTTATGGCAAATGAAATTTAAATCATGCAAAAATGGAGAAATAAGAATTCAGATCCAGTGAACATTGAAAGATTTAATACACAAAGAACGTATTAAGTTTATTTATTTGAAGGAAAATAAAAAAAAGAAGGAATGCATAATCCCGTGGTATTTATTTCTTTGTTAACATCCGATTTTTATTGAAAACTATCGAATTATGTAAAACGGGCAATTTAAAAACAAAATGGGACCTTTGATTTGAGTGTATTCATAAAAAGATTAAAAGAAAATCTTTCATTCTTACAGAAAAGAGGCAGAACCCACGAAGAAATTGTCCTGTTTCTTTGTTGCCCGAATAAAACAAATCTGTAAAAGAGATTTTCATGAAAATCGTTTGCATCAAAAAAGTAGAAGAATAATTCTTTTGTTCTGATCACCAAGAGCTGGAAATATCGGATTTCATGAGAAAAGCCTCAAGACGAATAAATTAAATAAATAGAATTAGCTGAATCTGAGGTACTTTGTTTTTAATATGTTGATTTTTTAATATTCTCTGTAGGATTAAATTTCTTTTTTTCATCATCATGTAGTATTGATTTCTTCCATAAATCATAGCGAAATAAAACTATTTTGATGGAAAATACTTGTTCTTGTTCTATTTGAAAGGGTTTCTTTTATACAAGCATTGAATAACTAAATGTTCTTTAGTTCTAAAAAGCAAATTGTATTTTGAATAAAAGAAACTTAAATGCTATCTCTCAGTTCTTCTCAGACGATTTTAATACAAGGCAAATTTTCTGTCACAAATAATTATTTCATAAAATAATCTTACTGTACTTTCATTGAGCTTTTACATTAGTCCTCCTTAAACATGATTAAAAAAATCACAGAGACAAATATTTTTTTTTCTCTTTGTCATCATCAAATAAATCGTACCATTTCATTATTGTTCTACTAAATTAAATGCAGTTACAGTTAAGTTGTCAAGACGTAGGAAAATAAAATGTGGGAAATATAATTCCAAGAGTTTCCCAAACATTCTAGATGATGAGAGATAGAAAACTCGGAAAACAGGAAATGTGGCTTTTAACTCTCGAAATCGGAGATGTGTTTCCGTTTTTCGAAGTCGTCTCGACAAAAATTTATTAAACTTTTTCTTTCTTCTTCTGTTATATTGGAATGGATTGAATTCCATAGATTGCAAGCATTATTTTTTCATATGCAGAGGAGAGCTATCAAGTTTTCCTTTTTGATTTTCGTCGATTGAATTTACTTGAATGCCTGTCATCTTCAATTACAATTTTTCTTTTGATACATTATCTCTTTCGATATAAGTTGGAATTTGATTTTTTCAAACGCAATTTTCTTTCGACGCAGATATGGATTTTCATGTCTCATAGCTTCCAGAATTCTGCAGTTGTATGTTAAAATACAAATGTATGAAACTCTTAATAAGATAAAACCTTTTTTTCGATATGTTTGAGTGAATTATTTATGGAAGTGTAACACATTTTTATTGAAAGCAATTTTCTGCTTCATTTGTAAATGCTTTGTTTATCGGAATACTTATGATATATTTATGTTTCGGTGATTATTTGAATAGATTTACATGTTTCATATCCTTCAATAAAGAAAAAGAAAAAGAAAAAAAATCGTGAAAAAGTGCTTTAAAAGTAAAGCATAAAAAATAAAACTTTTTTCCTCGTTGTTTAAAGATTTGTTTCGTCTCAATTTATATTATTGGGAGAATTTTCCTTAAAATATACTTATGACGGTTTAGTCATATAATCTGCTGTAAATATTTAATTACCAGCATTTGTAATATATTATTTTAATAATAATTGATTGTGAAAACTTCTACAATTGTTTATCATGATACGATAAAAAAATAAGATCGTATTTCGACTTACTGTAAAATAAAGTAAATTTTTATGATTTCATAGTCACATGACAAACATAGTAATAATTACTGTCTAATTTCAAAATGCATTTTACATTCCGCTATGAAATGACGACATGTCCATTTTCCAGAACCTGATTTATTCTGAAATTAAACTGGCGCATAGCTGTGAATGAATTCACACTCATATGATAGATTATCTTTCCCCGGCTTGACCTAAAATCCATATAAATGGCAAAATGAAAGTTTTCCAGGAGACAATAACAATTGCTTAAAATATCCAATTGGAGCAGTGTTACGATTTTTTGATGTTCAGTAGGCGTACTAATTTAAATTAACAGATTTACGAGTATTTAATATTATAATATTTTTAATTTTTTTGTTGGAATTCAAATAAATCGCATATTTTTTTACGAATTTGGAATTACGAATATTTGAAACCAAATCGACAATATTCTTAGTACATCATCATTTATATATTTGCTTCTTATATATAATTGAGTAATATTTAATACATTGAAATCCGTTTGTAAGATGGCATTGAATGAAGACAGTTTTAAGTTAACATAGTGCAAATAGCAATCACTCTTCAGCAAAACACTGGGCATCGTAAATGTACCACAGAATAGATTAATTGCTCTGTAGTAAATGTCTTGGCAACTTAACACTTCTTTTGTTCCAACTTTTCTTCTGATTAAATATCAGCAATTTGTTTTACGTATGCTTTTGCGCTTATATTGATAAATGATAACATATAACTATATATCAATTGCAAGGATATCCTTTGCTTTTTGTAAGGATCAGTTTGGGGTAGGGAAAATATCATTCACAAACAGATGGTACAGCCAATAACTGGTTACATTTTCCAGTAGTAAATGGATTAAACCATATTTGCCCATTTACATGAGATGTAAGGATTATATACGGTTGGATACTCATTTTCCTGCTCTACCCATTCAAAAACTTTCTGCTTATTACAGCTTATAAAAAAAACAATCAGCAAAATCAAGCATTATGTGAAATTTAATAGCATGTTCAAATATTGGATCTTTTTTTATTATTTCCTTGAAAATTCTAACATGTCGGATTTGTTCCTCTCTGTAAACCTAAATGCAAGTATAACTAGTATCTCCTGACCAACTTGTGATGCACATTATTCAATGAACCCTAAGTTACAAGACAAACAAAGAGGCAAGACAGTAATGAGTTTAGAATTCCTACAGGTGCGACCAAATGTATTCAGATAGTGCCTATTTCTTCTCATACTCGTACTTGAGTTTGATAACCCAATAAGTGATGAGAATGACCATTTATACGTGATTAATGTTTTTAGACTGGCATACTTTTGAAAATTGTGTGCTGAAATCTTTCATCGAATTAAGGCTAGCCTAAACACATTGTACGAAACATCATAGGAGATAATATAAAAGGTAGAATTCATTGTTCTGTCGTAACTTGGCTTAGCTGCTACAACAACCGCTGCATTCTGCTCATTGCGATTTTAAATTACGAGATTTACAGAAAGATTGCCGGCCTAAAAATATATTCGAATTAAAAAGTATCCAATTTTATGAAATAAGTTGCAACATTAGTTATTATGATAGCTATTAAAATATTCACAGTGAACATTCGTAATTATGGAATTTTGTTGTATATGGTTATATAAAGGAGAAGCTGATTAACTTCTAAATTATGATACTTTTTTTGCAATATTTATTTGTTTATAAAAAAGGCTCGGAATATAAAACTGATATCACTTAATTATTTTAAATTTCAAAATGGGGTAAAAATATTTTTTTTTTTTGGGGGGGGGAGGACAGGGCGATATGTTTTGAGACTATTCAGGAAAAACTATGAAATTTAACTTGCTTTTCATTTTAATTAAAATTTTAAGAAATTTTTTAGTGTACCTACTGTCTAAGAAATCATGACAAATTAAATTTGATAGCTCTTGTTTCAACAATTGCCCTTCAAAACATTCTGAATGATTTTTATCTAACTATTGATGAATGGTGTTTAAAACTACATACCGATGACCAGATAGCATTTAAAAATTATCATATTAAAAAAGAAAGAAAGGTTTAGGGTTATAAATAGTTGTTGTAGGACATAAATGGAAAAATGGAAAGACAGAGAGATATACAAGCCCACATTCTGTCTCTGAATAGCATTAAATAAAATCGTTATGCACATAATACAACGACTTTTACAGCCATGCTTGACAAAAATAAGACAGAAATATGGAAGCAGTGATTCAATGTTATTCAATGTTAACCAGTGATTCAATGTTATTTCTCCGTGGACATATCATTTATCATATCTGTATTGGATATATTGTGGAGAATTGAAAATTAATTTTAATTTTTAACTTACAAAAAATTTTAAGTATTTTAATTTAGAACAATGTATTTCAATGAATAAAAAATGAAATTTAGAAAAATTACTATACTCTATAGTTGTTCGATAGGAAAGATCACGATTTGTATTTATTTGTAAAAGTTAAAATTGAGTTTATTATTGAATTCAATTTTTGGGAATTCAGTAATTTAAGAAACGTGAACATCTATTACTTTTCCTCTCTAACACACCAAAACCGAAAGTACTTTCTATATAATACAGGCTGCATAAAATGTTGACTAAATATGTTGTTTTATTAACTGCTACATTATTATTTAGATTCCCGTTTATATGATATGCAAGTGCTTGTTTCTCATGTGACTTCGCAGTACGAATAGCTTTATATATTTATGGGTATTTTCAATATTTGAACTTATTTCACAATTTATAGTTTCCTAAAAATCAGTTAAAAAACAGCACAAAAATTTTACATTACAGTTAAACAATGATTAGCTTTACCTCAATAGTTAGATTTAAAAGAAAAGCAGTTATAATCTAATGTAAAATTTTTAATTTCCTTTCGAATTTTAACAGTGCACGTATAGTGTGCAGTTTTAATGCAGTATTGTTATATGAGGACTTTAAAAATATCTTAACACAATTATTATTTTTTCCATCTATTTTCAATTATCCAAATTAAAAGCCTTACTTTAAATCCATTTTTGAGAACTAGAACATAAAACTATTGATATTCTTAAGGGAATTTTGTAATAATAAACTTTGGTGTCAGAATAAAAGCTAACAAAACAAAATGATCGTCCATGTAATTTCGAATGTAATTTACAGCAAGTAAAGAAATAGTTAAGAATTTGAAAAAAGTTGAAATGCTTTGATAATGAGACACTATACTGCTGGCACAAAATGAAATGTTATTTTTGAATCGTTAAATTTGACGGCAAGAACAACAGCCAAGTTTGTGTCCGCAAATTAACGATGGCTTAACAATTGGAAAACGAAAGCTTAATAGTAGGACTTACAAACAATAAAAATATCCTTGATTAATTAAAGAATTCTTTAGATCTCAAAATATAATGGACTAATCCATTAAACTGGCATACAAAGCTTGAAACTTCAAAGTAATTAGTGGTTTCTAATTACATTACATTTTTTTTCACGAACTGATTGTTTAAAACTTTTCAAATGGCATTAAAGCATTTCAGAGTGCTAAATTTCTGCCTTCTCCAAGGATTTTATTTAGTCCTTGTTTGCTGTCCTATCTTACTTTTTATTCTATATGTTTGATTTTTTTCAAAATGGTGTAAAGCTCATTTTTGACTACGCTATTGTCATTAATAAGACATTCTAATGCAATCATAAATATATCATATTAGATGAAATACAAGAAAGTGATGCAGATAAATGTATATGGAAAATTAAAATTGCAAAATATAAATAATTACAATAATAAAAAAAATCACTCATCATTAATAGAGAAGGGTAAAATCTGGCGAGAAAATTTTGGAAGCCCATTGAAAGCGTTACAAATAAACTTCTAAAACAGATCAATTTATCAATTTCTACACATTAAAATGATGTAGTTTAGTATGCTTTAATGATTAGAGCTGTATTTTATTGATGATAAACCTATTTTATGAATTATTTTGAGTCTGTATGTAGTTTGATTAATCGTTTTTTTTATTATTACAGTGTTAAACTTATTAATTTAAATTTCACGCATAAAGAACGTTTATTTCAATATATAAACGTCTATAAATATAAAATAATAGAATGAAAAACTCCTTTGTTTTTTAACAAACTATTTACTGATTTACAATTTAATAAATAGCTGTTATTTTCAACACGATATTAAATTGATTATGAAAGTCTAAAACGGAGTTAATCATTAAAAATAATTTTAAAAAATGACCTTTTAATAGGGTTTTTACTATTCACGATTTCTATGAAATTTTGATTCTTTTATTTGTTGACGCTTTACCTCTTATGTTCCAGAAAAATATTTATATTTTTTTTCTAAATTTTATATTTATATTAAACATTATATTTATATAATTTTATATTAATATTATTTATTTTAAACTAAGAATATTGATTGAGTCTATTTTAAATTAAATTTCTTATGCATAATTTAATAATTATGATTTCTCTTTTAAATTACTTTTAAAAATTGAATCGTGAAAGGTGTCAAAGTCTATTATTTTAATAGTCTTACATGTTTTCTGTTCATTGCATAAATGAATCTTTCTAATAAATTTAAGTTCCATGACACCAAAGTACTATTAAAACACAATTGTCCAATTCGGTTTTTTTGTAGGTTTCACGGTCAATTTCTAACTTTTCATGCAAATTATATGCAGAATCTTTTTTCCATAGCATTTAATAATGAAAGAAAAATCATGCGTTTAAATGTTCGAAGTAACAGGGCAAAGGGTTAGAATTTTAGTTCAACAATGAAATCTGTAACTCAAAAAACATTTTTAAAAAATTGAGTCTATTTAAGAAAAATTCTCCCAACAATTAAATTATGTGAAACAACATTTTTTTACCATTTAAAGTGATGTAAAAACTCGCTTTTGTGTTGTAATATTTTTGAAAGTTTTGGTGAAAGAAACCTCAACATTTCACATAATTTTCAATTAAATAAATTTTTAAAAAATCATGCCAAGTTGCACAATTTACCCTTCAAAATATAATTTGTATCAAGAATGTTAGCTGTAGAACACACAGTCTGATTTGTAGAGGGTCAAAACCACGTCCATCTTTATTATTATTAGAAATATGCGTTTTCTCACAGTGCAGTACCTAAGCAGAATTAAAAATAAAATTTTAAAAGTCGTTGAAATGAAAAAAATATATCTAGCTGGTAATATCTAATTACAAATTTTTCGTGTATTAAGATGATTACATATCATGTCCTTTTGGTTTATGGATTTTGACGGAACCACATTAAAATTATAAATTAAAAATAACGATTAAATGTTCGTCACCAGAAAACTTAATTTCAGACAGAGTTAAAGTTTGTTTGCTATTATTATAATTCATGAAATCTAAGAACTATAATTTTTGATCAGACATTTTATATCTTCATTTGGGAATATACATGATAATCTAAAATCAGGAGTTAATTTTTTTGCAAAAAAAATTGATGCAATTTTTTTAAAAGGAATACATTTTTTTTCTATGCTCATAACAATAGCAAGAAAATTCTCCTCCCCCCCCCCCCCATCACTCGATAAATCAAAACCCATTGCACTTTTAATACTAGAAATCGAGTTTTCAGTGCTATTGGCGAAACAAAGTTTTTATTGGAATCCACATGATCGATCTGCTTTCAAGGAATAGCTGTTTAAAAGAAACACAAAATTAGAATTTTGGACAGAAATATATAAATTGTGCCTTGAAATTCAATTCGATTTCCATCTGCTTGTTCAATATAAATGATTATAATTTTCAGTAATGTTTGCTTTAAAAAAGTGTAAGTGGATTGTCTATTTTTCTTGAATATACGTATTCTCTTCCTCCTTTCTTCTTTTAAAATTTCTCTGATAAATATATAATGAGTCTCGTATACAAGCCGGTGGGACTTGTCTCTCCGAAATTATTCACGTATATTCTCTAATAAATATGTAATCCTCTTCCTTAGACCATAAAACTGAAGAACTGGAGCAAAGCTGTGAAAGCCATAAATGCAGAAATGTGTATTTTCAAAGTACTGAACACGGAGAGAGAGCGAGACAGAGAGAATAACTCATCGTATAGTAAAGAAAACAGATATATTTATGTTATTAATAACATCAGTGTAGAAAAAGAGTTAAGAAAGAGCCTATTATTATTGAGGATTTTTTTTTGGTGATTATTTGCTGGAAAGTCGTTACATACAAGCACGTAATGATCGAATAGGCATTTTAAACGTTTTTCTCCGACCGATTGAAATCCAAATTTTACACAGAATTACAATTATAGTCCCAAGATCATACTCCAAATTTCATTTAACTAGATCCTAGCGTTTTCCAATTATTACATGCACATGAAAGTATAGTCATAAGTCATACCACTGACTGTCCAACCAGCCCGAAGGCACACGGATAAAAAAAACTGAATGATCAGATCGCCGCAATAGTAAAACTGGCGGGAACTATGGTTGAGTCCTAAGGGATATCACCGGCCACGGTACAACCCATCCCAAAGGAAGTACGTCCCATCATCGATGGGAGGAGCCAGATCCATTACCTTTTTGTGTACCCTCCAGGGTGGCGAGATCCAACTACCATACTAGAAGCATCTCATCCTCTTTTCGAGGTGCCCCTTCCCGGGGGATTGCACATGAAAGTATAGACGAGAAATGGTTAATCCTTTGATTAATTTCAAATTTAACAAAAATTACAATTCTTATTAAATTTCCAAATTTAATAAGGCCTACAATTTAGATGTTAAATCGAATGTTATCGATTTAACATCTGTCGATTAATTTTTATCCATCTCTTTCGTTTTGTAGTTATGTCAAATTATATTAAAATAGCAGGAAACATAGATTTCATTTGAATGGATTACTTCCAAAATGTTATGAAATGTGCAAACTCAATGTCTATGTACCGAATTTCATCTCTTCAGCTGAAAGTGCTTTAATGTTATGGCATTTACAGACATACAGAGAGACATAATTTCAAAAATGTGGGGGTTAATTTTGTCTCAGGAAGCTAAGAAGTGGATAGTTTCAGTTGAATTTTTTTTTGACGATTGCAATACTTTTCCTTTTAATATTTCCTATATGATAAAGTAAAGATATGATTTTCCCCATTTCAATCTATTGTTTAAGAAGTCTATGATTCTTTATCCAGTGAATGATTATTTATGAAGTGCTGATCGTCCTATTTACAATAAATCTGATAATAAATTTACTGCTTAACTGTTACTTGACAAGAAAAATTAACTGTAGAGCATCCTAAGAAATCAAACCTTGATAGAAAAGCAATTTCGCAACAATTTCCTTAATAACTACATTCTTAAAAGATGATTTTAAAAAGAATGCTACATCTAAAAAACAACAACAAAGAAAACGTATCTGCTCTCATCCTGATGAAAAATCAGAAAAATGACCTGTTGATTATTTTTCAAATAGAAGGAAATTTTTTCTTCTAAAAATATCTCGAAAGTTTTCAATCTGATTAAAACTTTTTTCACTTCAGTTGATTTTTTGAAGTAAAAATGAACATTAAAAACTTAATTTTGGTAATTTATATCTAATTATGTTGATGTGTTCATTTATAATTTCCGCATAAAAAAGTAATAATAAACAAACTTATAATGAAACATAAACCTATTGTAATAAAAGATTTTATCTTTGAAAGAATTATATTGTTACGATTTCGAAGGATTTGTAAATTTCATCGACAGTAGAAATAGACTTTTATTTAGAGTCTTAATTTACAAATACTTACAATTGAAAACCAAAACCAATTCAGTCTTCAGTAGACTGTTTTGATTCAAACTTTCACTCTCACAGAAAAAAAAAATCAAAATGATATTCCGCAAATTGAGTTTTAATATCAGCAAAGCTCAGTAGTTTGATCTCTGTGAAAACGTTGATGCTTATTTTTTACTATTATGGCATGAAAGTATAATAGCAGCTAAATGATTGACGATTATAGCAAAACTTTCATATATTCTCGGAAAATTCCAGAATTTTCTGGAAAATAATAGAAATTCCCCAAAGCGAAGGCACCAAATATATATTGTATGTCTTTCTCCAAACTTGTCTTCACAAATTTCACCAAGAAAATAAAATGCGTTCAATTTACAGAATTTATAATAATATTTTTTTTGTTCTCCAAGACATCTAATAGCTCAGTTTGACAATATGAATAAGGTTATGGATGATTACTGACGGTGACATAATATTATTGTGAGGTTAATAATTCTGCAGTGTGTTATCTTATGAGATTCTATTATGCTTAATATTATTGAGGGCGACTTAAGCATTTCTACAATGCTTAAACATTAGAGAAAAATTAAGAGCATAAACAATTTTTGTCTTAAACTTAGTGCTTCATTAAGCAGATAAATAATATTAAAAACAATTATTTTTGAATAAGTTACATATTTATGAAAACATTAGTCTAATGTTCTGAATTATATAATTGATCTTATATCTAGTCTACTGTATAGAATTGGACGTGTTGTCACAGAAGGAAACTTTTATGTAATGACATTAGAGATGCCATTGAATAATGTAGTATATTCAAAATTTCTTATTTTACTTTATCAAACATTTTACAAGACTTATTTTTTTGACATAAAAATTTCAAATTTTTATTTAAAATCGATATTAATGTGTTCTTTACCAATTTATTTATTTGAGTATTTATTTGAGCTAATAAATACCGTTATTGGCTCAAACCCTAGACAACAATATTACCAATTTTACTAAACAATGTAATAAGATCCTTTATATATATATATATATATATTATATATATATATATTATATATATTATATATTATATATATTATATATATATATATATATATATATATATATATATATAACCAATCTAAAGTAAGAAAAAGTTTGAAAACGAAACTAAAATGAAAACGAAATAAAACAGTTTCGAAATCGCAACTAAAATTTATTACCTATTTAAACTAAAACCAAAAAAGAACTTCATAGTATTTAGAGAGCAATTGCAGCTACTTCTAAAACACAGATGAATTGATACAAAAGTATTAGAATCAAGTTAATAGTAAAAACAAAAATCAAATAAAAATTAAACCAAAAAAATTATAAAAAATATAAAAATATAAAAAAAGAATCCGGCCTGAAGACTTTTTCAAGGGTCACCCTCAGGCAGGGATTTTCCTGCCTGAGGGTGACCCTTGAAAAAGTCTTCAGGTCGGATTTTTTTAAAAATATTTTTTATAATTTTTTTGGTTTAATTTTTATTAAATTTTTGTTTTTCCTATTAACTTGATTCTAATACTTTTGTATATATATATATATATATATATATATATATATATATATATATATATATATATATATATATATATATATATATATATATATATATATATATATATATATATATATATATATATATATATATTTAAGAAGTACAATTTATTTTCTAATACTTTCATTGTTAGAATTTAATATATTTGAATAGAAATGTCTTGGTTAAATTAAAAACAATGTTTAATTTTTTAAATGAGAAATTCTATGCTTTTGAAAAGAATATAAAATATCGATGGATACAATAGAAGTTGAATTTCAATTAACCAATGCTAATTGAATATTCCAGTGTAAAATCATAATAAATAACTTTCCAACAGAAAAAAGTAAATATGTAGCTTTTTAATTTATTTTAAATTGAGAAAAAAAAGAAGCGTGTGCAAAAAATTTCTGAGCTTGAAAAAAAAATTCGATTTTTTTAGTTGAAACATGTATTAAATGGCAGTGGAATTTGAATTAAGAAACTCAATATGTTTTTTCCAATGCCTTTCAGTAATAGCATCTAAGTAAAAAAAAAAATGCATTTTCATCGAAAGTCGTTTTAAATTCTCTGAAATTATCAGCAGTTATCAACATTATTATAAAAAGCTGCACATCCTGTCGAAACTTGATATCGCACTTTCTTCCTAATTTAAAATCTCCTACCAGCCATGCCTGCCCTAGCAAAGTAGCATAATTAACAATTTGCAAAACGCAAACTATCTGATGCATTTTTTATTGATTATTTTTTCACTTCCAATTATTTATTTTTCAAAGTTCAGGGGGGAATTTGTTATTTTTTCTTCTCCTTTTTTTACCTCTAAATTTTCTTTTGATCATTAGTTTTTTGTTGTAGCTGTGTTTTTTTAAAGAATGTGTTGTTTTTTGTGATGTCCCTGAGGTATAACCGAGTATCAGCATTTTGTCTTAATTAAATTAAACTAAGAGCTTTTTATGGCAACATAATTTAACGGTCGTATTTCTTAACTTGCGACGCATCCCTTTTTATGCACACATAGAGCTAAAACTTCTTGTAAATAAAATTGCCTGGTCTTTTTTCCTCACTTTTTTAGTGCTTAATGATGTGTCCCAAAGACTCCCCAGCACACAAGATTAAATTTCTGTACCGTGAAAGAACGCTTCGCGACATAGATTATTTAAGACAATGGAAGATGGAATTTAATTTTGCATAATAAGAGGTATTTTTTTCCGTCATGTGCGCAGATATGCAAACGTAAAATCCCTGCAGCGTCAAGGGTTTAACAGTCCAGAATAATTGAGTTTAGAATATTCGCTTTCAATTAGTAAGCAGAAAAATATTTATTTATATTTTATAAGTATATATATGTTGTTACTTTCTTTATGAAACATGTATAATCTATTTATCTTAAATATATAGAAGTTAATATCTTAGCCTAATAATTATAACATCTAAAGCAAATTGAATATGATGGATATCTAAATATTCAGTGACATTTGTTCACAAATTGACGAATTTTTACAGTATTTTGACGTATTTGTAAAGATAGAAATTTGTTATATTTTTTGAGTCATTTTCTAATGCATTGGAGTTTTGTTGGAGTGGAAAAATTTGTACATTTGCGTGCCCAGTATAAAAATAAAAAAAGAAATAACATCTTATGATTTTAATTATTACTTAATATTTTTTTTTTCATTTTTAATTAGAGTTTAAGCATTCTGTTTGGGAATTTGAAAAAAAAAAAAAAGCTTACCTATCAGAAGTTTTAAACTATATATGTGCTTGATTTATTTAAAATGTAGTTTTTTATTACACCTAAATTAATATAAATATTTAATAACCATATAATTTTCAATCAAAAAGTGTTTTCACCTCAAAGGGGGATTTTGAAAACTTCAAACTTAATTAATGATTGAACTAATAATTATATTAATATATAAAAAAATCCGAAAAAGACATATATTCCGTTAAAGTAAAATTATTTTTAACACAATTTCAACAAAATATCACTATTAGATTTTGTTTTCGTGCAAATAACATGAATGTTTGAATGCTATAAGGTAAGATACATTAAAATTGATGGAAACTTCATAATTTTAATATAGGTAGTAGATACGATCACTGTTTTTATTTAGTTCTCAAATACTCATGTTTGTTTGTTTCTTATGGCACTTGCCACTGACAAGCCCACTGTTACGAAGACAGCGATTTAAGCCTGAGGGGGAACGTCTCTTATTTTTTATAGCAGCGCCAACTAGGGCCAAGAGTACGACTTTGCCACTCACGCATCACTCATTCGCTTGCACAACCCCTTTTTACAGGAGGGCACATTCACACATCTCACAGACAGAACAACCATGCCCAAACCGGGACTCGAACCCGGGACGCCCAGATCACGGGGAAGACGCGCTACCCCTATGCCAGGACGCCGGCAAATACTCATTAATTGTTGCAACAATTAACTAACCCTATTGACATAAATTACCTAACAATATTGTTACGATATTCAGAATATCATACAATATCGTGAAAATATCGTACATTATCTTATGCTAATTGGGAAGACTTATGTTCATATGATTTCAGGGATGAATGACTTGACATGTACATTCTAAAAATATAAAGAGAAAGCTATTACTATTTTTTAAATTTAAAATATAAGAAATTGTAATTTATTGCATTATTTATTTGAAAAAAAAAAAACATATGACATAAATTTAAAATGAATTTTTCTTTTCATAACACCTTAGATATCTATATGTTCTTCAGAATTTAAAATTCGTAATTAACTGCGAATGTAATCTACAATTTAATCTCTTGAGGACAGAAGAATTTTAGATTCGGATAACAAGGTTTTATTTAGAGAGTACTCCATCATTGTAGATTTCTTGCTCAAGCTCATATTGATTTCCCTTTACGAATCCCTTACCATGATTCAAGGGCATATTAATATTGTCACGTAGATGAGGTAAATGTAGTAAGTCCAATAGAAATGAACACACTCAAGATCAACTGAAGAGTTTAATACCAATCTAACCGGTTGGGAAACTACTTATATATAGGTGAAGAACCTTCTAGAATTTGAAGGCCCGCAGAAAATTAGGAATTTACATAAATAACATATTAGAATAATTAACATAAATTTGCATAACTTTGCATATTTAACTTAAGTTTGACATAAAGCAAATTGAAATTAAAAATCAATCTTTGGCAGTTCGTCTCGCTTGTATTCGAACCCGCAACCTTCCGCTCCGCTATGAGATGGGTCGTTCAGCCGACTGAGCCGTCGGCGCTTGGGGGGGTGGGGTGAGGAGCAATTTTCGCTACAATATCAATAAGTTGTTAGGAAAACTAGCTGGAGTGAGCACCCCAAAATTTTTTTGCATACTCTCTAATAAATTTGTTATTCCAGAGAACGCCTTGCATGACATTGGTGTACAATAGTTACGAATAATTAACTTTTGGCGTGAATTCAGCATGTTTACTGAATCTATCGCATCATACTTGGCGAGTTAACCCTTAACTGGGGAGGTGCGGTTTACGAGACCGCATTCCATTTACTCTCACATTAAAATTTTTAATGAATGTATTAGTATGAAAAACTGCCAATATATTTTGCAGAAATTTTTCTTGATATATAAATATGTTTAAGAAATTTTTCAAAATATATTTATATTGAAAAAAGTAAATGCGTTGGAACATACATTTTCTTTTCAAATTACATGTTACAATAAATAATATTCTTGAAAAAGCATATTATTTTTTACTTTTTAAATCATATTTATTTTTACAGCATATGATCTATATAATGTAAAATTCAACAATTATATGAAAAAAAAAATGACAATGCGTAAAATTAACCCTTTTTTTATCGGCTTGTGTTACTTTCATAGCACTGTTTTCTAGGGCATTTTAAACCTACAGGTTAAGAACTAGTATAAAATCAACCTATAAATTCTGTATATATATTTCTTGGTATATTAATATATTTTATACATTTTTCAAAATACATTATCACTAGAAAAATTAATTACGATTGAACATACATATCAAAATCCGTTGAATGCGAACTTTCATCGAAAAACTCTTCTATACAATTATCCTTATCACTAAAACCACTTTCTGCTTCATTTAAAAGTGTCTGAAGCATTGCTTCATAATAGGATCAGTAAACTGGATGATATTTCGGGGCCCAAGTTTTAGCGCCATCTGCTAAGCCTTGTTTATCTCTGGGACACTAACAGGGAGGTGCGGTCTCAGAGACCGCGCTCCAAGAAGTAACTGAATTATTTTAAAAAGCATCTGCTGCAATCGGTTGAAAAAGTGCACATATATTGAAGGTCACGAAAAGTAAGCTACAGGGTCAATCCATTCAATTGAGCTAAAAAATAGAATAGGGGTGACAGAAAATCCATCGCTAGCGCTCTCACAGACTGCACGTCCCCAGTTAAGGGTTAATTGGCACGCGCTAGTACTATGCAAAAATTGAATTTGTGTTTTAGACACATTTTTCCCAACAGATTGAAACAAAAATTTGACATAGAACTGCACTTGTAGTCACAAAATCCCATGACACATTTCATATATTTAAATATTTGAGTTTGCGAATTATTGTGTTTACATATTTCTGAAAGTACAGACCGACAGACAGCCAACACGAAGTTGGATTTGGCTTAAAATTTGGCAAGTATTTACACTATACATGGTAAATCTGTGTACCGAATTTTATATATCTAGCTTTATTCGTTTTGTAGTTATTATGTTAAGTTGTATTCGAATAGCCTGACAGGCGGATTTCCTCTGAACAGATTTTACTCAAAATTTTATAGAAATCTGCAAATTTGTAATAAAGATAGTATACCAAATTTCAATAATTTAGCTGAAATTGTTTTTGAGTTATCTTTGTTACGGACAGACATCTTCCAAAAATGTGTTTCTCGAACTGAGGGAAGCCTTAAACGTGGAGATTCGTCTAAATCTCGAGTTCGAATTTTTGGACGATTACTATACTTTTTCTATACTACGTATACAAGAAAGTAAAAAATGCTACCCTGCTAAATCAGTTTATGTCAACTTTGGGACATTTGGCGAAAGTGTGCCCAACAGTATCATTAAACAAATAATATTTTATCGAGCTATATAAAGAAGTTTACTTATGACGAATATTCCAATAATAATTTCAGTCTTCTGAAGACAGTAAGAATAAAATCATTTTGTATGTCCTGTATAATTTAAACTGGATACTGTGATTCATTTTATGGATATGAAGTGTAACAATCAATGGTCGAATGATATTTTAAAACTAAATCCATTAAATATATACGACAATTTTCAAGCGAAATGTTTTAAAGACAATTTCAGCAAAATGCTCCCATTTGTAAGATATTTTGGCGAGAACATTAATTTAGTTCTTCTTTTAAGTGCTGAAACATATTTTTTTATGAATGCTTTCCATGGTGAAGAAGCTTATGAATCTTATCGAATATAATTCAAAACTAACCCTCGAACAAAGTTTTGTGAAGAAAACAATTCGCATTAAAATGCCATAATCCGTTATCAGAAGCAAACTTAAAGAGGATAAGGCTTTTATAATCAATTTAAGCGACTATTTTCTTACCTTTAATGATATTTCTTTAAACCACAGGCACTTACAGGACGATAAGAATCGCATCCTTGCCAGGAATTTCTTAATTACACCGATAGAACGTCCTAAATTAGTTCATTTACATATAATGGCAGAACATTTGCAGTTTCGAAGACTAAGAGTTCTCCTAATTATTTCATGTAATCACTGTGTTATCTCGTTAATGCCTGTTAAAACTTCGATACACTCCCAAAATAAATGGTGAAAAAATGGTTCATTCCTTTGGTATTTCAGTTATATTGGCTTTTCCATTGATAAAATAATTTTTGTGTTTATTTGCGATACTCATTCAAAAATATGTTGATGGCTGTTAGATTATGTCCTTACAATTGTGCTTTAGAATTACTGTTCCAGAGAAGAACGTTCAAACAAGCAATTTTTATAAGCAATTTAATTCAATAATAAGAGTACATAAAACTCCGTCTCTGAAGAAGTGAACGGCCGAAACTATGTAACAAGTGTTATTTTGTTTATTAATTTATTTTTAACTCCAGATTACAAACAAAAACATTTATTTGGTTGTTGACGGTTGGATTGGACAATGCGTAAGCAGTTAGAAAAAGAATCGTTTTTCATTGGTAATAGAGTTCCCAGTGTTTTTTGATAGCCAATTTTTTTTTCTTTCTGTTTTTGGTTTTTTTTCTTTTTTTGGGACGGAGGTTTAATGATCTAAATTTGTTTAAATTTTGCTTGCATAATAATTTGTGTGTCATATTCAAAATGTAAATTATCAAGTATGGTTTCTGGTATTTCGTTCTAGCTACAGAAAACATTAAAGTAATTCATCGTATTTAAAAGAACATCTTTTTAGAAATATTCGTTAAGTTTGACTGCAATACAACTTGTTGCTCCTGCAATTCATTACCAACACCACTTTATACATACAAAACTATGTTTTAAATAGAAAATACTACATTATATATTTTTAAAAAGTGGTGCCGGCTTTTTGGCATAGGGGTAGCGTGTCTTCCCAATGATCTGGTCGTCCTGGGTTCGAGTCCCGGTTTGGGCATGGTTGTTGTTCTATCTGTGAGATGTGTGAATGTACCCTCCTGTAAAAAGGGGTTGTACAAGCGAATGAGTAATGCGTGAGTAGCAAAGTCGTACTCTTGGCCCTAGTTGACGCTACTATAAAAACAAGAGACGCTCCCCCACCGGCTTAAATCGCTGTCTTCGTAACAGCGTGCTTGTCCATGGCAAGTGCTATAAGAAACAACAGCAACAAAAAACGAGATTATAATCCACATGAAATAAGTTTCATGTAGGTTTTCACAATGATATGAATTCACTACACATATTTTGTTTCTTTAAATGATCCTGTAAAAAAAAAAAAAAAAAAAAAAACCATTGAACTTTTAAAATATATTTAAGCCTTTCAACACTAACCATGCCCAACCGGCCTTGCAAATTCTATACTGGTGTGCCTACTTCTGTTTGAAGCGAGGGGTGCAGGATGAAAAGCGAGGAATCCTTGTTAATAACTCGTTTTAAATTCTACACCCCTAGTATGAAGCATAAAATTTTTAACTATTTATCTATTCTATCTAGGCCTGCTAGGATAAAATTTTCAAGGTCGGTTAGGAAGGTCATCAGTCAAAGGGTTAATCATCTTGATTTGGACTGACAACATATATTTTTAAAATAAGGCGCGTATTTATTTTAGATTTGGAATATATGTCCTCTCCCCAGAACAAGCTGTTACCTTTTTGAAAAGACATAAGATATGAATATCAGAAATAAACTAACGAAAGTAATAGTCGAAAATTTATACACATTGACAGAGTGTTTAAAAAACTGAAGTACGTTTTTGATATAAATATATAATTTACATTAGAAGTTTAGTTTCTTTGTAGTATGATTGTCCATAATGTCTACAAGCATTCAAATTAAAATTAATTACACAATTTTATTTGAAACAACTTATGTTTTCCTACAAAAAGGATTCAGACGAGATGTAGGCTTGAAATAAAATAAAAGCCGAATTTCCTAAAATAATAAATAATTTAAACATAAACACCGAAATGTAAAAATATTATGTTAAATGAAGAATAAAACGAACGAGCTTAGAAAGTTCTTGAGATATTAAAATATTGAAGAATTATTATATAAAAAAAATTAAACAATTTCAAGAATTAAAAAAAAATTCTGATCCTAAAACGCTGAAATCTGCGTTTCCGCGAAAATGAAAATAAAATGCAATTTTTAAATAATGCTAAATGAAAATATTAGCAGATCCTTAAATCACGAACCTTTGCTACAATCCTGCATAAAAATATAAATAAAATTTGAAGTTTGTGATACCGTAAGTGCTTATTGATTAGGAATTCTCAATTTTAAATGTATCATTAAAATCGGAATGAAGCAAATGCTTTAATAAAAAACTGAACTTTCCAAATACAAAATAAAATGATGCAGATTAACAAACAAAAAAGATTCATTGAATCTACACGAGCATTCATAAAAACGTTCGGGTTCTAAATGTAAATTTATATAATATAGGATTATTATTGATAATGCTCATATTGCTTATTCGCAAGCATAAGAAAGGGCAGATGTGTAAGCAGAAATTATCTAGAAGACAAAAATGAATTACCGGGTGGATTCTAGCACAGCCCACATCTTGGCGTCTTTTTGAATTCTCGCCAAACAAGTGGTGATAACGTCGCCAATGTGGCAACCTAGACGGATTTTTTTGTATTTATTTTTATTTTATTTTTTATTATATTTATTTTATTTTATTTTATTTATTTATTATATTTATTTTTTATTATATTTGTTATTATTTCTGACCTTCAAGTATCGTTTTTTAATTGAAAAATAATAATAATAACAAATATTCAATTAGTAAGCCAACTTGGCGAGATTTCAAATAAGTCGCCAAGAGGTGGACCAATCTAAGATTTTACCGAATTACCATAAGTACTCTCCGTGAAACTCTTATATAAAGAGATTATCGAAAATATATATGCTTGAATGAAACATGTCTGTCTCTGTATATTTTGAATTTATATCTACTAAGTGATTTCAAAAAGATTATGAACTGCAACTAGATTCATAGGTATAAACCATGATGGAAAAAATCTGCATATAAAACACTGAAGTACGTGGTACAGAAGTTGCTCTTTTTACTTATTACCGAATGGCAACTGTGAAAGCGTCATGCAAACATTAAATTGCTTCATTAAACGTTTATATAGCTGCACTTAATTTAATTCGTCACATAACTAATTAAAGGAATTGCAAAATGTTGTCAGAAATTTTATGGAAGGAGTTAATTGGGGGTTGTATGTCAAAAAGAATCCGTCCAGTTCCATTCAGCCAGAGAAAAGAAAAGATAAAAGAAATTGACAAATAGAAAATTTAATCGAGCTCAAAAATAGGACTAATCTTGACTAGATAAGTAATAGAGTCTCATATTTTTCAAAACAATTATTTTCCCAAGATTCAAAACATCATTTTTTTAATCATATTAATTTGATTTCTGTATAATTTACCTCTATAATTTTAATAAGATTTTTTTAAAGTTTAATTTGATACACAATCGTTTTTTGAAATGTTGTGAAGGAATTCAAATACATCCATCAAAAAAGTCCTGCATTTTTATCGATTACTAACACCATAATATAATTTTTACTTTCATTTTTATTTTATATATATGCTCTTTTTAATGTGCAGTAAACTAATTCAATTGAATTAATGTTATTATCAAATAAACTCCATATCAATAATTTTGCACTCTAAAAAATCAATAAACTAGACGAATTAGTAAATCTAGACGAAATCAGTAATCTAGCTGGTCGCCAAAGGTGGCTAGTAAACTTAGATAATTTAGGAACGTATTTTCAGTAAAGCGTCATTATTTAAAAGTTAGCGAGATTTATTAATTTAAAATTTGTAAAATACAGCTTTTACTTTTTAGCTGTCATGTCTATTAATATTTTAAATGGATTTCATTTTCTTATTTGAGAGTTTCAAATTAAGTAAGCATTAGGATGGAAAATATTCCTTGTAAATAAATAATACTACTTAAATTTTTAGCCACTTAAAGAAATTAAAATTCCGTTTCTTAAAAAAAAATAATTAAAGACAAACGATCCAGAAAATGAGTTTGAAAAAGCTCTTCGAGAGGCAAAAGCCATGAATTAATCTCAAACGATAACTCAATTATGGTAATTTCAGTGAAAGAATCTCAATTTTAACTTGAACTATACTCTATAGAAACAATGAAATAATTTAAATTCACCGCTTCTTTAATTTCGTGAATTAACCGATTTGTAACGCAGCAAAAAGTCTGGAGTGTTCTTTTAAAAATTAAAGCACAATAATCTCAAAGGAGCATAAGTTAAAGGAAAAAATATTTGATAAGCCAAGATTTTTGATTTAATTCAAAAGGCTCAAAGAATTTTTTGGAAAGGAAATTTTTCTCTCTTTTTATCGTTAAAGCATTTGATAGATTAAATAAAATGTGAGGTTTTGCATTTCAAAAAATTTAAATGGCTTTTAGATGAACTTTAAATTATTTAACGTCAACATTAGTATATTTGTTTTTAATCAATTTCTAATGAGTTTGTGTTAAATTATTCTTTTTTTTTTCTATTACAGAATTGTGATTTTTAAAATAAAACAGAAGAGCAAAAGTTTGCATAAGATTGCATTTTAGAAATAAAAACTAATAAATATAACAATAGAAAACGCGTACTTACAAAATTAATTCACATATTTCAAACAAATTCTGGCACAAAAATATGCTGCATTTCGGTATAATACGTTTTTTCGATTCTGTGTGATTTTAGTAATTCATTGAATCAAGAAACTGCGAGTGAAAAAATCAATTTCGGGATTGTTTTCGTCTTTTACAAATTATTTCTTTATAAAACTGCTATTTCATGAAAAATATTTTTTAAACGATGTATTTTATTAATACTTTATTATTTTTTGAGACATAATGCAATGATAAGATTTCTTATTTTTACTTACAATAATAATTTTTCTCTGTCTTAAATATAATCTCTGCTGATATAATATTTATTTTAAAACTTTTGAATTTCTTGCGATTTAAAGTAATAAAAATACAATCTGAATGAACATTAAATAAAATAATAAAGTATTCGTTTTGCTTTTATTTGTATTTCAAAACATACAATTGCATTTGTTCGTTGGCAAATATTCATTTATTTTTTTGGTGTGAAATGTTTTATTTAAGATTATTAACATATGATTAGCTCTGTTTATTTCTAAAAAATATATATATTATATTAAAATTGTTTTTGTTAAAGACTGTTAATTAAACAAGAACGAACATAGCTTTTTTTCTTAATTGTAGTATTGAGTTTTGCAGATCGTTGTAAAACGCTTAAGTATACTTTTATTCACAGCCAATGCCCCCTCCCTCCAAAAAAAATCTTAATTTTTCAAAAATTGTATTTTTAAAAAATCTAGCATCTTTAAAGGAATAGTTGATTTGAATTAGATAACCTTATCATATTTGTGATGAAAACGCAGTTCGACATGAAAAAAAAACAAAGAAAACTTCATGTAATATGCATTGTGAAAAAGAAATAATGCTTAGAACGATAAATATTAAGTATTTAAAGGTATGAATTCAAAAACAAGACTACTAAAGTTTATTTTGAATCGTCTGTTTTTCAAGTTTTCGAAATTTCAAAAGAATTGAGAATGATTATTCTTTAAGAAACAGAGCATAATTTAAAGATATAATAAAAATAGGGATATTTGATATGAGGAGAAGAATTCCAAAAAACTGCATTGCGGAAAATTATTTTATATTTTTTAATCAAGAATTTTAAATAAATGTGCATTTTTTACGCCTTTAAACATTCTTCAATATAAATAGCTATCGTCATTGTTATTATTATGATAAATAAAATATTTTGCACTTGAGTTATTTATAATAAAAAGTTCCCAATTCAAGGAAAAAAAAGTTTAAAAAATGGCTTTCAAGAAAATATATGCATTAATTTAAAATTTTAAATGAATTTTATATCTTATGGAATTTTGGTTATTAAAAACGTTTCGAGGAAAATTTTATTTTATTTTTAATTAGCTATTGCTTATTCTCATTGCCAAGAAAATCATCGAGAATATGATTTAGAGTAAAATAAAAGAAATTTTGATATATGGCATTGTTTTAAATAACAGTCTAAAAATATAATTTTTTATTGGATGCTTCTTTAATATTACTCCCGATGTTTTCAGAGGCAATTTTACAGGAATGAATTTCACAAATATAATAATGCTGATATTAACAAAATGATGATATTAATTCTATTCTTAAATGGTTAAAATTTTGCACGTACAAAATAATAAATGAATTTCCATAGAGAACAACAGAATTACATTTTCAACTTCATAAAATGTTTAACTGCAACTGGATTTCCTATGTCTAAAAATTATTAAAATAAAGAAAATGGTTAGGATTTTGGAATTTTAAGAAAAATTAGCTAATTTATCTTAATTTTATTCAAGAAAGCAATTTAAATAAGGTTTCATTAATTAAGATAAAATAATGTAATTATTGGAAGCATGAATGAAAATGTGTAGGAAAAATTTACAAGAGAACAGTGAAATTTATCGAATTCAATTTGTGCAAAATAAAGCTATTTTTGTTACGTAAATAAAAGAAGAAATGGTTGAAATTTCGTCTTTTATTAATTAGTCGAATTAAATGAATAATTCGTCGTATTGTTTTCGTTACTCTATTTTCAAATAATAATATTAAAAAGAATAAAAACCAGAAACTCTGTAGAACTTTTAATAATTATTAGGATATAATTACATTTTAAGACATATTTTTATTCAATAAAATGAGTTATTCTCTCTATAAATTCCGAAAATGTGTTTTTTTTCGAGAAATCGGAGATTTACATCGAAAATATTTCTCTAATATCTGGTGGGTGTTAGAAAAGAACGAATACTAATTTATATAAAAGATATAGTTTTATCAATAAATAATTACTTAAATGTTTCTCTTCCAATATTTTCAAACTAAAAGCTTGCATGTAAATAAACGATTTCAATGCATTTCAAACGAGACGCTCATTTTCTTTTTGCAGACAAATATAACTAAACTCAGTCATGGAACTTGATGCTAAAACCGAATAAAAACATTCCATTATTCTTGAACTTTTTGAAATTACCCTGTCACTTATTTTAATTTAATACCAAGTTAATAAATAAAGAGATCTTTTAAAAATATGAAATGAAAGCATTTAGTAAATTTTAGACACACTTTACTTTTCGTCAAATTTGAGAACACACCTAGAAAATCAGCTGGCTCGATTATCAAATATTGTCCTATCGTCATACCAAATCTCTAATTGAAACTTTAGTTTAATTTAGTTGTATGAAAATTTTCCAATGAACCAATTTCAAGAGCTATTTTGAGTCAAAGCCGAGTGACAAAAGCATTAAATAAGGCAACTTTCTCTTTTCAAACAATCAAGAGCTAGAGACCCCAGTTTTGCCAAGTTAGAGACGTCAATTTACAGGACCCTAGTCCCATATATTCTTTTCAGGAATACGTGTCATATATGCATCAGCTACGTACGTTTCTCACACCCTGTGTATCACTTGTGTATTGCTGGAAGTTGAGCTCAAGGGAGGGGTGATGCATATGTACATTTTAAGCTAGAATGATATTTAAAAGCCACTAGATGTCTCCCTGTGTACCTTATTTTTGAAATGAATATAGTTGTAGTATCCTGACCATCGGTTAGCTCTTATTATTCCTCGTTTTGATATTTTATTCATCAGCTGTTGCAAGAAGAGGGGGGGGGGGTAATGTAAATAAACAGAGTTGGATTCTTCAACTTTCCACGTGATAGAAACATTCACACGTTTCTCGTCTCCCTTTATTATGGTATTATTATGGTATTTATTATGGTATGAACACGTTATTTATCTCAGGAAGAAAGTCTCGCTATGAATAAGGCGATTAGTAACACAGATGATAGTGATAATTCATGGTTTAAAGTATTAGAAATCGAGATTTTAAGTGATACTGATATGGTTATTTTATCAGAATCTGAGCTCACTGCGTGCCTGCCTTTTACTTATTTAATATTGTATTTTTGAATTTTTTACTATACATTTTAAAGTTTATTTATATATTTTGTCCATTATAACTTCAGAATGAAGTGGAAAAAAATTAACATAATTGAGGTAAAAATATAACATAGTTGAAGTATTAAGATTATATTTTACTCTAAATTAAAATACAAAGACTACAAAATGCAAATTTTAACATGTATGACAGATGAACTAATAATCTAAATAGGTGCGAAAAATGACGAGTTTAGGACTTAAACTTTATTTTTTGTGATTTTTTTTCAAAGTTTGCCTTAGCGATGCAAAACCACCGTCCTGTGGACTGATTGCTGTAGCGTACGCTCTGTCTCCAGCGACGAGCGTCTAGAATACAGACATCCTGTCTCGAAAGGGATATGCAACACATCTTTGGAATTGGACACTGAGATTTGTTTTCTCATAGATGAGATTGCAATTTTCTAAATATTGCGGTTACATCTGCAGAAACACTTGATAAGAAATTCAAATTGAAATAAATATTATTAAATCCTGATGATAATTGAAAGGTAAAAAATAACGAAATCGAAATAGGGATTGATCTCTGGAACTTACTTTCCCATAACCGGGACCACATAACAACAAGAAATTGTGAGCCAATCTGTAGAAACTCATGATAGCTAATTCAAACAGAAGCAAAAACTATTAAAATCAAATTACAACTGAAAACCAACAATTCAGGTAGTTTTTAATTTGAAAGAAAACACAATAAATACAAATGCGAGAACCTACAAACATTTAAAATTTCATTAGCAATATCATTTCTAAAATATTATATGCTTACCGAACGAACGGATGTTCTAAAACTTTCATAAATGGTTCTTTAAAAGTTAGGTGGTTAAAAGCACAATGTAATATTTAAGAAACGAATTTTGCATATTTTTTGTCATTAAAAAAGAACAGTTCTAAGTTCTGGAACACCTTAAGAATCGCTCTTAAACAAAGTAGTAAATGGCCTTTCCTTGGCAGAGCGGGAATTGCTCTTCCCAAAAGAATGTGATTTATCCAACTGTCTGCCGCAAAGTTTATTACGATCCACCATCTGGCAATTGTATTTTAAGAAGGCGCTTAATCTAAGGATCTAATTTAAGGTTTCTTTGCACGAAGGTGAGTTTTTATGGCTCAACTAAAGCCTCTTCCCGGGAGGTAATTCACTTCTAACTTTTGCCTTACGTGCAATCATGCAAAGTGGAAGAAAGCCAGTCATTTTTATGGACGCTTTAAAGGGGAGGAAGATTTTTAAGGATGCTAATTTTGAGCGATGGGGTATCACTGTTTTCGGAAATAAGTGTTTGATGTAGATTGGAGATAAACACGAACTATTACAAGTATCTTGATAATATATAACATGTTGTTTTATTATTTCGTTGAAGCAGTTTAGTGTACTAATGTTAAGGAAAAGTAGAATTGTTAAAAAGAGATTGTTTTTTTAAAAAAAAGACTTTTACGATTTGGCGCTTTTGGTGAAAGGAAACAGCAACTGCTTCCTGGATTATTAAATTTAGTGTTGATGTTCCAAAATGATTTATTTAATTTTAATTTTTAGGTATGAGAAACTCCGTGAATGCTCTTGAAACAAATTACTGTGGAATTGCATGTTGTATTATGAGAAAAAAATGCATTAATCGAACTCGTTAAAAACTTTGTGATTGCAAATGCATATAACAGAAAAAAATTTTCAAGTTTAAATTGTAATAGTGGCTACCATGATAGAATTTAATAAACGAAATATATTTTTAATCAAATTATTGCTTCCACTGTGGTTCACCTCGTAATTGAGGATGAGAAGCTTTCGCCTCAGGTTGGTTCCCGTCATCCCGGTGGATGCAGAAAAAGGTAGGGGTCGGCTCCTCCCATCCATGATAGAACGTACTTTCCAAGGGAAGGATTGTACCGTGGCCGGTGATGGATCTTAAGACTCAACCACAGTTCCCGCCATTGTTGTTGTTGCAGCGGTCCGGAGATTTAGTTTCTTCTGTTTGTCTTCGGGTGGATCGAAGTAGCCGGTTTAAGGTAATCAAACTATTGAACATAATTGAAGTACTGGTTTATTTTGTAGAATTCATTACATATTGTATTGAAACTAGGCCTAATTAAAATAACTCTTTCAGCCCAATCAAAATAGATTGACAGAAAAATTCATTCAAAACTAAGAAACGTTTTTTTAAAAACTAATTTATTTATTTATTTGCGTGCGCTTGCTCCTTGAAAGTATTTTGCCCGTGACGCTATAAATCTTTCACCTTGTTTCTGCCACTTATAGAATGTTTCTTGGTAGTATATTTCTCGAAATTTGTCAATTACTTCTATATTCGCTTTGTATCTCTCGTTGTCTTCTAGTGATGCTTTATGTGTTTTTGAAATACACTTAAAACAGTTTTTGCAGTGAATTCAGTGGCTATTCAAATACCTATCAAAAACATTCAATCAGTCATGATAATGTAATTTTGTTCATTATGTGCAACATTTGTATGGTATATTAATCGAGGCTTATGCAAAATATTTAGCTCACTCTTCAATCATGCTGGGATTGCAAAAATGACAGCACGCATAGTCACAAAAAAGGGAGTTGTTAAATTTTGGATTCAGGTAATAGAGTATGTTTTAGGGCATTGACTTCTGAATGCTGTGTCTTTCTGCGATAATGAAACCTATTATCCGTTGTCATTATAACAAAACTAGAAACTTCTTGATGCCATCGGTTAGAGTGATTTAAAATTTTTTTTCGCTCTAGTGTTGTATGTAACTCTTATTGTTACTGATGCACTGAACAAAATAATTCTTAGTATATCTATTTACGTATGCTTGTTCTTCCTGCGATGGTGTGGACCGTGGTGGTCTGGTGGTAAAGTCTCGGCTTGTGAGCCGTAGGGCTTCAGGTTCGAGACTCTATTTCATCGAAGAACCGACGTTAAGGGGGTCTGTGCACGATAAGTCCGTCAGGGCCAAATGTCCTCCCGTTGACGTGGTGCGGGGAAAGGGTTGCCAGCTGAGGTGTCATCCTCGTCATCTGGCCGAGGTTCAAAATTACGAGGTCCGTCCTAAAATAGCCCTAGTATTGCTTTAAATGGGACATTAATATATCTAAATAACTAACTAATCCTGCGATTGTGTATGTCGTTATGGGTTGATATTTTTCTGAAATCAGTCCCTTGTCCTGCCCAACTAAAATGTAAGGCTACAAATGAGAGTCGAAGATAGAATCACTTCCGCAGCCTTGAGATCTTCCTAACTAGTCCAATCCCATGATAAATCTATTAAAGCATTAAAAATATTTACAATTAATGCCCCTACACTGGAAGTATTAAATTAATAATATGGTTAATTCCTACCATCCTGGGAACCTTAACAACATTTCATTCTACTTTGGTGGAAGAGGCAATTCAATAGAAGCTCAATAAAATAGACACAAACATGCATAATAAAAACCAGTGTGTAATCTTTGTTATTACTCTATTGTTACTGATGCAGACAGCAAAATATCTCTTGTCGTACTTGACTTATGCCGGTGCTCTCTGTGATTGCGCATGCACATTTATCTTGTTATTTGTTGGCTTAGTGCAGAAGAATCATCCTATAATGGAATTGCTTTTAGAATCTTGGTACAATGCGATTATAAAAATTTACTAACTTTATAAACTGCTGTTCCAAATAGCATAAAATACCAAATATTTTAAAGATATCTTTCCGATATTGCATTCAAATATCAAATAATACCGTTATAGTGTAATATTTTTGCTGATAGGAATGTTTATAAAATCAGTTTAATTTATAAAGCGCAACGTCTTTATTAATGTCTTATTCATGATAAAACAAAAATAGACAAAGGATTCATGCTATAAAAACATTTTATGAGAATAAAAAGCAAGTGTTCAAAGGCGTATTTTTTAATATTTCTGAGCTTTCCCATTAATATTTCATATGCAAGAGAATAATTATAAAGAAAATATCATATGTTAAAATTCTAACATGATGGTTCTCATAAACTTGTTTATTGAGATGTGAAATATTTTAAATAAATACCATTTGTTTCCATTAATTAAATGTATTTTGCAATGTGGCATACGTAATTTCCCGTCTACATGATGGGTAAAGGAAATATTTTTCAATTAATGTATAGAAATATAGAAAGCTTATTTCAATTAGTCACTGGCCCTTTAATAATTAAGATATTCATCGAAATTCAATTGATAAATACCTAGATATGTATTTTTTCAATTTTAGATAATAATAGAGCAATTTCATTAATAATATTCGTTTAATGAAAATGCTAGTAGTTTGAAATATACAACTTAGTTACATGAACAATCTACAATTAATTGTCAGTATTCAAATAAATTTTACGAGCAATTTTTACTAAGTGATGTATAGTAAAAGTTGGAAAAAAAAGACATCTATGACAAAAACATTTCAAGACAAAGACATTTCTATTTTATGAAAAATTAAACTGATTTCTTTCTTTAAAAATTAGGAACATACTATTTATGACTGTATAATATGTTTTTTGGCAAGAAATATTAAGAATATTTTTCATGCTTTCGTATCTTCTCATTTTTCCGAATACAAATGGGTTTCTAAAGAAGATTCATTTCAAAAGAATGGCATTTAATAATAAAACAGTTATTTTCACTTTAGAATAATGTTATAAGTGGACTAAAAAAGGGACAATTAATTGAAATACATAGATATTCAAACAAAACCCATTTCAAATTTATAAGCAACTTCGCTTTATGTGTACAGATAATAGCTGAATATCAGAAAAAAGAACCAATTTCTTTAGCCAGATAATTTTTAATATTAGTAATATTAAAAATTAAAATTGTAGTATTACGGCACTTTTCTTGTAATATCCAAAAATTGTCTTATGACAACTCATTTAATACATCACACTATTTATTAAAATCTTCTAATAATTGTGGTTGCGCTTTGTAGCAAAATAAACTACTTTAATCTGCTGGATCGTGATACTATAATCGCCTGGTTTGAGGGCTAATTCCCATAAAGATTGCTCGTGTTCACATGAAAAATGTATTTTAAAAACAAGTAAAAAGATTTTTGATTGGTATATTGTTGTCAGTTAAAGAAGACGTGCAAGTTTTGGAATTACCATGTCAATAGACTTGAGAAAAATATTAAGAGAATCCTCCTGAATTAGCCTTAGTATAGTTTAAAAAAGAGTATTAATCTAATTTTACCTGGAAGAAAAGGCAAAAGAGATCAAGTGAACTAAGTCGATAATTCTAAAACAAAAGTATCAAGTGACAATATGTTTCAAATGCTTAACTCAAGTTAACAACATAAATATATTCATTTTTATAGAAATGTAGGTTTATTCCGAAAGCTCAGTATATAAAAAATGATGAAAGAGAACATTTAACTAATGATTGCTTCCGTTTGCTTGGCTTACCCATTATTTCATCATTTTCTTTACAACGTGGTATATCTCCTTCTTAGTTCTTGATTTTAATATTGAGATAGGGATGTCAGTAATTTGGGATCTGATAAGGAACTAATTTCCTTTCATAAGTGAAAATAATAATACGCTCCAATAAACTTGAGCAAACGTGAAAATAATTTCATATATCAGTCTTCGAGTGCTTTCATTGTAATGGTTTATCTGAATTTGATTTGTAAAAGATATGAAAATAATTGTATCTTAATTAAAGTCATTTACATATAGTTAGGTACTCATTTTATCTTCAGGAAAAAATGCAGGAAATAGAAAAACATTTTTTTTCAAGGATGTAAAATCTGTAAACTTCAGTTCCATTAAGTCATTTCGTTTTCGTTCAGTTATTTGTACTATTAAGAAAAAAGGTTACGATTCTTTTTAATTATTATATAAAATAATTTAAAAGTTAAATTAATTTTTTGAAATATTTTTTCCTATTGTTCTGCTTGCTGTGTCATTGGATTTTCGTCTTGCTATAAACTTAAAACTTCCATTTGGAAGTATAATATTCAAACATTCAAATTTTTTTAAAAATTGTAATATGAAAAAAGAATTTCATGAAATTATTTAAAAATATTCTAAGAATTGCATAACATACTTTCAAAAAATTGAAATAACTTAGTCCGAATTTTCTTTCACGTCTTTATAATCCTTGAACTGACCACCTGTATCGATTTTCAAAAGTTGAATTTTTTTTTATTTGGTTGAGGTCACGTTCTACAAGCTCTTTTCTCTGCGAGTTGTTCGGTAAAAATGTTCCTTGAATTTGAACCCGAATATTCTTGGCGTCTTTTTATTTATTTCTTCTCTGAATAAAAGAGCAAAACATACGAGAACAGAAAATTTCAAGCATTTCTGACGTTTCTTTTTTCCCCTATTGCTCGACTTACTTTAGGCATTTCAGTTTCAAATGTGGTCGTCTAAAGCAGACCACCGGAGAGTTGAATAACCAGAGGCCACTTCAACTCAAAATGGAAGCAATTTTATTTCTGTTTCAACAAATGTGTTTCAGAGACTCGAAGAATAAAGATCGAATATTTTTAATGTGATTGCACTTCGGTTTGAGAGCTATAAAAGAGGGATAATCAAAAGTATGCATTATGCAGAAGGTTAAAATTGTTATTTGATATGATTTCTCATAAAAAAAAACATTTTAAAGGAATGTTAGGCCTTCTCTTATCAAATATTATCATCTACTCATGGAATTGTTCTCCGATTATTACAAGGCCTTATGCACAATAAATAAAGCATATAAGATATAATTAAAATAACACATTTTTAATGGACTTGAAGCCATATCTAAATTATTTAAATGAAAGTAAATGTGATCAATATTTTCGGCGAACCATTTGTTCGCCAAAATTGACTAGTAATTAGTAAATTGATACTCATACCTAAAAGTAATTATGCACTTTAGTTATCCATTGAAGAGTTATTCAAAAAGTGCATAATATTATTTTAAATTTTAAATTAAATATTTTGTACGTTTTTGGATATGTTTTACAAATATGCATGAAAGAACAAAATCAATATTTTAAACCAATAGTCAAGGGGATAAAAAAAAACTTTAAAAATGATGAGATCGAAAACGTCTGCAATTTATAGTCTCTGCTCTACTTTCAAATGAAATTTCTTGAGTTTCAACACCATTTTAGATGAAATTTATTCACGGAAAAGCTGAGCTCATGGTAATCAGACTCCATGAATCATAAAGATGGCAGGCGGCCAATTTGAATCCGACCATTAATAGTTCCACCGTCAACTAAATTGTATTTTAAAGAGTCGGAACAGTCGCTGGTCTCATGAAAAAGCCATTCAAGCATATTTAATTGTGTTTTCCTTAGATACCCAAGAAACTATTACTTAGAACACGATGCTTAACCATTTGTTGGAAATTCCTTTCAATTCCGAAAGTTCACGTCCATCACAGAGGCTAGGCTAACCTACTTTCAAGAGAAAGTATGGATTCGTCAGAAACTATTGTCTCTGAGAAATAAAATAAATGATCATATATTTTGGGAATATAATTAATCGATTGGTTATTAGAAATAGTCATTCAGCAAAACATTACGTCGTTGAGAAACTCATAGAATCCGTCAAACTATTGGTTAGGTTAAAAACGAATATCTCCTAACTGGTTTAGGGAAAATATATTTGCGATTGAATTTTTAATTCTGAGAAGCGAATATTTGACTGAAATATTATATTTTTATTCCAAAACTGTACAAAAACATTTTTAATGAAATATATGTGATGCATAATTTATGATAAATTAACTTAAAAATAAGTAAGTGATAAAAACGGCACTTTACAGATGAAGCAGATGTTAATTTTTTTATTGCGAAAAGTAAATGACTGTTGGAAACTCGAAGAAGTGAATACGTATTAATATCCTAAATCTTTTTTAATTGATTTGCTAATAATAATTTTAAAAAAAATGTGTACAAAGATAAAGTATATAATAAAGTATTGTAATCTTCAAAAATTTGAAGTCTGTATTTTGATGCATTTGCATTTTTCAATCCTAAAATCATTTTTTGGAATTAAATCTCTGTGTATGGGAACACTATAAAACATAAACGCTTTGAGCTAGATGGATAAAATTTGGTATCCATTTAGCAAACATCGAATCCTTTCAGAAGAAACCTATCTCCCCGGATGTTTTAACTAAAATTAACACTCTATTTGCCAAACGGTGATAGTAGATTGATAGAATTTGACACACGTATTTAGCATCTAAATTTTGGCAAGGTATCAAATTTGAAACTAAATCCATGTGGAAGTAGATCGATTTGAAAGTTTGTATTTTCAGAATTATACAAATGTGGTAATTCAAAAACGCATTTGCTTAAATATATGAAATTTGGCATATGATTTTGTGATTGGAATTGTATTTCTGTGTCAAATTTTAGTTTTCAGTAGATCTGAAAAAGGCGCACAACAGAGATATTTGGTTTTCTGGTATGCGGTGTGTATTAATCTCCTCTAAGTGATTTATCGTCGAAGATCTTAAGTCTAATAGGTTTTTTTTCCTAAGTGTAGTTCGAAAATGACTTTTGGTTAATAACACACTGGTACACACACTGGCAGAGAGTATGAGAAAAAGTTTCTGGGACTTCACATACTTTTTTCCATCGATTTTCTTCCTATTTGTAAACCTGCCAGATTATAATTGAATTTTCAGTCACTTCTTGACGGGCCAGAATCCTGAAATTTTGTACACTTATATATGTCTTAGACATTATACTGTTTTAATATTTTCTAAACACAGTCATCAATAATCATCAATCAAACTAAATTTGAAGACTCAATTAAACTTAATTTTGTAGTCACAATTAAATTAAATTTTAAAGTCACAAATAAAATAAATTTGAATTATATTTATAAAAATGAAACATAAATTAAAGGACAAAAAATAAGTAGAATATAATTAAAAAAATATAATAATAGAAAATTGTAATAAATAAAAAATCTTACTTATTTTTACCCAGGTGACTTTTTATAAAAGTATACTTTTAGAAGTCAGTTGTATTAAATTTACTTATAAATGTGAACATTTGTGTCCTTTGAGTTAATATAATAATAATAATTAACATAAGTTACTAATTAAATACAATTTTAAGTATGGCTTTATTGGATGAGATTTGTATAAGAATATGAATTATGTACAAAAAGAACAATATGTACGGAAACAAGAAAATCAGTATTTTTTTTTTTTTTTTGAATTTTGTATCCTTTTTTCGTCTTTATTTTAATTCTTTTCCGTGAAATTTCCAACGTATTTCCAAAGAATTTCCATGAACAGTATGCAACATATTTTGAGTTATGGTTTTATTTTCCTAATTTTACTTGGAGTTCAATATTTGGACTTTATAAAACTTCGTTCTTTTGCGCACATTCTTGCAAAATACATTTGAATATTTATGTATCTTCAGTCATTGTAATTGGAATGAAATATTTAAATAAAAGTTCTAAATAAAAAATACTTTTTGATATATTTATTCTCAATTATCAACTTAATTTAAAATTGGGAACCTTATTTCAGCAAAGAAATTTGAATTTTAATGAATTTAGAACATTTGTGAAATTGCAATACATTCAACGAACTTTTTTTTAAAGAAAAGAACATAAAAAAGAATTTAATAGTTAATGTTTTCTAATTAAAAACTTTGGTAGCACTGTAGAATAACTAAGTGGACAAGGAATCACTTAGAGATTCAAATATCTCTATTTTTATGCTTAAAAATGTATAATTTAATGCAATTTGAGATTAATAAGATTTTCCAGTTTCTTACTGTAAATCAAATATTTTATATAATTAATCGGATGAAAATCATATGAATTAATATTGAGGGAAAAAGAGGATACTGCTTTGCAGTAGGAAGTGGATTTTGGTGTTTATAGTCTCTTAGAATTAAATGTTAAATGATTGCTAATCAAAATTAATGATTAATGAATGTTTAAGCCATTTCCATAGGAATAGTGATATATTTTCAGTAAATGAATTCGAATTTTCAATATGTTTGGAACTTTAGTTAGATATACAAAATAAATTTTCATAAAGACGTAAATATTAATAGGAAAATGCTACACAATGCTTACTACAGAAAGGTCATAAGAAATTTATTGCTTAAAAAGTACAAAAAGGCAAAGTTCATTTTCGTTATTTTTTAGAAACACTCTTCTCAGACTTTATATGAGTATATTTTCGCTTGAGAAACAAATTGAAATCGTTTTCAGAGCTTATTTTTTAAATACAGGCTTTTCTTATAAATGGATTAGATCTTTTTAAGACAAAAAGATATAAAAACTTCCATTTCAAAGAGAAAATTACATTTAAATTTTTTTTAATTGAATTCAATTTTTATAAATAATGAGTAAGCACACACTTTTAACTCATCTTAATTTTAATCCAAACTAATTTTTAAATGTTTAATAAAATTATTAATATTTTTCTATTGCTTACATTTTGCTCAAATATGGTATGTTCAAATATATTGTTCAAGATATTCTGCATTTTCTTTTATAAGAAACGGACGATCTGTTCATTAAAAAACATTTTACAATTGAGTTTCTTAAAAGAATCTATAAAGTGACGTGAAGAAAGTTATTGTGAAAAAACATCGAAAAATTAATGTTATTTATCAATCAATGTACATTATTTAAAGAGTATCTAAAAATACAAATTATTTTTTAATTCATCAACTACATAATATATTTTTAAATTTTTCTATAATAATTTAAACAAGTAAATTGATAAAATTTGAGAAAGAGGTCTTTTGTTTTATACTTCTTTTTTAGCCAACTTCTGCTAAAATCGTCTTTCAATTTTTTAAAAATTTAATTTTGTAGGAGAATTTTTAATCTATTTTGCATAAAAATTTAATAATATATATCTTTTATTCTATTTTTTTAAGAAATTCATTCCGAATATAGTCGCAAACGAATAACATATAAAATTTTCTACAGTGCAGCTATGCAGTTAAAACTATCATGGAATGCTATGAACAACTTAATTGCTATGAGAATCTTGTTTAGTTTCTTCTTAATACTTTTTTTTTTTTATATAATTCATGAAAAAAATATTAGGCCGCTAATGAGTAAAATATTGATTTAAAACTATTTGAGATAAATACCCCCCTCCCACCCCAAAAAACTGAATCAAAGGTATTTACGATCTTTCAGATTTTTGAAGCTTACGCCAGGATAACTGAAATTTTACAAATTTTAAACAAAACCGCTCTTTGCACATGCGATGTTGGCTGAAAAATTATTTTCAATAATGCTTGGCGTTTTTTTTTCACTTTTTTTATATTATTAAAAGATTTTTTTTTAAATTTGTGTGTTTGGAGCCCTTTAATATACAAACAAGATTTTTTTTTTCATTTTTTGAATTTCGAATTATTTATATGGATTGATAAACTATATTACGCTTTCTAATTTGAGTTTGTCTTGTAAGAGGAGAAAAGAAAACAGGACTCTTCATAAGAGGAGTCCTACCTTTACTTTCTAGATAGGTATGAATTGCATCTAAAGAAAGTACTTCTGGTAAGCAAATGGAATTTTTATCATCAAAATGTACACATTTTTAATCTATTGTTAGAATGCTTTATAAATAACTTAAGATACATTTTATAAATAACTTTATAAGACACATTTTAAATAACTTTATAAGAGGCATTTTATTCCCTATAATGTTTTCTAACTCAAATATACTTAAGATTTATTTCCAAAATATTGAACACAATTAAAAGTTTTGAAATTCTAGTCATAACTTTTCGTTCTCCAAGAAAAAAAATGTAATAGAATAATTATTTTCCTTGAATTCAAACCAAGTTCTATGTTTAAAACCTTTCACAAATGATACGATATTTTAATTGAATCAATTTTATTTTTGTTGCAAAATATTCATAGGCTCGTGTTGCTCCGATACAAAAAAATATTTATAATTATAATAGTAATTATGATTTTCTGCATAGTATCAAATATTTATAATCGAATTTCCAACAAAAAAATCAGAAATTTCTGAAACATAAATAATTAAACAAATTTGTAATTAATTCTTATATTTCTTTCTCTGGAGAAACATATGTATATTTGTATTATGAAACGACGAAATTGAAATTAAATTAAATTTTATTACCTGCAAATCAATGTAGAAATGCATTTTACTTTAAAATATACTTCATTATTAGGATAATTTATTACGAGTAAGTGCCAGTTGTTATCGAGAGAACTCTTTGGTACTGCAATCTCCAAAAATAGATTCGATCTTCCTCTATAAGAGTGTGTTTATCTTCCCAAGCGATGCTGATGTACTCGAAGTGCATCAGCTGATTTTTCAATAACAATTTTTAACGAATATTTCTGTTCCAGAATACAGAACTTGGTAAAACTTGTGTTAAATTTTCCCGAAAAGTTGCTCCGAATCATAATATGTGCTCACAGATGTGATGGTAAATGGCTTTCCTTCATTTTGCCAGGGTTTAAAAGGTCGCGAAAGAACAATTTCCAATTTACGAGCTACAGAAATCTCAGAATATTTATCAAAGTAGAAAACAAGGCATCGAAAAGAAACTACTGTATTAAAGTGTTGTGTACATTTCGCCATAGATACGAATGATGAGCTCAAAGCGATTCTGAAGTTCTACCACTTTAACAGATATAATCAGTGAAGACTATGAATTCCTAACTCTGAACATCCTTAATTCATTTGAATATTTTTTTAAATGGCAGAATCTCAAAGCCACCACTGGTTTTAACTTTTTTATACTAGAAGCATTTCGACTTTTACTACTTTTCGAATACACGTGAAATCATCTTAGAAATGACACATTATTTCAATGTTCTCTTTTTCCGAAAACAAATTATTGTTTCGATTGTATGAAGATTGTCCAAATGAAAAGTGGATATTTGCGATTGCGCCAGAATGATTGCAGCTATAGCAGCGTCACCAAACATGTATATAAAGGGCGATAGGAGGCGTGCACTGCATACGCCGTTCAATAATGAAATCTTTCGTGGTAGAGAAAATTGATAGAAAGTGAAGTGCTATACATGGATGCTCCCATATTGGAACAACGCCAGTAATACAGTTTCTGATTCTTCGATTGCCATGAGTCACTCTTGATTGATTTCCAGAGAACACTATTAATTCGACAGAATTCTTCAGTACTCTGACTAAACAACGGAAAGCAATTAAAAGGAAACGGCCAGGCCTTCTTACACAACAAGTGATCTTTCTCAATGACAATACCCGTTCACATGTTTCCCGTGAATCCCAGACGACCTTGAAAATAATTTCCGTTTGGACGTGTTGGAACACCTACGGTAGAGTCCAAATTTGTCTCCTTGTAACTTCTTCATACTTGGGCTACGCTACTTAAGAGAGCATTATAGGGAACACATTTCCATTCGGACGATGAAGTGAAGGAAGCTGTGCAGGACATTCTCAAAAATCAACCACCATCTTTCTACAGCAGCATAGATAAAGCCTTCTATCTAAACGAGGGAACCTGTGTTAGAAAGCTTATGAAAATTTCTTTTGATTTCCAATAAAGGTATTCTTTTCATTCAACTTGTCCACTTTTCATTTGAACAACTCTTATATAAAAATGTTGACTAGTGTTGCATATATAATAAAGGGGATAAAAGTTATGGAACAAGAGCATATATATATATTCTTGATTAAGTGTTTATTTAAGATGGCTTCTGCACTGGATATTTCTGGGTATATAATGTTAATTACTGGATACGAATAAATAGAATTTAATCAAAGATGGTTGATGAAATTAGATGTATAATTCAAAGTATTTCGAAAAATTGATATTATTTTTCATATTTATTTTCAAAATAACACCCGGTCTTTTACTAAGGAGCTAATATTTTAAAAAGTATAGTTCATTGATAGGCTGCCTAATGATTGATTCATCCACATCCCATACCATTTGACTCAGATATAGTGTCATTCATCTGTTAGGCAAGACCCTAACAGATGAATGGCAATATTTTAAAGGGCAACAAAGGTCAGTGAAGAGCCCATTGGATTAAGGAACTCGGATTAAAGAATACAAGACACATGATGTAGTAAATATATAGCAAGAGAATACAAGGACTAGAATTTGAGAATCTTATTGTTCATTTTAAATGAGTAGGAATTTTATTTTTAATTGCTTATGAATCAAATAAATATATTTAGTGAGTGATACAAAGTAAAGGAATCTTCCATCCATCGACATCAGAATATTATAATGGAGCTGTAACTGACAAAGTATTTTCAAAAACTTTTATCATTTCAAATATATCGATTCCTTAATAATATATAAACTTTTCGAATAAGAAAAGAAATATAAAAGTTTATTATGTAACAAATATTTATTATCTTTTCCTTTCTTACTGTCCATATTTCTTCTTTAAATCCTTTACACAAAATCACTAAAATCTGCAGTGTAATTTTCTTTCGTCTAAAGCTACGATGGAATTAAAGTATATATTTTTTTATTTACTGTTAATAGAAAGTGACAATAGTGAAATGAATATATGCATCATCCCATCTCTTTCATCATATGTGTATTCCGGTTTAACTGTAAGAACACAGTTTTATGAAAACTGCAAATTTAAAGTTTTTAGCCTAACAATTTAACGACGTTTTTATGATCAAAACTAACGTTTTTATTGCTGTGTTTATTAAAGTTTCATCTTCAGCTTTTCGAAAATAATCCAGGAAGCGTCTCGAACTTGGTAAAGGTATAATTTATGCTCACAGTATTTATACCTAGTCCTTTGCTTCTTTCATTTTTGCTTTTTCAGGATTTTTTTATTTTAGAATTTTATGATCCAGATTCACTATACGGTAAAAGCAACACGATATTTTCAACTACCATTGTGACTTTAATATTTAAAGAGAAAGTTAAGAAAATTCAATTTTATAGAAAAGAATTATTCTCGAGGAGGGAAGATATATACAAAATTATAACATGATGTAAACACCAAAAACTATTTTAACACTTTCTAGGGCCGTGGGAAGTATGCTTCCTACCAAATTTATCAATCTTTGTTTGAATTTATGTAGGTTGGCATAAGTTCTGACAAATGTTTTTAGAAAGACAGAAACTTAGATGTTTTAGTTCTTTATTTTACACAAAATGATGTGTCTTGATTTGATACTTAATTATTAATTAACCAAATTAGTTAATTAATCAAATTAAATTTATCTAATAAGCTAAATGAATCCCTTTTCTTATTCTAATTTCAAGCCTAAAAATATTTTAACATAATATGACTAGAAAAAAATGTCCCTTTAATGGGTTAAAGATAGTGAGTCGAAGCTTAGTATTAAGTGTCGCAAAATAAATGTTGGCATGGCTTTATTATAATTCCATTGAAAAGAAAATAGTTATCCAATAATAAAGGTTCTTTCAAACTGCAACACTATTTACAAAATCACAACATAAAGTGAAATACTATAACAAGTTTTTATTAAATAAGACTTGACAAAAAATTTAAAAAAATTGTGATAAGAATATTTTTTTAAATAAATATATATAGGAATTATTATATTTTACACTAATTCCATTTTTTTTATAGATAAATGAAATTTAAATTTTCAGTTTCTTTTTATCATGAAGGAGTTCTTTTTTCATTTTCGCAAAAATTCGTTTGCTTTCAATTAATAAGTAAAGGAAATATTTTTTTTTTGCTTATTTATTACTTTGTAAGAGAACAAAAATGGTGATATTTAATGGTTCAAAATTTGTGGACAGTTTCATTAAGAAATTAAGTGGAAAACGTCTTTAGATTATCGAGCAAAATCTATTCTAAGGATATGCGTATCACGAAGTCCGAATTTCTAAGGTGTGAATTTAAAAATAAAAAGAGCTTAAAGTTTTAATTCAAATATATTTTAAGAATATAAAAAGTTAAGACACTTTTTGTGATTTTAGTTAGATTGCGAAAATACTTATTTTTTCAGTACAAATTCCCCAAACTACCGAAATGAAATTTAACGAAGTAATACCTTAAAAAACTTTCTTAACGAAGAACATATGGTAAAACAAATGAAGTTGGTCATTTTTAATTTCTTTTTCTATTTGTTTATTCAAAAAGCAATATAATAATATTTTAATTTCCGGATTTCAATAATGAATAATACTAGATGTTGATTAATAAGCAGTTATTTTAATATGATATTTAACTGCTTAAAATACAAATTCGATTGAATATTTTGTAATCACATGTTCACTATTTTTATATTTCAAACCAGCAATAAATTCAATATATATATATATATATATATATATATATATATATATATATATATATATTTGTTGCGGAATCCCTTTTTTCCCCTAACAATGAAAGTTAATGTGTATTTTTACTTTAAGTGAATAAAACTAAAGAATGCTGTAATATTCTAAACTGGCCAAATTAGATTATCTCTGTAATCCAATTTCACTGATTACAAGTAATTATCGGTTTATCTTCACTTACTTCTCAGATTGTAGTTAAAGTTTTAATATCGAGTTGGTCATGAAAATTAAAAACTTTTTATGGGATTATTTGAATTATTTTTTTCCTTTCCTTTCTATGTTTTTTTTAAAGGAATTGCATTATTGAAGATAAGTGTCTAATAGGATTAATTACTATAGTCTAATCTTAGAAAATCTTAAGAACGCTTGATATTGGAATTTTTTCCTTACTTTTTTTTCGTACAGAATTATAAACAATTTTCCGAAAGCCAAGGTTTATATCAGAATAGTAAATTTTAATTCTTTGAGTTTCAAGAAGAATACTGTTAAATCATTAAACCAAATTCTAATGTTTTTGTGTTTCATGAAGAATACTGTTAAATCATTAAATCAAATTCTAATATTTTCTTGTGTTTCATGAAGATTTCTGTTAAATAATTAAGCCAAATTCTAATGTTTTTATGTCCATGAAGATTTCTGTAAAACCAAACTCTTATGTTTTTGTGTTTCATGAACATTTTTTTTAAGCCAAACTCTTACGTTTTTGTACTTCATGAAGATTTCTGTTAAATCATTAAACCAAATTCTAATGGTTTCTTTTTGTATTTCATGAAGTATACTGTTAAATCACTAAACCAAATTATAATGTTTTTTTTTGTGTTTCATGAAGAATACTGTTAAATTATTAAACTAATTTCTGATATTTTATTGTGCTTCATGAAGATTTCTGTTAAATGATTAAGCCAAATTCTAATATTTTTGAGTTAAAATTACAAGCATGGAGCATCTATGCATTTTTTGCAAAAAGGAAGAAGAAATCACATACTTCTGTTACTCAATTAATTTCTTTTTATGAGGGGGGGGAGTTAATCGGAATATTTTAACAATCGTCTGATGGTTTTGTAACAATTGATGTTTTGGTATCAAATTTTAGAAAATTACTTTTTACATTTTTTTTACAGTGCTTCGAGTCATATTGATCACATTTATAAACGAACGTTTATTTTTTCTCTAGGATAAAAATATTAGTGTAATTAGTACTGAGATATTCACTATTAATTACATTATCATGTCAATATTTATATTATGCCACTATTAAATTTTGTCACAATAAATTATACTGTATTCACGATTTTTTTTCTACCATGCATTTTTCTTTTATGTAATAAAGGAAAATTTTCTTTGATTTCCTTTTACAAGGAAAAATATGTTGATTTACTAATATAATTTTTATATAATTGAATAGAAATCTGTTGGTACTTTAAATTTATTTATAGATTTTCAAAGCTATTTAAATTAATACATTTTATGAAATAATTTAATTAAAAGATGTTAGTTACGAAGAAAGTGATTCAATGATAGTAAAATAATTTTGATTTTATTAAAAGTATTCAAGTAAGCAATGCATTATAAAAATGTGTTATATTATTTTTCGCTAATGTAAGTACCATCACTGAAAATTATAGTTAAAAATAATTATAGTTATCATTATAATTATAATTATAGTTATCATATATATATATATATATATATATATATATATATATATATATATATATATATATATACTTCAGATTCCCGCTTATTTTTCTCATGTTGGACTCCACATTTGCAATTCCGTCAGATTTCGCTTATAAATTTCAATGGGACATAGGTTAGGATTTTATTTACAATTTTACCAAAATAGAATATAAATAAATAAAAAAAGAGTTCGATCTTCCAGGTACAGTTTATTGATACCTTATACTTATAAATTTTATAAAAACACTTTTCAACTGGTTTGATTAAAATAAATTAATAGAAACAAGCTGTCTAAAAGTTTACTTGAGGTTTTCTAATTATAACTATCCTTTAAGTTATCTTTTTGTTCCGAACTATTTAACTGGGCACATTAACTAATGAATTGCCTTTTGCACTGTTAATTTAAGATTTTAGTGATTGTGCTGTTTTTCTAACTGAATGTAATCGTTATTTGATGTGTTGCTATTCATTTAGAATCAATTTTTTTTTCTGTACACATATCTCTAGAATAATGAATGATTAGACATAGTAAATCAATGAGTTTCCCTTTAGAACAGGGAAAGATAAAAATATATTATTTTTACAGTTCCATGATAAATCACCAAATAATTAAACCTTTGCAATTTTGGCAAATGGCAACTGTCAATTCGGTGCTTGCGATCTTCCAAAATTCCTCCCAAATTCAATGACATTCAGAAAGGCAAAGTAAGTTTTATAAACATTCATTTATGTAAAATAAATATCAAGCATTCATATTATGCAAAAAATAAATAAATAAATAAAAAAAATAAAAAATAAATAAAAAATAAAAATAAATAAGAAATTTTGACTTTTAAAAATTTATTGCGAACTCAAAATATCAAATGGTAAATTACAATAATAGAAAAAAAAATATATTTTATTGATTTTTCCAATTATTATTTTTTATTTTGATAAAAGATATGTAGTTAATAAACTGTTTCGTTGCTATTCCTATTCACTAGAAACAAGGAAAAGGTTTAATTAATTCTAATAAAAGCATGTGAGGCCTTCATTACACAAAATACTTACACGATAAAGAAATGATTCTATGATAGAATGAAAAACTTAATGAAAAAAATGTCTATAAAGGCACATCATCAACATAAAAGTCGAACCCAATCATGTAGCGGAGAAAGCCTGAGATATTTCCCAAAGTATAGTGAAAAAAGGAAAACTCATAAACAAAGCGATAAAAAAAACCCAAGTTTGATCATAAAAACAACGTCAAATTGTTCTACAGAAAACTTAAAAGTTGCCATTTACATAAAGCTGTGCTCTGACGTTTAAACCGAGGTAAAATAAAAGCCTTCAGGCGGTTATTTAATGAGAGAAAAGAAATATGCATTGTCAGATATGAACACGTGATGATATACAAGGGGCGACACACAAAAACGCACTTCAATACTGTCATTTTCTATTAACAATCAATGACTCGTTTTTTGTCTTTCATTCCCAGTAGGCGTTGTTAAAAACATAATAACAAATTTAAAACTAGGGCGTTATGCAAACAGCTAGAAGGAAAAACAGTCTTTTGTATTTGCAACGTTATGTGAATATTCATAATGAAGATATTTTTATTGAATAAAGAACTTTTATTTGCTTTTTCGAAACCAGTAGCATTTTTCTTAAGCGATATTTTTTTTTTTAATTACTAAACTGCACAGCATTTTTTAAAAATAGTGTTTGTATTTACTATTTTTTTATGTATTATTTTTTTCGAAAAGATCTGATAAATATCAGAAGATGTTTCGCCTGGGTTAAAATAAACTCTAATAAGATTATTTATATTGAACTATTAGTTTTGTTTTGATATATTTTTCTAAACAATTTTCATTCAATTTTGAATTAGCTTCGATTTCTAATTATTAAAGAAGTAAAAATTAACTGGGATGGGGTAAAAATATTTATAATTTAAACATTTAATCATCGGAATTTAAGGACAGATTTATTAAAATTGCATTCAAATATAAAATAAAAAAGAATCTAAAAAGTTTCAAACAACTATCATAGTTTACAAAGATTATATCACATATGGAAAATTGATCATTAATTAATTTTGAGTTTATATTATTGATTTAATTTAGATGAATTGATTAATTATTTTTATTTATTTTATTACTTTTAACAATAATAATTAATTATAACACATAATTTTTTTATTGCAATATTAAAATATATTGCATAGATACTACCTATGTAATGTACCTTGTTATTTGCTATCACATCCTCGCAAAAATTGATGTCGATGGAAGTTTCAAAGGATAATTTGTTCTAATTCTAAACTCATTAACCGAATTAATCAACAGAGTTAATGAACTACTATCTCTAATTTCTTCCATTAAATATACCAATAATTTTTGTTGAATCGATTTATCATCATTACAGTTATTTTACCTTTCAATGAAATTTTATAGAACTTTGAATGATAATTTCGAGAATTATAGTGCTTTGAAAAAGGCCATCTCCAATGTTCAATGAGTCTCATGAACTTTCAAAGGCATCTCAGATATTATTGTATGTTTCTCAAAGGTTTTTCAGATCAAAAGAAAATTATCTTATTTCTTAATACGATGAAATAAATACATAAATGACATGGATTTAATATCTGTTATGAATTTTTTTAATATGAATGTGGAAAATAAAGAGCTAAAACATAGTAAACTATCTGCATGAGAACAAAGGTGACAAGCTAAAAAGCTGGAATCAAAAAATTGTGTTCACACCTAAAATAATTTTCAAAATATTCATAAAAGTAAATTTTCCTGCAGTCACCGGCAGTTTTTAAGGGACCATATATTATAATTATTTATACTTCGAGATCTATTTTTCATGAAATATAAGTTTAACAATAATTAGAAATTCGGAGTTGGCTAAATATTAAATTTATTTTCAGATCCAATAGTTTTAATCTAACATTAGTCATAATTGTCTCCAGTCATAATTAGTAGGACAACTCAAGAGCAATATGTTGAAATTTATTTTCAGATTTTCATTGAATAATTTACTCATTCAAAGTTTTGTATAAACAGCAAATCTTAATACTGATGACAGATGCAGTTATGAATAGCACTGAAATTTTATTATAAATATGATTTCTTTTTCATATTCGTTTTTAAATGCAAGTTTTTTAGGTAAACCGTAGACTAACGAGTAGGTAAAGATAATTGCAAGTTGAATTTTCATTACGCTGGAAGGCTTAGAAAAAGGCATTATGTTTAGAAGAATGAAAACTTGCAGTGCCCCCTTCCCTTATATATTGTTGAGGAAATTATTCCTTTAAAATTGACGGGTTCACTGTAGTGGGTGTATGGTGACATAGTCAATAGGACTCAATAATAAATAACGACTTTTATTTACTCGAAGACACATGCGACAAAACACAGCCAAGATGTACACAAAACATAAGAACACTTAGAACAAGCAACAGCCCACAAGAAGTAATCTTCAGTAATAAACAATCACAACACACAAAGCTGTTGACAGAACTCAGCAGGAGGAGGGAATCTGCATTACTATTCACTAAGGTCTCTCCAAACGCCTGCTATTCTCCATTGTCTACTCACTTTAGCAGTACCCAACTGCCGATTTACTACTATACGACTGGATACTCCACATACGACTCGGTGCTGCTTCAATACTTGTTTCCAACACTAGGCGCACAGTATCAATTCTCAATCGACTAGCTCCACTCAATGCTTGTACTTGGCTGGGCTGATTCACTATACAACTCTCTATAGGACGATATGATTGATTACGGCTTGGACTACATGTTTTTATAGCTTCTGGAGCGGGGCACAGAAGATTCTCGATCAATCGAGCATAACCCCTATTGGTTCTATCGCCAAAATTGCAGAAGTTCTAATACAATCCATTTTGTCGCCAAAGTCGTCAAGCCCGAAGTTCATATGACATCCGATTAGCACCCAATAGAGCTCTCCGTAAAACTATCTTTCCTACGACGGAACTAACTGTGCTGAGAAGCAACTTTACAGATTCGTAACAATATTAAATCTCACTGTACAAAGTGAAACTTGCTGAGAAAATCAGAATATAATATCTTAAATTTTAAATATTAAAAATTATAATTATACATAGTAAATAAAAAAATGCATTCACAAGATTATTGAGAGCATTTAAGAAACCTTTATAGATTTTTTTTTATTTATGGAATTCAGTTTTTCAGTAGTTGTTTTGCTTTCGTTAATATACCGAGACCTTATAAAAAATTTGGAAGTATCTTAAACATTTTAGAAGCAATTTTCACTTTTGGTCATCTCAACGTAATTCCTTCCTCAATTAGCCGTTTTCTCATTAACAACTTACATTCCTTTCACGCAAATTTTTTGAAAAGGCAAAAAATAGTACGAATAGTGAGCAATTACGCGGAAAGTAATTGAGTTTTTTCATAACAATCTGCTTAGAGCGTGTTAACGCGTAGCTGTATTGGGTAAAAAAAAGTCTGTTAATTACAGCTATTCGCTTTAAATAAGCTAAGAAAGGGGCTATAATCCAGTTTGGCCAGGTTTAAGACCACAGCATTCTCTTCTAATTTTGTTCATTAAAGAAAATAAGCTTATTTCTCTTTTCTTTAGAATAGTACTTTTCTTTTGGAATTGTATTATTTCTTTAAGTGTATTGTTTTGAGCAAAATGTAAAAGACATGGAATTATAAAATGCGAGAACTTTTATTTATAAATTTATAATTAATATTTGTATCCATATAATTACTTAATTATAATAATTGGTATTAATGCCAGTATTAATGCCGGTATTAATGAACACTAGAAATAAGGATTTTATGATTTCATTTTGTGCAATAAAAAAAGAAAATATTTAGGCATAATATTATTTGATTCCTCTTATTCAAGCGGGAGGTTTTATCCGATAATTTAGTATCTTATATATATTTCATTGATATTAATTTTTATTAAAATAAAAAGAATTTTAATTGTAAATTGAACTGGCACACATTCAATAGCATAAAAATATTACGAAAGACATTTGTATTTTAGCAAAAAAGAATGGAGTTATATCTTTGTATCTAAAATAATTTTAATTTATGTATAATGAATAAAAATGTAAATCATAGATTTTGGCATAGTTATTTAATAGTTTAGTTATAAATTTATTGTAAAGGATTTCTTATATTATTTGTTGTATTTAACAGTCAATGAAATATTTTTCGTTGGTATTATCATGATGTAATTAAAATACAAATTTTTTATATACCGTTTATATTATGGAAAACTTTCGTCATTGTGTTTTCAGATTTATTTCCTAAGTTTTAAATAATATCATTAAATAAAGAGAACTAAATATTTCCCGGTAGAATAGTTAAAACATATCAACTGCATAATTACATTTATAAAGTGGGTCGTAATTTTAAATTCATTTTCCCAATCTTTAAAATATATATTTTTTCATTATTTACACCGTTGTCGCTTTTAAAAATTCATCGTTCATTTTGGTTATATAATATCAATAATTATTATAATTACGGAGTAAGATAAATTTAGATATAAAAACAAATACCTTTTGATGACTTACTTATACATCTACAATGTTCTTTTTTATCTGAAAAAATTATTCAGTTAATAAGTTACTCAATTGCTGTCCTTACTAATAACAAAGGAAGGATTTAATTAAATTTAATGAAATCATGTTGTCTCTTTACTGTCCGAATTCCTATGAAGAAAAGATTCCCTCGAAACTATAAAGAAAAACTTAATAAAACATGTTTATAAATGCATGTCGGTGGCATAATTATTGACCCAATAATGTACGAGATTAAGACATAAGTCCTTCCAAAAATTCTGTGGAGGAAAGAAAGACTCATAAAAAAGGAGTGAAAAAGCCAAGTTTGATCATAAAAACATTGTTAGATTGCTCTACAGAAATTTGAAACCATTTACATAAAGTTGTGCTTTGACCCTTACACCCAAGTAAAATAAACTCCTCAAGGCGGTTATTTAAGGAGAGGAAGAAAATACACATTATTACATGTAGACACGTGATGATAAAGAAGAGCACACAACCTATTGTCATTTTGTATTAAGAGTCAATGACTCATTTTTTCTTTCACTCTCAGTGGGCATTGCTGAAAACTTAATAACAAATTTAAAACTAGTCAGTTTATGTAAGCGGCTTGAGGAAAAAAGAGAAAAAAGAAGATATTCTTTTGTATATTATCATATTTATGTGAATGTTAATAATAAATTTTTTTCCGTAGCAAGGAGAACTTTAAATCGTTTCTCCGATACTAACATCATATTTCTCTAGAAATGAGATTATTGTTGTAATTAGTTAAACTTTGGAAGAGGTTCATTAATCAAATTTTATTATAATATTTTTGTTTATATTCGAACAAACGTTACAAAATGTTTTATTAAAAATATTTTAAATTTCTTTTATAAATATTTATTAATTTAACATGCAACAGCTAAAAGAATTTTAATAGTTTATTTTTAAATTTCTTATTTTTTGAATTTTTAAGTAAAAATACAACTTTAAAGAATCAAAAATTTCTTTAGTTTCTTTTTGGACTGTAAACATATTCGTCTTCATTCATAATTTAATTTCAAATTTAGCAATATTAAAAGAAAACGTAAATAAAAAATGAATAATGAATGTTTATATCAATTCATATGTAAACAAACTTAATATGATTGCAAAATATTAACATTGTTGCAACATAGCTCTCGTTTATTCTTGTTACTTAATTGCCTGGAATTATTGCCTTTAATTTGTTCATTGCCTGACACAAGTAAAGTATAAAAATATATTGCAAGAAAATGATATTATTTTAAATTAAAGCTTAAATTTTAAAATAAGTAAAGAAAAGTGGAAAAAAAACATGTTTGCGATTTCCTAACAAAATTTTATGCCATAATATCAAACTTTTTATAAAGTGGCATGACCAGCTAGTATTCTTTTACGACTTTATTTTCAAGTACGATTGTTACAATGAATTTAAAAAAAAATGTCTTCCACTGTGATCATCTCATCAAATGGTTTTGTTTTAGAGTGGTTCAGTAAATATGGCTCTTGTATCTGAATCTGGTAATTCCAAATATATTCCATACATTTTTTTTAAGATAAGACCAGATCGTGAGAGCATAGAAATATATTACGGATGTTTAGTCTTATTTCTCCTGCTGTGCCTCTTCTAAAATGCATTGCTGCAATATGTGGTTTGCTTACCAGAAAGAGTGAAATTGGTAAGATCCATTATATCTTGATTATTAAGAATAGCATTTCGTATGTATGGAATCCATTGCTTGGAATAAAATGTAGGCAAAATTTGATCAGATTTTTCAATTATGTTCCAGATATCAACGTATCGTTTTAAAGCAACACTTGGGTTATATTGGGATGGTCCTCGTAAATTAAAATCGCTTTCTGATGACGAAGACGACACCTGAGCTGGCACTCCCTCTCATAACTTCTGCACCACATCAGCGGGAGGAGTTTTGTCCCAACGGATTTTACGTGCATCAAAATTGCCTACATAAATGATGTTCGGTGGGATCGGGTCTCGAACCTAAAGCCCTCCGGTTTTGCTATTACTTGGTAAGCAAAGAACGTGAAAGACAACAAAAAAGTGAGTTACCTGAAAAATTTCTGGTATTTGATGAATCTCCCCAAAGAGGAATCATTTTTTTTATTCCTCCTATTTGTTGCTTTTATTTATTAGATTGCATTCTTTAGATGGATTAAGAACACTCCAGAATTCTGCGTTCAGTACTTTTCACTAGGCTAAATTTTTATCTCTCCAAATTCAGAAATTAATTTCTTTGAAAGGTAAGTCTTTTGACCACGATAAATGTAATTCAGTGATTCTGAAATAAATGAATAATTTTCCATCCATAAAGAAAAAACCTAGGGCATTATGGTTGCAAGTTTCGACCTCTCTATCTATGAGCAGATATGAAGCTTTGATTGGAGGTAAGTTTTTCTCGAAAAAACTTACTTGCATAGTTTTACCAAAATGCTTCAACTGATAAAAGTAATGAATATGGTTTAAATATTACATTTAGAAAGGAATGACCTACTACAGATATATTTACTTTTAAAAATTTTAATTGGACAGCTAAAAATAGACATTGAATATTTTTGACAAACAGCGCTTAAGAAAGATAAACATAAATAGCTAGAGTCTTTAATGAAATTAATTATTCAAAAGTCATTTAGCGTATTTTTAAAATTTTGTTATTATGTGTAGATGCTAACCCAGAGAGAGATTGCAAATAATAAATGTAAATAACAGAAAGAAATATCTTGAAGCTGCATCTAGTGTGTCATGTTCAGTCATTATGATTTAAATGAAATACTCATTTAAATTGCTTATTTAGAATAGAAAGAACATGATCAATGGAAAATATACTTCAGTTTTGTATTATTTATTTTACATTTTCCAATATTGAATAAAGAAATGCATTTTGTTGAAAATTTGTTTGAAACGTTTTTCACCAGAAAGATTGAAAAAAGACAATCTAAGCACCAATTCATAATTTTGATAAATTTTATACAGATAGACAAACGAATCTGATTGTCCAAATAGTGCCGGATGTTCCAAAATATTGTTGTGATATTCCTCATGATATTACACAATATTCAAAATATAAAAAAGGCATTATATGAATCTCCTGTATTAATTTTTTTTGTTCGAATTTGTCAGTTGATTTATAAAAATAATGTATTTAGAATTTTTTTTTTTTTATAATTTTGATTTTCTGAGGCAAATCTTTACTTAAAAAGAAATAACATTGCCTGAAAATTTTCAAAATGTTTTTAAATTCTATGTTCTTCAAACATTCAGAAATTTAAAATGTATCGCTTTTCTTATGAATAGAATACCGAGACTAAAATGCTAAAATTAAAGATTTGTGGGAAACAAACACAAAAGAAATAAACAGACAAAAAAAACTGCATACGAATATCATTTGCATAAATTTTTCTCAGTCATGTTCGAGACAATGCTTGAATTGTTTTTGAAATGAGAACAATAAAACAAAAGTATAAAAAAGAGAACATGGTAATAAAAACATCATCAAATTGTTGCACTAGAAAATTGAAGCTGACATTTACTCAAAACAACTGTTATTTACTGTTCGAACTGGGGCACAATTAATGTCTCTAGGCAGTTTTGAAATAAAAGGAAGAAAATTCATAATGCTCATGCTTGATGGCAAACAAACTCACACACATATGAAAAGATAAAAGTATTTTTATGGGAACAGTGAATGACATTGATTTTGTAGAGAAAACTCAAATTGCAAAATTCTATAATTTTTTTCTAAATGTATCAGTAAAAAGTTGTCTTTATACATTATACAGTGAAATAAATCTGTAATATTGCTTCATGTGCATTTAATTTCATAGTAAAGAAGATGGTTTTACAGACATTTCAATGGATGTTGAATCAAGCTAAATATCTTCAATCAGCCTTCGCGACAAACCTGGCAAACATTTGTCGATTAGGCAACGAATTTGGATACATTGGCGATAAAAACGAATATCCTTAAAAAAACACACGGATTTTAACGATATGAAATCTTTCTAGAAACTTACATAATATGTGAAGGAAGCTATATAAGAGGTGGCGCATATACAAAAGGTAAATGTAACTTGAATTCTCTCTATACGGCAACGATCGCGGTTCTAGTTTTCTGAGCTCTATTATTATATTGAGTTGTTGCTTTTCCGTCTGTTTCTTGTTGATTTTTACAAATGATACGTCTGTGCATGCTGCTTGTGTTCTGTTCACTTGTGGAATAAAGCATCATTTCATGTTATCGAGCTTGTTTGTATGCCTATCGTACACAAAGAGGATGGATTTTTTAAAATATTACTAATTAAATAATATAAGAGATAGAAAAAACTAAAAACGAGGTAAACCATTATATTGTTCAAGCCAACAATTTGAAAGTCCAACAACAACAACAATAAAAAAAAAGGAATTACATGATATTGCTTGTTGTTAACAGTGTACGAAGTTTATTGTTTTCGAATTTCTTTAGTTTGTTGAAATCTTAAAAGAAGTGACAATCTAGGTGTATTTGATTCGTTATATCTGATTGCTTCCCCGAGAATGGAGAATTCATTTATTATTGTCTCTTTTCTATCTTTTATATTGTCACTTCTTTTATCTGAATCTGTCTGTCTTGCATCTGTTATTCAAGAAAAAGTTGATTGAACAATTTTATTAGACATGCATTTGTCGTTGAATCTAGCTTAAAAAATTTTTTGGGAACATTTTTCCATTTAGACACGGATTTAGCGTTTTGCCAATTTTCGATTACTTTTCATTCTTGGTGGTATAAAATTCCTGCAATCTGAAATTTAAAATGGATAAGTGTTTTCCTTCCCAATATTTATTATAATTACTTCTTCTATCTAATATTGGGTTTCCATTGTAGAAATCTTGGAGTTTCATCAAAATGTACACATTGTGGAAGTAATTATTTCCAAAATTTTGGAAAGCTCACTTGAAGCATATGAACATGGTACATCTCACACATTTTGAAACTGTCTTGTGACTGCAATTTTTTTTGTTCACATTCTTAAATGTAAAATATAATTTTTTTGAATTTCTTTTATATGTTTTTCTGCTTAAACTATCATATAGTATAGTTTAAGCTACGATGCTAGTAGATATACCTAACAAACTTTAAATACTGATTACAACAAATTAGTCTTTAGAAAAGTTAGCTGCTAACTTTTACAAATCAGCAATTTTTGTAAACTTTTAATTCTTTTAATCTTATATTTATAGAGAGTAAGCAATAGATGGCACTCAAGAAACATAGAACAATTGCAACACAGGCGCTACCGAATAGTTATACATATACAGAAGTTACATAAAAATGTGAGCAACTTATGACAGAGTGAGAGTTGAGACTTTCGTGATATTTGCAGTTTTTGGCAGATTATTCAACTTAAACCGTCGACACATATTGCCCTAGGTGGACATAGAGATTGGCGAAAAAGTATTTGAACACACTTTTAATAACAAAATTTACTGCCTTAAGGGAATTCGTATGCATTACACAAATTTTTCAATGTCTAAATATTTATTTAATTTTTTTATTATTTGTGTGGTGTGTCAATATAGATTAATAAATTTTTGAAAAAGCTCGTCTTTTCAATTTGATTAGGTAACTCTGTTTTTTATTATAATAATAAACTACATAATAAAGATAAGTAAACAGTAATACTAAATGGTGGAATTACTGGTGCACTATATCATCAATTTGTATGTTAAGGAGAATGCCATATATGTCTGTTTCTTTCAATTTTGTTATTCACTCTCTTTACATTCTTCTTCGCGATCAGTAGTGTGCTTTAGTTTCTTAATTTTTCTACTCTGGACTCCAAGTATATATTTTTTCTATGCTTTACCATTGCCTCATTAATTTTCTCTTATTTCATTATCTCCACCAATAAAAATGGAACAAATGTTTTTGATTCTATTATTATGTATAGAACTACTGCCATCTAAACTTTAACATTGCATTTGTTTTATAAACAGCTTCATTCAAAGAACAAATATTGTCATCTTCATTTGTAACTTGTTGGAGTTTTATTAACCAAAGTATCATTTGAATTTTCTGGCATAATATTAAAAACATATAATATAATATTATTGCAATTATATATTAAGAATCTTTGAAATTACGTCACTTACCACTTGTACACTGAAAGATTTATTCCAATTCAGAATTTTGTTGATGAGATTTAAGGTTTGCTTATTTTCAATACTGATAATTTCTTATTCATTGCAGTATCAGGCCTATTAAGATTTATCGGCATAATACTCCAATAATTTATTCTTATCCTCATTATCTATTCATTTATTTGGACAAAACAAGAAACTCTGAGGTTAATTTTTTGATAATTGCGAAAAGTCAAATCTAATGACAGTGAGAAAATATTCAAATATTTCTGATGATTGGATGCATGAGAGGTATTATCAGCTAAATTGATTTTCGCTGATTCAAAATCAGTTCTAACCGGAAGTTATTTGTGAAGATGCAAGTAATTAATGAATGATATTGCAGGATTGTCATAAACATATTTCTGGAAAAAAATAATTTTATAATTTAAATAACTCTTTCATTTTAGCTTGGGACGCTTTTTTGGAATAAAATTTAGCTGTCCAGAAAAAAGTTCCAATGATAACAGAGTTTTAAAAAATTCTTTAAAAGAACTCACAGAATGCTTGATTTTTTTTTCAATTGAAATTACTATTTTACTGTCTTTATATATTATAGAATTCAAATTATTACAATGAGAACAGGAAAAATGTTGCAATTTTTAAATATAATTTTCATATATATACATACACTTTTTATTCTTTTTGCTTTGATTATTAATTAAAAAAGTAAAAAACACTATTTGCTTACTTTTATATCACTTTTTGATGATTGATTCTAAATGCGTCACTATTTATATACCAAACAGTATTTAGTTTTCCTAAAATTAACAACTGAATGCATCCAACTGTTCTAAAAATTAAAAAAAAGAAATATGAAAAATCAAAATGTTAGAAATAATTTTATGATCGTAACCCTGTCTTAATTTTATTAAATTCAGGTAAATGCAAGTTATTTCTTAGAGCTCACATTTTTTGACTTAATAGGATCGTTTTTTAATCACAGGAATGTATTTCGATAGTAGAGGGTCTTTGATAGAGCGGAATTCAACTCTAAGTAGTCTTTTTCTTTTTTGAAAGAAATTGTTTTTTCCATTAAAATGTGAACTAACAATTTCTTGAAAGTTGCTGAACTTACAAATTCAAAAGTGCTTGCAGTGAAAAGCACCGAATAAATATTTAGTTTTTGATTTTTTTTATTGATAGAAGATTGAAGTAAGCTCTAAGAATAAGAGTGAGAATTAGTTCTTTTCCGATTTAGATAATTAAATGATTATGTCAAAATAAAAAATAAAAAACATTTTGTTTTCTAAAATTGTTCTGTTTACTTTTTAAACTTTCCCTTTTTAAACTAACAAATAGAAGTAGCGTGCATTTTCAGTTAATTGGTTTTTTTTTCTCCTTAAAAGAAAGTACAAATTTATTGCCTTTTCTTTAGTTATATTACTAAAAAATAAATCGAGAAAATACGGAAATTGATAATTCATTTCAAAAAAAAAAATATTATTATGCTGTTTTGCTGGAAAAAGGATACTGACATTCAAAAAAAGAATGTGAATTTTTAGGGGTTTCTTTCTTTTTGCATAAATTTTAAAAACATGACATGAAAAGTTTTATAAATTTCGATTTCTGTAATTTTGAGGAAAAAATTGTATTGACGTCAGTATGCATTTGAAGACGAATGAATAAATTATTTTGAAAGTATTCATACATGCCTCTGAAAGATAGAGAAAGAAGTTCTTGTTGTAAAACTTCTTCCTACTCTAAAACCAATTAAATTTTACAAAATTCATTTCAAAGATTTTGCACAGTTATTAAATAGAAAATCGATTACAGTTGTCTAACATATTATGATCAGAAATATAAATTTCTTTCATTTTATTAACATTTTGCTTTACTCATGTTAGCTGAGAATAAAAATATTTAAATAATAGCACAACTTTTCATTGTTTATTGCCTTGTACTGTTGACAATCAGAAGCAACAAGTTTTCGTTTGAGTACCACTTTAATGAAACATATTACTGAAAAATACGCTTAGAAGCTTAAAATGCATATTTTACTTTCATTAAAAATTGAACGTTATCCGTAAACAGAATGGTGTGTATATATATATATATATAATTACTTTTAAAATTATGCATAGGTCATTTATTTTTGTAGAGTAATATTTCCGAAGTTGTCCTGGAAATTAAGGATTAGTTTAGTTTAGTTATATTTACGTTCCGTTGTAAAGCAACACTAGGGCTATTTTGAGACGGCCCTCGTAATTTTGAACAGCGGTCAGATGACGAGGATGACACCTGAGCTGGCACATCACCTCCACGCCACACCACACCAGCGGGAGGACGTTTGGCATGACAGATTTAACGTGCAATAGTTCCCCATATATGGCGGTTCTTCGGTGGAATCGTGTCTCGAACCTGAAACCCTACGGCTCACAAGCCGAGGCCTTACCACAAAGCTACCATGGCCCTCTGGAAATTAAGGAAAACCAAAGTTTTGCTGAACTGCTGAACTTTTAATTTAGAATTCAATTAAAATCTTTAACCATTTAATCTAAAACTTCGAAACTTAAAGCATATATAATCAAGGAGGGAATGTACACTTCGTGGAAATATTTTCGAAACCTTATTTAGAATTTCAATTAAATAAAAATTAAACAAAATTTGACTTTCTACCATAACTTCCAAAAATCGCAAATTCAGCACAAAAATAAAATTGCTGTTATTTTCTTCTGAATTGTGGCAGTTTTTTAAAATTGATTTATTTTTAACAATATATTATACTTTTGCTTTGAGATTGAAAACGGGTTTCATTGTTTCATTTAATATTAAATTGTATGACTTTCTTCCATTATTTAAAGCTAAGAAAGATGAGTTTTATTTAGTTTATAAAATAAATAAAAAAAGTGGTTTGCAATAGCTCAAAATTTATAAGATCAATGTCATTTTTAATAACGCCATGGTGTCATGGTGTTGGGCTTCATTAGTTAAGATTTATGCGTTTTGTGCATTGATTATAAAGCAATTAAAGATAATTAAAATAACATGGCTTTAATGTTTGACAATTAAAAGTAATCATGATCATGGATTTATATCTAAATAATTTATCTGAAATGAAATATAACTAATATCCTTAGCAACTCAACAAGTCACCAAAAACGACTAATCGTTTAAATATTATGAACTCTAAGTTAAACACAAAATAGGTTTAATAGAAAGTAAACACAATCAATATTTCCTGCGAGCATGCAGGTCGTTTTAAACGTCAAGTTGAAAAATAGAACACATAAATTATTATAATGAATTCAATAATTCATTAAATTTGTATTCACCTGAAAAGCGATTTAGGCTATGAAATTCCTTGTATGAACTTTATTTTAAAAAATCATTTTTTCGAATATTGATTGGCAACAAACTAAAAATAATTTCAATTTTAAACTTGAACAATTTCTAAGAATCGGAAAAGCAATGAATTTAATTCTTGAGAAAATGAATCATTTCAAATTCTTCCACTTGTTACTTTCATGCATTGCATTTTTTTTTTGTTGTAGAGTAGATAAATGGAGTTACTTTCAGGTCTTCCACTTGTATAATTCTTTTCGGTGACAATACGTACCCAAATTTCCACAGAATAATTACTCTCTTTTCAACAGCTTGCTTTCGACCTTGATAAATGTTCCAAAATTTTCAGCTGAAGCTCCGATAATCATGGAATTTTCCATCTCCAAATTTTAAATCTATGACAGCATGATGGAAAACCTCAGTCTCTCGTTTGGAAAAAAACACAAAGCTATGATCGAAACATGCTTTCGAGGAAACTTTGCGGCAAGTATTTTTTCCGCGTTCTTCTCCACGACGGCTTAGAAATGATTCACTTTGATTGAAAACCTTAATGGGACCGAATGAAGAGATATGATTCAGGAGTTATACCGGCTGAGAAAATAAACAGACCCAGATTCAGCGAAAATTGAATCTGGTTTTGTGGAATATGTTTTGCACTTTCGGAATTCCTTTCTGAAAATAACTAGTTCTTATTCGGAATAAAAGAGAAATTTTAATAAGAAACGTTTTCAATAAAGAAATAGATTTTAGAGTTCGGATATAGAAATCGAAGTATTGAAAAGCTTCAAGACAATTTTTGAACTACAAATTAGGAATAAATTCATGCGTGTTATATATATATATATATATATATATATATATATATATATATATATATATATATATATATATATATATATATATATATATATGTGTGTGTGTGTGTGTGTGTGTGTGTGTGTGTGTGTGTGTGTGTGTGTGTGTTATTGATAATAATTTCAACAAATGGAGTTCAAAATATTATTCAGTTTTTTTTAAAAATCTATTTGTCTTATTTTTCTTAATAGTATTTCTTAACCAGTTTTTCGCATAGAAAATTGGATCACTTGTCTGCTAAATTATTTATAAATTAATGCATATTTGAAAAAGAAAATGAAGACCGCTATGAATATATTTTTTTTTCAAAAGAAATCATGCAATTTTCAACATTTTACCATGAAAAATATTCTATGAATTTAATAAAATGATTTATCGAAATTTCATTCTATTAATTGATCTTTATAATTCTTATTACACACACTCACACACATATAATATACAATATTGTATATTTATTACTTATACACATCTTATTTACTGAAATTATTTAAAATCATTTTAAAAATGCGAAAAACAGAAGGATGGTTATATATAACAAATAACCATATCGAAATTCTCAAAAGTAACAGTGGAGTATAATTAATAATAAATTTGATGTTGGAAGGGAGTAAAGATTGTGTTTCCTAAACATCTGATATTGTATTGTAGAGAAAAGAAATATGATTTTCACTCTCTCTATATATCATAGAATTTCCAAATTTCAATATTAATTTATATGAGGTATTTCACATTGAAATTTATCGCATTTTCTTTCTTAATTGGCATTTTTATCATTAGTCTTTTAACTATTTCCTTTATATTATTTGAAAAATGTATAAAAAAATTCTATAAATAATTATGTAAAAAGAAATCAAGTTTTTAATAAATTTCTGCTCTGCAAATATTAATCCTTTACTCTAAAAGTATGGGAAAAAGTAAGTTAATTGTAGAATTTTATGAGAAACAAGCAAATGGAGAAATAATAACCTAGTTTGTACAATTTTGAAACCAATTGCATTTAATATTATTTTTTTAATTTAAAATAAAAGGAAAACTGAATTGCCACCACTTTAATATCAAAATTAAAATTTTCTCAAAGATCTTACAACAAATATGATAGAAGCGAATTTGTTTGTAAGGAAAAAAGGAAATAATTTAGATGTATAATTGGGTAAAATGTGACAACAATCCATGTTTCAGTGTGTAATTAAGATTTGAATTAAAATAAAAACTTAATAAATAACATTTGATGTTTGTTAATTCGATACAAGAAATACCGTGATTACAGATTATTAAATATAAAACTAAGATATTGAAGAAAAATATATGAATAGAATTTGGTTTAATGAAAGGTTATCTTTTAAGCAAGATTTTCTATTGAAGAAAAAATTTTTTTTTCAAGCCAAATCATATTATTTAAACATTTGCTAATTTTAATAGTTTCATGTTTGTAAAAGTGGAGTTTTTTTACTGGAATTTTTAAATAATTCTTGATGAGCTAGAGTTTTAAAAGTTTGTATAATTAAATGACCTCATTGACAATATATACTATAACAATATATTTATAAGTTAATTATTATTAAATCAATTGTTGTAATTATAGATTTATTATTACTCGTAGAATAATTTATTAGGGACGATGAATAATAATAATAATAATAAAAAAACTACTCACTCTTAAATAAACTGTATTTTAAAAACTATCATAAGTAAACACTAACTTCATTCCATTTATGGAGGCCAATTCTATCCGGAAAACAGGAAAATGTGCTTTTATTTCGCTTAATTTTAACATGGATTTACTTACAAATCATCGATTTAGTTTAAATTTCTCGTAAGTCGAAATTTTAAGAACATAAAATTTACTTGAATTATAATAGAATTTTTTTAAATTTTTTTTAAAGCACAGAAACTTAGCTCATCGAGCTAATGCTCTTAAGTGAATATTTTACAAATCTTAATTAGTGCCCTAGTGGACATTTTAAACAGTTGTGAATGTTTCCAGAAAAAAAAAATCTGTTTTTGAAACTACATGGTTTTAAACCAAGTTGTGGAAATATAATAATTACGGAAAGAAGTGCATAATATATTTTTTCTTAACTAATGTGTTAGTAAACCTTTTATGGAAATGAAGGAATCTCCATTATACTTAGTAAAATATATAACTAAAGTATAATAGAATTTTTTTTATTTTTTTTAAAGCAGAGAAACTTAGCTCATCGAGCTAATGCTCTTAAGTGAATATTTTACAAATCTTAATTAGTGCCCTAGTGGACATTTTAAACAGTTGTGAATGTTTCCAGAAAAAAAAAATCTGTTTTTGAAACTACATGGTTTTAAACCAAGTTGTGGAAATATAATAATTACGGAAAGAAGTGCATAATATATTTTTTCTTAACTAATGTGTTAGTAAACCTTTTATGGAAATGAAGGAAGCTCCATTATACTTAGTAAAATATATAACTAAAGCAGTATGTTTTGGAGTTTCTTATAACTACTTTTTGGGGGAAAATGCTTTGAAAATATTTTTTTATGTTATGTGTGAAATATAAGTTTTAGTTAAATATTCAGTTTTACTCGCTGGGAACATACTATTAACGATTTTTATAACTTGTAACCATGTTAATTGTTTTAATTTCGATTTTTTTAAAATTCTTTATATAATTATTAAAATTAGAAGAATCTCAAAGATTTCGGGATGTTACTTTCTTCTTAAAATAATAACATTAGCCTTTATTAAATAACATTTATAATTTAATTTTAGTGCAAAACCTTGACTATATAAATTTCTCGTTTTTATTTGAATTTATAAAACATATTTTAGATTAAAAAAAAACTAAACCTTACTTAGCAATGATTAAATTATGATTAATTTAGACTTTCTAATTCATTTTCTGTCAACGGATAAATTATCCTGAACTGAATATGTGATTCATATAGTACACTAAATATGTGATTCATATAGTTCACTGAATGTGTGATTCATATTGTTCACTGAATATGTGATTCATATAGTTCAATGAATATATGATTCATACAGTTCACTGAATATGTGATACATATAATTCACTGAATATGTGATTCATATAGAATTGCATTATTATTAGACCGAATAAAACATAACACACATAAAACGAATTTTGCAGAAATATTATAAATAAAAAAATTATGAAATAATTTTCATTGTGGTACTCTGTAATAAATATTTATGCTAGAACTAATTAAATATTATTTTCTTGGTATTTTCCTTTTCTCAGAACACAAATCTCAAATATAAATTGCAAAAAGCTCCTGAAAAAAAGAAAGAATGGAAAAAAATGAGCAAGCGATTGAAAATGAATACATCTACATACCAATAGCTCCAATTATGTTTAAACCAGAATGCAGATTGTTTCCGAAATGCGAATAAAAAATTGTTAAAACTTTCATAAACAGATGAGTAAAAATCTATTTTCGAAATGTCAAAGAATGAATGTCATAAAAAGTTCATCAGGAAATTCTTTCGGAGACTTTAAAGCCATTTACATGAAAATGTAGCTCTGATGGGTCCTTGAACCCTCGATGAATAGAGAAATTGGGTACAATAAACGCCTCTAGCGTGTTATTTAATGAGTGGAAGGGAACCCCATTATCAGAGGCAGACATTTTGATGCAGAAAGAACAAAACAAATACAAATTCAAAAAGGCTGTCGTCATTTTCTATTAACAGTGAAATATGGTTTTTTTATTTTCTTTTCGAACTGTTTTTGTTCAAAAAGATAATAAGTTCAATAGTTTTTGCTTGCATTCGTGGACAGAACAAAAAAAAAATTAAAAATACTTCAATTTATATTTTATAAAATGTAAAAACATCAGTAATGGCTATTCTGCCTGTATAACCATGATTTGTGAAAAAAAAATATAGAATGTTAGGATTTTATTTTAACAATAAAATGTTACTTTTTAACATTAAAGTTTAAACTGTTTTTAGCAGAGTATAGTTATAGTATTTTTTGCTGACAGTTTTAGCTTTTTTCTTATGTTTATTTGTGAAAAAAATCAAACACATTTAGCGAAATATTTCTATCTTGTAAAATTGTTTCAATCGTTTAGTTTCATACTTACCTATTAATAGATTTTAGTATAACTTAGTTATTTAAGATTTTTTTCAATTGTTTTTCCCGAATCAATAAGATTTTTACATAGTACCATATTCAAATATTTAATTGCCAAAGTTTCTTTACTATCCAATAATATGATGCTTTCAGGATGGATAATATAATGTCAAATTGATTGATCTTGTCTCTCATGTCCATCGTATCAAGTAATTTTTTTTTTCAAATTACGCCCTCTGTGAATTAGAGTTATAGATCATGAGTTCAGAAATTCAATATTTAGATATTTTTTTATACATAAATAACAATTAATTAAGACAAATGTATTTAAACTAGCCTGTGACTTCTACAAATATTCTAGAGGAATTAAGATCTGGAAATGATTTTTGTGCATTATCAGATTCTTGAGACAACCTCTCTGAAAAATTAGAATATTAAAAAGCAAAATAGATGAAAATTAGCATCTGACCAGAAAGATTTTTTTGCATGTGAGCTTTTATTTCAACTTTTTATTCTATATACGATAGAACTTTCTATTTCCTTTGCATCTGCATGGTTCGACATAAAAGTCACATTTCAAGGTTTTTTTTTTTCACAAAAAGAGTTTTGATATGGAAAATCTTTTATTTTTGTGTATAACTTTAAAATAGACAGAAACGTTGCTAAATAATTCAATTGAGGGACGCCGTTTCTTTTCATTATCATGTGAAGGTAGTTAATTTTTGAAAGTTTCTAGTTTTAAAAAAACATTTGCAGCATAAAATTTTAAATCAATTATCTGCTTATGATGAATCTTCAGAATGGAGCCCTACTGATGTACACTAATAATACGCATTAATGATGTGCACTAATAATACGCATTAATGATGTGCACTAATAATACGCATTAATGATGTGCACTAATATTACGCATTAATGATGTGCACTAATAATACGCATTAATGATGTGCACTAATAATACGCATTAATGATGTGCACTAATAATACGCATTAATGATGTGCACGAACAATATATACAAAGTGGTACTAATTTCTAAGTGAGCTCTTCAAAGAAAGCTGCCTCACTTGCTATCCAAGTATGGGAGTAAATAGCATACAGCTAAAGATATGGCAGGGGACAAACTTAAAGAAGTAAAGATCTCTGGAAAAATCAGACTTGCAGTATTTTCACTCACCTACTGTAAATGAGTTCTTGAGAGGAATTGTCGAGTTTGAATTGGTGTGTTATTGCCACACCCAAACAAAAATAAAATAAAAGCTAAAATAAATAATATAAGCTAAAATATTCTTGAATCATTGTGAAAAAAATCATTTATGTTCTTGGACATTATTCTAAATTTTATCCTCGAGTCATTATGAATTCCTATCAAACTTTATGCCAATCCCAAACATAATTTCATTGAGAAAACGTAAAACTTCTTTTTTATATTTCGTGCAGTTTTCAGAGAAAACCAAATACATTACGAGAAAAAATAGCTACAATTTAATGGATTTTGCATAAAAAATTAAAATCTATTGCAGAAATGGTATATTAAGCTTCTTTGATTTCAGGTAACAGAATAATTGTTTGGAGAAACAAAATCTATCAACTAGAATAAATAAATTTCGCACTACAGTATTTAACATATTTAAAAACATATAGTCCACTCTTTGACATACAATGAACCAAAAATATTTTTCTTGCTGTTTTATCTTCTGAATTACAAGAATTTACCTTTCTCTGCTAACTGATTTAAAATACAAATATCAAGAATTTCTAAAAAAAACCCCAGATATATCGTTATTAACAGATATATTCTTGGAAAACAAGATATATCGTTGCAAACAGCAATTTTAGAACAAATTTCAAAAAGTTATTTTTATTTCCAAATATCAGAAGCCCCAAAACGTTTACATTTTTTAAAATTTCAAACAAGCCTTGATTTATAGGAATTTAAACATTAAATGTATCTTTCCTTTTTGGATTAAGTCGATTTTTCTTATTTTAGTCATAAATTAAATTCATGACACTTTCATTGTCTTAGATTCTGTTGTTAACTATATGTAAAGTAAAATGAGGATTTTTTAAATTCTGTTCTTATCTATATAACTCAAATATCTGATACTTTGAATGATATTAAAACGAAACACAATTTCAAAATTATATAAAAAAATACACTCAAAAATAAAAAAAAAGTATAAAAAATTATTTCCATGTATTATTTCCTATGCACCACCGATATTTAGTTGAAGCACGCAATTAAATAAAAATGGAAAATTTATAAGTGTGCTTTTATTATTTCCAATTATCCTATCAATAGCATGAAAAATCAGATATATAAACATATTTTCTCTGTTCAGTACACACATGTTGCTTTCATATTGATTGATTCACTTTTTTCTGTTATGAAGATAATGAACACATAAAACGATAGGAATGTATTAATTCATTTTTTAATTAAACAAGTGTTATTGTATACCATTAATATGAAACTGAAGATAATCTGAAAATAAATATCATACGTGAATTATAAAATGCGAATTGATTTCAAGTTGGGAACTTCAAAAAAATATTTCGAAGCAGAAAAACGAAATTCCAAATCGATTTTCCTCTGAATGCATTGCTTTCATCTAAAACATTTTTTATTAATACCTCTTCTATGTTCAGCATGAGTGCACTAGTTACATCAAAGGAAGGGATTCTCGGAGTACGTGAAGAAAATTTTACAAAACCGAGTATATATCGCCGCTCATCGGGATTTGTTTATTCCCCCTAGTGATACAGAACTTGAAGCATATCTATTTCTTTTCTCGTATTAAAGTTTTCAATCAAAGAGAATAATTTCTTTGTCGAAATGGGGAAGTAGGTGAAAACTTGCATCAAAGTTTTTGAGATATATCTCCTCCAATTCTAATTTCATTCATGTTTATGGTGGGAGTGACTGAAGTTTTCCACCATGTTGTTATGAGTTTAAAATTGCAATTTTTTCAGTTTTTTTTTTCAATTCTCAATTTTTTACTAAAAAAATCCTAATAGTTATAACAATCGAAAACTAAGCATCTATCTCTATAGAGATATTTTTAGCTATTTCATAAAATAGAATGAGACAAGAGGGGATATAAGCAGAGTTATTCTAAAGAGTGGTGTCCATAATAGAGATAAGTAATAAAATGATTCAAAAATATTCATTTTTCCCCCATGTTTTCTAATCTATAAAACTTTTAAACATCATTACTGAATTTCGTTTTTTGTTCAATATGTAATTTTTCTGAAGTTAAAATTCCAAAGCTTGATAATTCAATTTTTTTTTATGCTTTTATAATTCCAAAACTTGATAATACAAAGTTTTTGTAAAGTTATAATCTGAGTTCTGTTTTCTGTTTTGCAAAATGTTCTTATTGAAAAATTTGCCAATCATGGCGACCAAGGATTCATCGGAAATATTGGTACGTTTTATTGAAGAAATTTGCCATGCTTCGTGACCAACTGATTGATCGAGAAGATTGCTTGCATTCAATTTCATTTAAAATTCTCTTGAAAAATGTGATGCATATGGGTTTTTTTTTCAATAAAATATTGTTAAATATCAAATTATGACATTATTTGCCCATACTAATAAACTACCAGTAAGAGAGTGACATAAAAATTGAAGAAATAAAATTATAACAAAATTAAAATCGTATTATTTTAATGTTCTTTTAATAATTAGGTTAATAACTCCTAATAGAAACCAATTCCATGATACTATAATTCTATTAAAAACCTGCTCATTTAATTATCTTCTAATTGCATATCGTCCGTGAGTACATCGTGTTCATGGAGCTTCAGTTTCTGATTCCACATTCAAGTTGCACAGATAATGAACAGAATATTTCTTTCTTAGCCTTGAAAAGCAGAAAAAAAGGGTTAAGTATTTTATGAAACAATTAAAGTAGTTTTAGCAAAAACAAAATATATTGGCGAAAATTATACAGAAAAATATATTTAAAATTCATCACAATTTATAAAAATGTTCAAGACAAATTACTGGTCATACAGAAATATTTTTTGTAATTTTAAAATTTTAATACAGGATGATTATAATTAAAGTATTTTGTGATAAAAATGAATTCGCATCAATTTAAAATTTATATATATATATATATATATATATATATATATAAATACTTTTTATTGTAAAAATAAACTTTTAACCTTTTTCATCATTTATAAAAATTCTAAATTATTTCACTTTTTTTCATTCAATAAAGCTAAGAAAATTTTATTTTACCACATTTTTTTATGAAATATTGGTACAAAGTCCGTTTACATATAAAGCATTCTAAGAAATTATAATCTTTAATTTTTTTATATGCTTATATTTATTTTTTTACTTTCTGCATAATTTATTTCAACTATAAGTCAACTTTATAACAAGAACAGGATAGGGGCTGCTATAGATTTACTGCAATAAAGTAAATTAGTTTTCTTACCTAATTTGGAGTTCAAAATTACTTTGATAACTTTGAATATTTTTAGAAAGAAAGTTAATGCTAAACTATGCATAAGATATTCAATCAACAATCACAGAAATAAATTATAAGTTGTGCATTATGCTTGGAGAACAAAAATATAAAGATAAATGGATATATTCTATGAAAGTAGCATAATTCTAAAATAGTGATATATGAAAAATACAAAAGTATAAATACAAGGACATTACGTTACATACAAAATGTAAGAGTAATAGAAAATAAAATTTTTATATTAGATGTGAGATACTAAGATAAACGCGTAAATCCAGAGCAACGTACGAAATGCAAGAATAAATTAAAGTTATGCATGGCATTTAGCAATAAAGTAAAATATTGCACTTTTATACGAAGTATGTTAGAAAAACGAAAGAAAAAGTTCACAATACGTGAAATTCAAAAAATAGATAAAAAATATTATGAGAAATAGGAAGTGTGGAAGTATAATAGTTAAAAATATTGTTTGAGATCGAAAAGGGTATTAATATATTAAAAAAAAAATTCGTGTTCTGATTCATTCCGTTTAAGTTCAGCTCCATCAAAGTTTAATTTGAAGGAATTGACTTAAATTGAATATTTGAATACTCGATACACATGAGAATCTAGAATGAAATGATAAAACATTATTCCTAGAATCCTTTAACTTATAACTTTATTTTTAATTTAAAAAACACAATTATTTCTATTTTATTTCGATGTAATTATTTTAAACAATGAATGCCTATCAATATTTTTTTCTAAAATGCTCTTTAATGAGCTCCAATTTCCCAAATGAGCAACTTTAAAATATTGATTTACTTGCTGCTATAACGGAATAGGAGCCATTTTTCAATTGTATTCCATGGCTTCGATTCTGCTACATACGCCATATTTAACCGTTGCACAAAGCCATTTACTGTCAAACGGTCTTCCTGTGAGCCGAAACGGCCATTTTATGTCGAACAAAGGGAGCTCAAAGAAAAATCATATGCTTTCCACAACCGACAAATGCCCCTAAACCTCACAAATGAAATACGGTTACGATGGCACAGTAATTTCCTACTATTACGTTTCCCAAAGTTGCACTTTCTGCGGAAGCATTTTGGGCGCGAAAGCACAAAATGGCTGGTTCCGGATCTTAATTTTCCGAAATTAATTTTTCAAATTATGGCTCGATTTTACTGTCTTTGGCTTAATTGAACCGGTACCAGGAGAGGTTTATTTCTGGATATTCTGAAAATCGCCAGTTATTTTCTGATGAAAGCAAAGGATTGGCATGAGATTTGTTGCAAATTCTACAGAATTCTAGAAATATTTACAGTGATATTATATATACATCAATTTTTTTATATTATACATTGTTTATTTTACTTTTGATACTTTGTTTATATTCCTTTGCATGTCATGTATTTTGTTATTTCCATTCCTAAAAATGATTTCATTACATATTTTAATACATAATTCATTATGTAATAAATCATGCATTATTCATTTTGTATTTAATGCATTATGTAATACATTTTGTATTTAATTCATTATATATTTTAATACATAGCACATACCAATATTCTGTAAATAATTTAAAAAAAACTTTTTCATACTATTTTCTGCATTGTTTAGTTGAAAATAAAAATACAGATTGCTAAACCTTTAAAATTTTTTTGTGCTGTTTTACTATAGCGAACGAATAGTGATGTCTTGACAGTAATAAAGGCTGTCCTGCTTTTTTTACAGGAAAGCCTTTATTTATGTGTTTATCCGATATTTAATGCTTAATTTTCCTTTATTGAATATTTTTTTTTCTTTTCTGAAATAACAAAAATAAAATTAGTGCATCTAAGAGTATTTTTTTAAAAATATTGGTTTTTAATTATTCAAAAGCAATATATTTTTTTGTATTTCCTTCATAATTATATTATTTTACTTTACCTGTATTCTACACCGGCGATAAGAAATTATTAAAAATTAATAATAAGATTGGCAGTGATTAGCAGTAGTAAACATGGGATCAAATGTACATAAATATATCGACTACCAATATTAAAGAACGGCTTGGAAAAAAATTAGCGAGTTATTACAGCTTTTCGGCATAGAATAAAAAATGATGCACAAAAAAATCAGGCTCAAGCAGAATTTTTAACAGTTTTTAAATAAATGCACGCTTTAGGTAGCAAAGCTATATTTATTTTTCTTGCAAATTATATAAAAAAATGCATAATAAAACAATTTTTTATGATTGAAAATAACAAAATATAGCAAATAATTTTTATTAACTTTTTTGCTTGAATGTTGGGAATTTTTCAGTTGGAAAATAAAAATATATATTGCTAAGATCAACATTTAAAAAAAAATTTTTTTTTAAACTTACTGCAAAAGAATAGTGATGTTGTGATTGAAATAAGGATTTTTCTTCATATTTTTTGCAAGAAAGCCATTATTTATGTGTTTATCAGATATTTAGTGTTTAATTTTATTTATTTCACTTGAAACATAATTTATTCTTCTTTTGAGATAAGAAAAATAAATTTAATGCGACGAAGAATATTTAAAAAAGTATTATTTATAATTCTTCAAAACCAGTACAGTATTTTGTATTCCATTTGTAATTATTTTATTTCATTTTGCCTTAAATCTATACAGGCAAAATGAAATAGTTTGAAAAATTAATAAGAGTAGTAGTAATGTCGTAACCTTGGGATCTAAGGAATATAAACGCCTTGAACACCAGTATTAAAGTAGGAGAATGGGATAATGGCTCAACTGGCAGAAACATCCAGCAAATCATCTCGAAAGTGTCCTTTAACCCATCATCTTGGAATAGGCTTGGCATTATCTTTGCAACTGGTCACGGCCCTTTCCCTTCATATTTCAAGAGATTCCATATTAAAGGATCTGATCAATGTGGCTGCGGCGAAGTAGGCGATCCCCTTCATTACGCCACTAGTTGCCCTCTCACCATGTCTTTTCATCTCAAAAAACCCATCCACGACCTAGAAAATATCTGGTGGACCAACGTTATGAGAAACAAGATGTCCAAGGTTAAAATTAGAAATCTTGTGCGGTTCCTACAAGAGAACGAGGAATTGATTTCTCCAGACCCAAGCCCAGTATAAATTTTCGTTTCATTTCTTAACCAAGCTCTTCTCCAGAATATATTACCTTCAATAGATTTCATCTACTCATACTCCCCACCGAACACCTCCCTCATCATTATAATATTGTATATAGTTACTTCTTATGTGTATTGATGATATTTTATGTCTTTTTATGTGTATATTGATATTTTATGTCTTTTTTTGTGTATATTGATTTTTTTGTCTTTTTACTTGTATTTCTTTTATCTTAATAAATACTCCCACGTATATCCTTTCAACCGACAGGGAATCCTAGAGATTCCAAGTTCGGGGATATTCTGTGGCGAAAGAAAGAAAGTATTAAAGTAGGATATGGAGACAAAGATTTAAGTAGTTAATAATACAAATGTTTAGTTCAGAATAAAATGAGAGACAAAAAAAATAATACCATGTCAAAGTGCCATTTTTTTCTACGGTTTTTAAATCATTGAACACTTTGGGGAGCAAAACTATATTATGCCCTGGCTGCCAATTTGATACGAGTACAGACTAGAGCATGAAATTACGAAAAAAAAGTGTCTCTTAATTACAGCAGCAGAAATATGCAGCAGAGGGACCATTATCTAGTTTGGCTTGATTTATAAACGAAAGCATTTACTTATTCTTTTGTTCAAAGAAGGTAACTGAGACACTACAATGCTTATTTCTTTACATTTGCATTTATTTCTCTTTTGGCCTTCAATAAATTCCTCAAAGGGCTGAAATGACTTGCATGTAAAAAAAGTTTAGTGAAGAGATTTATCATTCATTTTTTGTGCTGCTGAGGAAACTGTTGATATCTCCATTAGTTGTTATTTAAAAAAATGCATAAAATGAAAATGCTCATGATTTAAACAAGCTTCTATTAAGGTAGGAAAGGTAGCTATATAATTTTTCAAAACCAGAGGGTAGAGATTTTGTTTTACTACTACTCTAAATTGGAGGTTCTAATGGTAAGATCTCGGTTTTGGGAAGGAGGGTTCCTGATCCGAGATCCAATTCCACATTTGAATTTTTGTGCAAGTGGACAAGGATAAGGACTAAAAGCCCCCCCCTTCCCTCTTGCATGCTTAGAAACCTGGATAGGAAAGTTCCAGCTCTGGCACCGGCCCATCCGACCGCGGTTCATATTTACGAGGTCTATTTTAAAATAGCGCTACTGGTCTTTCTAAAACCGACTGTATGTAGAGGACTTGATGTAGACAAGAATTTTGTAAAGAAAAATTACTGCTTTAAGTTTCTTCTTTTATGATTACAATTCCAATTTACGATTTTCTGTCTATATTAATATTTGTCAATAAGACGCTATTTGATTAAAATAGTGTTAAAAAAAGGAAATTCTATGCGAAAAATAAATAATTATGCTTCTCAATAATTTTCGGAAAACTGATGAGTCTATTTACGTTAACGTTTTGCTTTGAGGCAAGGATTAATCTATTTTATGTTTTTGAATGAGATTGTATATCTATAAATAGTATATAATCAGCTTTGCAAAAAAAAATTCAGATAAATATAGGAAATATTAAAGAATTTAAAATTAAATATGATATTATATTTAATCTTATAAAACATTTAAAAAATTGGTCGAACCTCATTCTTCCAAATTTTATGCATATTTTTCCATTTAAAATTTGTTATGCTTTTTTCCTTTATTACAATTAAAGAGATATTTTACAGGAAAAGAGTTTGTAGAATGTGAAAAAATATTTATTTGTTCCCAATATTAACATAATTAAGTGATAAAAAAATGAAATCATGATGAAACTTTTCAAGTAAAACAAAGTAACATTTTTTAAGATTCCATTATGATTTGACTTTAATGTACAAAAAAAATTAATGTTAATGTGCAGAAAACAATTTAATATCACGAAGCAGAGTTAAAAACAGCTCTGAAAATGATGTAATTTAATATTTACAGAGTTGAAATTCCACTTGATTTACTAAAATTCTAATATAATAACTAAAGTAGAAATATTTCTTGATTATAATTTCACGCAGAAATGTTTTAATTGGAAATTAATGCCCTCATTGATTGAGAAAGCTTCAGTGTTAAATTTTTTCTAAGATACCGGCTTATTAACTAGACCATCTAACTTTTAATTCCCTTTCTGATTAGAAAAGAAGTTATCCTTACATTGTTTTATTAAAAATAATTTTAAACAATGACTCATATTCAAGATTTTCTCTTAAAATATTCAATCAGTATACTTACATGTGCAAAAATAGAAATTTTAGATTATTTTATTATTTTACTTTATAATAGAGAAATCACAGTATAAAAATAATACCCAATAGTTCCAATTTTTTAAATTCATGATATTTAATCTATAGAAACTACTTAGCTTCAAACGTCGTGCGATTCAAAACGAAACTTTAATGACAAAGACTGTATCGTAATTAGTGTTAGGTGCATTTGTTGTGACTCCAATTATTGCAACGTTTTAGAAAAATAATTTTATTTACATTTTAACTGAAGAAATTAAACATTCGATTTTTACTACGAGCTTCACCGAGGCAGTGTGCACGAGAGTGTTCCGAAGAGAAGGAGAGAGAATAGCTTTTTTTAGAAGCATATCCGGATGATGAGCAGCGCGACAATTACATCCTAGACGGAGGCTGTAATTTACAGATGTCTGATATGATTTATGATAGATATATAAGATTTATGATAAGTATATATGATTTATGCATTTAGCTTATTCATATTCTTCTGATTTTTAAGATACATCCAACCTCACTATTAATGTATCCCCATTATTCCTTTGGTTAGAGTTATCTAAATATTAGGATTTTCAACGTTGTAAGTGTTCTTAGTTTCCAGTTTTAATTTTCTAAGTTATAATTTTGATCATTCTTTTAACTAAAAGTAACTAGTTGGTGTGGAAGCTTGGAGAGGGGGTGGGTGCCGGCTCAGGCGTCTTCCTCGCCATCTGATCACAGTTCAAAATCACGAGGTCCGTCCCAAAATAGTCCTAGTGTTGCTTTAAAAAAGGGACGTTAATATAACTAAACTAACTTAACTTGAAGTAATTACTTATTTTTTTCCCTGGAATATCTTGAGATTAGTCTTTTTTTCGAACAATTTGATTGGTATGACAATTGTGAGAATTAGGAAATCTCTGGTAAGCCTATTGACAATATGTTGTGCAACATATATTACAAGTCATGTATTTTTTGTTTTAATATTATTTATTTATCTCTCAAGATATAATATATAATTTTGTAGGAATAAAAGAAAATAAATAATGTTTATTTTCTTTTTTATCGCAACTATATCATAATTCATTTTCCCACTATATAAGGGCAGATTATTCAAGTGATAAATAATGAATGGTATTCGAAGGGAAATGAATAGATTTTACAAAGAGCTTTGGTTCTAATTCATGCAAGTTGGTGACAAGTTTTGTGTGAGTAAAATCTCATGTGTTTAGGATTATCCAATGGAATGAATTATTGGGTTATTATGATTGTTTTTTTCAGTAATGAAAGTTTTATATGCATTTTACAAAAAAATTTAAGGAATAACAAATTATCAGTAAGTGGAAAGCTCAGTGCATCATTATATTTTATTTATTAATTGTATTTGATTGGTACGCATAATTATGATGAATAATTTGAAACTGATCACTGATTTGCACTGGCAGATCAAAATTGGGCAACGCAAATCTTCATAAACTTTGAATTCGGAATAATGAACATATATATTTAAGGAAAATCCAAGATTAAATTGACAGTTCCCGTTAAGAAAAACGGAATAAAATTCACGTAAGACGTATTAATTCTAAATGTAATTTCAATTTTATTACGAATAAAATTTTCGTTTAGTTGAAAAAAGGGCTAAACGCACATTGGCCATTATCAGTCGCCATAAATTATAAGATGGCAACCAGCCAATCCGAATCCTCCATTAACTGAAGCTCCGTCATCGAAATTGTTCTTGAAAGAGTCAGCACAATTCCCAGCCTCATAAAAAAAAGCTATACTCGCATACTTAATCATGTTTTCCTGATGTTCCAAGGGGACTATTACTTAAAACACGATGTTTAACCATTTCTAGGTTGTCCTCGTGAACAAATCACTTCTATCATTATCGATGCTTGGATAACCTACTTTCACTACAGACAGTGTCCTTTCCAATGTCTGGTCCTTAATCTCTTCGTTGATTGGTGCTATTCTCGGAATAAAGGAAATAAATGGAAGTTAGTCAAAAATAGCAACAACTGGACGATAACAGAAGTTACTTGAAAAATTTACTCTTTTAGGTATCTTGACTAGGAAAAAAGGATGCTGACTATGTTTATGTTTTTTTTTTATTGAATAAAGCTTCTGAAAAATAATTTTCAATTAAAAGCACATAATCTGTAAGATAGATAGATGGACTTGCTCAGTTTTTATTTGTAATTTCTTTCGCGTTTCCGCACAGAAAAATTTTCAAGCATAAAATTAAATACTATGTCAATAATATTTTGTTTAAATTAAAAACCTTAAATAATATTGAATTATTGAAAATGCTGTACCTCATCATCAGGCAAATGGTTCAAATTCTATGATGTAAGGAATATTTATGGAGTATCAGTGGAAAAAATATCCTTTAAGTTCTTTGATTCTTGGAAATAAATATGTTAAAAAAATAACTGATTGTTCATTTCAGTTTTTGGTACATACCATTATTTTAATTCTATTTAAAAGTGATTTGAAAATTATCCCTTTATAAATAGCATACAACTCGTACCATCTGCTTTTTAAAATTTACTGAATGTTTTCAAAATATCTAGGTAGAAAATCATTGTTTATACAAATGAATTATCGAAGTGCTTTTCCTGTTTATTACATAGGGATGTAAGCATAGTTCATTTATTTGATTAGAATATAAATTTCTTAGATCTCCTAATGATGAAAGTCCTTGTATAGTGAGAATCATTTTGTTGCTGAAATTCCTTATTTCTCTGAGTAAGGGATATATAATCCAAAGTTATTTAATATTTTTGGGGCCCATGTCTGCAGCATGATTAAAATTCGGAATTGTGAACTATTTAATGATAGTAATTCTAATCATGAGTTATATATGCTAATGTTACTTTCAGATTTTGAAAACATAAAAAATTGTTCTAGACTTTTAAAACTTCACTTTGACAGATGTTTAAACCTTTTCCATTCGCAAAAAGATATAAAGTTCAATGAGCGAATGGAATCCAAATGGTTCATAAAACTAGGTTATTCCTGAACTTGTAATGATTTAAAATTAGCCTCTGATAGTGAAAGGACGTTGAAGTATCTCTAAAATAACTTTTCTATTTTGGGGCATCTGTAGTTAAAAGTAATAAATGTAATGGAACCAAAGGCTATGGAAAGTAAGGGAGACAAATTTCGCAAAATTTTAATTCATAAAATTTGTTCATAGGAGATAATTTGGAATTATTAGTACTAAAATGAGTTAATAATTCACACGAATGCATTGGAAATGGATTATGCAGAATTTTATTAATGTTCCAGTTATAACAAATGCATATACATATTTGTGAATGTAAATGTAAAGGTAAAACGCAAATAATAATAATTTTTTGTTTAGCAACATTATGGTTTTCAGGATGACGTGCAACATTTTCATTCTACTGTAGCTCTTATTTGTATGATAAAATCGTTTACTCTTGGCACATTTCTTTGTTTGAAATTGTTGCAGAGAATTGAAACACGTTATTGTTTCTCTTCGATTATCGACGATTTTTTGTAGTACCATTTGCATGATATCAAAGATATTTTCATTGAAATATAGCCGAAATCGACCATTCATGAAAAATATCTTTTTACAGAAATATGTGTTTTGATGTAAAGAGAATTATCCATTTCTATTTTTTTAAGAATAGAATTTAATTAAAAATTAATCGTTTTTAAGATAAATAATCTATTTTTACGGATATTGCGCAAGAAAATTGAACGTTTTGTTGAAAAATAGTTTAGTGCAATGGATTAGTTATAGATGACAAAAAGGCTACATTAAACATCTGGATTTGCCTGATTAAAGAAATGATTGAAAACTAATTGTGAAAAATTCAAAATATTTGAAAAAAATTCACTTGCATTTATATTTTCAAAAGAAAAAAGATCATGTTTACTTGCAAATTATCAAGTAGGTTTGGGATGTTATACTTTGTAATAAGAAATGGTCTGAAAAAAAGAAGAGGGAAAGAAAACAAAAACATAATAACGCTTTCTTCAAGGAGAAAAAATACTCTGCAAGAAAGTTAGAATAAAACTATTTCGTAATTAAAGGCAAATACATAACAAGAATAAGTTTTCATTTACAAGAATAAGGAATAAAAAGAAACCGATATTTCAATTAATAAACAAGATTTACTCAAAAACTATTAATGAATCTTTTATTATTAAAAAAAAGCTTAATACAATTTAGCATGAATTTATTCATAAACCCTTTTTGAAATATAACAATTCTTAGATTCTGTTGTCACTCTTTATATAAACTGCAAAGAAAATTTTGCGTATTACTGCTTATGCAGTTCTCATCATGTGCCATTAAAATGACAAATTAAATAAAATAACAATAATTAAAAAAATGTCGAATAACAAAACAAAAAAAAACATAAACGAATTTAAAAATAGTAATTAATAATAAGTTTGATAAATGAATCTAAATATTCATTTTCCATGTATAAACTGAGGAAATACGAATTAAATTCACACTGGAAGTCTAGATATATTTTGAAAGTAAGAAAAATATTCCAAACCAGTTATCTCCAAAACGCATTGCTTTTATTCAAAACATTTCTTATTAATACTTTTGTTAGGCTCAGCGAAAGTACTAGTTATTTCCGGAGGAACAAATTCTCGAAACGCAAAAGGAAAAAAAATCACCAAACAGGTTAGAATCTTCGTTCATCTCGATTTGTTTTCTCCCACGTGATATAGTACTTGAATATTCGTTCCTTTTCCCGCATTAGAGTTTTCAATCAAAGTGAATCATTTCTTTGCCAGAATGAGGAAGTAGGTGGAAACTTTCATCAAAGTTTCTGAGAAACACATACTTAGATCATAACTTCATGTCTGCACATGGCGAAGGAGATAGCTGAGGTTTTCCATCATATTGCCAAGGGTCTGATATCTGAAATGTAAAAAAAAAATTCCAATTATCGAAGGTTCACAAGAAAATTCCAAAGATTTATCGCTTCTCGGCCTCAAAAACAATCCACTAATGTACTGCGTGTGAGTTAACCTTGTCACATACAAGTATCATGCAATTTGAAGGAATATTCAGGTCATTATAGTTTGTTCTTTCATTAAAAAAATACAATCAGGAAATTGAAAAAGTAAACTAATTCCTGATACTTTTTAATTGATTTCCTGCTACTTTTTCGAGTATGCTGATTAGTAAAATTTCAAATTATCGTGCCTGGGACCAATGAAAACTTATCACAACTGCAGAATTTTAAGTATATCATAGACATATTTAATTTTGGGTATTTCATATAAGTTTTGATTGATACGTATTATGAATTTATAATCAAAACTTTTCTTGTGTGATTCATTTCATCGAATGCGCCTAAATGTGAATTATTTTTATAAATATAATTAGGAACTTGAACTCATTTATAAAATTAATTCCTAGAATTGAACCTTAAATTTTATTGAGAATCATACAACAGAATAATGCAATTATGTTCCTGAATTTGAAAAACATATTTTTGGCATTATGCTTTTCTGTCTTTGAACGGAATAACTCAAAAACGCTCTAAGCTAGATGGATGAAAACTGGTAAATGGATTTTAGAGGAATATGAAATTTAGAACATAGAGAGAAAATCTATTTGTCCGACTGCCTGAATATATTTTAATACGATAGTTACAAAAGAAAGGGAGTTCACTTTTTAAAAAAAAGTACACAGGTTTTGCATTTGTAATATAAATTATTATAAAATTATGAACTAAATCAGTGGAAGGTTGATTATTTGTTCGCATATACTTTCGCATGCATACACACGAAATAGATATTTCGTATCATCTAATATCAATGAAATTCAACATGCGATCTTACCACTACTTCAGCAAATCCTCGTCAAACTCTAGTTTCAATCAGTTGGAAAGAGGATGCCCAAAATATTGTTACAGATCTGTAAGGTTGCTTCCCAGCATGGTTAGTTCTATCACTGGAAAGACCGTTTTACGATTAGGTGAGCTGACTGAGCGGGTGCTAAGTCAGTGATCCCAGAGCTTGGTGACGCACTTGGCGATTTTGGCGATAAAATAGATAATACTGGAATCTTCCAGAATTTTAGCAATTGAGCCAATCGGAACCGACATACGCCTGATTGGTCCAGAATCTTCTCTGTCCGCCTCCCCGGAATTATAAAAGGTCGGAAGTCTCAAGCTGCAGTCAATCGTGAAACGAGGCGTGTATCGAGTCGAGAGGATAACGAAGCAACGGCGGAATAGTTGGATAAATTCGGCGAAGAGCAAGCAAGCATTGCGTGCATCTCAGGCGATTGCTAAATTGAGATGTGTGCCGAATTTATTGCGGAAACAGCATCGATTCGTGTGTGGAGTAGCTAGTCATGTAGTAGTGAGTTGGCAGTTGGATACAGCTAAAGCGAGGAGACAGTGTTGAATTGCAGATGTTTGGAGAAACCGTAGAGTGAAGCTATGTAGATTCCCACCTACTGCTGAATTCTGTCTGGCCGTTTAGTGTGCTGTAGTTGTTATTACTACCGATTACTATTTGAGGTCTACTGTTTGTTGTAATATGCTGCTGTGTGTTGTCGTCCGTTACTAAAGGGTTGATTATTTCATCAACCAACAAACTGAGAAACAATCCTGAAGGAATTTCCGAAACAATATATATTCTTCCGAGAGATACAGTACAAATGCTAGATTCACGCCTAAGATCAATGTTTTGTAATTATTGTTCATCAATACCATATTAATTATTTGCGACCTTACCTATATCCATAATAATAATGTGAGAAGGGAGTAAAGATTGTATTAGGGAGTATGCGTGAAAGTTAAGAGGGGACCATTCCCAGCAGTTTAATATTCATTCTACTCATTATGATTGGAAACTATTTCAACAATAAACAGTTTATAACACTAAGTATTTTATTTTAACAATTAGACCGGGAACGATAAAAATCTACTCCGCTCTTCATTAAAAATATTCTTTTTCTCGAAAACGATTTACTGAAATGCCAAGAACGATAAGAAAATCAGAAAAAGAACCTAAAATATAGAATTTTTTTTATATTATGAAATAAAAGCGATGTTATTACCAATTACATGATATTTAAATCGAGTTATTAGAGTTCCATTTTTTCCGAAACACAACCATTTATTTCTGCTTCTAGTTTACATACGTTACAGTTAATGTAAGTATTTGCTTATTCGTAATAACAACAAATAAAAATAATTATTACATTGGCTTATTTTCATTAACTATTATAGCCTATTATTCATAGTAACTGATAATTAACTATTTAACGTCTATTATTGGCACAAACGCGGTTATTATTAATAATATCCTGTTAATCTCACTGAGCTTCGAATATACACAACAATAAGACACATTATAAGTATATACATAGACGAATACACTGATGTCTGAGCACATTATAAGTATGTACCATGACAAATACATTGGTGTTTGAACACATTATCAGATTCTGATATAATACTAAAAATGTGTTTAAAATCAAATGATTTATATATGAATAAAAAATGTCGTTAGAAGTAGGTATAATAGAAAGGCAAGCAAAAGAAGGGGGGAATCTTCATGAATCTATGTTTTCAATAAAGATATCTTTTCAAAAAAAATCCAATTTTCTTAATGAAAAAATATTTATCATAATATTTTTCATTATTAATTACTTATTATATCATTACTTAACTTCTTCATCAAATTTTCTGTTAAAAGGATTATTTCGACTTTATTTTGCTATAACTCATTTTAAACAAGGAATCTATTCAATATTTTATTTTTAAAACACCTCCTCGGTCAAATTCCCATTTCCAAAACATTGCTTTTGGAGAATTGATTTACTCAATGACGTAACGGAAGAGGAACAGCCTTTCAGTAATATTCCATGGTTCCGGTTTTGTTCCATTTAAAAAATATATTCCTTATTTCTATTCATAAAAGATATTTAGTGTCATGCTCTCTTCCTGTGATCCGAAATGATGGTTCAGCGTTGAACAATGCAATCCCAAAAGGAAATTATGAGTTTCCAGGAACACAAATGTCTTCTGTCAACTTAATAGAAGCACGACTACATAAGCTCTTTAATTTCTGAACATAGGCATTTCAGAGATTTAACTTTTATTGAAGTTTATTTTGGCGAGAAGTAGTAAATCTGTAGATTCAGTGTCTTAATTTTGGAAAATTAATTTTGTAAGTTAAAACTCGGTTTACTTTCTTAATACTGTCTTAATCAAGACAAAATTCAAATGGTATAATTTCAAGAAATACATGAGCTCAGTCGTTATTTACAAAATCTATTTGTAAAATTTTCAGTAGATTAGACATTTTTGACATTTTCCTTTGATAGTTTATTTTGAATCATTCACTTATGTATTTTCCCTTTTGATGTCAAATTTTTACTGCTCAGGTTTGATGCACATTTTTTGAAGAAGGTTTTGATTATCATTCGTTTATAACTTATTTCCTCTTTCGTTAATATAAATTTTTCCATGAAATTCCATTTATTTTTCCATTAAAAAGTATTATTCCTACAAAATTTTGAAAAACAATTACATATCATCATATTTTTCAGTACTTCTTTCGGTCTTTTACATAGAATCGCCAGTATCAAGTTATCATTCTCATAAACAACGTCTACATGTAATGAAATAAAATAGAAACAAATTTGTATTCTTATTAAAAAAGGACAGTAGCACTTTGTATTATATATCTGTATTTATTCTTGTTTCTCTTCAAGTAATTCCATTTGACAAAGATTTTTCTTCTCTATATATAACTGTCCCCAAGACATTTTTATTTCCTCAATTTAAACTTTAGAGAACAGTTTTATATTTCGTGTAAAACAAAATATGTTTTCATTAAGAAACGAAAATTTTTATCGCATTAATAATTAAAATATTTACTTTTATTCTTATTTAAAAAAACAGACACACACGGCCGAGCATGATATGTTCAAAAATTATGCAGATTATATTCATTTTTAGCCTTTTGTTTGGTGAAATTTTCGTTGAAGAAGAAGATTCTTTTTTCATCATCTATTTTTACTTCGTAAAGTAACCATCACTTGCCCTAATGTCTACTAATATTCCTTGATGTGGAATTTTAATCGAAACAGATTCTTAGACTAGAGACAGCTTTGAAAAGATCAGCTCTGCAAATTCAGAATTAAAATGGACTTAAATAATGAACGGAATTTAAATAATTTAAAATAGGTATAAAAAAAATAAATTCTGAAAATTACATATTCATTACCTACCCCTTCCCTACCAAATCCTTATTCTATGAAAAAGGTTGTCTTTTTAAAATGTAAATTACTGAATATATAAAAAGGATGTAACAAGTACCTAAAGCGAAACTAGTCTTGATTGAAATAAGTTTCTTATTAATATATGTGTAACAATAATGCCTCACGAGATCGTGAATTCACAATATTGTAAAAAATATTTATCAATCGATTGCAAGTGAAGAAAAAATCGTTTTGTCTAAAAATAACCTAAGAGGTTTAATTTCGAAATCCTGTTATTGCATTTAAAACACAATAAATAGCAAGTATTTTTTCTAAATCCTTTGTAGGTTTGTCAACAAAAAAATTAAGTAAATCTTGAAAAGATAATTTTTCAGATAAAAAAATATTAGATATCATCACTACCATAATTTAATTTTGTCCATTTAGCTCTATCAATCTGTATCAAAAAGGAATATCAAATAAAGTTGAGTTATAAAATCTGCAAGTTCATCATTTTCATGAGATAACAATAATTAATCCATCATTAAAATTTTCATCTAAATAACAATTAAGAAAATTATCCATCCATATTTTTTCCAAGAGTAAACAATGATCGAGAGAAAAATGTAAACCTTAAATTTAATCTTCAATAAAATATTTTAGTGATACTTTCATAGTTTTAAAATTTGTATTTAATAAAAATACATTGATTGTTTCTAAAGATAAATATAGGATGCATTAGAATACACATTTTTAAGAATCATACTGGATATTTATAGAATCAAATTAATCATTTAATAAAATCTTAAATTTGTTGTTTAAGTGTCGAAATGATGCACTCTTGTATTTAAGTTTTCTATGAAAACATGTTGCCAATTACAGTTTCCAATTCGTATGTAGCAAAATGTATTCTGTCATGGTTTTAGAATTTGGGAAAGAGAAATTTTCAATTATTTACGCGTGATTGGTAGTTCGGAATATTTATCAAGGCCAGAATTGTTGCATAGTATAGAAAGTAGTTACTGCATGCAACATATTTTCGAGAAGAACCATAAATGATGGAGAGCTCCAAAATTCATCATTTTCTGTCGGTTTACCTATTAAGACTGGTAAGATGAATGGATATAAGAACATTATTATTCTATCTGTACTTATTGTATCTTAGCTGCTTCTTAGAACTCATATTAAAAACCGGAAACATACTTAATTTGCTGCCTTTAAATATATAACTTATTAACTCAAATTTTAAGATTATACATTTGGAATTTAATTAATCTGCATTTATCAAAAAAGTTCAAAGTTGGAAATATTTTTGGTGAATTTTAAATTGGCTTAGTGGGTTTTATTAGCCTTTCAAGAAGAAAAGGACTTTCCTCGCCTTTAAATGACAAGCGTTTAATCATTTTAAGATACTTAATATATCTTTATTGCTTTATTAAAAATCGTAAATAAATACTAACGAACAGGCAGCTGTCTTAAGTCAATATAAAGAATTATAAGAAGTATTTAAATCTCTTAATTCCTGAATAATTTAACTCTCTTCAGGACTTTAATCTCGTAAATCTTGAAGTACAAGCATTCTTGGTAAATGTATTTTTAGTTTAGGATTTGTACAGATATATTCAGTCAAAAAAAAAGTAGTAAGTAGTCAAAAGTAGTGAGTAAAGTAGTAAAAAAAGTATTTCTTAAATTTTGATTTAATGTAGGATAGTTCGTCCTTTGAAAAATGTTTTTATTTATTTATATCTATGCATTAATTTTTAAAAGATTGCTTTATTTTTTTTATTAATTGCATTATTGCTTTTATAAATTTTTTTTATATGCAAATAATTAATATCTGAAATTATACAATGGGGCAAATTATAATAAAATCTTGGGGCAAATTGTAATTATAAATGGTGAGATTTAACTTGGTTTGTCTTTCATTCATGTAGTTAGATATTCTGCTTTAAATATCAACAACCGTCTTCAAATATCAGATCTCTAAGAATATTATAGAAGTTAATTTCATAAAAAATAATACAAGAAAATTTAAACTTTATTTAAAAAATCTTAATTTATCCGCTTTATAAAGCGGCAATGGAGTAGGAATATTACGTATACTTTAGCAGAAGCTAAAACCAAGAAGGGGAAAAAAACCTTACCCCCCCAAAAAAAAAGAATGAAGAAGACAATTTTATATTAATATTCACATTCTGAAAAAAAATCTTTTGTCTCCAGAGATGCGTTTAGTATATCTGACAGATTATTTTATAGCATATTATGCAAGCATATCACATAATTTTGATCAGCGTTCAGAGGATGACGACGGTACCTAGGTAAATGTCTCTTTTTTTCCTTACCGAGGCATTCAGCTCTGAAATATTTAGTGCAAGTGAAGCCCTCTCGCGCTGCTATTTTTTGGTGAAATCGGGTGTAAACTAGGAGTACTTCAACCCTCAAGCGTGGACATTACGAATAGGCCAATGTGACTCGCATATTATTAAAAAAACGACTTCAATTTTTTATTTGCAAAAATAAGGATACAAATTATGAATCACAGGTAGAATTTCTTAGTTGCTTGAGTTAATTCCAATTCAATGCAGGATATTTTATGCTAAAATTATTATCTAAAGAATTTTATCTTTATTTTATTGTAAACTATTCTATATAATTTATTACCATTATTCCAAGTCATAATAATTATCAAATGTATCATATGTTTTAATTAATAAAAAAAATGGTAATGAGAAAATAATTTTTGAATATTGATTTTTTTTTATTGTTACAAATTGCCCCGGATATTGGGCAAGTAGTAACGGCAGTAGTTTTAAGAAAATCTGGTGCTGAAATCAAAAGAATTTTTCAATATTTTGGCCGCCTTTTTTGAATGAAAAGTTAATCAAGAAATAGAAATTAAAAATTATTACTTTAAAATATTAGCATTTTTTCAAAAATTGTTACAACTATCATCAGCCTTCCCTACTTATATTTACTGCAATAATGGAACAACATTATTTGAATTTATTAATAACTCTTACTTGAGGCTAAAAAATCATAAAATTCAAATACACGTTATTCAAATTTTTGAAAACTTTTAAGGCAGTAAAATTTTTAAAAGAACTATAATGTTGCTTGTTTCATTGCAAAATGCGAAACAAATGTGTTAATATCTTCAGTTTTTTTATTTATTGGTTCAAAATTATATCGAACAATAATTCATGAAATTCCTTTACATGCAATGAGCAGTAACCGGTTATATTTGCTAAATATTATAATCCTCTGTGCATAAATTGAACAGTTTTTACTAATAAAGCAAAAATTATTATCAAACTAAATGGTCTTAAATACATTAAATTTGGTATGAGTGCTTGTGTCTGCAAGAGTTGTTTCGTGTCAAATTTTTGTTTGCATCGGCTGGGAAAACCGTGTCAAAAATACTAATTTGATTTTCAATAGTATTAACCCCATAACAGGATTAATCGCCAAAAAAATCACCAAGGTGGCCTGATAGATTCAGTAAAAATGCTAAGTTTACTCTAAAAGGTAATATTTTGTAGCAGTTTAAAGCCAAATACATACAAAACTTTCTCTGAGATTACACTTTTATTAGAGATCATGCGAGAAATTATTGAGGATCCACTCCCGCTAGTTCAAATCTATGTTCTAGAATAATTAACTCGAAATGGTTCCCTAATATTCGAAAAAAAAAGAAGCATCGGGGTGAAAGTGTTTTAGAAAACTTTGTATGCAATTTATCTCAACCACCTAAAGAGGTACGTAAATTCCAGAGTTCTAAGGTATTAAGAATAAATTTTTTCGTTTAATCGTGGAAAGAAGCCACTCATCAGTTCTTATCGGCCATCATGAGTTATATGATGGCAACACGCCAATCCGAATTTTTCCATTAACAATGCCACTACTGCCCAAACTGTTGTTAAAAGAATCTGCACAGTCGCTAAATTCGTGAAGAAAATTCTTCCCACAAGCTTAATATTTCCTTAAGATACCAGGGAAGCTATTACTCAAAACCTGCAGATCAAACATTTGTAGGACATCTTTCTCCACAGCTCTATTCTACCATTATCGCTGCTGAAATAACTTATTTTCATTTGCCAATCTTTTTTTATAGTGATTGTTTTGATTTTTACCATAGATTACTGACCCTAATAGAATAAATAATATAAGCTCAAAATCAAATTAGACAGCAAATAAATAGTAACTGAATAAAGTTACTTTATAAAAAAATTCGCTTTATTAATGGAATTCTCAAATTTACTGACGAGGTAGTAATAACTTTAAAAAAAATCAAAATATTATCGTATTTCTGCAGAAAACATATGATTTTTACTGTTAGACACTTCTTCTGTGTTTGATTCATTTATCTATTCCAAGATGCCATTCAAAATATTTTTTTTAAAAAAATTAATAATATTTTATCTAAACAAAAAATATATCTTTGTGAAATGAGTGAATAATATTGTACTAATTATTTTGTAAATGAAATTCGTTTTAAATCAATTGCTAATTGATATGATGAATGTATTAGAAAAAAAATATAGGCCATTAAAATTTTACTTTTATGATTGGTATTTTTTAAAATCATTTTATAAACAGCATACAATCCTTATTTCTCACTGTTTCATAATTTTTGAAAAATATCTGTACATTTATTCAAAATGATGCCCTTAACTTTTAATGAAATATAATTTAAATTAAGTATAAGAAAATTAAGTATAAGAAAATTACATTTACATAACGTTTCAATAAAAATGAGAATTCTGGCAAACAAAAGAAGAAAATAGCCAATAAACTGAGAAACTCAAACGATCAAAGTTTTAATAAAGCATGCAATTGCCATTTCTTCGGTTAAATAAATCCTTTATTCAGTTATCTCTTTGGAATTTTATTAGTATATTTTCATCAAGCCATTCTGGGAAAAGACGCATTCTATAATTGTGAATTTTTTTCTTTTAAGTATAGCAATTATTGTAAATGTATTTGAAGACATATTGACTAATAAATAATTCAAACCATATCTTTTTGAAGAATTTATTATACTGTGTGATTAAAATGTAGGAGTAAATTGATTGTCTCCAGTAAGTCTTTTTGATTATTTACGAGGATATTGTTGTCGCCTGATACTGACAGAGGTTTCTTCCTGGCAGCATTTATGGCTTTCGTTAGGATGAAATACGATTCTACATGTCTTCTTTACTATACCAGAATAACACTTTCGGAAACCGAACTGTCAGAGTTAGATGTAAATTTAAGGGATATGAAAGGGAATAAGGCTTTTCTAAAGCAAATAGAGTTGCAAGAATAGGATAATAAATTTGTAATTAAAAAATTGAAAATTCAAGTTCTTTTTTTTTAAATTTTCATTTGATTTTTCTATTAAATTTTTGATTAATTTTTAAAGCAAATATTAGATGAGAGGTAATTACACAAAAGTACTCCGTCCAACATAATTTGGATTAAATTTAAGTGACGGAATCATCACATCAGTATTATCGGGAACTAAGTTTGAATCCTAAAGGCCATCACTTGCTACGGTATAACACTTCCCGTGGAAAGCAGATTCCGTCATCGGAAGGAGATAGCCGATCCCCATCATTTCTGCATCCAATATGATGAAAAGAACAAATCACCATGCTGGCAGTTTCTCATCCTTATATGAAGTGCCCTCAGTGGAATGAGTAAAGGCCAAGTTAATCAGAAAAAAAATTAATTTTTAATTATTACTGAATAATTTATTATACACTACAAAATCAATTTATTCTGAATGCAACTGATATAAAATGAGTTATTTTTCAAATTAAAATATGATTATTTATATAATATTTCAAAGATTAAAAATAATTCTTCCCATATATCTTATCATTTTTGAAGTAAAATTATTTGACACTAATTTACAAATAATTGGTCTTAGAAAATCCACAGTTAAAATGTTATTTTTGCAATATTTTATCAGTCATCGTTCAAAATGTTAGATCGGAATCTTTCAGGATTTAAATATACTTCATAATGGAATAGACGCTATCTTTCAAAAATATGTCGCTACTGACTCCACTTTTATCACATTCAACATATTTAATTCTCTTACAGAGCATTTTGTGTCAAAGAGTTTTCCTGTGATACGAAATATCGACTTCGGAGAAAATATCCCGAACTTCCTGGTGCCAATATAGCCATTTTCCACAAAACAAGTACCGTTTCGATCATACGCTAATTTCCTCCCATTCAGAATTTCTGTGGATATTTATTTGGACAAGAAGATACAAAATGGTTACTTCCGTTTCTTAATTTTCCGAAAGTAATTTGGGAATTTATTTTATGCTTTTGTTTAGTTAAAGAATATCCAAAATGCTCATTTTCTGGGAATCCTTGAAATTAATCGTTATTTTGGAATAAATAACCGTAATTGGGGGTTCAGGAATAAATAACTGAAATATACTGAAGTAATCTGATACCAAATTTATGGCGGATGTCTTCTTTATGTTGTTCGGTTTCGTACTGTTTATGCATTGCTTGATATCAAATATCCAATTATTTCCTGACATTATAATACCTAACATTTCGGAAGAAAAATATTTAAAATACCCACTCTTTGTTAATTACTTTCTTTTTCTGGGGTTGATTAATATTCTAGTTTCTATGCGCTAAAAGTCAGAATTCACAAGTTCCGTTCAAAATTAGAAAGTTATTTTCGATTTTACGGCATTTGGTTTATTCAGTGAATTGTACAGATAGCTTAATTTTTGAAAATGATAGGATTTAATCATTACTTCCTGAAAGTAAATAAAATAAAGCATGCGAGTTTGATGATGCTGTCCTACTTTTACAAGAAATTGAATAAAATCATATAACTCTTTGCGGCACACTAACATTTAAATTTAAAATTCTAACAAAAAAATTGTGGATAACCTAATTAGGTCTATAGGAGTACACAGCTTGTACTTATTGTTTTGATTTTGGGAATGTTTCATCACCTGGAACACTGCACCGCTAGAGCTCTAAAAAGTGTGAATAAGCGAGCTTTACAGTGAGGTGAAAAAATGAGTAAAATCTATAGAATTTGAATAAGAAAAGCACAATTTTATACATTGTAGCAGATTTAGCATGATCCAAGGTGCACGCACCACAAGGAGGCAGTCTCAGATTTTTTTATTGGAGGGCAGTTTTTGAAGCAGTTTTAGTGTTTCGGAAAAAAATATTAGTTGATCTCACCGCTATAATATACATATAATTAAAAATATTAAAACTATTATATAAAATGAACAATAGCGAAACTGAAAATAACGATCAGGAAACTCTGTGCAATTTAAGTAAAGATTGCCAAGCCTTACAGATTAAAAAAGAAAGACAACCACAAAATTACAGACCGATAGTAAGGGTTAGTCCTTTACAAGAATTCAGACACTCCCAAACATTATTCTTTGAATTGAGTTCATTTTCCACGAATAAAAGAAGAACAGGAAAAAAAGACACAGGTATTGTCTTACCGGCATAGTGTCCGCCGAGTAACACGATTGACACAGTGTTATAGCTGACGGAACACCTAATTTTATCCAAAGATTAAACGTATGAAACGATTATACCTCTATGAAAAATTAAAAAATATATATATAGAATAAAAAGTTTAAGATACTACCAACAAAATAGTATTTTAATTTTCTAACAATTATTTTTATTAGAAAAGAATTAACAAAATTCCTTGGAAAAAATAATAGATTTTTACAAAATGTGCTATATTGAAAATTATGGATCAGTCTGATTTCAATTGTCATCTATTATTAAAAAAGTAGATTTAAAGTGATTCTCAAACATATATTTTTTAATTTATAGCTAAATTTAACGATTTTAAAAGCGAGCGAATTTAGGTGCACCATGTAGTGGAACACTGTGCGCAAAGGGATAAGTCACACGTCCTTCAAATTTACTTTTACTGCAATATTTTAAGCTGCTTCAAATAATGCTTATATCTCCAAGGATTAGAATTTTTAACTAATATATATACATTAGAAAAATACTATAAAAATTCAAATATTTGCTATCTTTGTTGCAATAAATTTTCATTTTCAACTTAATGAAGATTACCAAGAAAAAAACATAGTTGAAAATGTTTTTGATGTTTTTAAAAGGTTTTTATGTATACTTTAGTCATCACTTTCTTTGATATTTTTATATAATCTCTTGGGTCTTATAAGCAAAATGTCAGACAGAAAATTACTAACTCCATTTATCAAATGCGACATATAACGATTTGTTTTCCTTTTAGATATGATTAGAGTTAGGTGGGGTAGTTACAAACGGGGAATTTTCGGAACAAAGCGTTCTGGTAAGACCTTAGAGAAATGAAAAATGTTGCTTTCGTTAAGACACCCTTGGGGAGAGAGATGATTACTTTGTAGTTTCTTACAATCTTGTCTGGCAATGTTTGTTAAATTTAGAGGAAATGGTGTTAAGAGGAAAAATAAATAAATAAAATCATACATTTCGTGCATTTAAATGCCAGCTCTCTACTCAGGTAAAATGCAAGTGATGTTACTAAAGTTATGTCATATATCAATAGAATTTAATGATTATTTGAAAGTTTCAATCTCCGTGTTTGGCTTTTGTCATAAAAGAGAGGTTAGTGTTTAAAGGTAAAGTATTATATGGATAGACATCAATTATTTTTTTAATTGAATAGAAGCCTATATTTTTTAAGTATTTGAAATAAATAATGTATTATTCTATGCAAGGCTGGTTAAATTATCATATAATAGGTAATAATAAATAGGAATTCAGGTGAATTATTATTATGCTCTAGCTCATTTTCTTTGATTTTTAGTTCATTTTTCATTGTTTAGTTATATCGCCGTTTCGCTTTAAAGGGACACAAGGGATATTTGGGGAGGGACCTCATACTTTTGAACCGAGGTCATATGACGAGGACGATACCTGAGCTTGCACCCCCTCTCCAGACTTCCACACCAGGGAAGGACGTTTGGTCCTGAAAGATTTTAACTTGCACCAGACTCGCTTTCACGATGGTTCTTCGATGGAATCTGGTCCCGAACATGAGATCCTTCGGTACCGTAACCGAGACCTTACCAATAACCCTTTTGTCTTGCATTATATCGTTTGAGAAGGAATGATAATAAGGTTGTAAATTTTTTATCTTTAATGAAAAGGAGAAATTTGAACGTGTCCATTCATACTAAATGATTGTTATTCTTTTATATTAATAACTGTATAATAAATAATTTATAGTACTAGGTAATAATTAGTGCTGACTAATTGACTTTTCAAACAAATTACATCTCTATTAGAACAAGATACTATACAATATGCCCACAAACTTTTTCAATAATGTGTTCCCTGAACAATAAATTATTATATTGTTGATATTCTGCAATCTTCATCTGGTATTAATCAGTAATTATTAATCTTTCTTCTGATTTTAATAAGTATATATTTTAAAATTTTTCATATGATATATACCCATATTAAAAACCTATAAAAAATAATTTGAAATCATAATTTGAATTTGTGTAGCCCGAAATTTGAAAAAAAAATGAAAAAAAAAGAAATGAATAATGACAAAGAAAAAAGGTGATACTCTTGGAGGAATTTGTAGATCATAGTTATCATTATTATTCAAAAAATCGGCGTTACAGAAACACAGAACAGAAATGTTTTCGTATTTCCCATTAATTATATTTCAACATCAGTCATCGGCTTTCTGTCAATACCGTTGGGAATGCCAGAGTGAAAACTCTTTATTCGTACATTCGTATGATTGATAGAATTAAGAGTGATGAAATGGATGTGAAAAGTTTATAAATCAGCAATGCGGCTTAATCAATGCTCGTTTTGGTGGTGAATAATCAATCTGAATTTATAAAAGTCAGATAATATCTGTATTTTCTATGCTATCTATATTTTCTTACCATGGAAGCAGATTACTGGAAAAAGAGTCTATTTTTACAGGTCTTATAAATGTCCAGGTTTTAAAGAATTAAAAAGTAGATTGAATATATTGTACTCAAAATAGATGCTACAATTTCTTTATTTTACTTTTAAACTAAACTAATATTTTTTACTTATTTTAATGTAGATTTCTTTTAATCATTTTATAATTCTGGATCATAATATTCTTTTTTGCTTTTCTGAAAGTCCGTTTCGAAATGTATTTTTTTAAAAAAATTATTAACACAATTAGAGAAGAATTATTACTTTAAATTTTGCCACATTTAAGATATTAAAAAATGATTTTATATGTAATAGTTTAAGAAACTGAAAATGTTTGCAGAAAAACTGCTGAAATTATTGAAGGTGTAACTAATAATATAAAATAAAATGCTTTCTTATGTAATAACATATGCAGTAGTTTCTCAACATTTTCATAATCTAAATATTTGTATGGTATATAAATTCCATAACATTACATGAATCATGCAAAAATCTAAAAATTGATGGATTTAATGATTTGATTACATTAATTCATCGCTTGAGCTTAATATGTTTTTGAATCATCTTGTTCATGGACAGATGAAAATACTTTCAAGAATGTATTTTTTGGAAGTATCAAAAATGTACATGTTGCATTTTATTCGGAAGTGTTAAATTCATCAGAATTTTGAAATTGAATATTTTACGTTTAGTTACAACACTTTCTAACTGCATATATGAAAAACTGGACATGATAATAGTGCTTTTAAATATGATGTAAATGCTTAGTATCATGTTTTTTGCCATGCGACAAGCCAATGATAATATGGATAAGTTTCACCACGTTAAACTTTATCGTTCTTATATATTTGAATGCAAAATTTTAATTGCTTAATACTTTACAGTTTTTATATTAACCCTTTCTAGGGCCGTGGGAAGTATGTTTCCCACCAAATTTATCAATCTTTGTATGAAATTATGTAGGTTGGCATAAGTTTTGATATTTTTTTTTAGAAAAACAGAAACTTAGATTCTTCAGTTCTTTATCTCACACAAAATAAAGTGTCTTGATTTGTTACTTAATTATTAATTAACCGAATTAATTATCAAGTTAAATATATCTAATAAACTAAATGAATCCCTTTCCTTATTCTAATTTCAAGCCTAAAAATATTTAAACATAATATGACTAGAAAAAAATGGCCCTTTAAAGGATTAAATGAACTGTGGTTAAGTACACAATGTAGGCGCCAAATTCAAGAATGTAAAAATATATTTAATAATAGTTTTTGATAGAATGCTAACAATCAAGCAAAAAAAAAAATAATATTTTAAAACTTATATAATATTTATGTAAAAAATATTAATGTGTAAAATATTAATAATAAAAATGAAATTATAAGATTCAATGTAAAATCCTGTTATTTTTTAATTAAAAAATCTTTAAGTCACTCGCTCCAAAATATCATGTGGAGCAAATGAATTTAACTTCCAAGTGCCTTTGAAAAATGCAATTCAATTTACAAATCGCTGAAAGCTAATTTTTCTTGTAAATTATTAACAATTATAAAAATAATATAAAATTTAACTTAAAACATCAAATTTTAAATAATTGTTTGTTCCCCTTTTTTTAACTTAATAAGAAAGCTAAAAATAAAGATTAAATAATCTGTTTTATGTCTTGAAACATTGTAGTTAATTATGTATTAATAACTGCATCAATTGTTGCAAAAGATTCATTAAAGTGCTTCAGAGTATTTTTTAAGCACATTCTTAAAAAAATCGTTTTTTAGCAAAAAAAAAAAAAAAAAATATTTTAGAGTTTAATTATTATTTATGAAGAAAGAATTTTAAAGTATTCGTACATCATTTTATACACATATTTTATACATATTTCAAATATTTTAGGCATATATCAAATTGCATAAATTTAGAAACTGTTATTTATTCGAGACAAAATTCGAATAATTGCACTGTATATACAGATACATCTACATTTTCTCGTAACAACTGATATTTTTAGATACAGCTTAATCATTGAAGAAAATATCATATCAAAACCGTTTAGCATTCACACTGTTTGTTAAAGCATAGAGAATACTTGAAAAGTTTGATGTCATAGTGGTGAAACATCATCTTGGAAACACGGTTAATAAGGGATTCGAATTCAAATTCTATTAGAATCTATAACGTATTTCGATCTGGTGTTTTTTAAATTTGCCACTGAGTGTTGTGAAGTATTATAGAAGTCCTCGTGTAGTTTCGAAATTTATTTTAAGCCAATAAGCAAATCAAACATACTGCATGGTCCAAACTATCAGGATAAACTGAAAAGTATCGATTCTCTCTTTACATCTAATTCTGATTTTTTTAAAGTTATGAATCATGTAAGGGATTAGGGTAAGAAAAGATATAAATTGAACTATGAAACAATAAAAATGACAGAAAAACGAGTAAGTCTTTGTATTTATGCTACGTCAAATTTATAGCCTTTTTCTCAAAAATAAAATAAAGACTTTCGTGCAGTGGAATTAGTAATCATGAATTGGTTCAAAAAACCAGATTAACAATGGGGCCAGTATTATACTTTCCCAAGTTTAACATTGCACTAACATGGTAGCATTTAATTTTAGATGGAGGGATTGCCTTATGGCAGGCCCACTATTGAATGATCTTGATCAAATTCGATCGAAGTCCTGGAGTTCTTTAGCAAATATTTTACCACCAATTTTCGCCAGATCTGTGAATTAAAAACAAACAAAAAATTAATTAATTTTACTTTTTTAAAAATTTTAGTTTGCTGTAGGAATAAAATTGAACGACTGAATTATTTTTACTTACGTATAGCAGATATAGGAATTATCAATGCTTTATAACCCCAAAATTATCTCTAAGTTTTCATCAATAATCTAGCTATCTGAGACATGCCGCATGGGAGAAATCAAAGTGAAAAAAAACAAAAACCACACGAGACTTTTTTTCCAGCTGCTATAAAAGTAAGATCTTTCCTCGTTTGAAGTTTTTCTCTTATTGCCTTTTGAATGCAATATAAGACTATCGTTTTTGGAAAACGTAGAGAAATGTATTTTATTAGTTAGATCAACAAATATTTGTCCATCGTCAACGTAATGGATGCTTTAGTTTCATATTTACTCTTGGATATTGGGCAATGGCAACACAGCCATTGCATTGTATTTTGGAAAGATTTCGATATTTTAAATTTCAATATGATATGCGCCAGAAAACTGAATGCTCTTTTCAAGACTCTCGTGTCTACAGATACAACAGTCATTATGCGAAAGAACAGTTACTGCATGTAGCATTTTCCTCTGAGATAAAAGCTGTGCGAGTTTCTGCAGCTTAGCTTGACAAGCCCAAGACGTTTCTAAGGTGTGCTTCTTGCGAAATTTGAATCTACTTATGGTAAGTTTGTGAAATTTTCTATAATTGTAATTTTGTGTAATGTATTACACATTTTTAATAAGTACTTAGTATGTTGGTCAGACTTGATGTTTTTAGCTTTCATATTTGTAAACATTGAATTCTGCAACCGAGTTGTACACTCTGAAGTGATGAAAAGAATTTTAATATAATTATGCATTTCCATTATTAATGGAATTTTCATTGCGTATAAATTAGCATTTAATAGATTGAGACTTTAATTAAATGTTGATTTCAAGCCAATGGAGGGGAGAATCAATTCAGAAATAAAAGCCGAGTATTGAAATGCCATGGTTATAATACTCGATTAAAAATGTATCGAAAGTTGAAAAAAAATGGAATTTTAAAATGGGAGTTTGAATGGTTTAATAAGGGGATTTAAAATCTATAAAAAAATGCTAATTTTTGAATTTTGTGTCTAAAATTGTCTCTGCACCTCTGTCTGAAATCTTCAAAAGAATCTAACAAATATTTTACGAGATACGAAGTCGTTTAGACTGTTTCGATATTAAGAGCCACGCCCTCTCCCTCTCATTTATTTTATATTTTTATTGATAAGTCTCTATCCTTTATTACTTCGAAATAAAGGAGTTTTTTGAAAAGGTTTACACAGTATTTGCAAATTTGATAATTTCGCTTATCTTTCTGTGTTAATATCTAAATGTCAATTTGAACCATTTTTGAAAAGAAAATCAGCTTTTCAAAGATTGCAACGCACTTTTTTCATTCAAATTTGGAAGTGCTACGAGTTAACAGAAAATGAATTATTTTTATTATGAATGGTAAGTTGCGTAGAGGGGGAATCGAATTTCTCAAAAAACCGTTCCAAAAACAGACTTATTTGGCTTTCACATTCATTAGTGTCACCCAAATTAGTGTGTGTGTTGCTCTAAAATATATAAATGTGGTCTCGTTGAAATTAAAAACTGCTTACGACTATATAACTGCTTACGACTATTTGTTTTGTGTAAAAAATGATTGTAAAATTTTGCATAGATAAGTTTTAACTCCTACTTATTCAAATAATATTTTTTAATCTTTGCTTCTTTGAAATGTTTTAATCTTTGCTTCTTTGAAATGTTTTAATCTTTGCTTCTTTGAAATGTTTTAATCTTTGCTTCTTTGAAATGTTTTAATCTTGTTTTATTTAACTGTTTTAATATTATAAAGCTTAATAAACATTTGACGAAAAATGTTATAAATATTGTGACTATGAAATTTTTTAAATTTTCCATTTTTTTTTTCTTTTAAGGACTAAGACAAACTAGAGCAGTTTTTAATTATGAAAAAACTTATGAAATCATTACTTAAAAAAAATATTTGGTTAATGTAAAAAAAAATAAAATGGTAATATTGTGTTGAATCTTTAAACTCGTTTTTTCAGGAAATCTTACCATAAAATGCTAAAAATCAACCATATTTTATTCAAACTAATTGAATTTTTTTTTGTGAGAATGAATATATCAACGTAAGATATTTAGACTTTTTTAAATATTGATTAGAAATGATTTAAAAATAATGGAAATGAAAAATTCTGTTTTCTAACAAATTTTAAAGTAATTTTTCTCTGAAACTAATTTGGATATCCGAATTAGAATGCCTAATTCCATTAAGTTTAAGGATTCCTCAAGAACACTGTCAGCAAATTTAGAGCAATTACGAGTTATGGTATTTTTTTGTCTATCTATGAATTAAAACGTACCTTTTTATGATCGATTAGTTAAAAACGTTCTATCAAATTCAATGTTAGAAATTTGGCATATCGTTGCTCTACGATTAACGCTTCATTTAAAACTTTCAAGTTTTACAAGAAAAAACTTAATTTTTCAAACAATGAAGAATAATTCTGATTTTTATATATGGTATAAATGAGAACATATGCTCTTTCCAGAAATAAAAAAATTGGAAACATCCATTATTACTTATGAAAAATTCATTTTGTTTTCAAAGTTTACAAAATTTCAGATGCCCTTAGGTGAAATCTTAGTGACTTTCATATCATAAATCAAGAATTGAATTTTTGCCCTTGACATGCGAATTTAATCTTATTAGATGGCATATTCTCTTCAGTGCGTTTATTTAAATTAGTATGAGAAGGATTCCTGATAACTTGCAAGAATTCGTTTTTAACGAATTGGTTTCAAAAATTGTTCTGCAATTCGATGCATAAATTGAGAAAATAATCTTATGGAAGAGGGTTAAATTTCGAATTTGTCAAAATTCCAAAACGAAATTGTCATTCTAACATAGTTTTTGAGATGAAATTAAAATCTGATTTTTTTAACTGCACTCTTAAATTAAAATTTTAATATTTTTATTTCATTCCGAATAGTATTGAAATACTACCCAAAGGGTCTAAAATTTCATGTTAACTATGGTTTGTTACATAAAATCGTACTATCGTAATTCAGTTTTATACAATGTATAGTTGCAAGCATTCTTCATTTAATTGGAAATTATTTAAAATTGTACGATATTTCTTCATCTTTATAGGTGGGTGTCCAATACTTCATCTGACATCTTTAGATGTGCTTGACTAAATGATAAATGAGGATGCTATTGAAGTCTTTGAAGTTTTTTCTAAGCATTTAATGCATTAGTTCCAAAATCAACTTACTTTACGTGGAAGTACGAAGCCAAGCTACGCAGATTACTCGGCTCCAATTCTTCCAGAGAAACAAAGTTTACAAGATGCCTGAATTCCAGCAAAGGATGTAAGTAATATAAAGAGTTTTCTTCATTATTATATCACTTTGCTAGAATGCTTACACACGTGAAGTTGTTATAGCTCATAATTAAAAATCCCGATTTCTGAATAGAATGTTAATTACTTATATAAAGAATTTGAAAATATTTGGGGAAGCTCAATATTGGTCGCCAGTCTGATTAACTTGACAGTATTGTGAATAACTACAGTTTTCATTGTAACTGCAAACCTCCACTTCTGAGTATTTCAGAATTCAAAAACTTTGCTCCAAATATTTATTTGAAACTATAAAACGCCGATGAAGATACTAAATTTTTCGCTATTTTTCACTCTTAACTATCTTGGATTTAATCATGTCGCTATTAACATTTAAGAACATGTAATTTCTCTTTTGAAAGCTTGCGTTACAATCTCTTCAAGAACCCCACTCGAAGCGCTTTTAATTGGAAGTAAATAAAATATCAATTTAAATTTTTAATGATTTCAGCTACGCAATTTTGTTCCGAAACCTTTCGTTGAACTATTTCCCATCTTATGAAGATGGGATTAGTATATTGAATGTACTAAATTCCTAATGAATGCTGTAATTATAAGCAAACAGATCTAACGTTATTTTATTGTAAACCGGTTTACAGTACAAAGGTATTCACTACTACTTACAAAAATTCACGGAATAAAAATGCGAGCTCAGCAAAAGAAATGCTTAATATAGGAAGAAAAAGTAACGTAAGTGAAGGGAATTTTAGACTATTCTCTAAAGAAGGGTTTCCTTTTTTACTGTAACTGCAAACATTAAAACGTTTCTCAATTATTTGAAGTAATTTATAAACAATTTACACAACATCTTCAATATTGTTTAAAGATTTCGAAATTTTCAAGATTTTTGTACATTGTCGATAAATGGAACTCAAGATTAGACACATTAAATACCTTATTTCTAGAAATTTATTTTATTAGAAAATAATCTGGAAAATGAAATGTCTAACGTATATATCTTCATTACGCTTTTGCATGTTAATCAGCATTTTAGAGTTTAGTTAATTTTGAAGATAAATATGCTTACTACCTAATGTGTAAATGTACCAAGTTATATGCATGTTATGATTATCCCATTAGAATCTTGTGTAACGCTAGCCATTTTGGGTAAATTTTTCGGGAATTACACAATTGTTTAATATATGAATTAGGTCATGAAATTGGGTCAATTTTTATGATATCAAATCATAAAGGGATAATTTAACTATACACTATTTAAAACCAAACAAAGCTTGAAAAATAGCTTTCTTAAAACGCCCTCGAATGTAGGCACTCTCTTTAAATCTTTGTTTCAATCTGCAATGCTTTATTCGTACTTATTGGGATAATTAATTTCAGGCGCTCATTGATGGGAAGTTCGTTCATCAATTATTGTTCAACAGGACGCCATGTGTAATGGAATCTCGCTAAATACAAGTTACTCCAGGGATTACACGAAGCCCATGATTATTCAATCTAATCGGCCTGGGATTCATCGGTAAAAGAGCCTTTTGTAACCTCAAAGGTTTGTCCATAATTCTGACTGGAATATTGATGTTTGTTTTGGGTGATATATTTTCGACTTAAAATACTTCGCATATTGTAGTCTTAAAAAAAATTATCTTGAATATTAATGGAGTTAGATCACCAACCCTTTTCACTTTTTCTTCGAAATAATGAATTATGAAATGATATCCAGAGTAAAAATATCTATCATTTGATCTGATTAGTCTCTTGTATCGAATAACTTCTCCAATTAACTTTTTATATATATTAAAGAAGTTTTTAGTAGAAACTTTCACGAGACTCAGTTTCTCAATTCAAGCTACACATTTCAAATGATTCCTCTAATTGAAAATTCAAAGGTGATGTTTATTCTAAAAATCAAATACTAAACTTCTGTAAAAATTTTATTCTGGTTGATGAATAGGATAATTAAAGCTAGTAAAGTTTGAAAAAGCTCTTCCAGCATAGCTTAGTCGCAAACTATATATTTCGTTGTAGAAAATGCTGTAATCTTGTAAAACATTTTGGCCTTATGCCATGCACATCTTGCTTTGATTTGGGGTTTTAAGCAGAACTCGTACATCCGATAAATATTTCAATTTCTTTGTTTACAGTGGTGCTTAACAATTTTTTATTGGAAAGGAATTCAAAATTTTGTATAGCATTTCAAAATGTATAGCATGAAATATATTGTATAGCATGAAAGTGAAAACTTTAAAATGGATGTAAAATTGGATTTGGCCTTGTTTTCTCAAGTAACGAGTCGGTTGAAATCGGGTTGAAACGTACAAAAAGGCATTACCAACATAATGTGTGGGTCAACGAAAATGTGGGTCGAAATGCTTGGTCAAGCAGTGCGACTAACTATTCTATTTCAGACACGAATATTTGGAAATTACTTTACAAACCTATATAAAAGGGCCTTCACTTATCTCTTATAAATACCCATAAAAAGCAAGTTAGGAATCGGGTTATTTACTTCTAAAAATTGAGCACATTTATTTCCAATACATAAAAGTTCTCGGCAACAGATAACGCAGAAAAGACTTAAGCTTCAGAATTTCATAAAATTAACGAAATACTTAAATTGGAAATGGATTTATAGTTTTATCTTTATGTTTAATTTTAATTTCGCTAAACATTGACTATCTGAATCAACGGAGTTTTCACCGAGATATATAAATAGTCGGAGTTTTTGAAAGTATGAAGTTAAGCTTCTTTATAAGAAATGGCCAAGTAGCAGGAAAATTTAGGCATTTGAACCTACTGGGTAACTGTATTTAGTATGGTCATTTAAACAAATGGAAGGGGGGAAAACCAATAGTGTAAACGTTTATCAAATACATCAAAGTGGATCCGCATACATTTTGACTAAAATTTTACACACCTAACATTTAACAAACTTACCTTCCTCTAACTTAAATTGTGCCTCAAGTTCTTTCGTAAATACCTCGACTCATTAGAGCTTTTTATATTTGAATTTGTGGTACCATTCTGAATATGTTTACAAAGGGGGAACTAAGTCTTGGAATAGAGGTGGATGGGATCTGATACGAGAAAAAGGATTTGATTTTCCCATTCCATGATTCCGAATAAAATAGAGGGCAGGGTAGGTGGCAGCCGGCTGGTAAGAGGGTGGGAATATAATCGCTAGATAAGTGTAGGGTAAATCCCCCAGTCTTATAAAGAAGCTTGCCTTATACTTTCAGCTATGGAAACACAGGGAGAAACTCGGATCTTCAAAGAAAGCGGCGTGTAAAACAAGTCAACAGCTTTCTATTTAGAATTCCCTTATGCAAATAAATAATCGTTGTTCGTTCATGAAATTCAAACTGTTATCGGTTTTTAGCATAAGTTATAATTTTTAATAATGGCAACATATTGGGGCATCTTGCATTGTCAATTGTTATTACATGTCTCACTAAATTTAGCAATTTTAGTGACTTCATAAATGTTTTGATAGGAATAGCTTCTAAAATATTCATGTTAAGAGTAGAATAGCTATTTGACACTGCGTGACTAATGCTTTCAGTATAGAAAGAACTCTTATCATTGAATGTGAAATTAATTTAAATTCCTTATTTTTCTAATACTATATGCAAACTTAAACACCATAAATAGACTTCTATTTTAAATGCACTAAGATACAAATAGACATGCCGAATTAATAGTTCAAAGAACAAGCTTTCCGTGTTTGTTGGAGAAGCTGAAAAGTTTAAATACAGCAAGCTGAAAAAAAATAGAATATAATGTAAAATTAATACATACAGAAAAAATTATAAAACATGATTAGAAATTCATTTTATACAATGACAATTTTACAAGTTTAAAGTTATGCAGCAAACTGGCGGAAGGTGGAACATCGGAGTTAGGCTTAAAGACTTGAAAAACTGCAAGCCTAACATTTATTTATGCATATATAGCAAAGTGTGAAATGCTTAGTCTTCCAGGTGTGTACGTTATGCTTTGGAATTTTTCTTAATTATCTAAGGAATGTAACTGAATAGTTCATTTTCATTTGATTCGCGATTTCTTGCTACCACAGTTAGGAAGAGATACTTCATTAAAATATTCCTTTTCATGCATTTCCTATATTAGACAAAATTGGAAAAAATACAAATAGATGCCTAAAATCTTGATTCTGTTTCCCTGATGGACTTGTTTTCTGGCATATGCTTTTAGATATGCGATTAGAGCTTTGTTTCAATATTGTATTTACAATCTGTATCTGAAATACTAAGTTGATTACTTAACCATTGTCTCTACGACCAAGTCACAAGAGCCGAAATAAAAAAAACACCTTAATTTCAGGAAAGTATAAGATTGTTATATCTAAAGGGTTGGTGAGCTTCTCGAATCAAGTCATAGCTCAAAAATGTTTTGTCAAGCTATTTCTGTGTACATGTTATAATCATACATGGTCAAATGCTACCTGTTTTAGTATGTAAACTTTTTTCTTAAGTCTTTACTTAAATACGTCAAAATATATTTAATAAAATCTAAAATGCTTATTTATACTTCTATGATATGAATCTTTATAATCTTGAAGCCTTCATTTAATCTGAAATAATTTGGGAAATTGTAATTCTTGCATAAAAGTGCTAGAAACTTATTTTAGAAAAAATGAATTATGAAACTCCTTCGGCGCAATTTGTACTGCAATGTTTTGTATAAAATATTTAATATGCTTAAATTTGTATATATCGAGGATGGGTGACAATGTAACATTATAAATATTCTCTTAAAATTGGAGAACATGGCACCTTGTAATTGGCTGATGTTAAGAATCCTAATTTCTGTAGATCTGAGTTCAGAATATTACTTCTATAGTATTTTGTCGCTATAAGAATTTAATCTTTATCATCTTTTTAAATTTCATCCTTGATAAAGTCCTTATTGATTGGTTGTTGTAAAATAGTTGCGCTTCTGAAAATTTAGCAGTCTAAATATTTCTGTTCAACTTGTAAAAATATAATTTCAATTTCATTTCATTTTAAAGTAAAATATGGTCCAAATAAACAGAAGATATTTGATAATTTGTGTCATTTAAAGGTGAACTAAAAATTCAACTGTGTTTAGCATCTACTTCGAAGGTTTGTTTTGCTATCAAAGTTATTTTCAGATTTGCTTCGATTATCAAATTTTGAAGTAGCTGGATATACTTTGATAATTGGACGGTTATCGTAGCTGTCAAGACATCCGAAAAACGTGCATTGTTGGCTACTACATATTAATTACAATCCGTGCGGCTTAAAGTTTGGCGCCAATTACAGCTCGCTTTATGCAAAATTGTCCAGCACTTACCAGGTAGTTTGGCGCAGTATGGCCTTGTAATTGAGTATCAGTTTACCTCACCCTTTGACCAGTCTTTTATCCCTCCATGTTTGTTGTGTTTTCCTCATTTCCTTGTATTTGATAGATCATTTTCCAATAGGTTTAGTTCTGATATCAACGTATCTATTTGTAAAACTTACAAGAATGTTTCCCTATTGTTTGCAATGATTTCATAATGGACATTTAAATGAGAATTTACTGCTATTGATATTTGTAGTAAATTTATCTTCATTCTTAAGATTTTCCAGATTGTACCCAAGCCTGTACTTGTCATGGAGTTCTTTCGCTTTTATTGACTTTTCAGATTTTTCATATAATTCACTAGTTTTCTTCTGAATCCTTCGACAATATTATGGGGATATTTTTGATATAATTATCGTTTTGAGTTAGTATCCTGAAATTTAAGAATCATTTGAATTTAAGTGCCAATGAAAGCTTATATGCCATTTAGAACTCCTTGTTTTAACTGCAACACTGATCTAATAGGGAAAACCGGGAATGTTTATTCATATGAAACGAGTTTTTACGCATAACCTGTTGTCTCTCCGATAAGGGTCGAATCTCGTGTCAAGACAAACATAAATCAAGAGTTTGTATATATCTCAATCTGACTCATTATATAAGAAGCAAAAATGTTTTGTTCTGATGTGCTGGCTAAGATATTTCCTTCGTCAGGTATACTCTCCGGTAGGACCAATTTGTATTCAGATGCAGGTCCATATTGAAGTTGATAATGGTGGTAAAACTTGTCTTTGAATTATTTTTAAGGCTCGGTCTTTCTGGGTTATATTGAAGATTTGTGGTTCTGTTTCTCTATTGGTTTTCAATTAAGTCTAAGGATGTAATTTGAATTGCCAGTTACAACTCGGATAAATTCTGTAGAATAAGCATGTTTCAAATCCTGATAATGTTCTAAAACATTTTTTCTTTGAACTGTAAATATAAATATTATCAAGTATTATTTAGTCGCAGTCTTTCATATTAAAGGCGGATCGATACTTCCAGATCTAAGCTTTTTTTGATTCAAGAAAAAAAATGCTTGAATTATGATTTGAATGACTTGCTAACTTTTTTGAAATTGTTTTTCTGTATGCGCTTGATTGGATCTTATTGTACAAGATACTGTCTTGTCCTTACTCTATGGTATTATTGTCAAAGTGAAAATTCTTAACTGCAGAAATACTCTGAAGATTGAATTGCAATCTTCATTCCAACTTTAGTGCTAAATGTGCTTTTCTGAATACCTACTTGCTACAGAAATTTTCTTAAATTTGATAACACCCATTCAACAATAACTTTAAATTCTTGGATCATTATTTCCATTCATAAAATGTTTTATATAATTATATTTTTTCTATTCATTCCTCCTTGCTTTTAAAGTATCATTCCATAACGAGAGGAATAGTTTTTCATTGATTCATGTTCCTGAATTTTGCCTTAATTTAAATAAAAGAAAGACTTTGTATATTCTGTTATTTTGAATTATTAGCACAGATGTCTACAGATCAAAGCACTGCGGGTTTTTTAAGTTTTAAATTTTTATCCAGGGTTTTGCAGACAACTTGATACTAAATTGAGATCAAGCAAGCTTTATAATAAATGGCCTCGAATTAAGTGTTTTTAAAAACCAGAAGTGAAGATATATTAGATCAAAGATATTGCTTGTATAATACAAGACAAATGAGCTTTCGATAAAACATATGAAACGCAATTTTTCTGTTCTTGTGGTTAAGCTATTTCAAAATATTTGATTAGTTTAAACGTTCTATTTTACTTTCTAAAATTCTTGTTCATAAAAAAAATTTTAAAATGACCCTCAAATATTAATATTGTAAAATATAGCCTTCTGTGGTAATTAAAAACTACTCTTCACCTCTATCTGGAGTTAAACAGTCTCTGCAAAATGAAGCTATTCTATCAAATTTATAAAATTTTGTGTAGTTAAAATTTGCAAAATTGCTAGCAAATTACTGCAATTTTCTTATATTTACAGAATCTTTACTCGCCTAATTTCAATTGGTTCACCCACCACTAGAAATATTTTAAAATATCAATATTAATTTTAAAAAACTGATATATAATTTGATAATTAGTCTTATAGAAATAGCCCTCCCCCAGTTATTAGAAATTAACATTTATTTTGGAAACATTGTCGAAATAGACAAACGGTATATATCAAAGGATCTTCTCTTTGGTAGACAATTATTTTATGTAAAGAGTTAAAAGTATTTGCAGATTATCTAGATGAATCTTTATTTTTGCACCCTAATGTACAGAAATAATTTATTAGTTAAATAACATCTTCCCCGTTAAACAAGTTTCAAGTTCAATTTCTTAAATAAAAATGAATTGCTTACTAATTGAAAGCAAATTGAAGACTTTTTAAATTTCCATAATCGTAAAGTATGTTCTTCATAAACTAAGAAAATAAGTACCTGTTTTCTGAATTTTTTGAACAAATTCCGTCATTGTCAGATGAAAAGTTCTTAAAATATATTGAAAGCTAATTATCACAAATGAATATATGGTGTCGAGAATTTGTTTTTTTCGAAAGAGGTTTAGAAGGTTAATTTTTGAGGATTCATGAAGATCTTATAACACTGAACTAATCAAATTTAAGATAATTCAGAATTTACTGAAGTAATAGATAAAGGTATTTGACTTATTTTATACTTGGGTTCTTCTAAATTTATAATTTTCTTGGGTAAAACGTTTGTTTCAAATGATCGTAAATCAAGGTATAGAGACCGTTTGAAAGGTAGAATTTGGTATTTTTGAACCAAAAAATACGTTCTTAAAAAGCAAAGCTCAATTTTTTAGAAAAGTGTAACAGATGTATTGGCATTTAGATATTAATATTTTATATAATTTCTTCCCCGTTTGTTTTTGAATCTGTACAAGAATAAAGTTATCATGTAAGGAAAAATTGAACAAATTTTAGTGTTTTAAATAATCTTAAGAACTGTAAATCCAGATATTTCTTGAAATCAAGGGAATCGATGCATGCTTCATGCTAGCCAAGAAAGTGTGAATTAGAATAGGTCATTTAGGAATTGGGCGATTTCAACTAGGTACAATGAAAGTTCTTAAAAAAAATGTTTGCATACGAAATATACATTGATGGTTGCTTGTTCTCCTTGGATTGAGTAAGAAACGAATAAAGAATATTTCCTAAACAGACACGACTCATGTAAATCTTATTTGTGAAATATAATCTTTTTCATTTTAGTCACATCTATCCTTTAAAATTGGAAGTTGTCGTTAAATTTATCCATTATTTAATAATCAGACAATTGAAGTCCTATTTTTTGAATAATTTAATCTAATCTTTAATCTTCTATTAAACTAATGGAATTTGGTGTAAATTTTGAGAAAGAGGAACGTAAATTCCCAAATTGACAAATATTAAATATAAATTACACAACATGCACCAGTAAATATTAAGAAATATAAGTATATTTAAACAGTTGAGAATAACTTCTCAAAAAATAATTTTCTTAAAAGATAAATTAATGAACAAAGTATATCCTCTAAAGTGCTTTCATTCTAAATTTTAAATTAAATGAGTTTGGCAAACTGTACAATTAAACGCAAGAAGATTGTGAACAGGCTCATTATCAAAAGCATCATTGCCTTTCCAGCTAAACGTCTTTGATCGTGTTTATTCTGTAGAATTAGCATTATTTTATTAAAGGGCGCGAACTGATGCTTACAATGTGATATTTCACTGAAAGAATATTCAAAAATGCGTGTGGAAAAATTGCATCGTATTCTTCTAATCTGCTCTAAATATTAATAGAAAAATTTTACGGAGAAGTTTAGATATTCTGAAATATTTCGTAAAAAGGCTTACGGATTATAGTTTGTCTTAGAGTTGCTCAATTAATTTTAACAACTTAGGTCTTTTAATAATTACTTATAAAATAGGAAGTTAATAGTTCAATTCTTTCCATTGCTATCATCTTTGTGGTATTTTTTTCTAGATATTTCAAAATTTATTCATTCTTCATTTTTTAAACTTAACCATACTGTATTGACTACTTCGTACTCATGTAAATCAGAACTCGCTTGCATTGCTTAAACATTAGCCGCAAACCGTTTCGAAGACGACAGAATTCTTTATCCTATTTTAAGAATGCAGCAGCATGCAGGTTGTAGGTAAATTGCTTTGTATAGCGTACTTAATGATTTTCCCAATGCCCTTATTTCCTGAGAATTAGAAAGTTTGCTTAAAACGACTATGATGTCCTTAAAGTTTCATATTTTTCAAAATTCATTAAAAAATCTTATCAAAAGTATTCTCACGCTACCCACCATCATGATGAAATATTTCTATTCCTAAAATATCATTGAATAAAAATTGAGGTCTGCCCCTTGGTGTGAGTGTGGAGTCCCTGCCCCTTGGTGTGAGTGTGGAGTCCCTGCCCCTTGGTGTGAGTGTGGAGTCCCTGCCCCTTGGTGTGAGTGTGGAGTCCCTGCCCCTTGGTGTGAGTGTGGAGTCCCTGCCCCTTGGTGTGAGTGTGGAGTCCCTGCCCCTTGGTGTGAGTGTGGAGTCCCTGCCCCTTGGTGTGAGTGTGGAGTCCCTGCCCCTTGGTGTGAGTGTGGAGTCCCTGCCCCTTGGTGTGAGTGTGGAGTCCCTGCCCCTTGGTGTGAGTGTGGAGTCCCTGCCCCTTGGTGTGAGTGTGGAGTCCCTGCCCCTTGGTGTGAGTGTGGAGTCCCTGCCCCTTGGTGTGAGTGTGGAGTCCCTGCCCCTTGGTGTGAGTGTGGAGTCCCTGCCCCTTGGTGTGAGTGTGGAGTCCCTGCCCCTTGGTGTGAGTGTGGAGTCCCTGCCCCTTGGTGTGAGTGTGGAGTCCCTGCCCCTTGGTGTGAGTGTGGAGTCCCTGCCCCTTGGTGTGAGTGTGGAGTCCCTGCCCCTTGGTGTGAGTGTGGAGTCCCTGCCCCTTGGTGTGAGTGTGGAGTCCCTGCCCCTTGGTGTGAGTGTGGAGTCCCTGCCCCTTGGTGTGAGTGTGGAGTCCCTGCCCCTTGGTGTGAGTGTGGAGTCCCTGCCCCTTGGTGTGAGTGTGGAGTCCCTGCCCCTTGGTGTGAGTGTGGAGTCCCTGCCCCTTGGTGTGAGTGTGGAGTCCCTGCCCCTTGGTGTGAGTGTGGAGTCCCTGCCCCTTGGTGTGAGTGTGGAGTCCCTGCCCCTTGGTGTGAGTGTGGAGTCCCTGCCCCTTGGTGTGAGTGTGGAGTCCCTGCCCCTTGGTGTGAGTGTGGAGTCCCTGCCCCTTGGTGTGAGTGTGGAGTCCCTGCCCCTTGGTGTGAGTGTGGAGTCCCTGCCCCTTGGTGTGAGTGTGGAGTCCCTGCCCCTTGGTGTGAGTGTGGAGTCCCTGCCCCTTGGTGTGAGTGTGGAGTCCCTGCCCCTTGGTGTGAGTGTGGAGTCCCTGCCCCTTGGTGTGAGTGTGGAGTCCCTGCCCCTTGGTGTGAGTGTGGAGTCCCTGCCCCTTGGTGTGAGTGTGGAGTCCCTGCCCCTTGGTGTGAGTGTGGAGTCCCTGCCCCTTGGTGTGAGTGTGGAGTCCCTGCCCCTTGGTGTGAGTGTGGAGTCCCTGCCCCTTGGTGTGAGTGTGGAGTCCCTGCCCCTTGGTGTGAGTGTGGAGTCCCTGCCCCTTGGTGTGAGTGTGGAGTCCCTGCCCCTTGGTGTGAGTGTGGAGTCCCTGCCCCTTGGTGTGAGTGTGGAGTCCCTGCCCCTTGGTGTGAGTGTGGAGTCCCTGCCCCTTGGTGTGAGTGTGGAGTCCCTGCCCCTTGGTGTGAGTGTGGAGTCCCTGCCCCTTGGTGTGAGTGTGGAGTCCCTGCCCCTTGGTGTGAGTGTGGAGTCCCTTCCCCTTGGTGTGAGTGTGGAGTCCCTTCCCCTTGGTGTGAGTGTGGAGTCCCTTCCCCTTGGTGTGAGTGTGGAGTCCCTTCCCCTTGGTGTGAGTGTGGAGTCCCTTCCCCTTGGTGTGAGTGTGGAGTCCCTTCCCCTTGGTGTGAGTGTGGAGTCCCTTCCCCTTGGTGTGAGTGTGGAGTCCCTTCCCCTTGGTGTGAGTGTGGAGTCCCTTCCCCTTGGTGTGAGTGTGGAGTCCCTTCCCCTTGGTGTGAGTGTGGAGTCCCTTCCCCTTGGTGTGAGTGTGGAGTCCCTTCCCCTTGGTGTGAGTGTGGAGTCCCTTCCCCTTAGTGTGAGTGTGGAGTCCCTTCCCCTTAGTGTGAGTGTGGATTTTACAGAATAGTAGTTTTATTCTGTCCCGAAACCTGCTGATTAACTCTGCCGGCGAGTTCATCAGTAGATTTCTTTAACTTGTAAGGAATTTCTTTTGATCATGATCGTGGATTATAGTAGAGAAACCTTCTGAAAGGATGTCCGGGTCTTACTAGAGGGATATGAAATGACTCAAAGACATCAGTCATTTCAAGCAAAATAACTAATTTCTGGGACATATGGGCATTCGGGGACTCGTATTAGTTTTGTATTCAGTGTAATCGTGTTGTATTCAATTACCGTGTGTAACATAGATGTTTTCTATGTTACATCTGGTGTCTTTTCCCATTCACTCCTGTAAACTTTAAAATAAGATGGCGGATTCTGTAGTTGACGGAAAGATTTACGGTATATGTGCAGAAAGCAATGCAAGTGCGAAGTTACCTTTATTTAATATACGCTTAATACTAATTAGAAAAACACGAGGAAACGATTTTCCGCGATTCTTCTAGAAATGAATAACACAGTAATGATAAGGGATACGAATCATTCCATATTTCTTTTGACTTTACCAGTGTGAACTTTAAAAGCAAAGTTTAGTGAAACCTTCGGTAAGGTAAAGCTGAGATCATCCATTAGAGAAAATTGTTATTACGGTTTTAGAGCAAAATTTTCAATGTATTTTGGATTTAAATTGGCTTTTCAAATTGAAGCACTTATGGTTGATAAAAAATTTAGAATGACTTAAATTCTGATGGAGAGATCATAATATTTAAGATATTCAAGATATTTAAGTAAAGAATGATTGGATTTTAAATATTTCATTATGTTATATTTGACATATTTTTTTATCACCATTCCATAAAAGTTAATATCAATGTTACTACAAATTATTCCAAGTACAAATAAATTACCGTATTAAATTCCTTATTTCTATTCAGATGCCTTATGGGTTTTTCCTCTTGTCTAATGTTTCTTCTCAATATTTTTATTAGTAGATTCCAGTAGATATGATTAAATTTCTAAGTTCTTGAGAAAATGTTAAGTAAATATAACGCATTGTAAGTGATCAATAGTAAGAAAACTGTAATAAATTGGCATGAAAGTTTACATAGCTCTTAAACATAATATGTAGCAAGTATTTTGATTAAACTAGATTTATCCTATTACTGAATAAAACTGAAAGATTTGTCATGAAGAATCCGAAATTGCCTGTAATTATTCTTGATCTAATCTAAACTTTTAAGTCATTTAAGAATTTCATCAATTCCTAGTTGGACTGTAGAGCTGGAAAGGGTTTTGATGGTCTAGGTTGATATAACGAACTCTACATTTAATTACCTAGTCTCAATTTGGATGGCGCGATTATACCTTTTATTTGCAATAACGGAATTCAGGCTTACTTTAAAATTCAGTTTCAGTGTGAAGTATTGAAGTGAATGCTTTTGTGGTTTATTTTGATTTATCATTTTTCTCTGCATTAGCATTTTAGATTAGATGTTACGCCAATACAATGCCATATTTATTTGCACTTTACGTGGATTTTTATGCAATTTGTTGAGTGGTACGAGGAGAACACAAAACGTACTAGTAAGGTTTTGATGAAAAGGAATATGGTAAATTGTTTTTCAAAATTAGGCATATTTTAGCTCGGATTCAGATTCAAATTTTAAACAGTTTCTGTATTTTATAGGTAAATTAGAACTGTAAAGACTAGATCGAATAAACGCGTATGGGAAAAATCTGAAGCAGAGTACCTGGTTAATCATGTCCAAAATTTCGTTGGATCAGTGGCCCAAATTGACGATGCAGCTGTCTGATATACCCGAAGTATAACTTATTTAATTAGCTGATCAATTAATCTTATAACCAGGGACATTAAAATTAACCAAGAAAAAATTAAGGGATTTATAATAGAAATGGTAAGTTTTTGAAAGTTAGTTGTCCAGGTTTTCGACAATGTTTCCATCTGTATTTAACGTTTTAATTAAAATGTCTTGCCAAAAATTTTCATTTACTTTGTTGTGAGAGTCGAAATAACTTTCCATCTTAAGTTTCTTTCCCCATTTCCCTAGTATTCTTGTTAATGCACTTTTATCATAATGTAATCTTCGAAAAATGTAGAATAGTCGAAGAATTTTTGAATATTCTTAAATCTCGAAGAACTTTGTAGAAGTGTAATCCTGCTTCACCGTTTAGTTTAAAACGTTTACTTTTAGTTTAAATTTTGTATTTAACTGGGCGTTTAAACGAGTGTTTAATGCAATCTAGTAAGTTGAATGTTTTTCTAACATCATCCAAAATTTAGCAATTTTCTTTAATTATAAATTCAAATTGTTTGAATACTTCGATATTGAAAAACTCATTTCTTAATCGTTTCTTGTGAAGTTTTATTGAGTTTTCGAGAGAAGGTATTATTGGAATGATGCGAGTGAACTATTTTACACTCATAAGAATATCTGTGCGATTACGTTCCGGCGCATTTCTCCCTCGAACTGCCCAACATGATGCTATGTGCATAACCGACAATTTCCGTTTTCTTTTCTATGTTTTATAAATGTGCGGTCTTCAAGAACCATGCAGATATGTATTGAAAATTAACAAATATGTAGGACCTGGATGGTGCAATATATAAGTTCCAAAAAGCCAACTGGAAATCCTTAAAAGAATATTCTTAGTTTAAAACAAGTTTGGAAGGTTGATTGCGATTTCCTTTTCTTTTAATGTTGTTTAAATCAATGTTGAAATCATAATAACGTTTTATCATGAATAGCTGTAGACGACTATATTTCCACTAAATTGTCTAAATTCTTACCAACAAATAAACATAAATTGCAGTTAAATGAATTGATATTTTTTTTAATTTGTAGATCTTTCTACGGATCAATTGTTTTTCATGTTGAGATAAAGTAGTAAATAAAATTCCGTCTGTGATAGATTTGACGTCTTGATGAAAACCACGTTCTATAAATAAGTCAGCTCCAGAATTGATATGTACAGCAGGATCTACATTCAGATTTGAGTTTTCTTTTGTTTCACTATTCATTCTTATTTTGCGGTCTCTAGATTCTGTCTTGTTCAACATATCAGTATTAGTTTCCAATTCTGATGAGACCAAATTTACTTACTCAAATTTGGACTAAATATGAGAATATAAACTTTTTCAGGGAATTGAAAGAAAATACGTGCCAAGAGTTTTTATAAGAGAACTGGAATTCCTGCAAATATTAGTTCATCTATATTTTGCACAAAAATCTTCTAAATTAGAATTTATAAGGAACGTTTTAATTTAATATCCATGCACAAAGGCCAGAGTACAGATGAGCTGTGAGCTCTGGTTTTTGGACAGCAGGTTTGAAGTATGTAAAAATGCTCTTCTTAATAGCATAAACGTCTTCAGGTGAATTGTATGGGGCTTCAGTTATATTGATTATGTGACTTAGCTGAATTTTCGAAAGTAGTTTGAAATCCATGCATCTCCATTTTTGAAAACTCATTCAAAAATTAAAACAAACATTCAATTTTCTTCATATTCCATTCTGGTTTCTTGGATTCAAAATGGCATTGTGTTCTTCATCCATTGCCAAAATTTTCGAATTCAGTATTTCCAATTCCTTTCTAAAAACATCTTACTGATTACAAATGAATATTCAATTTTGGCGTTATGTATGCACATTCAAATCCAAATCCTATCGCTGTGGCTTTGAATTTCTATAATGGATGAAACATTCTAGAATCAAACGTTAAATTCAATTCTTGTTTACAAATGCCTTGTGAATGCATGTCTATTTATAACAGCTCGATATCCGATAACTGTTATGAAACTCTGTGGTAAATAATTCGGCAATCGTACGCTGACTTCTGTACTTTCATCCAAGATAATTACGACTCGTCTAGTCCTTCAATATTTTAGCAATGGATTTCAAAAATTTATCTAAATTATCCAATTCCTGGATTTCCCCGCCAGATGACAGCTTGTTCCCAAGTCAACTTTATTTCAATTTTTATACCATATTCCATTCCAGAACTTCTCTCACCATTTTATTTTTTGGATTCTGGACCATGCTCGTATCTGAGGAAATGAAGCCAATATTATAGCAAAATCTACAAGTGAATTTCTTAAGGAGTTCTTAAGTTGATGCGTGTACTTGTGTATGAATTTTTTTTAAAAGTAATGGAATTCGGATACAGAAATAAATTGCAAGTCGAAAAGCATTTTGATTATATCATGGATTTCCTTTTTAATACACAAATTCATTTTAATCGGATTAAGCAGTGGTCACTTAAGGTTTATCCGCCAATATATTTCGCAGAACTTGGATTTTGCAATCATTTTGGGATATATTATCCCTTTTTCAGCCGTGAAGGCGTTGCGCTTCAGAAATTTTGATTCCATCTGTTATTTACAATTTTTGATTGGATAAATTCTTGAAATATTTGAATTTTTATGAACTGCTTTGCATACTTTTTGAATATTTTTTTTTTATTCCTTGAACATACTTCTTAAATTTCGACTAAAATGTTTAAGTAATGAGCCTTAAGTTTCAGTTCAATTTATCTGAGAATGTTTTATGGCAGCAAAATGACTTGATCTCATCTGCCGAGATCAAATCCGAAGATGGTTGACTTTTTGCTTGTGAATATGCTCGTAGTCACAGGCCATACATTTTCTTCGGCCTATACCCAAGAGATTCCAAATATAATGTATACGTTGCTTTTTCTGAGAAGAATGGTGAATTGATTTCTGATTTCCCCTTCAAAGTCCCTTTACAATGCTTACATTCTTTTATTCAGAATTCACAATTGAAATAGCCACTATTTGTAGGCATGAAAGGGAATAATGTTACAAAACCAACATGCTTCTTACATGCCAATGTGGAGCGATTTTGGCAATCTATGCACTGTGACAACATTTATAGCATCTCAAAATTACACCAGCATATATTTTAAATCAACCATTAATTACTTGCAGTTGTGGACTAACAATCTAAGATGTGTTTGTATCCAAGTAGTTGTGGACAAACTTGTTAACTATCCAGTTTAATTCAATTGTAACTTTATCATTTTGATTCAATTATTTATGATCTTCCTTTTTAAGTGACCAGAAGCATATTTTAATCTTTATCTTTAACAGAATGAATGAAACAAAGTACATTTTGACAACAGACTTTACAATACATCATATGTTCGAACTGTGGAATTGGTTCTTCAGTTTATAAATTTTGAAAATTTTCCTATAAATTCCCATTATTTTGAAGATGGCTGAACTCGCAATCGGAAAGGGATCCTTTTGAGAAGTAAAAGCTGAGCCTTTTAATAACTCATGTTCATAGTGCCCAGTGAATTTTCTTACCTAATAGAATTTTGATAGTCAATATTATTAAAGCTTCCTTCAGCTAGTTTCTTTTTTTTCAACTCCACTATAAAACATCAGCTGAAGGCACATGGTATTGGAATTTGATAATTCACTCTGGTATTCATTATTCACTTGTTTCCCATCCTTTACTTTACATCTTCATAATTTTGGGCTCATTTGTGATCAAGAACTACTAAATGTCGTTTTCGGACTCGACTGTTAACATATTGAAAAACTCAGAATATTTTGGATCAGAAATAAATGCAGCTTTGTTTTAGTAGTTTCATGTTCAAATTCTGACCTGCCGACCATTCTATTTATTTTCAAAACAAGTCCAGGTACAGATTCATTGAAAAGCCAATGATCAAGAACAACATCGAATGCGAAATTTTGTTCGATAATCCACTGTTTGATAAATCATGGTTTGTGAAGCAGTACTTTGACTTAGCTTCTTCCGTCTTGAAATAAGTGCTTTGTCATCTTAATTGAAATCTTGCATATTTTAAGTGCAAACAATGGTTTTTCAATGAAGTGGTGCTTCGATTTTATTATCGAAAATGATCGCATCTTCTATATAAAACGTACCAAATTCTTCATTTTTTATATTACCCAGCCATGACACTATTGTAATGTATTCGAATGTTTCTTCATATTTAGATTTTATAGATATATTGTATAATTTTTTTTAATATTTGTATATATACGATTCAGGTTTTATACAATTTATGTAAAAGTAATAATATTAAAGGCTTTACTTGAAATAACTTGTATTCAAAAGATTGCTGTTTTCAAATGACTTTGTAATTTTATCCTTTTTATAAATTATCTCAATTTTGTCCTCAAATGTAAACTAGCCTTAATTGTTACAAATAAAATGATTCTATTGCTAAATTTGAGTCCAAATGAAATTATAAATTCTTATTGTTTAGAAATGGGGTATGATTGATATATATATACTTAACTGAATTAGAGTTCAAAATTTTATTAAAAAAAATGATTATCAGTTACGAGTTTGCATTTCTTTATATTCTTAAAACCAAACTATTCCTTCTAAAGTTTTACTTTACTATTTTGTCAAAATATTTGTCTTATGTCTTTGATTTTCATTTCATAATAGAAAGCTTTTATAGGCAGTAATTTTCTTTCATGCCTCATTCTGTTGACTTGTCAGTAAATATATGGTCTTGAAGGAGGTATTTTCTCACGTTGGAAAATAAATAAAAATGAAACGAAATAGACGAGACGAATAAAATACTAAGCTAAGCAATGTAGCTAAGTCATACTATGTCAATTAGATTTTTTAATCAATAGATTCCAATTAAATAAAAACGATTCCAGTTTTTTTTAAAATACATTTTGGCAATTTAACATTTTATAATATTTTGCAGTATTTTATTGTCTTGTTCTTTTGTCTTCTTTAATACTCTGCTCGTTTTTAAAATAAGGAAAATTTCCACTTTTACTCACATTTGTTTGATTTATTAGAATTTAATCTAACCGCATATTAGAGAGAAATTATATAGTGCTAGATTGTTTATGAATTATCACTGACATGGAATTGTTATATTTGATTGTTATTCATTGTACTGTTTTGTATATTTTAATATTTTTAAGCGATAAATTTTGAAATAGAAATTGTACTTAGAAACTTGTGATTATTTTATGTATCTGTATACTTCCTTCTTGAATGCTCTAGAATATTTAACTTGAAATAGTCTGTTAAAATGAATTGTTTCACTTAAATTATTCTTTAAAATTATTTTTAGTTTAAATTGTATAAAATGCATGTCCAATATTTCCTTTTATGCATTGAAGCCGAAGCATAAAAGGTTGTTCAGATTTTTAATGACGATTTACCTCCGTATATATATAAATATTATAGAGACCTTATTTTAAAGATTTTATTTAAAAAAAAAATGTGATTGTTATGAGAGAACACGTTTTAGTGAAAATTTGTAGAATGGTAATTTTTGATATTGCGATTAAGTAATGTATTTCTCTTGTAAAGAATTGGCCAATATGAGGAAAAAGCGTTACTTTTTGTTTCAACATGTTAAAATGATATATGTGCAATTGTAAACCCTAAACATTCTAATCAATTTTTCTTCATTTGTAAATCTGAAAATGTTTGTGTAATAAAGATTTCAAATTCAATTCAAAGTATCTTTATTTACCAATTTTCTTCTAAAATAGTTTTCCGAAATGGTTTTGGGCAATTTTAAACACTGAAATTTTATTGCGCATTTATTCTAATACTGAGTGAAAAGTTAAGCTTTATTCCAAAGAATTTAACGACGTGATGAATTTTTAAGAAAACAAAAGTTATCAGTATTTGAATTTTTCTAAACTTTCAAATAAAATCCTTATACTTGATTTAGTCTTGTGTTATCTGAAAACTACTGCATAAAATTGAAGACATATTTTATTTAAGGCATATGTAACCTAAAAGCGGTTAGCCATCTATGAAATACTTCTAATAATGGAAAACTAGGAAATCAATTACTCATATGAAGTATTTCAGTAAAGATGGTCTTCTGATTAATTAAGACTTTTATGAAGTGATCAAATTTATTTTCGACTTATAAATGGATTTTTAATCTAATTTTCAATGTTGTATAGTTAAAGTGAAGATTACGCGTTTTTTATTTCCCAATTCATTTTGAAATCAACTCTATTAATGCATAATATAATTAAATTGCTAAATTTATGAGATATTCTTTATTTAATTTCTTTACAAGATATTTCTGATTTATCAAATATGCCAGGCGTGATTCAATGCCTTTATATATTTTTCAATTGCTTTTGTTTATTAACATTGCCGAGCGGTGCTAATCTATATAAAATATTTTGCAGAGCAGGTAAATTTGTCTTTCCCATAGAATATAGTAGATACTAGTCGTCTTTAGATCCCAGATTGTTCGTATCGACCACTGATATTTTTTAGACTATTAGATGATTAATGTGGAATGATTTTCTTTTTTAAAATTAATCTTGGAATTTCATTCCACTGAAAAGCATGAAATAAAATAAATTCACCGCGTATTTAAAAGTGTATATATATTGAAAAATGGAAATATTACTAAGGGGTTAATTAGGGGTGAAATAATGAAATTAAATCTTTCGAAAGATGAACTTGAATTCCAGCATAAAAACATTGTTTATCACATTGAATTAAAAATATTAATAAAATTAAATGGGAGTAGGTGTGGAAATTAAATAACATTACATATTTAAGAAAATAGAAGAAACATTTGTAATTCTTTTGGAAGTAATGGTAATCATTTTCCATAATTCATAACTTGATTTATAACATTGTTGATTTCTTTTATCTTGGGGTTAGGCTGTTTGGTGGCATTTTGAAACATTTCCTGAGAAGTTGTAATATTTTTCACATCCATTCACATCCATCCTAAGCGAAGCGTTGAAATATAGTTGTAGAAACTTTCAATGGAGCAAATTGGTACATTAACTGATGGTACTGGACAAAAAGAGCGATTTCTGAGTGACGTACGTTAACATTTTAAATATTAAATTTCTGGGAAGATTTAAAAATAACTTAAAAACGTGCGAGTTATGGTTGAAGAGCTCATAAAATATATCAATTGACTGTACATTTGATTTGTATTTATATAAAGAGTAAATTTTGATAATTCTATGTGAAGAATGTAACTTTTATAAGATATAATGGAGATCAATGAACTTTGTAATCAGAGGTATTCTTTTTGAAATCAAATTTAATATTTTAGGTAGAATATTTCATAGGTTTAGAGCATTATCTGTGTCGTTTCTTTCTTTTTTCCATCAGTAATTTAACTTTTCGTTTACCATCTCGTCAGATTCCTATATTTATTGCATAATGAATATTTGTTACCTTTTTGACATTTTGCTGTGTTTGCTGAAACGAACGACATTCATGAATTAATACTAGTACACATTGTATTTGAGATTAAAATTTCTTTAACTTAAAACAGATTCTTTTGTTGAAATCAACGAGAGAAGTGGTTCTGCAGATTGAAAAAAAGAGAATTGAGAGTTTAATTATGCATTAAGAATATCAGTGCAACTAAACAGAATTTGAAGATCCAATAACAATGGTACAGTCGCCAACCACAATACAGTTGTAAAATCTTGTAATTTCTGAAATCAGAACCAGGTGTCTGTGGAGAAGTTAAGGAGAAGAAATAGCTTCAGCTAACCATTTCGCATTCGCATTGATAATTGTCCCAAAAAACTTTGGAGTTCTTGAACCTTTAATTTCAAAATGCCGACGGGTAATTAAAGTTTGTACTATTGACAAGCCGATTACCTTCGCGTAAGCACAGTTCATAAAGCGGTCATATCTCTTGATTACGTTTTTGTTCAAAGTGCAAATCCCTTCTGCTTTGTAGAATTCCATATCATCCCTAGTTCTGAGCCAGCAAATTATGAGTTGGCTCATTAATATTGTTACAGCGAGTATATATATCCGAGCTACTTTTACAAAATCTGTCGCTAACTACCAATTCACTGATACTTCATGCCAGTTTCTAAACTTAAAAAAAATATTTACATAAAAGCGATGATTTGTTACCCAAATTCGTAATTTCTGTCCATTGAATGTGAGTAAATACAGTATTTAAAGAACTAAAATGCTACTGCAAAATAAAATATATGTAATCACTTTGAGGAAAATTTGTGCAGAAATGAAATGGATAACAGTGAAATTTACCTTTTTGAATTTTAAATGTTAAAAAGAATATAAATGTTTTTTCAACCATATAATCTGAAAATTCTGGGAAGACAAATTTTTAATTAAAAATCTAATTTTGCAAACTGGTTTCTTAGAGAACACATTCGATTGAAAAAAATAAATTGCAAAATTTGTATTTAAAACTATTTCTATTTTTTCTATTCAAAATGTAGTTGAATTTAAAAATCATAATTTTGTATGTTAAATTTCCTGGATATAACGTTATTTTCATTGAATTTTGAAGAAAACGTGGTATCAATATTTTAATATTCACTTTATTTTACGGTTGTGTTGTATTGCACAGAACATTTGGCTTATTTTGTTAGGCGATGGTTCCTTATGCCAGTTTCAGGTAGAATATAATTTTGAATCCTTATTAGATCCAGTACAACTTTTCTTTGTTGTATTTCAGTGGTAGTGGTACTTATAATATACAGGAAACATATTACAGATGTATTTTGTAGAATATTTCATTTAAAATAAGAATTAGGGGACTGCTGTTGCCTGGGGGTAAGGTTTCAAGTTTTAAACAAGATTCCACCGAAGACCCATTGTGTTAGAGGTTAGCATATTAAATTCGTCGTGGCCGAACGCCCTGCCGTTGGCATGGCTTCGAGAAGGTGTCTCGATTGACATTTAACCACGGTTCAAAGTGACGAGGTCCGTCCTAAAATGCTGCTGTATTGCTTTAAAACTACAACTGAGATAAAAACTATGAGTTCGGAGAAAAACATCTTTGATTGAAAAAATTTCGGAACAATTTCCGCATTAGTGAATTTTTCAATTCATAGCTATGAAATTATTTATAGTTATGACTTAAGAAGGAAAACTGCCGTTTTTTAATATTTCTTAATTTTAAATTACGTTATTTGAAATTTTCGAAGGACTAGTTAAAAGTCAATAAATTTGTTATTCTAGTATTTTTAAATAAAATCATATCGGATTAATGAATTAACAGAATGCACAATTTGCAATATTCAAGCTTTTATTTGACGATATTTCTGGGCAAATAGAAACGTATTGTGTGTTCGCTGATTCCGATGTGAAGTGCAGTGCCAAATGCTGTATACCCGCATGGTAAAAATTTCATATTTTGTCATAACAGCTTTTTGCCATTTTCCAACTAAAAAGGTTGCCAAAAATTTTTTTGAATGAACATTCTAAGTAAACATAATATCTATATTTGCATGCTCTTTGTATATTTTAATTAAATGGCTATCATTGATTTCTATATAGAAATTATTAGATATCTGTGTACGAAAGCATGCTTGCACATAACCATGAAAATATTTGGAGTTAGAAATTTTCCATAACAGCCAATAAAAACACTTTGCATCTGAGCTAAGTAGAATTTTAAACATCTTATTCATGTTGATTATCCAAAACCTCTTTTTACTTCTATCCAAAAATAAAGCTCATTCTATTAAAAACAATCGTAAGAAAATCTTATAAACAGCGATACAATGATGTTAAGCATTGTAACAATTTGCAAAATTGAAAAGTCAATTATCTAGTAGTAAAACGAAGTTATCTATTTGGGGTTTGTAATAAAATTAACATAATTTGTCATCAATGTTACATGAAATAGTTGGAAAAAAAAGCAAATGAACAATCTGCAAATATTTGCATAACTATTGTCTGACTAAATGGTATCTCTCATCAAAGAAGCATTATGCAATTGAAACAGATAAACTTGAAGGATGTATTTAAGAAATAGAATAGTTATTTTAATGTTTTTAAATAACTGTCATAATATTAGGAAAACTGTTTTTGTAACAAATTTTCAATGGAAAAAAACTCAGGATCTTATAGTAATTTATATCTTTTATAGTTTATAAGTTCAATAAAATTTTGCAAATTTGAATTATGGGTTCCTAAACTCCTGAAACTTTCTTAAACTTTTTCAGAATTTTTTAACAAATTTATTGCTTATTTTCAACGAGAAGAAATGGATGCATAGTTTGAAGAGGACCGTTTGTCGTAGAAAATTTTGTACTTGCATCGAATTTATTTTAGAATAATTAAAATTATTTTGCACGGAATAGGAAATTACTTCTTCAATCAATACCCTTTGCCTACAAATTAAAAATATGATGCAGTTTAAACAATTATAATAACTATAAATTCGGAAAGATTGGTAAGTTTGATTAAAACATTAGATTTTATTTTATGCCTTTTTCTTAACATCTGTTTTAATTTAAAGCTGTGATAATTACATTCTATGTTACTGGTTCATAATAAAAAAAAAATGGTAAATATTACTTACTGAGTTTTTCTTTATTGAAAGTTTCAATTATACAAAATATCAAATTATTGCATCGTCCCATTATGTATTCAGTTTTATTTACTTTCCATCCAAAACCATAAATTCGATATATTGCCCTCTTTTGCAACGAAAAATCCATTAAATTTGAATAGAGCTATGTTATTCTAACGTAAGAACATAATCTACTTATTACCTTTAATGAACCAAATTAGAAAAGAATGATCTTGGTTTTAAACTAGCTTTATTTGATTAGCTTATTATATACTCTGTTAGCTTATTTTTTTGTGAATGGTTGCGTTTAACATTTTTTTTTTCATAACTGCCTGTGAACAATTTTGAATCGAGTTGTTATATAAAAAAAAGGAAAACTTAATTGCTTTCAGCGTAATTGCTGGCAATTTTTTCCAATATCGCGAAAGGAAAGTTAAGTTGCTAATGGGAAAACTTCTAATTAAGGAAGGAAATGCGTTAAGGTGACCTAAATCTTAAAAATGCCTCAAGGATGCTTAAGACCTTGGAATTTAGAGAACCCCACGGGATATTAAGAAAGAGAAAATGGTACTTCCGAAATGAAAAGTTTGTGGTAGTCGAGAGTACTTTTTTTAAAAATTGTCCGGCAAATTCTTTATTAAAGCTCATAAATTATTATAAAAAGCTTTTGTGTGTGTATATATATATATAATAAAAATTTCTATTTTAGTAGATGAGATGATAATAGCTTATTCTGATGCAAAAATGTTCGTAAAAAACAAATGTTTAATTTGTTAGTTTTTTTGCCCAATTTCTTTAATTTCTAAAATTTGATAAATTTCTTGAATTGGAAGTTAAAATACCTGTGGTTATTATAAATACAAAGATGGATTTTTAATCTATGGAAATTTTGAAACTGTTATTTATATAAAATATCAACTATTTTATGTTCAGTGTTTCTCTTTAATCTTGAGATAAGGAATTCCAAATCAAATCACGCTATTGCAGTTTTTTATTATTGATTTATTAATCAAGAAAATTTCAAATATTAATTACTTTCAAAATATGATACCAAAACTAGCAGCAGATTGAGATATTAAAAGTAATAGGAGTAAATATTTTTTGTTCAATTATTGTTAGAAGAAAATTGTATGATTGGATGTTAACTATTAGATAATTTAATTAAATAATAGATATAATAATTTTAAGATTTTAATAATTCATGGACATAATAATATTGATTCATTTTCTGAAATGGTATTTTGATCTGAAGACATTTTCTTAAAACTAAATTTAGGGAGTAAAATCTAAAGTATTTTAAACTAGTCAAAATCCAAAATTAAAAAAAAAAGAATATGTAAAAATGCAATATTTTAATTTAAAAAGGTTGTAAAATTTCACAAACATGGAGTTTATTTGTTAAAAATTACAGGAACAAATAAAATTGAATATAATTTCGTTTCAATCTAAATTAATATAGCTCTCTATTTTTGAGCATGACAGTCAGATTTATTTTAGTTCAGGCCAAATTTTGAAATTTCAGGGAGTACGCAAAAACCTAACAATGAAATGAACAACATGAAATCGTAATTTTTTAAAAGAAAATTAAAGAATCTTTTTCACTAGGTGTTTTTTTTTTCAAAAATTTAATTTTTTGTTTAATTTCAGTTATTGGAAGATTTTGTAATTCTGACCAATAAAAACATGCCATCCTACATTTTATTATATTTTAATAACGGAGAAGATGCAATTCCTTAAATGATGACATTATCGAAAAGAACGGTAGTTTATCTATCCATTCTTATTATAAACTTTTTAAAATTATTTTCCTTCAACATTAGCGTTTGCTTAAATTTTAAATTGCTTAATAAAATGGCTTAATTGCTTAATAAATATATAATAAAAATAAATAATAAAATAAAAAAAATAAAAATAAATAATAAAATTGCTTGATAAAAATTAAATTGCCTAAATAAAAAAAATTAAAAAAAAAATTAAAAAAAATTAAAAAAAAAAAGTAAGTTAAATTGCTTAAATTTAACTTACTCATAAAAAAAATCTATGATCAATTTAAACACCATTTACTAAGATTTGTAATCGGATGAACTTTATAAATAACTAGATATTCCTGAAGAAGATATCTGATCGAAATATTTCATTCTTATAAATCTCTAACTCAATTCTTTGTTAAACATTATCATGGGTTTACTAGTTTATGAGAGGAAATATGCATTAAGTTCTTATATTCTCCTGCAATTATTAGGTGTTTAAATGTTTAAAAAAAACCCTTCAAGGAAGACATTTCGCATCTGTTTTGAAAATATTTTATCGGTTTTTACAAACACGAACTGATTTTTTCTGAAAATACAAAACAGTGTTGTTTAACATTTCAAACACGTATTTTCAAATTTCAAGTTATATAGGGAGTCATAAATATTCTTTTATTGCTTTTCTTAATTAAAAAATATGTTCTATTTGTTACAAATAAAATGAATTATAATTTATACAATAGAAAAGTTCGTAAAATAACCTTATTAAATTAAATTTAGTTACACTACAACAATAAGATACAAGAAAACTCTTAAATCTTCCAATTAAAAAAATAAGGAAAGAGTATTTAATTGATCTGAAACTCTGCATATAAATTGAAAATACATATATAAAATTAAAATATACTAATCAAATATTTTTTAATGGAGAAATAAGAGGTGCAGAAATGTTTTGGTTAAAAATGTTTTAATGCAGATTTCAACCTCAGAATTTTACAAATGATTTGCTCGAAATTTTGAAGATAACCTTATATTATCCAGTTCCTTCTATTTCTATTTTTTTCTTATTTCTCCTATTCCTAGTTCCGAAAATAAGATGTATTTCTTTCGAATCCTTAAATAGAAAAGACAGAAAAATATTATTAAATTTCTAATTCTTTTGGTACATTGCAAAGCATTAAAAAATAAATTCTGTGGAACATTTCTTAATAAACATTTTGCTCATTCTCTAATTCAAGAACGTATTGAAAAGCTATTATAGCAAATTTGAATTAAAAAAATATGTATTAGATTTTAATTAAGAAAATTCTGCCAAAATTAAGAAAATAGTTTTTAAGATTAAAATAGCTTTAAATTTGTATTATGCAAATATAAAAATTATTGACTTCCCAAAGGAATGTATGGATAAATAAATTCAGACGATTTTATGAAAGATATTCATAAATAAAGAATATTAAATTAAAAAAATCGACTTCACACAGTTGTTACTTTCATTAACACTGAAGATTCTTAAAGCAGTTTAATTCCAAATGCTAATTAAAAGATATTTATTAAAGTTTTGATTTTAAGTATTTATAGGCAGTTTATTTATAGAAAAGAATTATAGAAAGTAAACAACTTCGTTAATTGAGAAATATTCTTTTAAATCTTGTTTCTCATTTATCAGAAGTTCATTATCCTAACATGCATTATCCATTAACTGAAAGTCTATAATAACTTGTTTGGACTGTTTATAGAAATAAATCGTCGATAACGAAAATTTTCATTGATTACACTATACTCAAAACACTTTCTTAATTAAACTTCTCATTTGCAAAATAAAGATTTAAGTTGATTTATTATGACATAGCAGAAAATATGTCACCTTTTAAAAATATCCCTTGGGTCGGCTTCCACCCTCAATGCTTTTCTATCATCATATTTAATCTGCACGCATTATAGTAAAAGTCCTTTGGCGTTAAACTACTTTCTTATGATCCAGAGTCTCTTGCCATGCTAGTTTTAACACGTCCTTTCTAAATCCAAATGTAACCGTTCTTCACTCACAGAAGCATAGTTACGATCTCACGCTAATTTCCGACCGTAATGTTTCTCAATGTTTTAATTTCTGAGAAAGCTTATTTGAGCCAGAAGGTACAAAACGACCGTTTCCCGACCTTGATTTTTCCAGAAGTAGTCTGAAAAATTATGACTCGATTTTACTGTCTTTGGCTTAATTAAAGCGATTTCCCGAATGCTCAATTTCTGAAAATTCTTGTGGTCAGTCATTACTTTCGGATGAAAGAACGTGACAGGGTGCCATTGTGGAGAATCGGATAAATTCTTGCAAGAAACTGATAGTATTCAATTCTTCCTTTAAACCATTTTACGGCATTTAGATTGAAGATTTTTAAAAATAGGATTCCGTATCGATTTATTAATTATTCTTAATTTGTCTGTGTAGTAGTTTATGATGCAGATTTGCAAAATTTTAAGGTTTTTTTTTGTATTAATGTGTTAAATTAGAGATATATTTTGTAGTGTAATATAGCTTTCTAAATAAAACTATAGCAAACCTGCTTTTTCTTGAATTGTTTTTCAGTTCTAGAACCTTTTTCCTTTGATATTATGACGAAGGTTTTTATTTGTTTATTACATATTTTAAGTATATAAAGATTAAGAATTATACTTGCAAAAATTTCGGACTCCAGATTTTGAAGAATTTAAATTTTTTTTTTTACTTTCCTGAGTTCAAAAATTTATTTTTGTAATTAAACTGTCTCTGAACACGATAACTCAAAAAAATTTGAGATAAATGAGTGAAATATTGTATATAATCTTAGGTCGATCTTCCTGGATGTCCGAATATAAATGAATACAACACGCTATGAACGAGAAGATAACATCTAGTACACAGGTTTAGCATCTAAATTAAACATTTGTATCAAACTTGGATCTAAATATATGTCAAGGACATTGAGCATCTTTTGGTCTGTGTTTCCCGAACACATAAAAGTAATAATTCAAAAGTTCAAAAATATAAGCGTCTAACATTTCATACTTGATTTAGAATCTTAAGTATTTACACTTACAATATTTTAAACCAAACTTGTCAATGAATTGGTCGTCTGCCAATGTGTATTTTCGCATGCACGGAAACACGATAAATAAAAAAACAGAACAACATATAAATAAATGGAAATTGGTGTGTTCTAAAATTTCAGTTCTATGCCAAAAATTTAGTTTCAATGAATTTGAAAAAGTGTCTCCAAAATACAAAGTACTTTTTTTCCCTTATTGCGAAGCAGAAAATAGTTATGAGCGCAAATCTGAAATTAAAACTCTGAACATTCTGGTCATCACAGCCTTGCCAAATGGCCACAATTTTATGCGGGAGGGAAAATATATAATACTTATTCTACAGTATTAGTGAGACCACAACGGATGGCTTCGAATCTGTCTGCAATATCATTTATGTTTTTATTTACGAAAGTAATTGTTATATATAATTCTTATAAATTTTAAATAAAACTATATATTGATGTTGTACATGATACGGAATCAAAAAATAAGTAAACGTAAAAGTAAGAAAATAAATATTAAACACTGTGCATTCCTTTATTTTGGAATTTCAAGAAAAAAAAATAATGGTTTCCATTTTTTTTAATATTTTGAATGTTTTGAATATTGGAATATTTTCTATTGTCTTCATAACTTTTCAGCCTGATAACAAAATGAGTTTTATTTCTTTCAGTCATCAAAAACTATATTCCTTACTAAATTTTATAAATTTCATTAGAAGTCGTCCTGCATATTTATGCAAAGCTTTATTTTCTGCTAGCTATTAAGATATTTTTGTATAAAAATATAATATTTTCACTTGATTATAAAACCATATTTAATTTTCTGAGGATTTTTTTTTAAAAAAAACGTGTTTAGTATTTGAAAGTCAAAGGAAATTTTTATGGGTTTTCTTGGCAAAGTTTAGCCAAGAATGGCTCTTGCGCCAGTTAAACACAAAAACGAAACCAAATCTATGGTTTCTCTTATTATGAAAATATGTAAAAGTTGCTTTCTCTAGATGTATAAACTAATTATATAAAATCTGTCCTCCATAACTGTTGTTTACCATCCAAAAGAAATCCAGTTGAGAAAGGATAGCTAAGAATCGAATCATTATTAAAATTATTTGCTCCAGATAGAATCAATTTTTTAAATATACATTGTTTAACACACTGTAATATATTATTCTTAAAATTCATAGGTTCGCTTCTCTTTTGTCAATATTTTTTAATAAACCAACTGATCTCCCCAAAATTTTATCACTTACTCTCTAATAAACGTGTAATGCCAGAGAATCCCTCGGAGGGCACTGGCTTAGAATACTTACGAAATATTAACTTCTGGTGAGAACTTAGCATTACTTGGCGAGTTTATTGGCTATTAATCCCTGGCGTGTGCTTAAAAGTATCCGAAAAACGAATTTCTTTTAACACATTTTTCTCAATCGATTGAAATAAAGATTTGACACAATACTGCACTTGTAGTCACTAAATCATATGTTTATTTTAATATATATGTCATTACGTTTTTGAATCACTGCGTTTACATATTTCTGTAACTTCAGACTGATACAGTCTCCTTGTTGATTTTGGCTTAAAATTTGACAGGCATCAAAATTTATAGAAGTTAAATCCGTGTACCAAATTCCATTCCTTTAGCTCTCTTCGTTTTGTAGTTATCGTGTTAACTGAAGTTCGGACAGCCGGACAGATGGATTTACTCTAAACATATTTTTTTTTAAAGTTTATAGAAATCTGCAAATTTAGTGTAAAGACCATATAACAACTTTCAACTTTCTAGCTCCAAACATTTTTTAGTAATCTTTCTTTCAGACAGGCGGGTATTTTCCGAAAAATATTTGTGGTATAGAATCGGGTTTTCACTCAGAGAGGTCAAAAATGTGGAGACTAATAAAAAGCCGGAGTTCGTCAAAAAATTCGATCTCCATACTCCATGTACGAGAAAGTAAAAATTTCCATATGGCCCTGTGTTACTCCAATAGTATAAAAAATTAATATACGTATGTTTATGAAAATTAAAAAGAATTAGGTGATTATATAGTAAAATCTTAAGCTATTTTTACCTCTTATAGCATTTCAAGAAACTTTGTGAAGAAATTTTTCTTTTCCTTCCTCCGCTGTGCTGAAGTTTTCTTGGGCCCATCCCAATTATTTAAACTTGACATCCTCTTTTCTTTTATAAGAAAAAAAATCAATCTGACGTTATTTAATTTGTGTTATCATAAGACGTTAATAGATGAATTCTTAAAGGATCCGTGAAAGTTATGTTTAGCTGTTGCATCATGTGGGAGTAATTTGGCGGCTAATACATCAAAATAGTTCTTAATCAAATAGTTTTTTTCAAAATAGTTTTTTTTTTCAAATCAAGTCGATGATATTGAATCTATTCGATGAGTGACAGGATCATTTAAAATCAAGAAAATTAGTTTTCCATCTTTTTGCTTAGAGAATTCCATAGGCTTTTCAATCCACAAAAAAATTCTGTCAGTATCCGTCCGGGTAGTTGATATTCAGGATAGCTATCTGGTGGAGCCATATTAATGAGTATTGATTAGTCTCTTTCCAGGAAAAATAATCATTGTTGAAATAAAGCTGTTCGTCACATTCATATATATTTAAGTAGTAACAAAAAATGCATTTAATTTGTATAAATGTTCTAATCTGTATCCCTTCTGAAAGCAAGAACTTTTGATCGCTTTTTGAAAAATATCATTCATTCATTTATTTCATTTCTACAAACACATTCAAATTTTTCATACAAATCCTTAATCAAATGAAATATAAATTCCTAGCGGGTTATTTGATGAAATCTATGGATCTTAGTTTTAAAAATCTGGAAAGAACAGTGAACCTTTGTGTTTTGTCTTTTTAGAAAACCATACAACAGTTTATTCAGCTTTATAAGTTTCATCATTGAATTTATAATTCAACTTAGTTTTGAATTCAAAATTATATATTCAATATTATACATATTCAATTATAATATTATATATATTAATTCGAAGCTATATGTTTTTCGAAGATAAACTAAAATACTTGCACTCTGAAAATGACATAGGAAAAACTAAATGCTTTTGGTGTTGTTCCAAAAATCATGAGGATATGTAGATCCAATATATTCGTTTTAGTAGTTTTCTTACAAGATGGTTAGTAATATATATTCAATATTATTCTGAATTCTTGATACTCTGTGAAACATTGAAGTGTATTTGCAACTTTTAAATTTCCAACTCTTATCTGACAGCACTTCTGTAGTTTCTTCGATTTCTTTCTATTTTCAATACAATTAATTTGTTTCCCTCTGGTAAGTTCTGAGTCAATCGGATCCTTATAAAAATTAAAGTTTCATCTTAAATTAGTGGCAGTATTTAATATAGTCACACTTGGTGTACTAGTCATTACCCATAGTGCGAATAGAGGTTATAAAATTGAAACAGAATTATATTCTTGTTGATATAAATTTTTATTATTAATTTAGGTAAGGAACTTTAGGAAAGATGCTGTAATCTATATTAAATAGTTTTTTATGACTTTAATGATTAATGAATAAAAATAATTTATATATAAAAGAACCTTAGAAAGTTAAATAAAAGTAATTAAATTCCTGTATGCTAACACCAGGAATTCATCATCAATGAAAAGGCCTATAAGGCATGTTTATTTTTTTCCCTAGTAGAATGAAAAATGAGAATCTGTCACTACAGAGCAGAATTAATGCCACCTGAATCAAGGAAACAGCCTATATTCTAAATATTCATATATCTCACTTTCCTCTAGGTTCTTCTATTAAATATATTTATTTGCTGACATCACAAAAATAATAGATCTGATTTATTATCCAAACGTGTTTTATGGTAATCCATTCATTTCATTGAATCTTGTGACACCGAAATCATCGCATGGAAAATGCATAAAAGGGCAATTGGATAACTCCTGTAAGCAACTTGATACCCCCAAAGAATACCTCTAATTTAAACATCTTATACAATGAAAGGTTTCGAATAAATGCATTGCTAAACATCGTATTGAAATATTCAGGTTTAGAGAAGACGACTTTGTATTAAGAAGCAGTATTCCCCAGTGATAGCAAGGTTTATAAATGCAATAAAAGTTTAAACAAAAGAAAGGACCTGTACATTTGTTTCGTTATCGTTTTTGCCAAGACAGTACGTTTCATGAATATTGGAACTGAATTCTTTAAGAGTAAACTAGCTATTTAAAATAATGCAAAGCTTCTATTCAAGGAATCAAAAACATTCTAATTTATTTTATTGGAAAAAAAAACCTTGCAGAAATTTATTGTCGTATTTGTAACTTACATAAACTACATAATATATTTATTAAAACAGTTTCTTTTATGGATTACTTTTACAAAATAAAAATTTGTATTTGCGGAAACATGGATAATAACAGAAAACTATAATTTGAAGAATTCTAAATTGTTTTTTGCATTAACTTTTCGTTTATTTGTTTATAAATGTAATTATTTATAATATCACGAAGATGATGCATAATTTTTGATAATTAACAAAACGATTCTATACATCTGGATTTTTAAAGAAGTATTTGAGATAATTTTTTCAAATATTAAAAATGATATTCACAGCTTCATTACCCAATAAATTTTTATCCCAAAACAGCAAAAATGTTGAATTTATTCTCACTAAAACGTTAGGGGTGTTTTAATTTAAATTTGGGTAATAGTTCTGTCAAACGGTATAAAAATTTAGACATAGCAAATATTTTAATGAAAATTTACAAACTGAAAAAAATAAAGTATAATGCTTGAAGTATTTTAACCCTTTCTAGAGCCGTGCGAAGTATGCTTCCTACCAAATTTATCAATCTTTGTATGAAATTATGTAGGTTGGCATAAGTTCTTCTTAAGAAATTTTTTTAGAAAGACAGAAACTTAGATGCTTCATTTCTTTATCTCACACAAAATGATGTGTCTTGATTTGTTACTTAATTATTAATTAACCAAATTAATTAATTAATCAAATTAAATTTGTCTAATAAGCTAAATGAATCCCTCTTCTTATTCTAATTTCAAACCTAAAAATATTTTAACATAACATGACTAGAAAAAGGGTTAAAGCAATTTTTCCAATCGGAAATATGCGTCTTATCTATTGGTTAAAAATAGTGTTTGGGCCACTAATGCAATGGACATCTTGTGAAATGATCTTGTGCTAAACGTTTTATTTACAATTCAAATGGAAACAAAATTATTTTAATATATTTTTTAAATAGGCATTTTATACTTAATAAATTAAAAAATAAATGTAAAAAACAAATTTATTCACATTCGTATTCATGAAAACCATTATCATTTAAAAAAACAGACAGTAAAATATTTTATTTTTTTCAATCATTTATACAAAAAAATTAATTGGTAGTATTTATGAATTACATTTATTTGAAATAAAGTAAAATAAATCATGCTAAAAACATGACATAAATATCGACACGAAGGTTTTAAAAGTGCTTTTAATTCCTCATTCTTCTTCAAGTATCTGTCTCTGACCATGTGGATTCTTTTCCCCTCATTAAATATCAGCCTCGAGGTTTTCATTGTACCCCACTTTTAACGTCACAATTATATGCAAATTGCTATTGCAAAGTTTTCAACAGAGCGGTTTGATGATATTTTTATGACCAAACACAATTTTTTTTTTACAACTTTGTTTATAAAAGAGCAATTTCTTTTCTTATTTTACTTTCGAAAAGATTCCAAGCACCGATGCGAACTTGATTTGATCAAAATTTATGCAGATGATATTCATTTTTAGTTCTTTGATTTTTTTACTTTCTCTTTGTTGTTCTAGAAATTTATTTTTTATTTATTTTTTGTATTTTTTTTTATAAAGAATGCTGTTTTGTTATTTAATTAATTAACTGACTTGCGACCTTTATACTTAGCACAAAGAATCTGTAAGAAAAATTCTTGGATGAGCTATTTTCAGAAAGAACATCAGAGCTGTGCTTATGTTCCATAAATATGATGATAATTAGTACATTTTTCTATCAGAATCGACAACAGAAAAAAATTATCTTTATTTTCAATCTTTGAGACCTATTTATATTACCGAATTTTTAAAAAAAAATACATTTAAAATCATTACTGTAAAGACTGTGAATGAATCTCAAAAACACAGAATGAAAACAACGAATTCTGGGAGACTGTGGATTAATTATAACAATATTGAGTGAAAGATGGAAAGAGTTGAATCTAAATCCTTTGCCCAAAAACTTATGATGAATTTAACGAAGCAATATAAAATAATAGGTAGATTCCTCCAATATAGTGTTAAAAATTTAAGCAGAATAACATTAAAATTCTGCGTTGTAATGATTCTTAAAGAATTTTGGAAACAAGAGCCCTTGAGTTAGAGGATAAAATATTGCTTCGGCACTAAACAGCTTCCCAAACTTTAGTTTAATTTAAATCGAGCCCACGCAGCATCTATCCACATATAAAATCGCTTAATCGTGAAGATTTGGTTTTAAACCATTCTATTTAAGGGATCATGTGGCCGAGCCGCATGTGGACCCGATTCCACCGAAGAACCGTCGTGTAAGGGGGTCTGTTGCGCGTTAAATCCGTCATGCCAAACGTCCTCCCGCTGCTGTGGAGTGGAGATGGGGGTGACAGCTCAGGTGTCGTCCTCGTCATCTGACCGCGGTTCAAAATTACGAGGTCCGTTCCAAAATAGCCTTAGTGCTGCTTTATAATGGGGACGTTAATATAACTAAACTAAACTTAAGGGATCATGTTTCAAGTCTGATTAGTTGGAATTATGCAATCAGACTTTCATTTATTTTCGTAATTCGCTTGAGATTCGAAATATTATTTGTAGTCTGGTTTCGATGACAACAGGCTTTTTTATATTTTCTGAACATAATTAATCCATTAATAAATATTGATTCATATTTCTCTAACAATAGTATTACTTAACAGTAAAATTGGGAAAGATTTAAGTCAAAATTATAACGTGGAAAAAAATTAAATATTAAATAATGTTATTATTTAATATACAAATTGTTCCTTTTTAAAAATTTTTAATCTTATTTCTTTGTCATATACTTTTATTTAAATTAATATATTTGATGTTCATAGCTACGGAATACTGTAATCGAATTTTAACTGTTTTCTTGTTGGGTTGGAGTTTGAAATTGTTGAATAATTTTGAATTTCCGAAAATAATGAACAGTTTTATTATTTTTAGAATTTGATTATTATCTAACTGAGCAATAAAATAAAAATTTTATTTCCTACATGCGATGTTATCAGATACTAATTTTTAGAAAAATTAGTACAAAATTAAAAATGGGCCCTCAAAATCTGTTTCTTATATAATTTATTCATTGTATCGTGTTTCCATTTTGTGTTTTCAAATATTCATATTTGTTATTAACATTCACTATGAGAGGAATATTCTAAAATTATGAATGATGTGGGATTTTTTTTTCTCATTCAATCTTTTAATATACATCGACTGTAGAAAACTGTGATATTATAATCAAAATATAGAACTAAGCTTCTAATTTGGAGCAGCAGGATCATGTTTACTCCAATTTGCGTATGATATATTTAAGTGAAAAATATACAATATTTCTTTTTTTAAATGTTCGAAGTGTTTATATCACTTGTCTCTGCATCTTATTTTAATTTTAAGAAGTAGTAGGAGTATGTCTACAAAAGCTGTATTCAGCAAATTGCCACACGCCATTACAAAAGACCAAAAATTTCATAATACTTTCGTGTACAATTATTTTTTATTTTCATAAATATTCGAAAGCAAAATGTATTGGAACAAATATTTATGTACATTGTTACAAAAAAATAGAAAAAGCGTTCATCTATCTAAATATTGCACTTAAGCATATATTTGAAATTCCAAAGTTTCATTAAATAAGATGGGAAGTTGAATGAAGACCTTTTTGCTTTTGTGGAGGATGATAGTAAAAACTAAAATGTTTAAAATTTTGTGGTTTTTCCTATATCTTATAAGTAGGATTTTGATACTGTGTATCGATGTTTTTCTGAATATCAATATTTTTCAAGCGGATTCGAATTATTTGTTTTGTAAATACGTTGCAGAATGCTTGCAAAGCATCATAAAAATGTTATAGATATAATTTCAATTTTTCTTCATATTGTTAGTTTTAAAACAAAACTTTTTGTTTCATTATACAAACATTCTAATACATGGAATGTAAATATAATATTTCAAGAATTTTATGCTCATTGTCGGGTTAAATAATGTCTTTTCTATGCATGATATTACGGCCTAATAAATTTTAGTATGAAACGAGTGAATTCTTTTACAGTCAAAAATATAGAAGTCAATTAGTCAATTGTCTAAATCTGCATATTTGAAATAAAAATAATAGAATAATCTAATTAAATTAATTTACCATACCACCCTAAGTAAATTAAGATTCATTAAAAGTAAAATGGAACTCATTTTAAGTATTTGATTTGCATATATTTGTTAAAACTAAATTAGCTTGTGATAATAACACTTTTTTCTCGTACCTAATAAAAAATGTCAAACACTGCACATTAAATTGCTTTCTTAATGTAAATCTTAATTGTATAATGATACATGAACTTTACTTTGCCCATTCTATTTCTATTTTTTTAACCGAAATAAATAAAAAAAACTCGATTAAGTTACCTTTTTGCCTTAACATTCAGAGTAAATAAAAACAAAAGAATGAGATGCATACATTATAATCAGCATATTACTTTTAATGGACTAAATTAGAAGAGAATGCTTTCGGTTTTAAAACTGGCCAAACTAGATTATCGCTGTTTTCTTAGCTTGCCTTCAGAATGACTGTAATTAACGGATATTTTTTTTCTTCCTTTAGAGTTAATATTGAAAACGTTTCATAAGATTGTTATGAAAAAACTCAATTGCTTTTTACGTAAAAGAGCTCTCGACTTTTTTTTTATACTTTTGCCTTTCCAAACATATTTGCGAGAGGAATGTCGAATCGTTAATGAAGGAACTGTTAATTAAGAAAAGGAATTTATTAAGATGATCTAAATTTTTAAAATGAATGAGAGATATTTAAGAAATTTAGAATTTGTAATGCCCTCTAGAGATGTGATGAAACTAAAAACGATATACGATTATAAATATAATTATCATTTGAACATTTTTTAAATGCTATAACAAATTACTTTATTATGTTTCTCTTCTTAATTATATGATTACATACTGGCATCGCTAAGCAGATTAATGGAAGATATCGGAATTTGTGATGCCCTTTAGAGATGTGATGAAAATGATATCTGAAATAAATAAAATTATCATTTGAACATTTAAAAAAATATTTCACAGTATTTAATTTTGCCAAAAATTACTTTTGTATTTTTGGTTTAATGATTATATACTGTCATCGTTCAGGAGATTAGCGGAAGAGGAAGGAATCTGTAATGCCCTTTAGAGAAGTGACGAAATCGGAAACGATATCGGATATAAATATAATTATCAGTTGAAAACTTTTTTAAATATTCTCCAACGTTACCTTTCACTACAAATTATGTTTGTACGTTTATTATTATGATTTCACACTGTCATTCTCAGGAGATTGTTTATATTAAAAAAATAATTCACAAAATGATTTATAAGACTTATTCTCTAATGTTTTTAGAATTGCTAATTTGAACATTCAATTTTAGATAGTTTTCTATCATGTAGGTAAATTTCCATTATTTATAAAAGAAAAACGGAAATTAATCCAGATTTTAGTACAAGATATATTAGTATTTACTTTTTAAAAATTATTAATAGAAATGTCTTTAAGCATTTTCTCCCACTCTTCCTTAAAATATTTTTTTCATTGTTCTGGATAGCAAATTTAAGCAATCAAAATTTATTAATAATGGAATATTGATGGAGATGTATAAAATAATGAAATAAACAACATTCAAGATATTTTATTCTAAAATGTTTTTACATTATTAACCTCTTAATATTTTAGTTATATGGATGTCAGCCCGATTTTTATATGAATAATTTTAATGACGTAATTACCATTAATGAATCTCTAAATTGATAAAAGATACATTAATGGTAACTTTTTATCTGTGTTTCATAATTAGAATTTAATTCTAAGCTTGGAAGCCAAGCAAATAAACGATTTAGGATTTGTATTTGGCTTAATTTCCTTTATACTCATTTCTTAAATAAATAAATAAATTTACTAATGGTTTATTATTAAAATAAATCTTAAAATTATTTAAAGAAAAATTTAAATTAAATGAGAGGAAAATACAGTGAAATAGGAATTAATATTAAAAATGTTCTGCAAAATTTGGAATCATTGATATAAGATACAAACCTCACCAAGCCTAGGACAAACAGGAAAAGGTTAATCACCATGAATAAAATCGCCCAGTAATAAGTCATTACCACTCTAATTGCTGAAAGTGGCCAAAACTAGAGTGTAGTTGCATATTAGAAATGAGTTGACTACTGATTCGGTGAAATGGATTTCTCTGTCTTCTGCACTTTTCTCTTGACTCTATATATAATAAGTGCTAATTCATAATAAAAGTCACTCTTTGATTAACACAATCTTTGGTTAAGATTCAATAGGTGCGGCAATTCTTTAGGTGTGACAATAACACTCATGACCGAAAATCCCAAATAAGATATTCTTATGAATTTATTACTGCATTGCTAAATTTTCAGTGTAGAAGGGGAAATGTACTCTTTTGTTGCAAGATTCCAGCGTCAATGTAACAAAATCAGCTTGAATCTTTTTTCATATAATATAACCTCTCCATTCAATACAAATCATTGTTAAACAAATTATTGGCACTTGAAGTTTTCTTCTTTCTTTCATTTTTATTGAAGATTTTGGAATTTGTATTTATACGTTTATTTTAAAATTTGAATTCATTTCATTTTATTTTAAAGGGGGTTTCAAATACAATAAAACCAACTACTTTAATTTACCAGGGATACTACTTTTAGGAATTGATATAGTTTGCATTGATTTATATCGCATTGGTATTTAGATTTTGATTTCCTCGGAATTATAAACATTTTTGAGAATAGGGTTTTCTGGAAGGGGCTGGGAAAAATTATAATTTTTAGTCTTTTTTAAAAGCATTAAAGATTTCTGGTTAAATAATAATTATATAAGGATATCAAATATTTTCACTACTTTCACTTCTTTTTTTGAAAATACACGGATTCTTAGCTCTATTCGTAGCGTAGAGCTCTATTCTGATTAATCGAGAAATTTTGAATTAATTTAAATTATTGTCAAATATATCCAATTTGCTTTAATTGATATTTTGGGTAGTAAAATTATACGTTTTTAATAAAAGCAACTTCTTTTCATGGAAGTCTACAACGCAGATATAAGAAAAGTAAAATTATTGTGTTGTCTTTCTTTAAAATACTATTTTTCTTAAGAACTCTATGTCCCATTCCCTACGTATTTTATTGCTGTGTTGGTGCTTATCCATGAAAGGTACTATATTAAACGCCAGAAACATTTATTAGTGGAATATATGATGTATACTCTAATTAACGAAAAATAAATGTGTTACGTTAAAGAGGAATACAAATAAATATATCATGTTAAAAGAGTGTATTTAAATAAAATACAAAATGCAATAATTTATTTTATTTCTTAGTTGTGTGATTGTAAAAAGAGGAAATATTTCTTTAAGTAAAATTTTCTGAAAAATAGCATTCATTTAGAAATTTAATGTAGCATTTTCTCAATACCATGGAGACATAAAAAGTTTTCATTGATGAAAATAAAGCTAAACTTTAAAACTACTAATTGTATAGCTTGTATAAACTACTTGTATAGCTTGTACTAATTGTATAGCTTGTGTAAACTACTAATTGTATAGAAATATTTTATTTTATTAAAATTGAAAACATTTAAATTTTAAAACATCAAATAAAAATCATTATTCCTTTATGAAGGCAAAAAAGCAATGAAAAAGAATGTTTTTATTCCAAACCATTTCTTTTTTATATTTCATGTTTCAGTTAAATTAAAAAGATTAGTATTACATCTTCTTTAAACTGAAGAGTTTTATAGATAAATATTTAAAATATAAATTAATGAAGCAATTAATATGAATATAAAATTTCAAGGGAAAAAGAGGAAAAAAAATTCGAAACTGAATTATAAAGGTTTCAGAAAAACCGCCATAACTAAATCTTAAAATTTCCAAATTACCTTTATAAAAACCCTTACATGTAAACTGAAAAAAAATTTCCTGGACTCTAATTCATTCCTGAAGCCATTTAAAAATTTAGCCACTAAAATGTATTTTTGCTTTAATCTGAAATGTGTTTCTTATTAAAAAATTCTTGCCTCATATTTGTTGAAAAGATAAAATTAAAAACGATGTAGAAAAATTACACATTAAGCTATAGGAATCTTCAGTAAGTGTGTAGTGCTTGTTAATTTAAAATATGAAAAATATTAGTTAATTTTATTTTGTCTTAAGAAATAAGAATTGGATAATAATCCAACCTTTGCATAAAATCAAAGACTACATTAAAATCCTTTGTCAGTCAAGATATTTTGTAAAATGATTCATTATAAGAAATAGACAGATTGCAATAGATTGTCTCTTTTTTTTAGAATTTGCTTTTTATTTCAAATTCTGAAAAATCCTTGATACAAGATGGTGCACCATTTAACTTTTTTGTGAAGTAAAAAATAAAATAATTGAAAACACAGTATTAAAATGTACAAACTTCGAACGAATCATCGAGCAGTTAGGACTTGTTGATCTTAATACATTTGTTATGAAAATTTTTGTATTTCTGTTTCATAGCCTTATATTTCATTCCGTTTTGGGCAGTGTTTCTTAAAACATTTAAATAACGCTTTATTATTTTTTTATGTTAAGCTCATATTGCTAAAAGACATATTAATTGATCGAAAGTATTGTATCTCTCTTTGTATTTAGTATTTTTGCGGACGAAAATACGTTTAATAATATCTCAAATAATAGATTTTCTGCATTTAAAAAAATTGTTTTAATGCAGAACTAATGCAATGATTCAAACTGGTTTATCAAAAAGTGACGTCCGTTTTCTAATACGGTTATATATATATGAGAGCATTTTTAAATTCTAATTTATGGACCATCAAAAATATCATAAATAGGCCTGATGATAATATTTACTTGAATTACGTTGGTAATTACGAGTAATAACAGAAAAGAAGGAATTTTAAAATTAATTTTTTGGAAAATTGTTATTTTTTAAAATTTCAATATTTCTTTTAATGAATTGGTTAAATTAGTATTAAATATATTCACATTGGTTCTGAGACTTGCCTGAACAAATCAAATTTATAACAATCAATAATTTTATATCCAATTTAATACTTTCATTGCTAGTTTTTAGGCAAGTGATTTCTGTTTAAAAATATATTTTTAAAGTTTATGGACTTAACTCAATGTATTGCTTAGCCGAATATTAATTTGCTGAATTAACTAATAAAATAAATGAGCGAAATCCTTAAGTAACTGAATAAAATAAATGAGCGAAAGCGTTTGGTCGAAGTAGCCGAATTTTTTTTTTCAATTGATTAGAAATTAAAATAAAAGATTTTCCATGACTTATTCCATTAACTTATATATTCTTAAAGATTCTTCTAATTCAATGTAATGTTCAGTCGAATATGAATGATATAATTTTCAGAAATAAGTATTCAAAATAAATGAAGGAAAGCGTTTGGTCGAAGAAGCCGAATTTTTTTTCAGTTGATTAGAAATTAAAATAAAAGATTTTCCATGATTTATATATTCTTAAAGATAATAGATCTAACTCAATGTACTGTTCAGCCGAATATAAAAAATATAATTTGCTATCATAACTGTTCAAAATGAATGAACGAAGGTGTTTGATTTAAAAAGCTGAATTTTCTTTTCAAATTAGTAGAAAATAAAATATTTTCCAACAATTTCATGCATTTACTTATCCCGTTATCGTACAATAATCTTCAATACACTAATATACACTAAACGACGGAATAATTAAAAATGGTATACAACGATCAACAAATGATTAAAGTGCAACAATTTTAATAGGACAGTAATCATTTACCGTCATAATGTTATAATATTAACGCTGAAATACAGATAAAAATTCTGCTTTCACAACTTCTGATCCTCTCAAAATGGAAAGACTATGTAATTTTTGTAAACATTTTGCAGTAGAATTTATTCATACGTATAATCCAGCAAAATTATATAAACAAGTCTTTTCTGGAACAGAAATTAATGGTTTCTAATTATAAATTATTATTAAAAATTATTTTGCACAGTTAAAAGAATACTTCTAAGTTTAGTAATTAACAGGTTCGAAGTAGAAACACGAAAACAATTAAACACTGACAAAAATGAGTTGTTCTGGTCATCTCTCTTGATATTCTTGTTTATCGTTATCGCCAATTTTAGAAGAAAGAATAAAACGTGTATTCTCTGCTGTTCTCCAACCAGTACAGTTTCGTTACCTGAACAACATCGCGATTCTTCATGTGCAGTAATTACTTTGCTTTCGACGCTTCGCTTCCGTCTTAGATGTATTGTTCGAATTTTTAGCGCAGCGATGATTGAAAATTTTTCTTTCCCGAGTTTTAAGCGCTCGACAGAATGATGGAAAACCACGATTTCTCTCGGCATGAGTGAAATATGTAGTTATGATCCAAGTTCTATTTTTTTACGTAAAGTTTGGTACAACTTTTCACCTACTTTTGCATCTCAGTAGAAAAATGATTCCTGTTGATTGAAAACCTCAATGTGCTAAGTGCAATGGATGAACGTTTATTATTATATCGCTTGGAAAGTTAAATAAAACATTGTAGAGTTAAAATTTCTACATGCATTTTGAAATTAGCTTTGCTTTATGAGTATTCCTTTTAAGGAAAATAATTAAAATTTCGATTTATTCAAAGTATTTAAAAAAGCAAAGGTTGCAAATAATAAAAGTAGTTTGAAAGGCAATATTTCATGAGGATATTAAAAATACTGATTTTTTTTCAAATACTTATTTTTTATTGACACTGTTCTCGTTCTTACAACAAGGGATGGATAAACATATTTTACTTTCTTGTTCACTTTATGAATTCTGATAATCTAAAAATCTATACTCAGAGATTTTTTAGTTTAAATAAAATATTTTTACAACTCTCTTTTATTATTCTAGAATTTACGTCATAAGAATTAAAAATAATGCAACATTTCAGGCTCGAACGTCACTCTTTTCAAGTATATAACAATACTGCGAGACTTTACAAAAGAGAAAATCGTCGATTATTGTTTTGATTAACTTTGTAAAATTTCTAATTCTGTATTGAAATCGGTTTATAAAGATTGATTGAATCTTTCAGGTTTCTATCTTGAAATTGAAGGTTTATTACAACTCGCAGACAAAAGATTAGGATATATGCTTTATTGGAATAATATTAATTGACATCTCCATAGTTATGATCAAAGCTTGCATTTTATAAGAAATGATACCATCATGAGATTAGGAGGAAAAAAATAATGTACAGATTTTCGCCCTTGATGAATCTTATAATTTACACACTGTTCATAAAAAGGATTGTGAATTATTCTACTTAAAAGTACATTACTAAGCTTGTCAAAATGTTTTGAAAGCTTTAAAATATTTTGAAAGTAAAGTTCAAGAAAATTTTTAGAATAAGAAATTCTTGATCTGTTACTTAGTCTTATACTTTGCCATAGAGCCTATAAGAGATGGTTCAGCTATAAATTTGGAGACCTAATGCGTGACAGACCCAATAGGTTAAATCCAAAATTCCAATCCGGATGACCTCCGAATGAATTTATTATTAGGTTCGGTGGTTTGGCCTCTTCTGAAGGGGTGGTCCAGATTGAAGGGATTACCAATGGCCTTAAATTGTGTGTTCAGTTCCTCTAATGATATAACGTTACTACCCTAAAATACTTTTTATAGTATTAAACTCCCATTTTTCTAATTGCATCTATCAATGGAGTTTGTCAAAATGAAAGCCTTTTTTGGTCTCTTACAGTGTTGGGAATATAGTTCATTTGAATTATGATCAGAACTATTGCAATGATAGATTCACTCGACTCTGCTTCCGGAAAAAGATTCAGGCTTTTTATTGTCAAAGAATGATATTTCATCAAGGATCTAATTCTATATTTATTAATATAATAATCTCAAGATTTCACAAAATGTTCCATACTTTTTAATGTTTTTCAGATTATCGTTAATACTTGTATACAGAACTTATTTTAGACAAGTACGTTTAACGAACAGACTAACCAAAAATGAGAATTTTGTAATGTTTTTTCTGGATATTAACACAAATTCTCACATTTGGTAAATTATTTTTTTAATGATTTATTATTTTCACACCTTGATTTCAGTACATATATCATATAAACAGTTAGAGGAACATCTAAAGGTTTGCATAATGACAATAATGAAATAAAGGTTTTTATGATAAGGTTTAAAGTGTACGCAGTGTAGCTCAAATAATAGGCAAATGAATAGAGATGCTCCAAATCAAGTTCCGTTTAGACCAATATTAAGAAAATTCAGTTTTATTTTTCAAAAATACGTATTAAACACTAAATTTTTTTAAACTAATTTTCTAACTATATTCTTATTAGTCAATATTTTTAATTTTTGCTACGTCACAAAAAAGCTAATTTTTTAACGATATTAATTAATTTTATTTTGTAACATCATATAACAGAAAAATTTTCAGATGACAGATATTATAAGAAAATTTAACTGCAATTATCGATAGATATATTAAGAACATATAAATCAACTACTACTTATTAATTGTAAGTCAACAATTTATTATGTCGTTAGAAAAATATATAGAACGTTTTAAGAACGTTCCTCTGAAACGAAGATTTCATTTCAGAAGTTCCACTTTATCTTCCGTAATACCTGTGAGTGTTAAAAATTTCAAGGACGTTAAGAACCCTTGAGGCATTTTTAAGATTTAGGTCATCTTAATACTTTTTTTTACTTAATTACTAATTTTAACTTCAGTGAATCAATAACATTTAAAAACTTTTTTTTTAAATGTTATTATACAAAAATATAGTGATTTTTTTTATGCGATTCAACCTTGAATATGTAAAAAGTGGACTAAAAAGAATTAAAAAATAATAATTTGACTACAGTGGTGGTATAAGGGGCAAATGTGGAATGGTAATCTAGTTTAGTGAAATTTAATACAATATGCCATATTTTTATAATTCAATTCATTAAAAGCAATTAGCAAATTATCGTATCTTTTCTCTATACTTTGGAATTACAGTTCAGTTTTGAAATATAATTGTTTTTTCAGTGAAAAAACGTGCTTGTCAAATATGCTTCTACTAGAAAGTATGATAAATCAAATATGGTGTTTTAAAATGTATTAAAGATGATATAGTTTCAATATTTTTATTTGGAATGCATTTCCATTATGGATGATGGCAACATTTGATGTTTAACTTCATAAGGTAGCATAAACAATGGTTCTGTTTCATTCGTTTTCAAAATAAAATCAAAGATGTCGATTTCATGTGAATTTTAGAATGATACAGATATACTGTACTTCACAATCAGTAATATATATATAAGGGATGTTCAAATGAAATGGTACGAAACGTCGTAACAGCGTAATCGTTAATATATTTGTCTATCCCGCTATGGGAGAAAGTAGCGAGACATCTAGGGATGCGATTTGAATCTTCGACATAGATCGGAGCATGCGTGGGCTCCCACATGCGCAGGAGAGAACAGAGGCTCTTAGAGCGCCGTCCAATTGATGTTGCAGTGCATTACACCATACAGTGAAGAACCATTAACTCCGATGTATGCTGTGAGATAATCCGAAGACTACGCAGGTCCATCAAGAACAAAAGACTGGGCTAATCACGGAGTGTTGTGGTTCTGCTCCATGATAACGCGCGTCCACCCATCTCCAGGGTCACAGAAGCACAACTGGCCAAGTTCAAGTGCGTAGCAACTCGACACCCAACCTGCAGCCCGGGCATGTCGCCCTACGATTTTCATATTTTTGGTCCCTTGAAAAAACATCTGAAAGGGAAGCGTTTCAACTCGGATGGTGAACTCAAGGGCGCTGTGAAGTGAAGGACTGGGTCTCGGCCACAGGAATTCTTGGAACTCAAAAACAGAATGACTTCGATATATTAAATTTTGTATGTGATTTTGTGACTGCAGTTATAGTTTTGTGTCAAATTTTTTGCTTCAATTGGTTCTGGAAAAACACGTCTAAAACACATATTGAATTCTCGCCTACTATTAAATGCATGCCAGGGATTATGTCAAGTATCATAAGATGGATTCCGTAAAAATGCTAAACTCACTACAAAGGTGAATATTTTTTTAACTATTGTATGCAAAAGCTATGCAATTCCTTCATTGGTATAATATTTTTATCAAATAATATGAGAAAAAAGTTTAGAGAGATCCACTCTCACTGGTTTTATCCGTATTTATTTAAATTTATTTCATATAGCACAGTTAATATTAACTCCGATTTAAGATTTGTTATTCTGAATCACTTAGAATATCTTTCAAACTTGGAAGCGTATTTATGCTAGGATTGCTATAACCGATTTATATGCATTCATACATTACAAATATATCTGGAATCTGTGTATGTAGCAGATATGGAATTCAAACATTTTAGTATATCATTAGACATTAACAAGATACTGATAGTTCGTTCCATTTTGATCTTGTCTACGTTCGAATAGCAAATATAAGTCATTTTTTTTATATAAAAAGAGAGTTACTGGAATTTATAAGACAGCATTCAAAAGATGTATTCCATATTTTACATTTTACCAATCTAAATTTTTTAAAAATAAAATTCTGATTCGATATCTTTGGGTTTAGGATAAATGCATGATTTTACATTATATGCTTTCATTTTTGTTCATCTTTGTCAATGTATACGAAAAAGTACTGTCATTACAAAAATAAATAAGTTTTCATATCGAAAATAATTTTGCTATTTTACTTCCCATTTTTAAAATCATGTTTCTGTGTTTCTTAATTTGGATATTTCCCTGTGTATCAGTGCCATTCCTTATTTCTACAACCTGAGTGCTAAAAAGAAACTTCTGAAAATATGGGAAATTTAATTAAAAAGCATTTTATATCTACCTACAGAAGTCGCCTAGAAATATAGCTGCGCGTTTTTATATGTTTGGATATTTTTGAGGTTTCAGTAAAAGACTTAAATTCAGAATATTTCGAATTAACCCTTTAAAGGGCCACTTTTTTCTAGTCATATTATGTTAAAATATTTTTAGGCTTGAAATTATAATAAGAAAAGGGATTCATTTAGCTTATTATATAAATTTAATTTGATTAATTAATTAATTTGGTTAATTAATAATTAAGTAACAAATCAAGACACATGATTTTGTGTGAGATAAAGAACTGAAGCATTTACGTTTCTGTCTTTCTAAAAAAAATTTGTCAGAACTGATGCCAACCTACATGCAAAGATTGATAAGTTTGGTGGGAAGCATACTTCCCAAGGCCCTAGAAAGGGTAAAAGGAATTTCTGAACTACAGCAAATATATTATTCAATCCATTCATTAATCTGAAAGTAATGATTGATCTCAAGTATATCCAGAAAATAATCATTCTATTTAAGGCACTACTTGAGCCAAGGGCGCTAAAATTGAGTCATAGATTATTAAATCCTTATCAGAATGTCGAATTTAAGAATCCACTGTAATGTTCCACCAATTAAACTTCTGTGGAAATTAAATATTGAAAATCAAAATAGTCGAAATATTTAGCTCGAGATTGGAACTTTTATTGTTTCCTGATAGTTGGATGATTTAGTCTATTGGAAACCCACGTGATATTTTCTAGGAAACCGCTTTCCTTTGCATAAATAGTCATTCGAGGTCACAGAAAGGCAATTGATACCGAATAATCTTTATTGCAGCTGTGCGCTGATTAAAATATTCTGAATGGGAAGAAATCCAGTCTTGGAGTTTAGGAGAAATATTCCTCCTCCGATATACTTGAAATATCTCCTCCTATATACCTCAAATAACTTCTCCGAAATTAATTTATGACTGAAAGTTTCTAGTATTGCAAATCAGAGACTCTTTCTTGCCTAGGGTTCAGCCTAAAATTGAATTAGTATTACTTATCAGAGGGAATTGTCTTCTTGAAATAAGCATACTTTCTAATATTGTTGTTAACTCTCCTCGTCTTACAGAAATTGCCAACTTATCTCATGGCCATTAATGCCACGAATAGTCTAAATTTTTGTTAACAAGGTTCAACAACTAAGAATTATACACTTCGTAGAATGGTAAAGAAAACCGAGTATGGATTTCGAACGCATTTTTGATCCGTTTGAAACCGAAATTTGACACAGAACTACTATTTTAGAAGCAGGATTACATACCAAATTTCTTTTATTACAGTAAATACATGTTCTAGTTATCAAGCTTATATGTATGTGAAAGTACAAACTGACAGAGGATTAGCCCTTCATCAAATTCAATTTATAATTTTCAAGCATCTATATTTTGGCTCTAAAAGTATGGGCAAAATTTCATGTATTCAAATCATTGCCTTTTTTGGTTATAGCAGTTACATGGGTAAAAAATTGCAGATGAACAAGTGGTCAGTATCTCAGAGGATTTGATAAGGATCGATAATTTTGATTCTGAATCTGGATAACGAATTTCAATCATCTAGATCTTACGTTTTATAGTTATTATATTTTCTTATAATAGGGCAGCTAGACAAGTATTTTGTCTATGAATGAATTTCCTTTAAAATTTTATAGAAATCTGAAAATTCGTTGTAAAGAACCACGCACCAAATTATTTCATTGCGTAGTTTAAAACTGTTTTTAGTTGTCATGTTGACAGAAAGACTTAATTCCGTTGGAAGGAGGAAAGAGGGCTCAAGGAGATTTGGAAATTATTTATTGTCTGGAGTTATAATTTTTTCACAGTTATTATAAAATTATAAAGGTTATAAAATAGGTTTAGGCATTTATAACAGCTCTAATGTGCATACAAAGCAAACTGAAAAAATCTTAAAATAACATGAATACTATTTGCCTCAACATAACCTATATGAAAATTAAAATAAGGTGGAAAAATGACACTAAAGAAACAGAGATATTTTAATTTATACAAAATATCTCTTGGATCAGAAGTCGCAACAGATGCATTTTTCTACGATTGCTAATTTTTCTTATCACTTTTACATTTATTTTTCAGGGACAAATGGTAAACAGAGTCACATACGAATCTAAAAATCGGAATTTTAACAAAGAACAGAAAATTTATTATTCTAGTTACAAGTGATTGAAAGATAAGACGTGTAATTGAACAGCCGTGCCTTTTCTATTCTTATTTTCTGTTAATCTACCAACTACAGTACTCAAAAAGGCTCGAGTTGCAAAATTAACTAGAAGATGATTAGAGAAAGATTAGTTCCATAATAAATATAAAATTTTCAAAGTTTAATATATATATATATATATATATATATAATATATATAATACTGCTTCTTCTTTCTTACAAGAGCACAAACGAAGGAAAAAAAAATAGTGTTTTTGCTTAGAAGTAAGCCAAATCCAAAACATATTCTAAAAATAATTAGATTGTTTGTTGCTAAAATAGATGAAATATACCTTTATAATATATGACCGCAGCCATACGTCACTACAGTTACATCACTTTATTCGTTCTACGATAATAGTTTTATGACTGGCAATAAAAATAGTGTATAAAAACATCATGCATCTTCAGGGGCACGGAAATTCGTGCCTTACCCATCCGGACTGTTTTATAGGTAATAAAACATCTGAAAATGCCTCGGATTTCTGAATGAACTGGTGAGGATTCATTTAGTACTTTTTAAGACAGCTACTTTCAGTATTGGGGATGTCCTGGAGCAAAACATGGAAAAAGAACGCTTTACCAATTTTAATATCATTAATTAATCTTATGTATTTGTATTGCATGCAGTTGGTGTATTTTTATTTTGTAGAAGTACATTAACGTTTCCTTGATAATTTTCTTGTCAGTTTCTTATATAAAGACTGTTTAAAAATAATCGGTTGCTCTAGTATATCGACCATTGCTTATTGGAATTCAAAAAAGATCTGAGGGCGCAGTTCATCATAGTAGTTAACGACAAAGCTGCCAACAATGCCATTTAGATTTTTTTTTAAATGTGAAATGAATAGTAGCATGAATTGTAACTTTCCTTACATATTTTATATCAGTAATAATCCCCCACCGCCAGTATAATTACACTTTTATTGTTTCTTGATTTAAAAAAAGAATAAAAAAATACCTTCATTCGAATTCAAATGATATCGATATTCATATTAATTTATTGTGAAATTAGTCATAATAATCTATTGCGGAAAATCGATATTTGATTAAAACATCTTTTTTTTATTCAAATGATTGAATTATACTTGTTTAAAGTTATGCTGTTTTTAGATTTCAGTTTTGAAAAATAGAGATAGAGAAACCTTGATAATTGCTTTGGGACATTAATTTTAAAAGAGAATTAGAAGTAAATATGATTTCTTTTCATTTAGTATATTTCTGTTCTAAAGATAATCTTTCAATGTAAATTAGGTAATCTATCATATTAATGTTGCATTAATTGCTTTTAATTTTTAAAGATATTTCAGCAACATTTTTAATATTTCATGTAAGTAAATTGATAGTACAAATTAAAGTACATGACGTTATATTGCACTGCAGATTTCAAAAAATAATTGATTTACGAAGTGTAACACATACATGAAAAGTTCTAAATTCGATTGTAAAGAAATATGTTGCATGTTGTCTTTCAGTTATTTATTAAAGTTAGCAGAAAAAAAAAAGAAAGAGAGGGGGCAGAAAGAATTCTAAACTTTTTGTTTCTATTTTTTTAAAGAATATGCAAACACAGCATTTTGTCTCCATGTGAGAAATAATTCCATGGCGAAATTCAGAAATTACAATAAAAGGGGAGTTCAAGTGAAAGTGAAATATTTTTTAGAGCTTAGATTAAAATGGATTAAAAATTATTACACATACATAAATATATACGCGTATGTAATGGGAATTAAATATATGTATATATTTGTGTATTATAAGAATATAATATAAAATGTGCCATTTATTTATTTTTTATGTCTCGACAGTTTTATTAATAATATAATTTACTTTGATTTTTTTTTTTTGACATTTCTGAAATGCATTTGTTTCATACCTTTCGACAAAACTTTTCGTTGTTGCAATTAAATTGAAACCATTTCATTGTTTTATCAAGTCTTCAGTCGCATGGTTTTCTTTCATTATTAAATAATTAAGAAGAGGGATTCTGCGTATTATGAAGTATGCTTAGTAAAATCTTCCTACAATAAAGGATAACTTGCAATTAAAATATGGACAACTTGAATAATTACAATATTAATAGAACTACAATGCCATTCAGATAAAAAAAACAACATTTATATCCGATATTGAGAGAAGAGGTAAAAGGCTAATATAATCACTCGGCTCTAATATCTATCACATTTTGATATTTTATGTTATTTAAATGATATCTTTTCATTTCAAAGTGATTACCTCCCTTTAATGGTTTAGTAATCAATATTGGATTGTATACACAATATAATGAGTGCAAAACTAATGCTGTAAACTTTTTTCTTCTGTATTGTACTCTAGTCTAAGAGCACCGCGGCTTGATAAATAATTTGATAGTTTTATTTTTGACATTTTTTAACTAAACTTGAAATTTGGTCAGAACAAATTTTCATTTAATTTATTCAATCTAAATTTAATAATTTAGTCATTTTGATATGACTAAAAATAGTCATCGATTATAATTGAAATAACTACTATTCCTTGGTTTGGCGCTCTTTCTTAAAGGAATTTTTCTAAAGAAATTATTTAAAGAGAAATAGAGGAAATATGTGAATATTTACACGAAAAGACATTTTTTTCCAAAAGCAATTGAAATCTCAAATGTAGGAAAAATCACTTTTAACTAAGAACATTTAAATAGATAGACTAAGTACGTATTACAAAAAAAAAAAAAAAAAAGTAAGAATGCAAGTTATTCGGTCTAGAAATTTAGAATGTCAGATGAAATATTTACATCTAATTTTTCATCAAATTTATTCTATAAAGAATTAATTGAAGAATAATGATAACACGGAATTAGAAATCATGTCATCAATCTTCCTATAGTTTCGTTTGACAGGGGCTTTGAAATAAAAAAAATCAAACTTTTCTTTCTCCTTATGAAAACATTATTAAAAAAAATGGTTTTACGCTGTTATGTTTTAAAAATCAGGAAATTATTAAATGCAAAAAAGAAAGAAAACTTTTTATTTAGCTTATTCGAAAAATTAAGTACTTATATATTTTTTAATCAAACCAAAAAATAAAAGATGGATTGACTAATAATTGAAGTTTTGCGATTGCTCTTTAAGTTAAAACCTTTAGTTTCTTTTCTGCTTTTTTGCTTTTTGAACTTATTCTTGCTTATGTTTCTGGAATCTCCCATTAGGGGTGCACTCCCAAAATGAGGACAAAAAGCTTCCGGTATGGTGGCTGGTTCTCGTTTCCCTGGTAGATACAGAAAATGTTAGGGTTTGCTACATCCCATCAATGATGGGACGTACTTCCCAAGGGAAGGGTTATATTGTTGCTGGTGATGGTCGTTAGAACTCAACTATAGTTTCCGCCAGTGTTATTATAGCGGTAATTCGTATATTCAATTTTTTATTCCGTGTGTCTTATATCGAGTAGGAGAGTCAATTTGTGATTATGATTCCTGAATTTCCATTTTTTCTGATATTCAAATAACGGCAAATCTTAACAATTAAATTCAACCATTTGAATATAATACTTATGAATGTCATCTTTTCATTTCGAAGGAAGCTTTTCATCCTTTAAAGATTTGAATAAAATTGTCAATTTCTTTAAGAACATATATGCATAAAAATATTCAATAATGTAAAACGATATGTATGAATATTTTTATTTTCCATAATACATAATAATAAGAGGTACCGATTTGTAATGGCTTTCAATGAGAAAATTTAAATTTATTTATTAAACTAACATACAAAAACCTAAATTATTAATATCAGTAATTTATTACTAACATGCAGAAGTTTATAGGAAGAAAATTAGAATGCATTTTTTTAAATATATGTGCTTAAGAATTACGTTACAAAACAAGAGCATTACTCTCATTGGACATATTTCAAAAGACAAATTAAATTTTTAATTAGAATGGAGTGTATATATTTAAGAATCGTAAATGACTTTGGATTAGTTCTTGCTTTATGAAAAATTAAACAAATTAACCTTAAGTACATCCTAATGCCTATAAGTCGTATTTAATAAAATACTTGGAATTTTTTTAAAAAATATATTCCATTCATCGTCATCTTAGGTTAAATGAATGCTTTATCTCTTGATTGATAATTGTAGTCAAACTGGCAGTTAAAATGCCTTAAAAAATGGGAGTCAAAGTTTTGAAATTCACTTATTTCTTTTGTTATATAATGATATATGTTTCCATTGGAGGATGTAATACCTTTATTTCAGAATTATGAGAAAGCCTAGTTGGTTTACTTCAGGTGTTTCATAAATCTCCTTGCATATATATCGATTCTCAAAGTTTCTTTCGAATGTTCCTTCACAAAAGATGAAAATAGATATTCTTTTTAACTAGATGATGGTCCAGTCTAAAATGAATATTATCTCTGGTAATAATATAGTTAACAAATTAACTATATATTGATTAGTTATAAATGTAATATATTAATTAATGAAAACTTTTGTAAAGAAATCTGTCAAAGCGAATAGCCATGAATGAAATCAAAGTTTGTAACCCAGTTACATTAAAATAATAATAAGTAAACATTAAAGATATGGTATTTTACTAACGAAACTCAAACTTCACGAAATACAAATCAACACTTATCATTAAAAATCAATCGAAACAATTAGCGATCCACTAAAAGAAGACAAGGAAATACAAATGCTAAAATAAAGAAAAACGAAGGAAAATATTATTAATTGCACCAATTCGCCCATGGGGAAGGATAAAAAAGGAATCAGATTAAATATCAGAATAAAGATTGCAGACTTTAGCTCATTGATCTTTGCTACAATCCGTGAAAAATAATGTAAATATAATATGAAATTTATGATTATGTGACTAATTTTTAATCATGCTTAAATGCTGACAAATCTAGTCATTGTAAGCAAATAAAAGGTTCTCTTTGAATTTGTTGATGTCAGGATAGAATGGATTTGCGCATCCAATAATGACGCAGATTGAAAGCATAGGAATAGTTTTAAACTTTATCAATACATTAATTTTGTTAGTTATTAATTATTTTATATTTATATGCTTCTTATAGCATTAAAATTACTATTTCATATAAAAGTGAAAGTAAAATAATACGAATGGAATTAAGATATTTATTAAATTACCAAGAAACTGGATGGTTCCTTCACTTCTATAAATTAAGATATTACCATTAGTATTTTAATATCAAATTAAATCCAAGTATTACTAATTAACGACCCTTACTCAATAGAATGCATTTCTTTCATTTTAAATTAAAAAATTATATGACGTATTTAAATTGTAAGGCGAGAATCTATAATGGCAGGAATTACTAGGTATTTAACGACGGAATTCATCACTGATATTTTGAAATAATTGTCACGCCCTAGTTAATAAACACTGAGAAAATAATTTTTGGACATTTCGAAGCATTCCTAATTATTGTCAATGCATTTCTGTTCATTATGTGTAGTGTCTTTTATTTATGTTGAGATTTATAACATATCCTTGTTGACAAAGATTATTTTCAAAAAATCACATCATTCTGCTGACGCCAAATTCATTGCCAGAGATACAAGTTAAATGGCTTTAAAATGAATTAGGAATTAAAAAAAATAAGACTTAATAGTAACAAAAATTTCCTGGAGGTTAGCAGAATCCTTTGGGAAAATGATTATTCTTAAAAGCAAGCAACGTAATAAAACAATTTTTCAACAGAATGACACATATGTTAGATCTTACCAAAAAGAGACCATATCTATAAGAAAATGATTCATATGAATCTCGATTTATCTCGGAATTAAGAATGGAAATGCCCAATGTAAAATAATTAATTTTTTACATTTTTTGCCTTTAATATTCAGAAATACATTTTATTTTAAATATTTTTCTTTTTTTTTCTTTTTTATTCGTTATGTATAATTTTATATTCTTGAAATTTATAAAATAATATTTGTTTGTTTGATTTTTTTATTACTTGAAATAAAATAAATAAGAATTATGAAAATATTTATGTGACGAACAATTTCTATAGCAAAAAATTTTCTTTTATGTTATCAAACCTATATTTATCTCAAATTTAGTTTCTCCATAAACAAATAGAAAAGATAATCCAACTTACCTGTAAAAACGAGTGCTGAAAATAGTATAGCAAATTCCAACGATTGAAATGTTTCAAAATTAATTTTTCTTCATAGTGGACATAGAGTTCTAAAATCCATTATTTTGAGACATGATTAAAATCGACATGTGGGTATTAAATTCCAATATTTTGAAGATAAATGATGTGACACAGTGAAAGTGTCACTTTTGAGATATAGTGAGATATTGTTCATGATGTTTTGTTTATTATAAATTCAATATTCTCAACAACACTATTTTGGAGTTCATTTATCTAGTTATTGTTATATAAAAATTTATGATTTCAAAATTATCTTCGGTAACTATTAAGATAATTCCAACGTAAAAATGTATTGTGAAACATTCTTACATTTCTTCTCTGTAATATTTAAATACTGAAATAATTTTAAATTTTATTATTAAAAGAAAATAAACTCTGACATTGTTTAAATTATAGTTTGCTACATAAATAAAAATATAAGGAATTTAAAGAAACCAAGAAAAGTTCGAAATTATCTCATGATTGATAAACTGAATTTCTTTTATCTAAATATAAGTAGAATAACTCCATTGCAAATATTAAAGTTAAGACGATCTGGATTTTGAATAGAAAGCCGTAAGTAGAATTTCTCAAGAAATGGATAAAAAATTTCAAGAAACTGACAAAACTATCTCAGTTGGAATAGAAACGTGCTGACAGTCATTATTCGAAACATTTTTTTTTTTCACAATCTCGAAATGTCATGTTCTGATTCTGAAATATGCTTACTCCCAAACTATCCCAACTTGAATTATTAGGGGAAAAAAGAATGAAATGACGTATTGCAGTTTGCATTTGCCACTCAAAAGAAGTTAGTTTGAGACAGAATGAAATTATTTTCTCTTCAGATTTAAAGAAAAAAAACATTGGGGGAATTAGTAACTCGCGAAAATGTATATGAATCGAGTAGATTGATCTAAATGTGCCCATGGGTTTAAAATCTTTTCAACAACTCTGAATTATTTAAAATGAAAATGTTCTTTTATTTCATGTCCACCAGTGTGGACCCAACAACCAAATAAAATCTGCTATGGTTAAAAATGTTATGTTTTAAATATAATTATGTTTATTAAATATAATATGTTATGTTTTAAATATAATTATGTTTATTAAATATAATATGTTATGTTTTAAAATCAATAAAAAAATTAACAAACATTTGTTTGCTAATCATCTTATTTTACAGACGAATTTGTGCAAATCTGATTATTAGAATAAAACTTATATATATAAATCTTACAGTTTCTATATTCATTAATTTTGCTATAATTTATCACTGCAATTCTGATGAAACAACCATTTGGAGATCACCATGCAAAACGGTAAATTTTTATCATTTAATGACAAAAACATTCTTAAATTTTGCGTGTTAGTTTATACATTCACGTTTCTGCTTTCTAGAATTCAAATATTTTCTCATCGTAAGGTATATAAACCAATTAAATTCCTGCAACAGAAACAAACGTTTTCTGTTTATTAATATATTTATTTTTCTAACATTTTCTCTGGTTTTGCATTTTGACATATATAGCCTCCTTTTAAAGTGCCAGTGAAAAAAGATAAATAAATAAATCCTAAAATCAAGCAAAAATATGTAAAATGTTATATACAATATCAAAAGAAAACATTCGAATTTCACTTAACTGGAAATGCTTGATTGTATATATTGAACCAAATTCCATTTAATGAAGCTTTCTTTAAAATTCAAATTTTGTTTATTTTCCATATTAAATAATAATTTCTATATAATACAGATTTTCGATATTTTAATATACTTTTTTGACAAAACTTCGTGAATTATCGCCAGTTAAAGTTCCACCATGACTGACCAAAATTGTGATAAAAATTGCATCAGAGACATAGATGTAGAAAATATTGAAAAAATTATCGAGCATGTCCTATTTTCTCCACCCTGATGAAGACACTGTAATAACTAAATAATGTAAAGTGCTAAAAAATATAATAAAGATATTGCAATAATTGATTTACATGATATTAAAACAATGATTAAAAATTCTTTAGAAAATGGAATGCTAACAGTATTTGATAGAAGTTATTATTATCATGTATTTTCAATCCTTCCAAAACAGGAAAATATTTGCGAATTGTATATAAAATTTGTAAAAATCATGATTATACTTTTACAGCCTATAATCATTAAATTCCTTTAACACCCACCATAACCTGCTTAATCTTTTGGTTTTAGTACGGTAATTGGTCTTTGGGGTACAGAGTGCCCCGACAAAGAAAAGAACTAAAAAGAACCTTGAATAGAAAGATTAAATTCAAAAACTGATGATTAAAATAAGGGACGTGTTAAAATAAAAAAAAAAATGAGTAAAAACGTATTTTCTTCTTTCTGATTTTTATAATTTAATATATTTAATTAATTTTATTCATAGAAAGGTTTATAAATAGACAGATTAAGTTTCTTTCAAAAGAGGTTCTGCATAAACAGATATCTTGCTATAGAATCTTGTATGAAATTCAATCGTTGATAAAAAGTAATTAGACAATTTATTGTATAGTCAAAGAATTAAAGCTGAGATTTAAATGCAGTTTTCAAATATTATTTCCTTGTCCGAGACATGATCTTAAGTGAGAAATCAGCGGCAATTTCACCTCTCAGAAAAATAACTGGAAAAAACCCCTAGCAAATTTAAAACTACATCGGTTAAAATATATGTATATAATAATAACATAATATTGTATATTAAGTTATAATAAATACGCATAATATAAAATATATTAAGTTTTGTGGAAGACTTTTAGGTGCATTTGAGCCTTTTTTCGGATGCAGGGAACTAATTGTTAAGATAATAGCTAATAATGAACAACTTAAATTATTATTAAAGATGATTACTATAATACTTGATTAATATGCTCGAAAGCATTTTCTCATTCAAAATTAATTCATTTAATTGAAATAAATGCGTAACAAATTAACTCAACAAAACTATTTTCTCTAAGTTCAGTTAAATGTCACTCTATATGCATTTTATAAATTCTTGTATTTTATTTACGCCCTAAATAAGCAGTAAAAATCTTTTCGCTCAGTTTCTTAGCAAAAAACAAATAACAAATGTTTTTCGCTAAGTAGTAAACTTAATGCTTATCTTAATCTCACAATGATGCATGCATACCACCTCACTAACCACTGCGAATTCAATTTCTTTTCTCTTTTTTGACGAACCATACACTCAATGTTACACTCTTTTGCATTGTGGAATCCATTCAATTTAAAACAAGGAGTAAATGTTAGAAGAAAGAGATAGCATTGTAATCTGCGTATTACCTTTAATGAGCCACATTAGAAGGGAATCCATTTGGTTTTAAACCTGGTCAAACTGGATTATTGACTTTCTTTCAACTTATTTCTTGCGAATGGCTGCTATTAAGTGACTTTTTTTCCCATTCTTTGGAGTGCAAACTGTTAACACATTTTGGGAGATTGTACTAGTAACATTCAAATGATTTCTGTACAAATGTTGTAGATTGTTTTCGTTATGTTGATTTTTACAAAAAGAATGTTAAGAAAACAAATAATTAAGGAATATAATTCATTATAGTGACCTAGATCTCTAAAAATATCTGTAGGATATTTAAAATTCTAAAAACACCTAGGACGTGTTTCGGGACGATATTAGGAGAAAGAAATTTCATTACCGTAAAAAAAAATCGATTTGTTTTTTCAAATTTTACAAATTATACACATAGTTTGAAGTTATCCAAACTATTTATTTTCAAAAAAAATTGCCGTCAGTATAAATTTCGATTTTTTTTTCAAATTTTAAAAATTATACACAGATTTTAAAGCTATCCAAACCATTTATTTTCAAAATTTTTTTAAAGATTTATCTTTCTTGTATAAAAGTAGAATTTCCAATAAATTTGATAAGAATGTTTACTTAGATTAACTTTATTCGCAGTTTAAAAATTCTAAATGCTCTAAAGCATTTGTAAAATTAATTCACAGAACAGTGATTTTCTTAGTAAGAAAGTTAGTTTTATAAATCGTCCTAACGGATATCGAATCAATGAGACTCTGCTTTCGTGAGCCTTTAGCGGCTTGGCAGTAAATTTGCAAAAAAAAAAAAAAAAAAAAAATGATGATTCTGGAAAATAAAAGAATCATGACGATAGGACCAATAATCACTAGATTCCTGTGATTTGGTTTCTAGACGTTTCTGCGCCTTCGTTCAGAAACTATAAACTGTCGAGAGTTAATCAGTATTGAGTGAAGTAGAGTGAAGTGGAGAATAATAGACCAGTCGCGTTTCATGAGTAGTTGATTGACGTCTCCTATGAATTATCTTTGAGCCCTTTGTACTGCTATGGTTGTTTATTATCGATTTGTTAGCTATATGCTGTTGTTTCTGGCAAGTGCTGTTATGTGCAAGATTTGTCAGTGTCTTTCTAATGTAAATTTGTGCTTTCATGTACAACAAAGTGTCGTTATTTGCTGTTGAGCCTGTTTATGTTCACACATCTGATGGATTTGGATTATTTTTCGTAACAATATGATCTATTTACATTTTTAAACGATTATTATGCACAGACCATCAAAAGTTGACTTACAACTTTGTTCTAGAAGCTCATAAATAAATTAATTCAAAGCGTGAAAAAAGAAAAATATGATTTATGCAAAACATATTGTGTGACGTTAATAAAAGTATATGACCATTTATATTTATAATTTAATTTTCAAAGAAAGCTTCAATTTTGGTGAAGCGTTAGAGAATTATGAATAATCTGCTTCTTAACTTTGGAGTCTAACTGTTAAAAATTCTAATTGTAATCATTCTAATTGTACTTGTTGGTTTTATGTTTTTTTTACCCAACCCATTAAAATTTCAGATAATCTTAGTATGAAAAGGAATTTGATACAAACTGATGATGTAAGAAGTTTTAATGTATTTCTTAGTGAATACGAGAGAATATGGAATCAATTTTCATTCAAAAACTGAGTTTTGAAATGTACTTCAGTCTTTACATGTGTTACAACCTTTGCAAGAAACCTTAATTTAGCACATTTGCTCCGGAGAAGAAGAGATAATATTGTGCCTCAGATCGCTCAAGATATTTTTTTTTTTTACAGAGACGAGATTATCGATACTATGGTGCGAAGACGTCTCCATAACCAATGAAAATATACAAGGAGGCTGTTTCTGTTTGTGAATCCCTCTTAACTGCTGACATATAAGTGCCTTTTTGCTTTACCCAGGTAGCACAGCCTGTATCACAATATAGTACGATATTCTACAATATTATTCAATAGTAAGCAATATTATATAATATTGCGAATATTATTTTATATCATAAAATATTGTACAATATATATGTTCTACTAGGGTAGGTAAGAGAACATGTTTCTTAAGTTTAAAACCATAGGCCTTTGTTCTCTTTACAGAAGAATCTAAATATATTCTGGAGATTGATGTAGACCATATGTGATGTGAGGAGAACAAAGCGTCATATACCATCAATTGATAATTGTTGAAAGATACACCATTAGAATAAATAGAATCAAAATTTAAACTGGAATCATTCTCTAGCTGACCTCACTGTCAGTGAAGAACTTTTCCTATTATAGAGATTAAATCCGAGATTCATAAGTGAGATCACATGTTGGTACTACTGTTGAACGATTTCGACCTCATTGAACTATGTTTGCCGAACAGTGACTTGAGGATAAAGTTTCGAAACGAATGATCCAACCAGTTCAATCTCTGTGTCTTGATTCAATGGAGCATCGTTGGAGCCACCTCTGAAACAGAAGGTTAAATGTCTGTCCGAAATTGTAAAATGTGTTTCAATACATTTTGTTCATAGAATAATCTTCGTTTCCAATTTTTATTTCCATAACTTAATTGGAAAGATTTTAACAGTTGTTTTAGAGCTGATGGTGAACACAATCCTTATTGAAAGCAATTTATTTATTTTTAGTAGATTTACTTTTTTATTATTTTCCTCCATCTATAAAAGTTTGAAAAAAAAGTAATTTTTTTAATTGGTAACTATGTTTGGTGCTAAAATTAGATATCACACAATAAATAATTCTACAATATATATTTGTTCTAATATTCATGTTCTTATGTTCATTTGTTTTGAAATTACATATAAAATGAGATTGTGCTTTAACTTTCCTTTCTTAGAGTATTTAAATGAATAGTAGTTTTCAGAACAATAGTAGTTTTCAGTTGTATGACATCAAAAATTTCTGAAAAATAATCAGACTTTCTATTAAGATATTACTAATAATTCGAAGTATTTGAGTTTTGAATGAATTATCAATCTCATTTATCCTTTATTACATATTTTAAATTTTTCGATTTATTTTATAAAATTTAAGCACATAAATTTTTGCTTGGAAGATTTGTTTTTTAAATATATGAAATTTTACGTTATGTTATACAAAATATTCCATTAAAATTAGACAAATACTGTTAATAAAAGTTAGTTAAATATGAATTTGGTGTAAAATTCATATTTTGTTGAATGATTTATATAATTTTTAAATCCAAAGACGTCTTTTCGTTCTTAGTAGATAAAATATGAAAAGTTACATTCTTTACGAACAATTTTACAAAAATAACAGAATTTATAATTAATAGTGCTATTAATATTTAAAATTAGCATAATTATAATTATATTATTCCAAATATAATAGTCATGATTTTTTTTTATTTATACAAATAATTTTAAAATAATTAACTATTATCTAATACCAGTAAAATAATCCATATTCTCTAATTTTGGAGCTGGTTAGAATATATTTATGTTCACCAAATTTTTTTGTTTGATTTTGGCGAAAATAGCAGTGAGTACGATATTTTCATTTCAAACTGTTTGTCAGTTTTGCTGTTAAATATCATGTCAGTCATTTGAATGAAAAAGAAGAATCTAAGAAGTCTCTTTGTAAAAATCTTTTAATTTTTGAAGTATTCTTTTATATTTCATAATATATGCGAAAACGAATTGGCTATTCAAATATTTTGATGATCTTAAAAAAAAACTACCAGAGGCATTTTTTAAATATATGTCACCTTACAGCGCTTCTTCGTTTAAATAGTAGTTTTTTTTTCATTAGTGTCTGAACATTTCTTTCTATATTTTTTTTCTGGAAAGACAGGAAAAAGGAGAAAAAAAAATTAGCAAAAGCAATGCATTTTTTTCGTACAATGTCTGTACCCTCAGGAAGATTGTGTTTGTATAGGTAAATAAATAAAAATCTTCTGCAAGATTATAGACAGTCAATTCTTAAGTGAGAAAAAAAAACATCATTTTATAATAGTTTTTCCTAAGAAGTTAAGTAAGAGGTTATAATATACTACTCTTAAACTTAAAAGCATTTTCTTCAATTTTTTTTCAATAAAGGAAAAAAGTAGATTGCAAGAATCATTTTTCTTATTTTAGAATTCCCTCTTCCTTTGGACTTCAATGGAGTGCAGTACTTCGAAAGAAATAGCAGTTGATAATTATTTGAAGATAGTGGCATGATAATGGCCATTTTATTTAGAATGTCATCTTTTTTTGGAATTTATTGAACTCATGGATACTAAAGGTATTGAAATTAATTATTTGGGATAGAATTTAAAAGTAAAATATAATGGTAAACTGGAAATATAATGGAAAAAATTTAAAAGTGTCTAATGAAAAACAACCTCTTCTAAGAAATCTAGTAATACGAAATGCTCGGTTTATTTATTGTTTATTTCATATGATGATGAACGGTATGATGATAATAATATGCTTATCAGTGAGAAAGAGAATGCGTAATATGCAGCCACTGTTTGCAACAATGAACTTTTTGATTCTATAGATTTTTTTTTTGTTTTGTTTTAGGATTATGAAAATGATGGAATTTCTAAGAGATAGTACAAACGATAATTTCCGTTTGAATCTTCCATTTGTATTTAAAAATCAAATCTCCTATAATACAGTTCTATCAAATTAATAATGGTAAACAATTTAAATATGTGTTGTGATATTTTATCTTTTGTATTTTAATAAATATTGAAAAATATTTTTCGCCCTTTCTCTTGTTTTCTATAAATAGTTAAACTTGCTCTAAAATCAATTCTTGCTCTTTTAAGATTCATAATGAGGAAAAATATTAATGGAAATAATCTTAAAATGAAGGAGATTTTATTTCTTTGACTCAATTATAAGCAGGTTGATTAAAAAAACAATTAAAAATAATGAAATTTTAAAAAGAATAGTAAACTTAAAATTCGTGGGATACAGATGAGTTACCAACACAGTATTTTTCCACATAATCGTATATCGATTAAATTATATAAACAACATGCATGTCCGATTTGTTCTTTTCAGCTGGGTAAAGTTATGTATTTGTGCTGGAGCTTAGCAGCTGTTTTGATTTCAAAGAATCTCTAGCGAATCTTATTTCATGTGTGTTTTAGTTGTAAGAAAAAAAAAGTAATCAATCGCAGCTATGCCAGAGATGTAATAGGGATGTGACCGTTTGGGTTTTTACTTCAGATCTTGAGTTCAACGAAAAATAGGCGGTTTTGGTATATTATTGACTCATTAAATAATATTGAAGCAAAGATTGTTAGAATGCATATATTATGAGCAAACTGAGGGTAATAATGACTTTTATTTTCTTTGGCTTCATCTTGCTTGCAAATTAATATTAAAAACTGATTTAGAATCTTATAGTACTGACTTTCCGATCCGCCCGAAGGTACCCGGATAATAAATACTGAATGACCACAGAAATACTGGCAGGAAATGGGGTGGAGTTCTAAGGGCCTTAACCGGTCACGGTACAACCCTTCCTTAAGGAAGTACGTCCCGTCATCTATGGAAGGAACCAGACTCCCACATTTTCCTGTGCCCTCCAGGGTGACGAGATCCAACCAACGCGCCGGAAGCATCTCATCTTCATTTCGAGGTGCGCCCCCTCGAGAGGAAAGAAACTTATGTCAAGCAAACTTTGTTATTATATGATCGTAATAGATAGGCAATTAAAGACTGATATTTATTGATTAGCTAATATCATACATTGGTATTTTCATTTCGTTGAAAAAGGTTATTTTGTTTTCATAATAAAAATTATTTAAACTAACAAAAATATTACACTCAGATAATTTGCATTTAACTGTAACCACTTTAACATCAACTAATTTCCAGTAATTGCATTTATTATTGAAAACAAAATTTTTAAAAAAGTTTCCAAATATATATATATATATATATATATATATATATATATATATATATATATATATATATATATATATATATATATATATATATATATATATATATATAATATGTGTGTGTGTGTATATATATATATATATACACACACACACACTTAATCCTATACAACATCTTTCACTCGGACGAAATTAACGCTTCTTACTGGAAATGAATTATTTTCTCTTAACCATTATCTATTGAATATCGTTCTTCCATTAGATATCCTTAATTATTGTTACATAAGATACAATATGACGCATTATCTTTCCAACAAATTTTTTCCAGAAATTTATCTATAAATGCAGCCAAATTAAAGCTCAGATTAATATGCTATGATTGCAAGTTTTCTATAAAAATTCATTGGCAGGATTGAGAGATGTATTTTAAGATAGTTAGATAATTAGTATGTTGATAGTAGTAAGAGGAAAATAATTAGTGAATACTAACAAAAATGTAACATTCAAACCTCTCCAGCTCTTTCAACATTATCCCATTTTTTAGAAGAAAAACAAAAAAATGTGTTCCCTGATTTCCTTCACTGGTAGAGTTACTTGAATGAGATTGGCATCATTTCAAGTGCAGTAATTACTTTGTTTCCATCTTTTTACTTTCGTTTTAGATATATTTGTTTGAATTTTCGTCGAAATTCCGGTAATAAGAAATATTTTATTCCTTGGTTTGAAACACATGTCACTATGACGGCTAACTACGCTCCTTATTGCCGTTATTTACTTGAAGTATTTATCTTAATAACATCTAGGTTAAAATAACAATATTCTAAAAACAATAAATTTTCAACTCATAGGTTAAAGTCTTTTTCAACTAGAAATAGTGGTTCAGGAATAAGCAGTCAGGTTATCAAGATTTTTAATACAAATATATAAGCCTTGTTTGGTATAGGTTACATATTTCCTTTTTCAGGACTCATTTCCACATTTGTATTTGATCAGTCTTGTGCAGGCACTTTTTTGCTGTTGTTGTTGCTCTCTTAGTTCTGTTTGTTATTAATGGAGTAAGATATGTTAATATCAAGGATAGAATTTCGTCAAACTCTCATCAAATTAAAAGAAATGTCTCATAAGTATTGAAAAGATATATTTCACATCGCTTATAATAGGCAAATGCTCCTTAAAAGTAAATGTATGGTTTATGTTTTAAAAGTATTAGCGAAACTGAAAAAAAAATATTTAAATTCAATGCTGATTTTTATTAAATTTATAATAAAAGTCAATAACAATAAAAAACTTATCAATTTTAGATGAAGAAGTCATTATCTGAATTTCAACAAATTTGTTATGATTACATAATTTTGTATTAAACATTTTTACGAAAGTAATATTTATAATGAATCAATGAATTTTTTTGTCTGAAAGCAATGGAGTATAGGGCAACTGATTAAAATGTAACTTAATAATTTTTCAGAATTTATTAAAAAAGTACCGACTGGCTTAGAAAATGCTTCTTCATTGCGAAGATTTAATTTCGAAATCGGCATTTTCTCTTCATTCCCTTGAGGACTCAAAATTCTAAGGACTTTTAGTAACCGTCAGGCATTTTTAAGATAATGCATATTCGCTTATTACATTTTCTTCCTTAATTAGTACTTTTCCCATTAGAGACTCAATATTTCTTTATACAATATTTAAAAGCATACTTTTATACTAATTACACCGAAAGTTATTGAGTTTTTTTTTCCATGAAATTGCATTTTAAATGTGTTAATTGAGGAGTATAAAGTATGAGAAATCAAATTCATTTACTTATAATCATTTGAATAAAAACGCCAAGAGCGATGTGATAAATCAGTAAAGTCAGTTTCAAAATCGAGTTCTTTCGCTTTTAATTCAGTCTATTAAGAATAATATGCAAATTAAAGTGTCTTCCTCTCTTTAATTTCGAATTATAATCCACTTTTTGAGCTTAATTCGTTCTCAGTGGAAAAAACATTCTATCAGATTGGTTGTTTAGAAAAAGTAAATGAAATATAAAGAATGCATAAAACAAAGATGTTGATTAAATATACATAATAGCATAAATAAGACGCTTAAATCCATGATGTAATAATTACAGCATTTGACATCTGTTTTTTTATTGGATATCAAGATTAATTGTTATGTATTTCTGCTTAATTTAAGTATTTAAATAATAATAATTCAAAGAAGGTGCAAAAATTTCACTTTATTTTTCTTAATTACAACTTTATGTTTTAGTGAGTTCTCATTTAGAGTGTAATAATTTTTTTTTTTTTTTTTTTTTTTTAAAGAAAAATAAATCTTTCATACATTTCAAGACGCTGCAAAAAATATTTTTCGGAAAGATTCTTAATATGCATATTTAGGAGCATATCAATCTCAACACTATGAAAAATATGATCAAGTACATATTTAAATTGAAGTTATTAAAATATAATTTAATTACAAGTAAAGCGAGTTTTCGCTTTTCTCAGAGATATATTCGTAAAATATTATCGCACAAAAATGACATTTTCATTGCATTCAAAATGAAAGAATATATTTTCTAAGTAATCGCTTTCATTTAAATGTAATATCTAATTTTGATAATTTTAAGAAATTAATAGAGAATAAAATCTGTACCATTGTTTTTATTATTCGTTTGTTGTTCCAACAAAGTCTTTCAGCTTGTTTTATCAATATATCAATATAACATTATGATATTACTTTCCTGAGAATTTAAATTCCAAAGCAGAAATTTTATCTGCATTTTTATTTTTTAATATACTTAATTTTAATTTGTAATAGCGGTAATTTGCATTAGACACAAAACCTTAAATTCATATTTTTCTCTCTTAAAGAATAATTAGAACAAATTTTAAATAAATGCATTCCATATTAACAATTTAACTCAAAGGAAGGTCAATTTTCAGGGCAATCAAATTGGTTATTAAAGACAGCTGTTATTTTCTAAAAATTGATTCGCTTTGTGAGATATATACATTACAATGTAAATCAATTCGTTATGAAAAAAGCCTAAGAACAATTCTTAGGAAAACTGTTACTTACGCTTAAAAGTGGACATCCTTATTTTATTTTATAGGGCCCCTTATTTTATTTTTATAAAAATAATAAATTCGAAACTAATATTTATATGAAATTCGCTGAAATTGGAAAAAAAAAATGAAATCTATTGTTAAAATGAAATCTATAAGAAATTTTGATAATTCGAAACCAAAAGCAACCATTTAAAAAATAATAGATAAACACAACTATTAGATTTAACTGAATTGATTTTTTAAAATAAAGAAATGACTTAATTTTGATGCTAAGTATTTTACAATGTTGTGTGTATTATGATTTGGAGAATACATTTCTAAATTTATTGATATTTGATAAAAAAATGAATTTTTCCCTATTCAGATGATTAATTTAATTTGTATTAGTTATTTTTTTAAATTCTTTTTGCAATTCCTTCTCATTGTTTCTCTATCTTTCTATCTTTTTTAAATAAAGTATTTGTAGTTTCATATATATTTATTACATTCTGTCATACCAGATACTTTTTATTACATGAAATGTATGAGATACATGAAATTAATATTAATTTTCAATCTCATTAACTTAAAATTAATTACAGCAATCATTATTAATATATTTTCTACCGGGTCACAAAATAAATAACATACTGATTGTTTATGAAATTCTTCATGAAATTTTAAAATAAACTATATTTTATAGTGAAGTCGATATAAAAATATCTGTTAAATCCATGGATTAACCATGATCCCCATAAAGTGGTGGTCAAAAAATTTAATTAAAGTTATTACTTCTGAGAAAACAAACATTTTTAGTCAAATTATTAATCATAAATTTATTATATGGTAAATTTTAATTGGCAGACATACGGAATTCAAAAGTTCGATGTAAAATCCTCTAAAATATTTTCAAAAACTTCATCAACATTCCGAAAAAACCATCGTTTGCACATGAATGCATTCAGTTGCATTTATTCTTTCGAAAATAGGAACTTACTTCAAGCACTTCCAGAAAATAAGTTTTCCAGATATTCCTTTAATTAAGGCAAAGACAGCAAAAGTCAGGCCATAATTCCTTAAATATTTCTGGAAAATTGAATGCCGGAACTGGCCGTTTAATGCCTTCTCGCTGAAATGAACTTACGCATAAATTAAATACTGAAAAGCGAATTGATGAAGTTAGCGTGTGATCGTAACCGTATTTGTTCAACGCTGGTGGGTGGTTTTGTTGGTTGTGAAAGAACATTATATTTTCTTAGGACCCGCTTTGTTCAACTTAAGTGCGCCATTCCGGATCAGTTGAAAGTTATTTGACTCTGAATGGCTATTATTACAGTGTGTGCGGATTAAATTTGGTGAAGTGAAAGAAATGACTATTATTGCAGTGTGTGTGGATGAAATTTGATGAATGAAAAAAAATCTAGTTACGGATTGTGTTTGAAATATTTTATCTCCTCCATAGTGCCGAGAATTAATTAATTGATGAAAGTTGCTGATAATGCAAATCGTAGCCAATCTAGTAATTAGTTTTATTTCCTAATATTAAATAGGTATTATAAAGTAATTATAAGTCGAAGAAGTAAGAAATTTTCATCTAAATTATTCTATATTAAGAATTTTTGAAAACAGAAAGGGATATTCCTTAATGTGTGAAAGTATTGTATTAGAATTAAGATTTTTACATATGGAGTAAAATATGAACAGAGTTCCTTTATTTAATTAATTTATTGAATGTTGAAGCATTCTTGGATAAAATTTAATTTACTGATCAGGGCTAAGAAGTATGAATAATTATCTAATTTAACTGCAGAATTTATATCCAAAACGTTTCGTACATGGCATTCATTGGTTACTTGTAAATGAAAAATAATTCGTTAATAGATATTTCCAATGATGTGTGTGTTATGGCCCTTGAATTATAGTCATTTATTAAGAAACTAATAATAATTAATAAGAAGAAACTAATAATAAGAATGTGCTGATAATAGCATGTTCTTCTATATGATGTAGCTATCAAGGATGTTCTCTCTCTCTATTTCTTCTATATATTGCAACTGTCACGAACTGTTTAGCTATAATAATTTGTCACTAATTAGAGCTATTCTACTGAAAAGACAATGATATTATTGATTATTAACAAGTCTTTATAAGAAAGGATGTTGATTTATGAAGTTTTACCTAGCGATTAAAGTTGTGTGATGAGTAGCGAATTCCATTCAATATACACATATATAAGAAGAATATTTTCTTTCTATACAAATTTAAATGATGAGTTACTAGTTGGAGTATTTCAGGAACATTAGGTATTATTATAAAAAAAATTAAGTATATTAAAAAAAATATATAAGCAAACTGCGAATTGCATGCAGTTTGATGTAGAATTGCAATATATTGCTTATATGGCAAGAAATAGTAATAAATAAAGCCATATAGATTAATCATTTATTTGTATTTATTGCATACAGTTCGTATGTATTATCAATTATTGTATCGTTGCATCATGTTGCTTTATATAAAGTTGTATTATATCTTATAAGCCCATATGATAGTTCGTAAATCATATCATATGAAACAGTATCATAAAGAAAGAGTTAATGAGGTGTATGAATTGTAATATAATATTTTTATTTGAAATCCAAAAGTTATTAAGTAAAGTCCCATCAAATTCGATTAAAGCCTGAGTTTCCAATGTTACTGATGAGAGAGTGATATTACAGATTTTTGATATTTGCTATTTTTGAATACTTCAGTCGGTTTTCTTACATTAAATATCTTTGCTTAAAATACGAAATAATACTTTCAACTGCAATCTACACATAGAAAAGGGTTTAATATGTTACCATCTTTTCAAGAAAATTCGAACACATACATATGTAATAAATTTATTAAGTATTCAAATTGTTAACATTAAATTGAAAGAAGTATCTCAGCAAAATAATATTGAGAGACTGCCGACATATTGGCAAAACTGCCAACAACATGAAACTAATCAGCAATGTTTATCAAAAGCAAATTAAAGTTGTTTATTTTTGTATATTCACTTTAGAGTTATATAAAAAAATCTTGGGGGCATAAAATTTAATTAACTTTTCTTCTATTAAATTGCAATTTTTTTTACAATTTATGTGGCAAATTTTTTATTGCTTTAAGCATGTTATTTTTTGACTTGGAAAGAAATGACAAATTTTGACATGAAAGGACAGAAAAAATGTTTTCTTTCTCATTTTCACAATCCATCTCTTTTTCCACATGCATGGCATGCCAATTGACACTTCTGTCAAAGCTCAACAAAATTATTTAATTAAGGCTTTAAAATAAATATTCTATTATGTTTAAGTATAACATAATAATAACTATGATAAAAGAGCATAACTTATATTAATAATAAAAATCATAATCAGATAAGAAAAAAAGAACCGTTATCCCAAAACATCAGAGGAATATTGTTTCCTTTTTAACATTTTTTCTTTGTTTTGAAGCCATTATGTTTGTGTTCTTCGTACTGATCGATACACTTCTTTGAATCAAGTTAATTATTTCAGTTTCATCTTTTTTAGACAAGAACTATCAAGTGAGACTTTATTAGCAAAATCCAGATTAACATAATTCAGCATTAAGGAAATGTTTTCCGTGCGCTCTAGCAGAAAAATCAAATTATCCCTGTTCGTAAGATAAATTGCCCGACTAAGAACCGATAACAACAGAGCGTTTTGCTCAGGCGATAGCGCAGAACGAAATTAATGAAGTTAAAGGTATTCTGAATAAATAATTACTCCGAAGGAACACTTCTCAAAACGGATGTTGCCAAGAAGAAAAGATAGAGAAGAGGTTTGTTCTCGGTTTTTGAAGAATCACGGTTAACGGTTATCGCTATTAATCTTTAAAGGATTTTTCTGGTTTATTGTGGCAAAAGCAGGATGCATCAAAATTAATATTCTGAGACATACGACAAAATTTTTAGATCGATATATAGAAACAAATATGAATAAGTTTATATTTTCTTTCTTTCTTTTTTTTCATTTAGGATGACGGATGTGTTAATTGAAATTTATTCTTTTGAGTTTCGTATGTGATATATAACTTTTTATATGAAAATAAATTGTTTACATTTTAAAAATGAAAAAAAGAACATTAAAGAGTTTTTCTTCAAAAAATCAGTTTCGGAAAATGATTATCGATCTTCAAACATGCATGGCTGTATTTGTTTTTTTCTTCTTCTTTTTTTGTTAATCTAAACTTCTAGAAAGGCTTCACATTACTTCTAACAAATACAGTAAAAGTTTGAATAAATTGTTGTGCCTAGTTGTTTTCAGAAAATTTTATGAAGAATCTTGTAGTCATTTTGAGGCAAATTCTATATTATGATATTTCTTTTAGATTGAATGCCGCGTTGAGTCCTTTTGTGATACTAATTGAAATGAAGTTTTTTTCTAAGCTAGTTAAAAAATATTCATTATGTTTATTCCTCTAAATAAAGGAACAATACATAATTCCGAATTATAAGTAAAGGAAAAATTGAAATCTGAGGTTCAATGATTAACATTTTGAGAAGATGTTTTTGAAAATTACACCTAATCATGGTGTATTGAAATGTACGAATGAGTGATGGCCATCACATCGAAAGCAGTTATCATGGACCAAGTTGTATAAAAAAATAAAGACTTTTGTTGACGAAGATCTATATTTTTGCATGAGATGTATAAATGATTAAATAATGAAATAATTGAGATGTATGAATGAATCATAATCTTGACTTATGAATTTCGATAAATATATGTATTTTAGAACACCTTACGTCTGAAAAAAAATTAGAATTATGTTTTTGAAACTGTGTAGACACATGAAAAGTCAAAACGAAATGAGATATAAATATGAAATTTCATAATTGTCCATTACACATCTCTATCATTTTCTGTAACACATCCGTTAATTGGAAGTGTGCCGATCCAAATCAGGTGGGATTGTTTACAAAAATGAACATAATTGGATAAATAAATATAAATATGTTATTTTATCATCGGATCTGTAGATACGCATCAATTTTTAATTTAAATCTTATAAAAGATTAACTGTTGTTCTATGCATCTTTATGTATGTGTATTTCACACGTCAGAAATTGCAAATAGGAATAGGTATGTGGTCTGGAATTTCTACCAACTTTGGATGCAGTATTTCGAAAGAAATAATCATTCAGAATAGAATTTGATATGTAGTCCTCTGGAATTTCTACCAACTTTGGAGGTAGTATTTGAAAAAGAATAATCAATTAGAATAGGATTTGATATGTAATCTTTGATATGTAGTCTTCTGTAATTTCTACTAACTTTAGATACAGTATTTGAAAAAGAATAATCAATTAGAATAGGATTTGATATGTAATCTTTGATATGTAGTCTTCTGTAATTTCTACTAACTTTGGATACAGTATTTCGAAAGAAATAATCAATCAGAATAGAATTTGGTATGTAGTCTTCTGGAATTTCTGCCAACTTTGGATGCAGTTTCGAAAGAAATAATCAATCAGAATAGAATTTGGTATCCAGTATTCTGGAATCTCTACCGACTTTGGATGCATTATTTCGAAAGAAATAATCAATCAGAATAGAATTTGCTATGTAGTCTTCTGAATTTCTACCAACTTTGGATGCATTATTTTGAAAGAAATAATCAATCAGTAGTACGTAATCAGTGTTTTTATTATTATTCTTAGAGACATAAAAGGACTTAAGGAGTGAAACTCAGGATTTTACTGCACATTATTGGCATTCTTTTTTTCAATTCATCTCCGAGATGTAGAATAAATAAGAAAATTTAAATAATTTGCATATTATATTAGTTTTGGATAGAGAACATTAATCTCAGCGTCCTGGCATGTCGTATAATAAAATTCCGTATCAAAACGGCTATATGTAAAATAGAACCTTTATTACAAAAGAAACATAGTTTAGCAAGCACAACATTTTCCACTTGAGTGAGGAAGCCATGTGTCCTTTTTAAGCACTAAAGAACATCTGTAGAATTCTATTAGATTTTGACGCGAGATAGCATCTAGTATTATATATATATAACATTTTTTTATATTACTTATATAGCAACAAGGAAAAAGAATAAATTTTCAATGTTCCATTTCTAATTTAAAATGTATAGAATCAAGTTTATTATTTTTTATTGTTATTATTTTTTTATTATTTATTTATTATTATTTATTGAGACATACAAGCTAAGCTAAATAACTAGTACTTCATAAATTGTATAACTTTATACAATTATAAGAGTATACTTACATACTCATTATAAGAATTATGTAATAGTTAATGTAAAAGGATAAAAGAAAGTTGTTTCTTCTGTCGGTGTATATATTATTTCGGCAGATAAGACATTAATTCACATAGACGGCGACAACATTCGAAATTTCTTAAAATATCTAGAATTAACTCCTTCATGACAAATGTTGAAAAGTTATAGTATAAATTATTTGGTATACGAACTAAGTTGGATTCGTATAATATACTTACTTTACTAGTAATTTATTTTAATTAACTAATTTTAATTTAATTAATCCTTAAAATGTTATTTTTTATTTTTATTATTTCCTTTAAATATGTGTAAGAAGGCATTCCTTCAATACCTATATAAAGCATTTGGTGTTGTAGATCTCACATAAGAGCCAGTGAAAACAAATATTATTTTTGAGCAATTGTGATAAATAAAGGATTAATGAGGAATCAGTAGCTAAATTATATTCGAAGTTAATTATTAAATATAATTGATATTGTCGGGCCACATTAGATTAGTTAATCGCCTAATTCTGAAAATAAAATTACCCATAACGAATGCTTGCATAGGGTTATATATTGATGTACAGGTTGATTCAAAGCAAATTCACCCCATATAAATACATATAATTTTCTTGTAAACACTTATAGAAACAAAATATTTGAATACAGGCAGCAATAAGCTTAAAATGTATAGGCACTAATAATATGTTTAAGTTACTTTTGGTAACATGAATAATATTGTGCAATAGTCAAAAATAGCAAAACCTTGAGAAGAATGTATGCATACATTCATGTAGTTCGGTAATGGGATGTATGCTTTGTATTTGGTTATCTAAATCATTTGAATAGCTTTAAGTGTTATCTTTAAATCAGGGTGTGTTATAACATCTCCTTTATTTGCAGCATTGAACGAAATGAAAGAAGGCTTGGAAGAATTTTTTATATAGTATTGAACTAGTTATGATTTTCTTTGGTAACATGGGCAGGGGTATTACAGTAGAATAAAGGGAAGCTATATAAGGTAAGGATAAAGCTCGCAGTAAAAAGAAAAAAACAAAACATTCAGCATGTTTCAGTATGGCTTTAAATTTTACTTTCATAATTTCTCTCTTTACAAGAAGTGTACAGTAATTTATTTTCGATGAAATAGTTTTGCATAACCACGTAATTTGCATTGAATATAAATGGCAGGAAATTTACACGATACTACAAAAATATTTCTGAAACAGAATTATTGTGGAACAGTGTCAAAACTTTATTTAATGTTAAATCATAAAATGCGTCCTTAAAATTCTTTTTCATAAAAATTACGTAAATCACTTCTCATTTTTAAAATAATAAAATTTTAATAAAAATTAACTTGAACAATCGGGAAAATAATTCCTTATTCAGATTTATGTACCAATCGACTTTTATGACAGGTATTCATTTTTAATCTTTAGATTACGGGATGTGCTCAAGAAATGCAATAGAATTTTATTGCAGTTTGACATGTAAGCAACATAAACTGTAATAGAATGATTACAGATTGTAAGTACAGTTTGAATTGAAGCATGTAATAGAAATCACGTCCTGGCATAGAGGTAGCGCGTCTTCCCCGTGATCTGGGCGTCCTGGGTTCGAGTTCCGGCTTGGGCATGGTTATTCTTCCGTTGTTCTATCTGTGAGATGTGTAATTGTGCCCCCCTGTAAAAAGGGGTTGTGCAAGTGCATGAGTGATGCGTGAGTAGCAAAGTCGTACTCTTGGCCCTAGTTGGCAATACTAAAAAAACAAGAGACGCTCTCCCTCCGGCTTAAATCGCTGTCTTCGTAACAGCGGGCTTGTCCATGGCAAGCGCCATAAGAACCAACACCAGTCTTGCTGATACATCACATATCTTTGCCAAGCCCTTATGAAAAGCATGAGCATAAATAAGAATAAAATCTATCTAGCTGGTGCTTAGAATAATGCACACATGTGTGAAAAACTTTTTATTTAGGGATGCAACCGAGTATGAGGCCGTTTGAAAAGTAATAAACTCTTAATGTGAAGTCCTGTTATCTTAAATGTTAAGTGATTTATAAATGTGACCAATTACTTTAAATGCGACTTTGTATGAAATATATTTTTACATTAAATAAATAACAAGCATATTTTAATTCAAATTATATATAAAATTGATCATTGATACACGTTTATACCTTACAACATCATTAGATCAAAAGTCGGAAAAACATGTATTGCCTATCTAATGCAAAAAATAGATGAATCCGAAAGCAAACTCTAAAAGCAAATAGATTTTTTGGTAAGAAACAAAAAATGATTATGTGTTCCAAATTAATTCTACTGATTATCCTTAAATGTTAACCAATTCATAAATGAATACAATTTATAATAAATATTTATTTGTATAAAATAACATATTTCTTCATTAAATCATTACCATTTGACTTTTAATCAAATTACATAAACTTATAACTAATTCAAGTTTATTATTTACAGCATCATAAAATCATGTTTAAAAAATACGTATGACCTATCCAGTACAAAAGTAGGCCAAGACGGAAGCACGTTCAAAAAGCAATTAGGTGATTTGGAAAGAAATGAAAACTAGATACGTGTTCGTCATAACCGCTGGTAAAATGAATGAAATGCGCACTTATAATTTTTGACCAATGCTATACATCAACTACAATTACATCACTTTCTTCGTCTGCAGTAATAGTTTTATGGTGGGCTATAAAAATGATATATAGAACACTAAGCATCTTATGTGACTTAGAAATTCGTGCTTTGTCCATCTGGACGTTTTTTATAGATAATAAAATATCTAGAGTTACCTCCGATCTCTGAATGTACTAGTGGAGATTCATTTAATACTTTTCAAGAAATCTACTTTCAGATTAAGAGTATTTGAAATGTCCTGACATTTTCTTGAAACTTGGCAAGGGAACAAAGATTTATCAATATAAAATGTAGAAATAATTCTCAGTAGAAATGGAATGTATGATGCTAGGTTTTATTTAAATTTATAAAATTGGAAAACCTCATTGTTGGTTAATAGATACGTATGGCAATTTGTACCCATTATAAAGCCAGTAGTTCAAACTGTTAGGTAGTGATTGTGTGAAGTTTTTTATTTTGTGAATGAAGTGAAGAATAAAATTTTACTATATTTATTTACTTTACAACTAAGTTCACAATGATTTATCTCTTAGTTTTTGTTGTTTTCCGTTTGTTCTCAATATAGCAGGCAACATTTGTACTTCAACTTAATAATAGAGAAAGACACTGCCATTCTATTTGAAATATATTGACATACTTTTTAAATCCTTATTTTATTTTCCATTTCCTCGTATTCCTTTTAACTTCACTGCCTCATATCCACTTTACTAAAGCGCCAAATGCTTTCGCCCATTATTTTTCTGTTGAAGGACCTTCTGCTAACTTTATTAGGAATTGCTATCCTAGTTCGATGCTGTCTGTGAGCAGCCATTCCATTTCTATTTTCTCGGATTAACACATAAGTCTTAGTCGGTATCAACGTTAATTTCTCAAAAGAGGCGGGAAATTTATTTTTAATCCTATATTAAATATTCTATAGTCCATATATATTGTAGAATATTGTATGGTATTAAAGCACTGTACAATATTGATGGAGGACATAGAATAATGTATTATCAAACAATATTGTGCAACAAGCTGTACTATGTGATAACTTTAGATGTTTTAATTCTGGTATCATTTAAATAAGCCATAGTAATTCATTCTGGTATCATTTAAACAAGCCATAGTACAAATAAATAAGTGTAATCTAACCTATGCTACTGTTAATAAACTATTTGGAGGAATGCGTGTGACATGTGGAAAGGAATATTTATTTTTTTCATGGTCTTTAATTAGGGAGCTGATAAGAATCACTGATATCTGTGAAACTTTTTTTTACGGTACTCAATAATATGGCATTCCAGTTCCTATTATGGCAGTAGCAGAAGTCCGAAAATTAATTATTTTGATGGAATGAATACATTTAAAAGTGCAGAAACAGGGCAAAGTAAAGGAGGAATTAAGAACTGTAAAAATATTTTTTAAGAAAATCCCTTTTATTAAATAATTAGGCATTTTTCTATCACAAATTTTATATATATCTATGCAAATTAACTATAAACTTTTATAAAAAAAAATTTACTCATAAAAAAATCAAAACACAAAAATTACTTATACTTTTGTGCATTTCAAAATATCATTATAGAATATCAGAATATCATATAAGTATTATATATACTTATATGCATTTCCGACGCAATCTGTAGATTTTAAAGCATAAATTGGAATTCAGGGAAGATATCACTCAAGGGAAAAGAAAGCCAGATAGTAGTTTTAAAAGCAAAATGGGTCATATTTACATGCTTATTTGTAACATTCTACTGATAAATTGCATTTAAAAATTCTTTAATTTCATTAAACACTCACAAAAAAACTTTCTTGATTTTCAATGCTAATTTTACAGACCTCTTAACTATTAGACCTATAAAACTGGACGTTTAGAGGATAAATAATTATTGTATTTAGTATCTGAATATTATTATATGGTAATCATAATAGCCCTAGCATTGTTTTAACTAGCGATTCTAACATAGCTAATTATAACTAAATTCTTTGGGTCCATGAGATAATTCCAAAGTAGCCATAATATCCTATATGAGGGTTTTGCATTTCATTTCATATTATCTCTCATGACGTTAATGAACTCTGCTAACTAAACTCCACAAACATTGAATTTCAATAGTAGTTAGAAATATCAAATATTTTCATGAGTTTTGGAGGTTTGGAAGCCAAGATAAAATTAACAAATATACCTAATTTTATTTTTATATACGTAAATTTATTTTCATAGCTTTTTAACGATTGCCTTGGTGATACCATGATGACAAAGCAAACGTTTAGTATTTCTTTTACCATTTATTATATCTCTTAGATTCATATATTAACTCCTAAAAATTTAAAGTATTTTTTTCTTGTTCCACTAGACTATGTCACAATTTTTTTCTGTATACAGTTTGCATTCTATTCCTTTTCACTACATATCATAACTGCATCTTAATTCGGCTTTCTTATCAGAATATTTTCCATTTCAGCAACTAAACAATTATTAATATTATTTAGAAAATAGATTTCATTTGAGTTTCAGTTCCTAGGCTTTGTAAATTTATTAATTTTTTTTCTTTTCAAAAAAGTAAGTTTTTATTCTAAAGACATGAAACAAAATCATACTTTGTTATTACAACCGTTTGATAAAATAATTCTTAACTCGCACAAATTATATTTTTGTGAAATTAAGATTCTTTTGTAAAGACAAGAATATACTCTTTGAAATGATAATTTATTCAGTGACATTAGAACATAATATATTAGATTTAAGGTAATGTTTAAAAAAAATATCTGGGGAAATGATAAAGAATAAAGGAATAATAAAACAATAAATAAATAGACTGCTCTTAACGATTTAAAATAATTGCAAATAAAAAATGTAAACAACTCTAATTTAACAAAATTAATATTTTATTTGATATATTTCGTTTGATATTTCATGGTATTAAAACATTCAAGATGAAAATCAATAAACATATAGTTGTTTTGCTTCAAGTTCGAATTTAACGCAGGATATCTTAATAAACAATTTGACAGTTTTCAGTTTTACTATTTTAATAAGAAAGTTTTTATTTATTTTTGATAAAATCAGATCTGTCTTTACATTAGTTATTATTGTTCGTTAAAAATCGTTTGATTCGGATGAAAAAAAAACTATTAAATTCTTCCTTCGGTTTCTTTCATCCACCATCTTCCGAAAAATACTTTTAAGGACGAAGATGTTTCGATGACAGAATGAATTAAAAGAATATTCTAAAAAAGAGAAATTTTAAAGAAAAGTAATTAAAAACTCATTTTTGAATAAAGTCGATGTTAATTAAGTAACTTTTCAACTCTGTGACATAATTAAGATTTGCGAAGTGAGCGAGAAATTCAGTTATACATCATCAAAATTTAAAATGTCAGTAAGAATTTATATTTTTATTTAGAATTTAACTTTATGAAAAATTTAATAAAGTTGGAAGTAATGAAATTAAATTCATAAAAGTGACATAAATTAACATTCGAACTCACATTTTTTTTTTTTTTTTAAATCTTTTGCCTTTAATTGAAGTAAAGAAAAGAATTTTTCCTTCTGGTTTTGAGTGACTTTTTTCAAAAATATAGTCGATCTTTTCAGCACATGCTTTCAAAAATTAAAATATATATATTTAAAAAAATAACTGCTTTGTTTTGTAGAAGGATCATAAATTAAGTAATTAAATATTCTTTTGATAATTAACATAAAATTATTAAAGTAAAATTACGGAAATGAATTTTACATTTAAAAATAAAATTGAAAAGTTTGCATTCTATTACCGATTAATTCTCAAATCTACACTGTCTTCATAGTTTCTTTTTTATGATCATTTCTCAATTTTCAAAATTCAAAGGCTTGAAGAAAATAATTTTCGCATTGTTTACAACATCGTTTTATAAAGGTATAAGAAACCACCCGGTTTGGCCTGTCATGGTTCCAATTTGAATATGCAGGTCAGTTCTAGAACTCAGAATAATTCCTCCCCAAACGAGCAATCCTGCACCACCGTAACGGTGTCGTTCAATGCTGTTCTCTTGGTGGTCACAGGTACCTGGCGCTCTCCATATGAAAGTCCAGCGGGAATCAGATAGCTAAACCTGGACTCGTCGGAAAACATCACACTAGTCCACTGTTGCGGTGTCCACAATGCATGCACTCTACTCCAGGCTAACTGCAGGCGACAGTGAGTTGTAGTAAGTGGAACATATCTGACAGGCCTACGAGCATATAGATCAATCTGCCTAAGCGTCTGTACACGGTCTGCCTTGAAACTGTCGTACCAATGGCTGAAGAGAGCTGACGAGACAGGTCTGATGCTGTGCTCCGTCTGTTTCTTTTGGCAGAAACTGCCAAATACCGGTCCTCATTCCGCATTATAACTCGGGGACGACTTGTGCTGTAACGTCTACTCACATTACCATCATCTTGGAATCGTTGCCAAAGCCACGAGATGACACTCTGGGCGATTCCAAATTCCTCGGATACTTCTAGCTGGGTACACCCATATTCCAAACGGGCGATAATTCTACCATGTAAAAAATCATCCAAATGCGTCCTTTGTATCATAACTACGCGGTTATTGCACTGAAAGGCTTATAATGCGCTGTGAACAATTTTACTTTTTTGCCTGTATTCCTTATACATCACTCTCTGACACTCTCGTAATTGTGATGTACTATCGGTGTCATCTGATTGCTTCCTGCAATTTTCATATGATTTTCGAAGATGTGTAGTTATTTTACGGATGATGTATGTATTTTAGGGTTCGATTTCCACTTGACTCTGAATTATTTTTAATTTATGGACATAAGTGTATTACATTGCTAGCTGGCATTCTAACTAGAAACATTCCTGCAGTTGGAAGATTTCAACAGATTTAGTTCATTAGATTTGGAAGATTCATATTTGTTAATAATCTAATCATATTCATTTTATGGATCATTGGTATTCTATCAGAAGATTCTTATGATACATTAGACATTATATATATATATATATATATATATATATATATATATATATAATATAAATGCTGAAAATCAGAACCAAAAATTATTTTTAATATGAGATATCGGGACAAGTTGAAGACAGGCCTACAATTACATAAGATTCATGTTTCTCACATTGTTGATTGGGGGACGTCGCATATCATTTCAGGTGAAACGTCTCGGCCGATATCAACATTGGCATCAGTTTAAATTAGTTTTAGGGACGGACATGGAATGAAGAACTCTTCCTGATGCTAGATAAGTAAATTTTTAATCTTACATTTTGCTTGTGATAGATTTCGAGCTATTAGATTATTATAATTTTTTATGTATTATGATCTTAAATTGTCCTTATGTGGTTATTTTTAGCTAATAACAATAACAGTAGTTGATATCAATAATACCGGCGTCCTGGCATAGGGGTAGCGCGTCTTCCCCATGATCAAGGCTTCCCGGTTTGGGCATGGTTCTTCTTTTTCTGCATTCGATCTGTGAGGTGTGTGAATATGCTCCCTGTAAAAAGGGGAGGATGTGCAAGCGAATGTTACGCATGAAGTAACTAAGTCGTACTCTTGGGCTTAGTTGGTGCTACTGAAAACACAAGAGACGCTCACTCGGCTTAAATTGCTGACAGATAATTGTCATCGGGCTTGTAAAATGCCATAAGTCATATACACAATACCAATAATAATACATACAGAACATGATGCAGAGTTCCACGCAACATGAAAATGAATAATCATACAATACTCTTATACCCCTTCTTAATATTATTCTATTGGCCTGTTATTTTTTAATTTTTACACATTATATTATTTTTATTTTATTTATAAAGGCTTCATAATTATCAGAAAAAAATGTAAAGAAATGGAGATTTTCAGCCATATATGATGAGGAGAGCACTTGAGATGTAAAAACCTGATGAACCTCTGAAAAAAAGTAGATATAACTTTGAGATTTAATTTTTAAAATAACTTCTAAATACTGAAAACAATCAAGAGCCAACGAAGTAATTTTTAGGGATCTGTCTCTTAGAGAGACATGATATACAGGATCATATGCTTTCATTTTTGTTAAGAAATTCTAGGAAATTATGAAAGTTTATATCTGTTACTTCCTATAGTTTAATGGGGTGATAGAACAATGAGATTAGAACAGCAGAACTCAATGAAAGAAATGAATATAGAATAGGTATGGAAAAAAAGGGTTAAGTTCAGCTTTGGTTCTTTTATTAAAAATCGCCATGGGTCTTAAATCGAAAATATTTTTCTGAAAAAAATATTCATATACTCCTATAAATTTTATTTTCATAAAAATATCCAAGAAAATAATGAATAAATGGCTGACAATTTGGGGGTTAAAAGGACCTCACGCGTATACTGCTGTTCAAAAACAGGGCATGTGTGCTGAAGTGTTAAATATCAAAATAGTGAAAAGGCAAATTTTATTCCTTCCTTTATATCTGATACATTATCCAATTAAATTTAATATACTACTTCAAACTCCGAGCAATTCTGTTGAGTCTTCGATATTGGTTGCTGTCAGAACTGTTTCATTAATTTGAGCAGTAATAATTTCTACTTCTGATTGTCTCACTGCTGACACTAGTAAAGAACCACAAGGTCATTCTAAGAACCTAAAAATGTGAGGTCATTTCTAAAAGTAAGATCAAAATAAAGTATTAACAATAGTAGGAAAAAAGTGAATATCAGTTGTTATAGATACGCCTATAATTTTTTTTTGGAAGTAGGAGAAGAGATGTAAATGAAGAGAAAATTAAAATCGGCCCGTCATACTTCTCCTTCCACTATATCTTTTCTCGACAGCTTTATGATTAGGAAGTGACCCACAGGGGAGGGGGGCATCTTGTAATTGAGAATGAAAAGCTTCTGGCATGATGTTTGGTTCTAGCCATCCTTGTGGGTATACGAAAAGATGAAGCTTGGCTACCTCCCATCGATGACGAGATGTACTTCCTTAAGGAAGGGTTGTACCGTGGCCGGTAAGGGCCCTTAGGACTCCGCGTGCTTTCGGGCTCCTATGATTATGATTAAGAAGATAATAGTGTGGATGCATAAAAATATCTTAATCTGAAAGGAAAGATGTGAAATGCTAAGCGTAAAAAGAAATAAAAAATAATATAGCTTTTGACTTTGATAAAAACATAACGACTAAAATTGTACTTACCGTTTAAAACTATACACATTTTTAAAACTTTCTAGCCGGCGTCCTGGCATAGGGGTAGCGCGTCTTCCCCGTGATCTGGGCGTCCCGGGTTCGAGTCCCGGTTTGGGCATGGTTGTTCTTCTGTTGTTCTATCTGTGAGATGTGTGAATGTGCCCTCCTGTAAAAAGGGGTTGTGCAAGCGAATGAGTGATGCGTGAGTGGCAAAGTCGTACTCTTGGCCCTAGTTGGCGCTGCTATAAAAAATAAGAGACGTTCCCCCTCAGGCTTAAATCGCTGTCTTCGTAACAGTGGGCTTGTCAGTGGCAAGTGCCATAAGAAACAAACAAACAAACAAACTTTCTCTTGGTAAAATCTTCAAGCCGGAGTCATTTCTAGCTTTTATATATTAATTATTCATCAACTCATCTTATTTTTTTGACATTTCCGATTGATATTTATTTTGATTATAAATTATTTATAATATTCATCCATATATTTTTATCTTTTCTAAGGTCATAATAGTCCATGCCATTATTTCGATCGTTCACATCACAAGAGCCGCGGTGTCTTCTCGGCTTTTGAACCTGACACCTGATTTTACCGAAGAACCACCGTGCAAACGGGTCTGGTGCGCGTTGAATCCATCAGAGTAAAATATTCTATCTCTGGTGTGGTGTGGAAGTCTGGAGAGGGGGTGCTAGCTCAAGTGTCGCAATTGTCGTCTAAACCCGGCTCAAAATTACGACAGAAAATAATCCCAGTGTTACTTTAAAACGGAGTGTTAATATAACTAAACTAAACTAAACTAAACCTCACATCTCAAAAATTTGACAGTGTTTAATTTAATAAAAAAAATCGTATTTATCCTCATGGAATTTACAAATGTTAAATAAATTGAATGAAAATCTATTCTAAATTTAGCAAGTTCAAATATTGCGATCACTTGTCTATTTGAGAACGATATTATTTTTATGGATTTCTGGCAGGAGTATAAATAAATACATTAAAATCCCCAACATAATAAACATTTCAATAAATAATGAATGACTCCTTTATAATATCATAAACTACATTCATCTAAGTTCGTTACTGCATTTAGAATCCTCATAACAGACTATAACTTAGCTATGATTTATTAGAACCAGTGGTAATGCTTCATTTAAATCACAATGAATTCTCTCAAGTCATATATATGTCTTCCATAAATCGCATATTTTAAAAGACTGCAATACGTATTATTGACCCCGACATAAACATCGATAATGACGTTTCAGTTTACAAAAGATTCCGGTTATCATATCATGCAAAAATCATAAAGCAATATACAGTCCTTCAACATGTTCGGTGGATTGATCTACAAGTGCTGGCTCGAAAGGTAGAATGAATTACTGAGTTGAATACACCCAATTCAGACTTCGATTTTCAAATGCTCTACTTAAACCACTCATTTGCTTAATTTCTCAATTTGTCATATAAGACTTTAGCTAGTATGTGTGAGAGGTCAATGGTTTCAATAATTGGTAGGTGTAAAGTTGAGAAGTTGAATGCCTGCCAATGTTAGAGGCATTGATGTATTTGTAATCCAGGGTTCAAATAATTATCAATATGACTTTTCTTAAATGGATCAAGTTTCAAATTAAGGCAAGAAGTAATTAACTTTAATAAATGTAAGTGGAATAGTTTACATCATTTTGTGAATCTGCAGAGAAATCTGTAGAGAATTATTCCAGAAAGCAAACTGATATAGTATTCTGAATCATATGTATATTTTTTTATATTAAAAAACTTAAGAATTATTATTTTTTAAATAATCAATTAAAACGAACAAGGAAATGATTTATGTTTCAATATATATTTTTAATAGGAAATATTTGTAAGAATGTTTTCTTTTTCTAATATTTTTGAAAATATTATTAGCGTTGTTTAAAATACGAATTCTTTGTAACTGAGATACATACCTATAAAGAATATCTGAATGCTATGGTAAATGTGATTATGAATGATTTCCGATGATTAATCATAATTACTACTAAACTTATTGGTGATTTTGAATAATTACCTGTTTTACTGTAACATATACATATCTTATCGGAAATTACTGTAATATACACATATATGTTTATAACGATATAAAAAAACTAGTATGTTAGGTTTTAAATAATTAAATGGTTAAAGATATCATATAATATTAATTACTAGGTCCGTCCCAAAACAGCCACAGTGTTGCTTTAAAATGGGATGTTAATATAACTAAACTAAATTGGGATTGTCACAAGCCTCTTGATAAGAATCTGCCATTTAAATTAGAAAAAAACTTACTACCCTGGTTGTCACCACTTTCTTGGAGCCCAGAAAAATTGCTTAAGTCGCGACGTATCAGTTATGTTAAATGCATTTCTGAAATTAGTTTATAACGGGTGACATATTTTAAATAGCTTAAGGTATGTCAAGCACGGCATGTGATAGATAATTAATAATTTAATCTTCTAATAAGAAAACATCCCGCCCCCTCATTTCAAAGGGTCGTATATTTCTTATAGAAACCTAGCTGAAATGTAATGAATATAAAGAAGAAAAAGGTAATCTTTCAAAATTCGAAATTATTAAAATGAAATGAAAATATAAAAATGAATTCTTTTAAAAGAGTACAATTTTAATAACCATCATCATCTTTCAAATATGATTATCAAAAGCCTTCTTTTTCCTTTCATAAATATCAACAATTTTTTTTCTCCTTTTCTTATTTTAATCAAGTCACATTTAAGATCAATCCTCCCTTAGTCAATGTAAAACATAATTAGCTATGTCATTCGCTAATGTTTCTTATCAGATCCAAACATTCATTATACCACAATTCTAAAGCCAAACCTTTAGTATTTATTTTCAATATATTATTTCTTTTTAACATACTGACAAAAATATTTACGTGCGATTTGCTATTTCTGGTACATATTAATTATTTTTATCTCAACATATTAAAAGCTACTGTTACACAACCGAGAGAGCAGAAAATAAAAGAATAAGAATCAAATTAGGAAATTAATTAAATTGGAAAGACATTGAATAACTATTTTACTCCAATAACTAATGAGACTGTCATTAGTACTTTAGTTTCAAAATAATCGGAGCATAATACGGTTTCACAATAACAGCTCGGCGAAGCAATAACGTTCTTATGCGTTTAAAAAACATTTATGACGTTAAGAAAATAATAAGAATTCATTACGGTATGAATTGCTGAGACCTTTAATGAGGAAATTCATTACTGATATTTTCTTTTTAGGAAAATAACTTACGTAGCCTCATTAATAAACATGATGGAAATAATTTTCACACTTTTGGAAGCTGAATTCCTTAATGTCAAAGTATCTGAGTTAATTTGAGTAGCTGCTGATATTTCTGTTATGAGTTAATTTATCCAAAAAGGACAAAGAACTTTTTGAAAACAGAAAGATTAATTTTTCTCTTTAATAAAAATAATAATCTTCTTTCACTAAATAATTTAAGTGAAATTAATAAATAATTTATTAATAAGTTGATTAAATATTGAAATTTCTTGGAAAATCTGTGGGATCTTAAGAGAACAATGGTTGTTATTCTAACCAGCATTATTCCATATAAAATACTTTAATGAATTTTTATTGATGAAAATTTAATTTATAATTAATTACCACAAAATCTTCATTAAAATTTGTTTTTACATTTAATATTCTCCAACCGGGTATCTCAAGATATAACGATGAGAAGCTTTCAGTATGGTAGATGATCTTCACTTCCCTGATTAGTATTTAGACTTTGGAGTCACCTCTACTTCCATGAGAGTTAGTACCACCAATGGGAAAGGTTCATTCATAACCATTGATATACAAAGTTCATTTAATTATTTTACAGGCTTATTCTAAGCAGGAAAACTTCAGTTTAGTTTAAATAGTAAGTAAGTTTAAATAGTTAGTTTAAATAGTAGTTCCCATTATAAGCATCAGAAGGGCTATTTTGGGAAGGCCCTCGTAGATTTGAACACGGCCAGATGATGAGGAGAACACCTGAACTTCCACGCCCCTCTTCAAGCTTCCAATCCACACCAGTGGGAGGACGTTTGACCCCGACAGATTTAGCATGCACCAGAGCTGAGGAAAATATCAGATATTGTACTATAGGAGGAAATGACAAAATTTAAATAATGATAAATATTTTAGCAAATAGTAAATTGTTCATATATATGAAATCAACTGTTGAAACTTAACGTGGTCCAGAAATCGTATGTAAGAAAGTAAATAAATGTATTTTTCATGCTAGCATGAAGCAAAATCCAAATGCATCCGTAAAAAATGTATTTTAAATATTTTATATCATTTTTATCACAAAAGATATTTTTATATAAATTATTTAAACAAAATATTCGTGTTGTTTTTAACTAAAAAATTTAATTAAAATGAAAAGAAAAAATTGTAACACCAAAATATATTAAAAATTTTTGGTATAACACATAGTGATAATATGATATAATCGAAATAAGAAAGTGAGTGAGCCATAACATAACTCACACACTCGGTTCTCAAGAAAAGATCATAGCATCCATACGAAAACATGAGGACCCTCTACTTTATTAAGCAAGTGGGAAATCTTTTTTTTTTTTTGTTTGGAGATCAGTGTGATGATTGATCTTATAAAAAGCATTAAAGATTCAATGCGATATATTTTTTTCTTTCGATCGTTACTTGAGGGTTGCTCGTCTCCGTTCTGTTCCTTTTTCTCTTTTTCTGTTACAAGCTTATCATAACAAAGGAAAAAGAATGACAGAAATTTATGTGGGATACCATGCAATTCTAAAAAGATTTTTTTTTTAAATTTTATGAATCTGTAATTAAATGATCTTGAATTCTTGATAAAATGTTGCTTCTTATGTGCGGATTCGAGCTTAGGAATGTTGTAAAGTTTTTAGTATCACTATGAAAAATTCGAAGTACTGGGTGGTTATAATTAAACCTCTCCTATAATCAGCATCACACAACGCAAACGGATGAAAGAATTGCAAAAAAATTTGGTATATAGACTAGACACGAGATGGGCTCACGGAATTTCGAAAAATAAAGTTCCAAAATGTCCACTTTTTCCTGAAAAACATTAAATTTAACACAATAAATGACCAAAACGGAATACAGAAACAATATTAACAGTACATAACAAGAATTATGAGTAATAAAATGTAAAACCGGGAAAACCTGTCAGTTTTAGAAAAAAAAATATCGAGATTTACATGCGAAGAAGAGGAAGCTTTATGCAAAACAGGTTAGAGTAAGAAATGTTTGCAGTCGTTGTCATGTTTTATGTCGACAGTAATGATGACGTTTCTTGTTGCGGCTTTGAATGGCTTAAAGAAATCCATAACGCTTCATGTGCGAAACATCAGAACTGATCAGTTACGATCTGCTGTCGAACACACTATCTATCGACTTTAAATTTTGCAGGTGATTGAGGGGTGGTCATATGGAGCACCTTTCTCTACATCGTCCTGAGCGCGATTAACAACTGCTCCTTTTGTGCAATTTCGTCCCAATCTGTTCTTGTTTCTACAAACTGAATTGTTTTTTTTTCCTCAAACAGCGTACTGTTATTTCTTCCTTACCTTTACTTAATGTGGTTCGATGACAATGTGATCAGAAACTAGTCAATATTGTTCTGCATTCCGTTTTGGTCGTTTATTGTGTTAAAATTAATGTTTTTCCGGGAAGGCGCCCTCTGGTGGAAATTTTGGAACTTTTTTTTTCGAAATAATGTGAGCACATCTCGTATATAGTCTATATACCAATTTTCGTTCACCCGTTTGTGTTGTATGCTGCTGTTAATAGGGGAAGTTTAATTATAACATCCTGCATTTTTAAATTCCATGTAATAAAAACACTTTTATCCTATCAAATTTGTAGCTATATAATTTTTTTGTCCATTTTTTTATTTATAAGTGTATGTAAAAAATATATTTTTTTATCAGAAGGTTTTTATATATAACTACCAAAAAACAAATTCGGGAACACATGAGAGAATTCTTCTAATTCACGAGTAAAGTTTCCTTGAAAAAAGTTAAAAATCTAGAAAAATGTCAAAACTATCTGACTTGGTTAGAAAATCAGCTGAAAGGCTGTTATACCGGACTTGTTTCCTAATCGGGAGATGTCTTATTCTGATAAAGGTATGCACATCTGCATGTTCTTACAATTTGCAACATGTGTTAGTTGTAAATTAAAAAAAAGAACAAAGCACTATTTTTTTAAAAAATTGGATCTATAAAAGTGGGTTTGTGTGGTGTATAGCATTGAAATTTTTTTCTTTCGAGTTAAAGAAGCAGAAAAGTTTATTTTATTGCATGGAAAAATTCACTTATGTATGAAAATTTTCTATTAGAGTAGAATAAAATCTGCAAAAAAAAAAAAAAAAATGTGAGTAGTTCTAAATTTTAATTCTATTATTAATCGTAAATATCTTTATCAAATTTGAAATTATAATATAAACTTTCTGAGAAAATGAATATTATAATATAATATATAGTTATAAAATTAATATTATCCTATTAAAGCTACGAAGTTTCTTAGTTTATAAAATATTTAATTTCCATTTTAAGAAGCGTTATCATCTTATTTTATATCTGGAACAGCAAATGTAAGAATATATTGAATGGAAAATTATTGTTTATTCCATTAAATTTTCAAATGTAATTATCTACAGATCCTTCTGTAACAAAAATTCATATCTCTAAATATAATTTTGGTTTTATAGCAAATATTGTTGCAGAAATTTTGAGCGTAAGCAATTTTGATAACGCTTTTAGCAAGTAACACATGACAAAAATTATAAGTAACAGCATGCTAATTTAAGAATGTGCCTTATTTCTATAAAAGTGGTTGCCAGTAATCGTTGATGATTGAAAGAGACACCATAAATTGAGAAGGTGACTTCGGAAAAAAAAAATTTCTTCCGTAAAACGTATAAAAATCGTGAATACAATAGTAAAATAATTCAATCTACATATATTCTTATATTTTATAGCTATTTTAAATAAACAAGTTCCAGTCTCTTTTTAAAAATGCATTTTAAGTCTTTTTTATTCACTAATACTGTTCATAAATAGAAGAACCTCTTGTCTCAAATTTTTCGTGAAGTTACCATAATATTTTAAATTTCAGGAAGTGTGTAGTTATGGTGGAAGTGTTTTATCTTACAATGTATATTTTTTATATTGCGAAATAATGTTTATATTTTTGCTGGAATTAATTTCAGCAAAGTAAGCGAAAATAACTGCATCAATTTTCGACGTTTATTCCCAAATTCTGGAAAAAAAAATGTTCCAAAATATTTCCTCAGTATTGCACGATATTATATTATTCAGTCCACAATAATATTTTATAGTATTGCGAATACTGTACAATTTTGTTTAATATCATAGAATATTGTATAATATTAAAGAAACATATCATGAGTTTCCACTCGTGTGATCACTCATCATATGCGTCATTAAAATGTAGTTGAAACAAGCAATGTATCGTAAATGTAGCTACTTTTTGGAAATATTAAAATAATTTTTATATGCATTTCAAAATGTGATTTTTTTCGAAAGAGTCAAATTAATAAATAAAATTTATTTTTCTGTAAAGAGTGTTTCAACTAATTATTACGGCCTTAAAATTTGATTCATGAGCTCCCCGTTCTTAAATTTGAACATATATATTTACTGTAACTTAGGTATGGCCAATTTTTTATAAAAATAAATTTGAAAAGAATATTTTCTTTAGATCACAGACGCTCTCAGTTACCTTAAATTATGAAGGCATATTTTACTAATAGTTCCTCATTTCAAAAGACAAAATTTTATTCTTAAAAACACTATTCAATAATAGTTTGAAGTTATTAAAAATATATTTGTAAAGCATTTTCAATAAAATAATTTTTATTTTTTGGGAAAAAATTTTAAAAAAAGAATGAAAAAAAAATTATTTAATTTTATTTAGGGAAAAAAAACTTTATTTATATCACAATATTTGAAGAAATAGAATAATATCCATTAAGAAACAATAAGTGCTGACTCTAAATCCATCATCTTTCATTAATTATACTTTTATTAAATAACTGTTATTTATATAATAAGTTATCTTATTGTGTTTTTATTTTAAGCAGAAGGGAGATTGACTACATTTTCTCGCCACAACATTAAGGCTCTTTTGATCTTTCATTAATATCGTAATACTCTTGTAATTAATCATATTAATTTTTCAATTCCAAAGAAAATATTTTGATGGAGAGAATGAGGAAGCTTTGTTGCTTGTCGGTACTTTAGTTCTTTTATAGTAATTTAATGAAATTTAATGGATAATACAATATTTTTGTTGATAGATTAAAAGTTTCCTTTTGCATGAAATTGTAAATGATTTAAATGAAGATGCGACATTGAAAGAAGAAGAACAAAACAAGACAAGAGCAAACACAGTAAAACGAATTAAAAACCTATTTTATGCTTCGAGAAATAATTTATTACCTATCCAAGTGAACAGTTCAAATTTAAAGCGTTTACCAGAGTCTTAATCTTACATATTTAAATTTAATCAAAATAAATAAGAAAAGTCAAATAATATATCATCTTATTTCTGCATTTACTACTTAATGTAAATGCAGCACATTGAGCAAAAAATAATGTGTCATTTATATCATTCAGAAATTTTGTAGTCTTTCAGAATCTGAATTTCAATTATTAAAAAGGACAGTAAACAGGTCCCTAAGAATAACAACAAAAATAATTGACTACTTTTAGAATTTCCACGAAAAAGAAATATCGCACTTGGACTTCTTGGAATTCAGATAATTACAGTAGATAAACATTTCTAAGAAACTGAAAGACAATCATCTTTTAAATAAAAAATAATTCGCTTAGTCCATGAACAACAACATGAATTTATATGAACACAATCGAAAATATAAGACACTTCTTTAGGTATGGCATGTATTGATTTTCTGAATCATATATTTATGCGTTTGATACCCATAAAAATTATCAAATAGAAGTATACGATTTATAAGTATTTTAGGAAGTATTTTATTTATAAAAGCCTAATTCGTCTGCTAATTCATTTTTTGCATATAAAGAATTTTTCAGATACTGGATACAGAAAAAACAATTAAAAAGGAAATTTCAATATTTAAAATCTACTTTCAACAAGCGTTGTTACAAAAATGCTAATTTTATATAGCAACAAACTATTTACAATGAAATCGATATAGCGAATATCGGTTCAAGTATACCACTAGATAAACTAAAGAATATGTCATTTCCTAATAATACTTTAATGATGCAAGATTTTTTCTAATTTTTTAGGTTTAAATAGTGATTGCTTGATGACGTCAGATCTTTAATATTAGCTTTATATATATATATATATATATATATATATATATATATATATATATATATATATAATGATATTTTAAAATTTAAATTAAACGTAATTAATTTCCTAAATTTTAGCTTAATTAAGCCCATATTAATTTAATTATATAATATTATCTTATTTCCTGCTCCCATTCCCCTTTTTCAATTTAATTAATTCAACACGAGTTCTAAATCCAACAAGTTCCCACGCTCTGAATGAAGGGATAAAAAAACTGTCCAGCACGCACATTCTTTTAAAAGATTTCTGTGTTTCCCTTACCTAAATCGGCGCGTGTAAAGAAATCCCTATCAAAATGTCATTGTATATAAGCACTGTGAAAATTATTTTCCCTCTCTTTTTACACTAATCTGTTCTTGTGTCTCGCTGTGAGCGGATGTGCATTTTCCGTGCCTCTCGTCAATAAAAATTAAGTGAAAAGATACAGTCCGCATGCATACTGTTTGCAGAAAATGTTGCAATTCTTTTTGAGGCCCTATTACTTTCATCCCTTAATGAGAAATTAATGTCGATCGCCCTGTTTACATACTGTTTTACATTTTATTTTCTCTTAATTATTTCTGTTTTTCTGTATATATATATATATATATATATATATATATATATATATGTGGGAAAAGGCAACGACCAGCATTAATATTTGAAATATATTTATTAAGATTAAAGTACAAAGGACAAAACATTACTACATAGAACATAAAAGATACATGAGCGTGAGCTGCACGTCTTGCAGTCTCACTGCCTAACTCTCGTCTGCTAATAATGGCGGGAAAGCATCACGTGATCAATGACGTGACGCAACATGGCCAGCATGGCGCCATACAGGATACGGGATCTGTCAGCGCTTCCCACATCGGCCATCATGACAGGATAGGCGACCTCGCCTTATGGTATACAGTACAATGAAGTAAATATATAAAACAAACAGCAAATACAGGAAAATAATTTGTAAAATTGAAATATTCACAAGATAAAACAAATAAAATAGTCATACCATCCGTGACAGCATAAGTATATAGCAATACAATAGCGTGCACTGGAAATATCGAATAACTAACTAAAAATAAAAATAATATTAGTGTTGAACATATAAAAATATAAAAACACAAAATAAACAGAGAAAAAAAAATCAAAGTCTATGTCGTCCAAATATACACACACAAAAAGAAGGAAAATAGTTCTCTTTCTCTTTAAGTAGTGTTCAGTGTTTTCTTTTGTAACACAATTCAAGTGATATGTTCTATATTGCTGGACCATGGTTTCATATTTTCTGCACAAGTTGAAGTTTTTGATGGTCCATCGAAGAAATCATACTTTTCAACATCGTATGTGTCGTTTGCTTTAATTTTGATCACTTTATATGGTCCGAGAAATTTTTGTTTCAATTTCAGACCAGGGCCAAATTGAGTGCGCTTGATTGCGACGAGATCATTCAATTGAAATTTTTGAGCATGTTTCCTACGCAGATTGTAGGTACGGCGATTTTCTTCTTGGATTTTGAGGATTTGTTGTTTTGCATCTTTACGGAGTTCATCACGCTGTTGGAGAAATGCAGATTGGATCTCTTCGTTGACGATTTCGAGGATTTTTATATCATGCTCAGATTTCATTTTAGTTCCAAACAGAATTTCGAATGGAGTAGAATTGATACTTCGTTGAAATGTAGAATTAATAATTTGCTGAACGGAAGCAACATGGCTATACCATTTCTCAGGGTTTTCTATGGATAGCTTGGAGAGTACAGATATGATAGTAGAATTAAGTCTTTCTACCTGACCGTTTGATCTAGGAAGTCCAGCTGTAATAGCAATGTGGGTGATATGCTGATGTTCACAATATTCTTTGAATGACGTAGATGTGAAAACGGTACCTCTGTCCGTAATAATCCTTGAAGGATTACCGAAAACTGATCTTTGGCATTCGAGCTTATTGAGAACTTCAGCGGTGTCGGTGGACTTGGTCGGGTAAAGCCACACAAACTTCGTAAAGGAATCGATGATCGCCAGAATATGCTTATATTTCTTAGAAGTGCTGGGAAGAGGACCCAAATGATCAATATGATATGTATGAAAGGGAGTATCGTCTTTGTCAAGTGGATGCAAAGTGCCATCTAATTTGCCACGTTTTCTGTTATTTAGAATGCATGTTACACAGTTGCGTATGCATCGTTCAATTTTCTCTTTCAAGTTCGGAATAAAGAATTCTTTGTTTAACATTTCCTGCGTGCGTTTTACTGCAAAATGGCCTCGTTCATGACAGGATTTAATAATGTTGGCCTGCATATCATCAGGTACGACAAATAAATCGATTCCGTCTAAGTTCTTATATAAAATGTTGTTCTTGACTATGTAGTTCTCGTAAGATGCATTTTGAAGTAATGCTTTTATAGCTGTAATATGCTCATCTGTCTGTTGAGCTTTGAAAATTTGAAGATTGACACAGTCTTGAATGATCATACAGCATGGGCTTCGGCTAAGAGCGTCGACATGAGTCATCTTTGAACCAGTTCGGTGCTCTCTTTCGTAGTCAAAATCCTGAAGGTATAATGCCCATCGCGAAATGCGGGAATTCATTTCTTTTTTATTTAACGTTTTGACGAATGCATTACAGTCAGTGATAATTTTAAAGTGTGATCCGAGGATGTAAATTCGGAATTTTTTAAGAGCTTCTACAATGGCGAGTACCTCCAGTTCATAGCTGGTGTATTTTCTTTCGCTGTCAGACGTTTTCTTGGACATATAATACACTGGATGGAATTTGTTATCATCTTTGGATTTTTGTAGTAGGACTGCCCCCAAGCCATCAATTGACGCGTCTGTATGAATTTCAATGGGACTGCCTTGATTAAAAATAGTTAAAACGGGTTTATCAGAAAGTAACTGTTTTAAGCGTAAAAACGCAGTTTTTTGCTGAGCTTGAAATAGAAAGGGGCTGTTCTTACGAAGAAGATCACTAAGTGGTTTTGCTATAGTAGAGTATGAGGGAATAAATTTTCTAAAGTATCCCGTAAGACCTAGAAAACGTTGTACGTCTTTTGCATTTTTTAACTCAGGATAATTAAGAACGGCTTTAGTTTTGGAGGGTGAAGGGAGCAATTTGCCGTGTTCTACTACGTGACCCAAAAATTCAATCTGACTATGCAAAAATTGACATTTTTTAAAGTTTATATCTAGTCCATAATCGCGAGCTACTTTTAGAACAGTGTTAAGGCGTTCGAGAGCCTCAGATTCATTATTTGCGGGAATGACGATGTCATCCATATACGGGAGGACAATGCCTTTTGCAATAAGATCACGAAAAACGGCATTTATGTATCGCATAAAGACAGGAGGACATGAACTTAAACCGAATGGCATATAACGGAATTGAAATTGACCTGTATTTGTGACGAAACTGGTGTAACAACGACTTTTTTCTTTTACCGGCACATGAAAAAATCCGTTACGCAAATCGAGAGTACTGAAAATTTTAGCATTTTGAAGACGATCTAAAATGTCATCAATTAATGGTAGTGGATAATGGTCTTTAACTAATTTACGATTTAATTTTCTATAATCTATACAGACTCTATGTTTTCCATCTTTCTTACGAACTACGACAACTTGACTAGCATAGGATGAAGAACATGGTTCTATAATTCCATTTTTTAACCACTCGTCTATCTGCGCATTTACTATATCACGTTCGGCAAAGGGTAAACGTCGAGGAGAGTGGAAAATTGGCTCATCGTCAGTAAGCGTTATATCAAGTGCGATGTTCGTGGTTTTAGTTTTGTTAGGTTTATAGGCTAACCAAATCTGTTCAACCTCATTGCGAGTTTGTTTAGAAATATTCGGACCTATATCAAACGTGGGAGTTTCGGCAGAAATAGCCATTATAAAACTGTCAGTTTCAACAGGATCATCAGATTTAGAAATTTTGGAAAATACAACACCGTCAGGTTTAATTGTCAAATTTGCCTGATTTATTACGTCGCAACCTATTATTAGGTCATAAGTAGTACAATTATTAGGTACCACAGAAATAAAAACAGGAAAACTTTGTTTGTCAATAATAATTTCAGATTCAAAGGAACCTATTATTTTAGTTTGGGAAAAACCGAATCCAGTTAGTGTCATCTTGTTATTCGTCAACGGCGGCGATCCTAGTTTAATCCATGCAGAATGTTTGAGAAGTGTCGAGAAACTACCAGTATCGACTAATCCGGAAAGTGTATTATTAAGAATAACAACCTCTTTATGCATATTCGACGGAGAATGCAATAAATGTAAAGTGTTGACATTATCCCGTGGGGTAGAACTGTCATTCCGAGTAGTACGATGACAATCGGAAGATTTATGTCCGAAAAAATTACAAGAAAGACATTTAGGACCACGATTACGATTAGGGCAAGACTTTGCGATATGTCCAAAATCGTTACAGTTAAAACAACGCGTCTTACTGTTAGTCGGATTACTAAGATTCAATTTTGATTCTCTTTGTTGGACAGAGATTTTATGTATTGTATCACGTCTTTGGCCGTCATTAGCATATCTAGAATACGACATCTTTGAATTATTTGCGTTCATTGCACTTACGATAGTTTCGAAAATTCGTAATTTTTCTTTAAACTCAGAATAACATTTTGCACCATAAAGAATAATTTTATCAGAAGGAGAACCCTGTATCCCATTTATTGTGTATTGAATAACAGAACATTCATCAATAAGGGTTTCAGACTGATTCGCAATTTCACGCATGGCAATAAAATATTGCATAAAAGTTTCATTCGAGCGCATTTTACGTCTTTCTAGTTGTTTATGTATTTCAATCGAAGTTACTTTATCGGAAAATTCATTAATGAATGCACTTTTAAAAGCATGATAGGAATTTAGATTTCTTTGAGAGAATAAAAAAGATTTAGCTGCGCCGGAAACTAATCTCTTTACAAAGATTAATTTTTGTTGTTCGCTTAAAGAAGGAAAAAGAGAAAAATTCTCTTCAACATCATAAAAAAAACTTTTAATCGAATAGGAATCATTTCCTGTGAAGTTTCTGCTACTACCACAGAGATCGCGTAATAAAAAACAAAACTGAAGGTTTATTTCATTCATCGTTTGTTTATTCGAGGGATCATTTTCGAGTGATTCCCTTTTGGCGCCAGTAATTAATGCCTGACTGTTATTTATTAATGTTTCGTCTGAAGTTACGGGGATGGGGAAGGAAGAATTATTACCCGTATTACTCATAGAGCTGTTATTAATAGATGAAGTTTCGGTTTGAGAAACCTTTTGAGGAGACAAAGGTTTTTCTTCTGTTTCCGATAAAAAACTAATATCTAGCGAGTTCTGAAATTCATTTAAATTTGTTAGGGCTTTAAAAATATTTTCACACATAGCATCTTTGTCGGTCTCAGTTACTTCTAAGTGTAATAAATTAGAAACGGAGATAAAATCAGATAAAGAAAAAATCTTCAGCAATTCTTGTTTATGTTTTTCTACATCTAAATTTTCAAATCTTTCAAAATTTCTCATTCTTTTTCGAGAAGAATGGTCAAAATTACTGTAACCTAACACAGAGTTAAGCAATTTTACGGAATTAGTTTTTGCATATTTAAGGGAGTTAGCGATTAATTCAATATCGCCTAGTTTTAAAGACATTGTAATGAATTAAAACAGAACTAATGCACATTCACTCGGGATTAAAATTTAAAGGGAGAATGGAATAAAGTAACGTACTATACTATAAATTACAAACTTGGGAAAAAATTGCGCCTACCTGGTTGGGAGCAGTCGAATTATTCACTCTTAAAAGTTCCTTTTTTTTTTAAAGCAGCCAGTATATGTCAGCACAGTTGCACAAGAACACGAAGTAATTGAACCTTTAACGTTTCCACTTGAATCATATCCATCCAAAACGTGCACTAACGTCCATTAAAATATCCACGGCAAAAATCCACTCTTATCAAAATTCTTAGCCTCAATTTAACGTCTTAAATTGTACTAACGTCCACAGCTTTTCAACAATTTGGCGGGATTTGCTAGGGGTATTCACGAGAAAGGCCGAGCCCCCAAAAATGTGGGAAAAGGCAACGACCAGCATTAATATTTGAAATATATTTATTAAGATTAAAGTACAAAGGACAAAACATTACTACATAGAACATAAAAGATACATGAGCGTGAGCTGCACGTCTTGCAGTCTCACTGTCTAACTCTCGTCTGCTAATAATGGCGGGAAAGCATCACGTGATTAATGACGCAACATGGCCAGCATGGCGCCATACAGGATACGGGATCTGTCAGCGCTTCCCACATATATATTTCAAATAAATACACAAGCACTCACATACATATATATTGAACTTGAATATTTTTCATACATTCTACCAGCTGCACATTACTGCACGTTTAATTTAATTTAATTTAGCTAATTCTCTTTTGTCTGGAACATATTAATGATGAATCAGCAGATTCAAGTAGATTGTATTAAGAGTGATTGTTCACCATCATCAATAGTGATAGCAGTTCTAATTTTTGAAAGATAAAGATGATGCATGTCCATTTGATATACCTGGAAACTATTGAAATGCTTTTTTTATAAAAAATACAACTACAAAAAACATAAAGCATTCTGACTGATTAACTATATTTTCATAGTGGCAAAAATATGCCAAATCTATCTATTATCAACACAACTATTAATGAGATCGGTTAAATTATTGAGGCTAGGAGCAATATAAAATTTTTATTTTCAATGCCTCTTGTAAATGGAGTGTAAGGAAGATCAAGCGACCATTGATGACGCTCTTAAGAGTCATTAATTTTTATATAAATTAAGGCTTCATAATCATTACTCTAAACTGTTAATTCCAAACTTGTTTAGAGCTTTTTGTCTTTTCAATTAACCACCCAAGAGTAGGCCTTCTTTTGAGATATCAATGGAGTTGGAATGTTTAGTTTTGTCTGGTTCAAATTTAAAAAGTAAACTTTTGGTAGACTCAAAGACGTATTCAGAAAAGATAGTTAACGATGTGATAGTTAACAATAGTTAATGACCTGACCTTATTTGAAAAGATTAGGGCTGAATTCAGAAATAACGGAAGGTTATGGAATTTAATTTGATTTTTTAAATAACCTGCAAAACAGAAATAATTTTAATAGCTTCATTAAATACCATACTAATATGTCAAATGGGTGAGAACTTAAAATAAAATTACTTAATTTCCACTGATTTTCTATTTGTCTTTTGAATCTTCATATTCAATATCCGACTTACCTCTGCAATAAAAAATATTGTTATTTTTAAAGCAAGAATATTCAACAGATATTGTCTGTAACTCATAGAATTCATTAACAATGAGATTAGAAAGCCATTTATCGGCTGTAAATGCTTTATTATTATCCCGGTGTATGCTTTGGTCACCTTATTCAAGATATATTAATTTATGTATTTTCTATATTTTGGATCATATGAAAGATTTGGTTTATAGACAGAAATGTTGAAAGGCTTTCAGAACCCCATAATTCCTATTCAAGAGAATCAAATCTGAAATAACACTTTGACTAAGTTGCAGTTTTTTGTGATTTTAAGAGGTATTCAATTGGAAAGCATTAAACATTAAACTTTTTTACATATACAAAAACTAAAATCATAGTAATAACTACAACGTCATAAAGCTGTATGTTGGTTTATATACACAGTGTATAACAGAGACTAAAGGTTTCAAATACGTGTTGCTTCAGCTATGAATATAGTTCGCAACAATTAAATAAAAGTTTTCCTATTTAAAGCAAATAACATGTAAAATAATGAATGGATTATTTTTCTTTTAAAATGCAATTTTTTTATTCATTTTATATGTTTTGTTGAAATTTTTTAAAATTACTTATGAATCGCAAGCAGATAAAAAATATTAATTAAAAAATGTTTTCCAATTAAATCATAAAAATTATTTCTTGTGTAATTAAGGTCAAGTACATTTTAAAAACATTTTATCAAGCAGAAAAGTCCCGTTAACGAAAATTAGAATAAACGGAATTTATAAAATTATTTCCATGATTCACAAAGAAACTGGTTTACGCATTTTTAAGATTTATGTAAAGAAAACTTTTAGAATGAATAGTTAAGAAAATATGTTATTGTGCTTTCTATATTTCTCTTTGAAGTTTTAATATCTCATTGCTGTCTTATTTAGTACAACATAAATAGTGTTATTATTAACAGATTAATAATTTATCATTAAATTCAAAATAAAAGTATTTCCATCGTTATTCTTCTTTCAGAAATCATTTCTATTTAGATTGTTTTAATCAAATTTGTTTGCTAAAACTACATTAAGGATATGAAATCTAATTATTCATTAAATTAATAAAAATATTCTTGTTAAATTTGGATATTTATGGAATCAAATGAAATAAAAAACGATAAATATCTCGTCAAACGATAAAATATGCGAAATTTTATTCGTCATTTATTAGTTTTGCTACAGATTAATAATTGCACATTTTTCGCCTCTTGCTTTATTAAAATCTAATATTTCACCGTTTGCATAATTTAAAGTAAAATATTAAGAGATGATTTTGGAAATTCGTTCATTTGTAATTCATTTACAGAATGAATAACCATCTCATTTCCTTATCGAATGGCACTGCATTTAATATTTTGATATCACAATGTCTCAAGCATAATGCAAATTAGCAATAACATATTTTTCAAAAAATTATACTCTTTGGAATTTAAAAAAAAACATTTGTGATGTTTTACGAATTATCAGTGAAAACACATTAATTCATGATTCGCTAAGATATTCAATAAGATAATTAACAGCAATTTTTTTTTCAGAAAAATCATTCGAATGTTCTTGTAAATAAACATCCTAGATTTAATTTTCCCGTTTTTCAAAACAGTATTCTTGGCATGTCAACATATTTTAGTTCATTTAGTTGTAAGCTGATTAATTTATATAAATAGCAAATATTTTGAGAATCTCTAAATATTCTCCATTCTTTAGCACAATGTGTCTTTATCAGACAGTTTAAAATGTTACTATTTTAAAATATATTTACTATAACAGTGTATAATACTTGTAAATATGTATAAAATGTTCAATAAAACCATTAGAATAAAAATCAATATTTTATTCAAATTGAAAAATATTTCTTGAGAATTATTCTCAAAGTGTAATCATTTAGTTGTTCGAGATTCCTTTGTTATTAAAAACTTTTATGAATGAGAACATACTTCACATGAAATATATTTTGTTAAAATATGGTCACATTATATTGAATAACATTTTGAAGCCCGATTAACAAATATTGCTCAATTGTATTCGACAATTTATTGAAAATCCACATTTAATTATTCTCTTACAGAAAAAATAAAATCAAGTGTTTTAGAAAAGAATATAAATGAGTACAAACAGTTTGATTATAAAATATAAATAAGTCTCTGAATAATAAGTAAAAATGACAAAAAGTATCTGACTTGATATGGAAACGCGTTGACTAGAGTAGAACGAAAAAGGCCTTTTCTTTTTTTGGCAATAGGGCGAAAAAACTGCCTTTTAGGTTCAAAAACATTTTTTTTTTTAATTTGGCTGCAATATTACATTATTTTGATATGCCGCAAAGAGCTTAAAATTTGTAAAAAAATTCAAAAAGTGAAAATTTTTTAAATGGGCCTACAGATTTTTTTTTATATTTTAGTTTGGTAATGGTGGAAAAAATTAGTTTTTAAGTTCAAAAAAGTTTTAAAAATTTCTGGTTACAATACAACAATATCTCAAAATGCCACAAAAAGCTTAGTTTCTTAAAATATTAAAAAAATTATGTACTTTGATGAGATATATCTATGAATATTTCTTTCATATAACGCTACAAAAGATGACTTTTTACATATATAAGCATTACAACAGGAAAAAATCTTTAATTACAAAGTATAATGCTAAAAAAAAATTTATGTCAAAGTTTGCGTTTCTTACTTCGCTATCCACAATGATCACAAATGTTACAGCTGCAAAATGTTTGATTCTACTTCATTGCCGCATTAAATTGGTTTTTTTTTAATTTAAACTTTGGCATATTCACACTTGAGTCAATTTTTTCTCTTTGGAACTTTAATATTCCTTACTTTGTCTTTACTTTCTGTTCTTGCTTTTAAAACACGTCGTAAACCAACTTCTCTTTGAATTTTACGTTCATCACTTAGAATGGACAAAAGGATATTTTCTGAAGCAGCAAAGTACCCATTTCTTTGAATAATCTGATCTTAGCGTTCTTGAGATAGTCAGAGAGATAGCGAGTATATAAGATAAGGTTAAAAAAGGTGTTTGGAAGCATAAGTATATGAAAATGTAATTTTACTTAATATAAGACCACACCAGCACCAGGTGGTTTTATCTCTTCTTGTTTATTTAATGGATCTGGTTGGTTTGCCTCTTTTTGTAAAGAACACTTTTGTTCTTCAGCCTTGTCATTGTCGCCAGTAATCGTTTCTGATGCACCAGCATTTCTTGTCCGTTCTTGATTAAACTTAACTATTCTCTGTAGTTCTTTACTCTTTATTGCTTCTTTCTTCATCATAGAGCATGTGTTGTAGCTATATCAATATTACCAATAACCATTTTCCTGCTAGAGCGTTGATAGTTTAGAACCATTTATTCCATAACTGGCACTTTTTTTCTTTTATGTAAGTCAGCAATATCAAATGAAAGTCTAGTTTCTTCTCTAAATTCTCTAGATTTTAACAAATTTATCTGAATAATTTCTGCTTTTAGACTTTAATAAATTTCTGTATTTAGCGTGATAAGTTCTTATCATTTGTGAAATTCGTTTGCTAGAAGCAACGGGAATAGAAGCTCTTGACCATATTTGTTGTATTATGGGAACTAAAGTGTCACATATTTCCCTTACAGAAGTATCTTTCTCTAAAGAAATTTTGAGGTTATGTCTAATTTAACAGTAGCACTAGATTCGTATGTGGTGAGTTCAGTTTCAAGCAAATCACTAAATTTCCCAAAAATATAACATTCCGATATTTGTCTTGTCTTCCCTAATTTAGACTGAGCAATTTTTATTCACAGCAAAGTACACAAGCACACAAAATAATAAATCAGTTACACAATTGACGGAGACACCAACTCAACTGAATTTCGGAAAGCTACTGATTTGAAACCAGCTCTGTTCTTGTCACTGGAAGCAGACAAATCTCCCCCTTACCTCCATAACAACCGCTCCGGAGACGACTCAGTACCATGCCAGTGCAACAGTCAATCTGTTTTTTTTATACTTCTATTCATATGACAACGCTTATTTAGAGGTTTTTATTTTATAATCGAAGAAAGCAAAAATTCTTAAAAGGTTGCAAAAAGTTTTTATGAAATCAAAAATTGATTTTTTTTTCATTCCATCTATAGTTGACAACCACTGCACACAACTTTTTTTCATAAGCTGGGAAAATCATATCCTGTATATGTAATGGAATTGCACTTAGAGGATCCAACTTGAATTGTTGCATACAGGAAATGAAACAACTAAATGAAAAATTGGTATGTATTTCGTGAGAAATTCAATTTGTTTTTAATTTCGATTTGAAAAAGCAACAATGTATGGTTTATTTATATAGAAGAATAAGTTTCCGCTTTTAAATACTTAATATTTAACTTATTGTGTTTATAAAGGTAGAATTTTACTATCAACATTTCTCTTATTTTGTTAATTATTTATCGTAAACGCTATGTATTTGGAGTTTCAGAACAAATGTTTACATAAGATATTATGAATAATATATTTTAATTAAAGATTAATTATGTTGCCAAAAAGGGGATGGAAAATATATTATTATTATATTATTGTATATTATCGGAGAAGAATATGTTTTGTTACACTTGGCAACAATAGTTTTATTACTTTATTTGATATTGTTGCTCTTATTAGGAGGTAAATAAATTATATCGGAACTTTATCTTACATTTGAAAAGAAGTTTGATTTATTCAGATATCAGAGGAATAAGATTACACAAGTTTTACTATTATATTTGTTAATGATTCAATAAATGTTCCATATAAACTCGTGAGACCTATTTATCATTAAGGGAACGTACAACGTGATAGGACTAAATTCAATGAATAAGATGTAATTGTTGTGAGGAATTATTTGTAGGGAACAGGTTAATATTTAGCATTAGTCAATATTTTGTGGTACATATTTCATTTATTTACAACTTAGTTTCTTTCATCGGAATATAATTCCTTTCTATATCTTCTTTGATTTTCCTAATTAATATCTTTAATTAAAAAAATATGCATTTCTTTAAATGAACGAGTATTTCACAAATGGGAAATCTATATTATGGTAAAAGTACTTGATATTTTTTATATAAATACTAAAGTATATCAAGTGCTTATGGTTTAAATAATGTAGATCACTAAATAACTCTATTCACTCCAAATATCATGTGATTTGTATAATAAAATGAAATAAGATTTGGTGTGATTAACTGGGAAAGTAAATACATCAAATAATTACGATCAATGCAAAGAATTGTAGAAAAGAAACTAAATATCATTTTCTGGGATTTATTAGATATATATAATATGATATTTAGAGGTAATTTCATTCAATAAACAAGCTTTTTTTTTTAACTGACAAAAGCTTTTTTTTTAAATATGTGATTATAGGAAAATTCTTTTAAAATTTGTGGTAGCGTCTATATATTTTGAAATTGTCCATCATTATTGCTGGAATCCGTCAATATTTGTTAATAAATGAATAATGTGGACAGTACAAAACCGTATTCGCAAGGATTTCAGAGAAAAGTCTTCAATAAATACATATGATTAATAAGCAGAAGCTTTCAAAATAGTGGACCATATCTTGTGAATTTTTTTTTAGAGATTTATTGTGGTGATTAATTTCTCACTGTAATTTTAAAAATTCTATGTTCACATATATTTTACAGAAACCTTATAACGTAGAAAATGATTGGATTATATATTTTTAACTACCTTGTATGAATAAAGGTTTCTATTTTATTACATATAAATTTGAAGTAGGCAAAAATTAAGGTCTTCGAATTTCAAGTGTTATTTTGTATTACATAGTACGAATACATTTGTCATTATCCTCTGATAAATTTCGTATTTTCAGTTCTCATGATATTAATGGCTTAGTGATATTGAACACGAATTCCAAAGTTTTGCTATTTCCTTTAAAGCATTAATATACATTCTAAGAAATCTTAGAAAATATTGTTTTTCTGCTGGATGAAATTAGTTTTCTGCGAAGACATATTTTTATTTCTATTTCAGAGAAGTATTATTGTTTTCTTGAAACCTCTCCAATTCTGGGAAAGCACAAGTCAACTGGTAAACAATGTATTTATGAAAATTAGAAAATCATTTTGCTCATTTCCCTTTATTTGCAACGTGATTTCTGCCCTTGTAAAAGGTTGATTAAAATGAGATACGAAATTTTATATCAAATTAAAAAAACCGAACATTAAGTTTATGGAATATGTAAATATAAAAAAAAAATCACGCTTTGAATATGTTTTGGATTTTTAATTGCATAATTAATCATATAAGGTATATATATATATATATATATATATATATATATATATATATATATATTGAATATATATATATATTTATTCAAAGGATATATACATTCGATTTGGTAATATATTTTCGTTAAAAATATGTAAAATACATATTTTTAACATTTATTAACATTAAGTAACAATTTATTTATTTATAGTTGCGTCATCATCAAATTTCATATTACAGCCTCTCCTTTCCCTTTTAAGTTTTTATCTGTGAAAGATTCTGCAGACAGTTTGTAATAAAAATATCTAGGGATGTTTTAATACAAACCTATCATACAATGATATTTTTAAGGGTTTCCTTTATTCAAGTTTTCATTTTCGATGTTAATATGGCAATTTGTCAGAATAAGGTTTATTATTATTTTTTTAAATTTATAGTTAGGAGCTAAGAAATGTGTGTATTTGAAAATTTGAAATATTTGATTTTATTTACATGGTTAATTACAAAAAAAAAAAAGTGGTTAAATAATATAATTTTTTTTTTTACCAGAAAGAGGAATAAATATCATTTTTTAATTTAATGACATATATTTAAGCTTTTATTTTATTTAAATTTGTATTTCATAATAACAAATAAGAAACTTCACAAAAACTTGCATTTAAATTTCGTTTATTGAAATAGATATCAATAAATTTTAGAAAACAGATCTATTAGTTATTTATTTAATTTATTATATTCTTTATTCAGTATCTTTTCTATCACACTAATTCCATAATTTACCTTTAATCATCTTATTTTAATCTTCATTCATCATGAAATTTCATGATTAAATAAATAAATAAATTGAATAAATTGAAATAAATAAATTGAATAAATTGAAATAAATAAATTGAATAAATTGAAATAAATAAATTGAATAAATTGAAATAAATAAATTGAATAAATTGAAATAAATAAATTGAATAAATTGAAATAAATAAATAAATTGAATAAATTGAAATTGAATAAATTGAAATAAATAAATAAATTGAATAAATTGAAATAAATAAATAAATTGATACTGACATTAATCTGACTGACAAACAGATATCTTAATTTATATCTTTTAATTGACATTAAAAGATATAAATGATAAATAAGCATTTCCAATTTAAAGGTAAAACGACTATTCAAGAAATGTCAAAGACATTTCTTCATAGTTTGATTTAATAATTCGATAGCCAGAGTCTGATTTTAAAGATTAGCCAATTATTCATTTAACTATGTTTCATTCTGAATAGACATTTTTTTACAAAATATTTTTCATTTCGGGAGGGAAAAAAAGAAATTATTTCTGAAAAAAAACTTTAATAAAGAAAGCATTCACATTTGTAAAGAGGCAAAATTAAAAAAAAAGATATTGATAGTTTGGAATGTCAGATAATATTTGAGCTGAGCCATTTAAAAAAAGTCTCATTCAGCTTTACGCATTCATTTTTTACTGAACCATCTGAATATTTTAATGAACACATATTTTTATTTTATAATTATTGTTAAGATTTAACTTTCTGTTAGGCAATAGAATCGTACAAGTTAATGTGGGTAAGAAGATTTATTTAGCAAAAAAGTTTTTAAGAGAAAAGCATTGTTAATTTTTCAGATGAATATTTTATTAAAAGAGGTGTAGTAGCCATAAAGAGAAATAAAAATCGTCCGTTATGTTTAGTCAGTTATGAGCAATTGATGGAATAATGAATATTTGTTTGAAAATTTTCAACAATTAATTATACTTTTTTGCTTGGTTTTTGTCAAATATACTGTTTCAAAATTTAAAATAAAATAAATCCTTTTTTTCGAAGTTTGATGGCATATTCAATTATTAATTATGATTTTTAAAAAAATATATCATTAACTTTAGAAAGATAATTAAGATAGTTTTTAAATTAAAAATCTTCTTGCCGTAAAAAGTTTATTAAAAATGTGAATTCACTAAGAAAATAACTAATTTTTTCAAATGTTCGTCTCTTTTATAAAATTAGTTTTAAGCCAACATTTTAAAAATAATTTTTAAATTTAATAAGCGAAAACCAACCACCATACGGGAAGCTTCCCCTCCTCATTTTTGAGGTCTTCCCCAGTGGGATTTGATGAATGAAATGAACGAAAATGAAGAAATTCACATGATTTCAGTCCTATAAGCAAAATTTTCAAGGGAGTTTTACCTAAAATTGAGCAGCCTAAAATTAAAAATTGCAATTTAGAACGACACATATTTTTTACAAAATCTTTGATAAATAGGAAAAATGTTCAGAGAGTCAATATAAATGCTCTAAGAGAACGATAAATGGCTAAAAAACAGTATAAAGTTACTCTAAAACATATGACAGTTAAAATGCTGGATATTATCATTATTTTTAAATTTCTTCTAATTATCCCGAAATGTATAGGTATTTATTATAAAATTAAGTCTGGAATATAAAAATTAACTTACATTATTTTGGCATTTTAATTTAAAAATATTATAATTAAATTGCTCACAATTCTTGAAGAATCAAATAATGTCTGTAGAATTGAATGGCTTCTTATAAATATTTTCACTTTTTCCATCGTGGATAGTTTAATTACTCTTTTCTAATTTCCTCATTATTTTATAAGGATTCCTTTAATTCATTCACTTTTTGATATTTTTCTTCAGAATAATTATATAAAAGTACATGATAAATGAAAGGACAGAAGCCTTTCAAATATTAATAAATTTTCTCTGTCAGATATAAGTCAGATCAAAGATTAAATTGCCTGAAAATGATTTACTTTTACTGAGATATAATATTGTTTCGGAATATTCGGGTTTTGAGAAATTTATTTATAAAAAAATTCCATCTGCCCTGCTTTTGTATTCGATATATAAATTAAAAATAGCACATAAATCGAATAAAAATTTCTAAGTAACTGTTTCGGAATTGCTTAAATTAATTTTTTTTATGAACCAAATTCATGAATTTCTCAAATGTAGCCTTATGAATTTTAAAATATCATAAAAATAATCATTTTAAACACAAAAATAAACATTCTTTTTTCTTTTCAACTAATTAAAAGCACTAAAAATAGCAACATATTTACATTTTTCGCCAATTGTGGTTTTGATAAAAGATTTTAAAAAATCATGATTCACAGTTCAATTATACATGGGATTGAAATTAAGGGAAATATGTCTCATAATTCAGGATTACAATCACATAATAATGCTTCAAAAATTGTAAAAAAATCATATAAATGGATAATATTGTAATTAAAAAAAGAAATAAATATTTGCAAATATTTAGCTATGAAAAAGAATTAAGACAATCAAAATTGTGTCCAATCCAATTAGAAATATTGAGTTGTTGACATAACTTTTACTTTTTTTAGATCTCCGTATGTAATAAACATGTATATTTTGACAGATTTGTAAAATATCTTCTTTGAGCTCTAAATTTTCTGGTAAAGAACATTGCGAATATAGTAATGGCTGCTGAATGGATGCCACCCTGGTGACAAATTTAGCGATTTTGGCAACAAAAATAATGAATTCCTAATATTCCAGAATCATGACAATAGTTCTATTAGGTCTGGAGCTCTATTGCTTGCACTAAAATATTCGATATCCCGTCATTAGATTTATAAAGAGTGGAAAGACATAGGCGCCATCAGTCAGTAGACGAGCCATGGATATCAATAATCAGTTGAATTCAACACATGTTAATAAGTTAGAAAAAAATCAATGATAGCTTTGTGCTATTGCTATGATTTTACCTTCTGTGCTTTTTGTGTAAATTTAATCTGCATTTTATTACCCATGTTTAAGGAGAATAAATTTCCGTTTTTCTTTACTGAGTTTGTTTAAGTTTTTCATCGTACATCTGATGAACAGATTGGAATTTTCTTTAATAATTGTATAAATCAATATAAAAGTGATAGCCATTTCTTAATTACCATATTTATTTCAATTTCTTAATTAATTCTCTCTTTCTCTATTTGAACTATATCGCAGTCCGCCCTACCATATGTTAATGAATATAATTATATATATTTTCTCTAGATTACCAATAAGCATTTTTGGACACAATAATGACACTAACACAATTGGACACAATAATGACTAATATCTGTTTTGGGCAAACAGATATTAAGTGCAAACAAGTAAATAGCTATATTGATATTAGTCAATGAAATATTCACGAAATTTTACAAATTTAAAATGAAAGTCAAACACCATGCATTCCGGCCATAAGGCGGCTTTTTTTCATATCGAATCGTCTCTTTCTCTGCGATGTTCAAGGTAAGATACTTGATACTTCTGATACTTTTCAAATAAGAGAAGTTATCTACAAAAGAACTTTATGAATGACCAGTACATTCAGACACCGGAGGCAGCTCCAGGTGTTTTATTACCCAGAAAGAAGTCCGAATGGACGTAGCACAAATTTCCGTGTCTCGAAAAATACCTAATGTATTCTGTAGGTTAATTGTGTCGACTCTCCGCCGTCAACGAGAGCGGTCGTGCTTACTGTCCTCTCCCCAAAGAGCGTACTTGAGTCTCGCATGATCTTCTCAATTAGTGATCTTCTTCAGACTGCGATCTATCTTCCGTTATTCTTTTTACACTTCGATAGTGAGTCTAGTGTTCATGCACAGTGCCTGCTACAAGATCATTCATTGCTCGACCATTACAAATCTTGTACCTCAGAGCTATTGTACGAGTCGACTGGAGTCGCATCCAGAGGACAAATTGAATTTTCTCATATCTATTGCTGTTCAAGGATGCTAGGCTAAGACCTCTACAGGCAAATGGGGTAAGTGTTCCCTAAATATCTTGTGCTGTTAGTGTGTGTCATGCAGTATAGGTACATTTGTAAATCTAATCTATAAATCATATGGTCGTTTTTTTTTTTTTTTTTTTTTTTTAATATTTAAGAATTTAGTCACGTTTCCTGTTACCCTTGTCGACTTTATTCTCTCTCCAAAATTATTTTATTGTTCCGAACCTCCTTCAAAGCCCATAAATCATATCTAAATTAATCATGTTAGAGAATTCAAGGGTTCAAATTAAAATATCATCTATATACTTTGTTATTTCGTTGCTTATTTTTAAAAATTTTTATAAATCATTGTTTCTCTGCAAATTCAATAATCTGTTGAATATATTGCTGTAAGTCGAATTTACGCCTTAATAAATTCTTTAGTAAATATCTTATCAATATAACTCTTTCATCGCACTTATTAGCAAGGTTTTTGCAATCACGTAAAGTCAAACTCGATTCAATTACTTCATTAAGTGATTTTTTATAAATATTTGAACTAAAAGGTTATAAGCAACCCTCATTAAATATTTTCCTCGTCCCCGATCGTAGGGAAGAATTTTCAAGATGGATATCAACACAAACTCACAATAGAAATAGCTATAACTAGCACTTCCAACTCCTTTGTAAATTTAAGACCAACCAATGTTCCCTCCTCACTATGAGAGGAGATGAGAAAGGGAAAGGGGGAAAGAAAGGGGGGAATGTGTTTAAGTACCATGCAGGTGGTATTTGGTCAAAAGACAGATTCGCTGTCATTCAGCTGAATGGCGCAGGGGACACTACCGCGCTGTTTACAGCTTCCTCTTTGTTTGTTTTATTTTTGGGGGAGAGGCGCGATGACTTCTAAGAAAATACTAGTAACGTGTCATTTTCTTTCTTTCATATCCTTGCCTCTGAAACACCCTTTTTTTTTTCTCTCTCTTTCATTCTAAATCTGTTTGGACAACGATCGTATTATACTTGTTGTTTAGATGAGTGCCAATGGATTCTTATACCCCAAACGGTTTTTCGCAAGAGTATAAGAAAAGAGAAGGCAGAGGGGAAAAAATCATCAGTAAAATATCTAATAGAGTGAAAATCAAGGTCAAAGAATGACGAACTCCGGGAATGCGCCCTTTGTTATTTTTTTTTTAATTATTATTATTATTAGTAGTAGTAATGATAATTTTACTTTATTTTTTTTCTCCTTCTTATAGACGGCACATTTCTGCCTTAGCGCATTTTTAATGTTTGTCGCTCTTACCTTATTTTATGTTTTATTCATTTATATTTCTTATGTTTTTCAATTTCTTTTTAAATCCATTGTTCGCCTTACTTTTCTCTCCTCGTTCATGTGTATATGTGTATGTGTATATGTATGTATATGCATATATATATATTTATATATGTATGTGTGTATATGTGTATATATGTGTGTATATATGTGTATGTGTGTGTGTATATGTGTATGTACGCGTATATATGTGTATGTGTGAGTATGTATGTGTGCATATGTGTATGTATGCGTATATATGTGTATGTGTATATATATGTATGCATATGAAAGAGAGGCGAAGTGGCGGAAAGGAGCAAAATACTAATAATATTTAACACTTCTTCTAAGGGAAGAAATTTGTTTAAATAATTTTTGTAAAAAAAAAAAAAAAATTGATGAACTAAATTTTTTTTTTTTTAAAGTTGTTCTTAAAGAAAATTTCGCCCTTTTTTCACAACACATTTCTAACAATTTTTCTAATAATAAGTAAATTGGCAATTATAACTTTCTTAAATACCATTTAATTATAAATAACTCAGCCAGGCACCTGAAATTTTTCCTTCAGTTGAGCCGAGAAATTATAATGATATTAGTAGTAGAATGTAATTACCCCCCCCTCTCTTATTTTAAAATGTTATATGCATGAGTACGCATATTTAAGAAAGTTTTTTTTTTTTTTTTTTTTTTTTTTTTTTTTACAACATAATTTACATATGGGTTTACAAATAAATTTTCTCCACTTTCTTTTTAAGTACGATCATTTTGCAAGATAAATGTATTTTTTATTCATATAAATATCAACATTTTATTAAAATTTATCAAAGTTTTCAAATAAGATTTTTTTTCATATTATCAAAGTTAAGTTTTCTTATCACCAAAAGTTCTTCTTGTTAAGATTTATCATTATCATTCATCTTTTTATGATCTGCCGTATTATTTTTTTTAAATCTCTTAAACTTGATTTTTTTCTATCTTTTAGCCATTGGCTATAATAATACATTAGCTCAATTATATTTAAATATATCATGCAATTTTTTTCTTCTTTCCTAATCAGTTTCCACAATTTCGGGTTTTTAATGCTACTGACTCACCGCCATATCAAAATTCTTAAAATTAAAGGGGTAAGGGGGGAGAAAAGGGAAAAAGGGGAAAGTAAGATATAATTCAAGGTAACGGCAGTAATAGGATTTGGTAGTCAAGTATCTGTCTTTTTTAATTTCTCATGCGTGGCCTGAAAGCGTTTTCAGGCTCTATTACGCAGTTGTAAATTCCCCAAAGGGAAATAGAAAATATATATTTGCTTGTAACCAATGAGTAAGATGAAATTTCTTTTCCGGACATTAGTGCAGTTTTAATTACATAATAGTTGCACTAAGACTGTTCATAGACCTGTATTGCATGACACACACTTGGTCGGATAAAAGGGGAATAACTGCCCCAGTAGCCTTTTCTGAATAGATTTTGCATCAAATAATTTAACAGCTCTTATTTTTTGTTTTCTTCTTTTTACTTCAAAAATCCGTATATTTCCAAGCAATAACAATGGAAGCAATAACAGATGAGTTACCTTCTATGATGTTAGACCCTCCATCTGATGCTGATATCGGTTTATTACCACTTAGAAGAACCAAATCTTCTACTTCTATATCTCCAACAACATCAAATATTATAAAAAATATTCCAACTGATGATAAAAGTATTCCAATGAAAGAACTTTGCCAGAGACTCCGCAGCTTAATCAACAGTCGCCCATCAGATGGCATGCGCTCCCATTTGCCAGTATCAATTAAAATGGAAGCTAACCAAATCCTAGACCTTCTGCAGGATAGAATCTCAATAAACAATAAAAAGGAAAAAGGTATAGAAGTGGCAACCCAGGCAACAATTTCCCCAACGCATATAAAGGAAAAGGAGGAATATAGAAAAGCTAAGGAAAAATTACCTCGGGATAAGCAGTTATCAACAAATGCCACAAAGAAGCCTTCCTATGCAGAGGTGGCTAAATTAAAAAATAGAAAAAAGAAACCAACAATGCTTCTCTATCCAACTGAAGAAAACGACAAAACTATTGAATCGATTCTAAGAGAAGAATTGAAGGAAGACGGGCCCAATTTCAAAATCAGGACGGTGAGAAAACTTCAAAATAAAGGGCTGGCTATTGTATGTGACAAGGAGCAGGAATTTGACCAATTGAAGAAAACAATCGAATCTAATGATTCTCTTAAAAAGAATATAACTGTAAGATTGCCAGGAAAAAGATTACCAAGCCTAATAATATACGATCTGCCCAATGACACTACAAATAAAGATGTCCAAATGGCGATGAAAGCTTACACTAATATGCAGGAGGATCTGCGACTCCGATTCAAAATGAAAGGCCGCAGAGAAGGAACAAGCCATTGGATTCTGGAAACTCCCGGTGAGGTTCTCCATACGCTTAAACAACTTAAAAAGATTCCTATAAACTGGTCCATGTACCAGATGAAAGAATTCTTTCATGTCAAGAGGTGCTCGACTTGTCAAGCCTATGGCCACACAGCCTTTTCAAAAGAATGCAAGTTCACTACGCCTTTTTGTGGTTGTTGTGGTTATAGACACCACAGCAGAAGCTGCAGAAGTGAAGATTCCAACTGCATTAACTGCTACGAGAACAACAGATTGAGAGGTACTAACTTCAACGTGCGGCACAAAGCCATCGACAATCAATGCCCCTGCTACCAAAAAGAGGTAGCAGCTTATAAAAAATCAAGGGACTATTATTAGTATGGACAGTATTAATTTTGAAAATTCTTCCTTTCCCTTTAACATCGCGACAGCCTCTACTCAAGACCCACTAAAAATACTCCAAATAAATTTAGCTAGAGCCAAAGCATCCACCAACCAGCTTCATTTGACAGCAAGCACGATTAAACCGGATATCATCCTAGTGCAAGAACAATACCATTATAACAACGAAATCCCTGGAATTCCAAATTCATGGAAAACGTTTAGTTCCACTAACCAGAAAGCTGCAATTCTCATCCCGTCAGCCCAAATAAAACCTGCTCTATTGGCAACAAAAGTCAACGTGGTAGCTGTAAAAATTCAAACATCCTCCTATCCCATCACAATAATTTCTGCCTACTCCTCACCAGCACAAGATGTCAGCACAACTCTCCAAGAAATCCAAGAGATCATTACCAGCCTCCCGGAGGAAAAGATTATCATCGGTGCTGATCTCAATGGGCACAACACCCTTTGGGGGTACAGATCCAATGACAACAGAGGCAATGAAGTCTTGGATTTTATCTTAGCAAATAATTTATACATCTTAAATAAACCAGATGCTCCACCAACTTTCCAAAGAAATAACAGCATTGGCTGGCCAGATCTGACATTATGTTCCCAATCAATTATAGATTCTTCCATTAACTGGGAGGTTCTGGATGATATCTCCTTAAGTGACCATAGATATATACAAACAACAATAGCATCCACTATAGCTAACCAGTTCTACAAAAGATACAAGACACGCCATGGGAATCATCCCAGATTTCTCAATATACTTGGTAAAGATATTTATTATCTAGAAAATAAAATAGCAACAGCAAGAAATTCCAGAGAGCTAAATGACGCTACAATAGTTCTTCAAAACTCTATTATTAATGCCTGCAACAAAACCTTTAAGATCAAAAAACAGCTTTTGTTAACGAAACCAAACTGGTGGACAGAAAAATTGGAAATTCATAAAAAGAAAGTAAGAGCACTAAGAAAGAGAGCACAGAGGGCACCAGAAATTGAAAAGCAGTGGAGATACCAGATCTTCAAGAAAGAAAAAACAGAGTACAAAAAACATATTAAAAAAGCAAAAAACACGGGCTGGAGAAATTTCTGCAGTTCAGCCTCCAACCCATATGGAAAGCATTACAAAGCCGCCTTCCGGAAATCTGTTTTCCCATCTCAAATTCCATACCTGATGAACAGTGACCCAAAAGGAAGTCTGAAGGAAGCAGCGCAAACCATCTTGGACCAGATTTTCCCATCTCCTGCTATTTCAACTAACTATAATTTAAACACTTCAACGCAGCCACTTGACCCTCCATTTTCCCTCCAAGAAATTTCAATGATTATAGACAACCTTCCGTCAGGTAAAGCTCCCGGTATTGATGGAATTGACAACCTCCTTCTTAAAATTATACACAAGCGCTTTCATAATATCTTCCCAACTCTCTTTAATAAGTGCCTAGAATTGAGTTGCTTCCCAGATTCCCTGAAAATAGGAAATATTATTTTATTCCAAAAAAAAGGAAAAGATCAGAGACTGGCATCTTCATATCGACCCATTTCTCTCCTGCCAACAATCGGGAAGGTGCTAGAGAAATTAATGACCCAAAGGTTAACTTATCATCTTGAGACCACTAATAGCCTCAGCGAGCGTCAACATGGGTTTAGGGAAGGTAAATCAGTAGACACAGCCATCCATGAGCTGATAAACAAAATTCAAGCTGCAAGAAGAGAGGGCAAGCATGTCTTAGTGCTCTCTATAGATATAAAAGGAGCCTTTGACAACTTGCAACACAAAGAAATTCTCAAAAGTCTGGATGAAAGTCCCTGTCCTTTAAACATCAATCGCCTCTTTCACAGTCTTCTCCAAAACAGGAAAGTGACCCTAATGACTCCAGAAGGTAGGGCCATGAAAGATCAGAAACAAGGCTGCCCTCAAGGATCATGCAGTGGTCCCGCTCTCTGGAATCTCGTAGCCAACGAAATTCTCAAGCAGGTCTGGCCAGAAAATGTACACATCCAAGCCTTTGCAGATGATTTTGTACTGGTTATCGAAGCGGACACAAAAAATAGCCTGGAAAGAGAAACTGAACTTGCAATAGCCAAATTTAACTCCTGGTGCTCAAATAATAAGCTTTCCATCTCCACGGAAAAAACAACCCATATTTTATTCAGCAAAATGGCGAGAGGCCCCAGAATCATGTGGAATGGAGACATCATTAAGAGAAATAAATCTATTAAATATCTAGGAGTCCACATTGATGACCAATTAAACTGGCTAGAACACATAGGAAAACAAGGAGAAAAGGCCATTAAAATGCACCAAAACCTCAAAAGAATCGCTGGAAGCACATGGGGAATCTCTCAGAAACACAAAAGAGTTCTTTACAAGACAGTAGTTGAGAGAATGCTCGCCCATGGTTCATCAGCGTGGTGTCTAAACCCAACATATAGAATGAAGAGGAAGCTCTCCACCATTCAGAGACCATTTCTTCTCTATATTTCAGGTGCTTACCGTACAACTCCAACAGCAGCGCTACAAACCATTCTCGGCATTCCACCCCTGCACCTGCAATTACAGTTTGAAGCCAGACTAACGACAATATATCGCCTAAGAATCCCTCTTCCTCATAATATAACAGAGATACAACCAGAAGATCTAGAGAAGAAAGCATCTGGTTGGTCTACTCACCCTTCACAGCATCTCAATCCCAACCAAATTTCATTGGAAGATGAAGGAATAAATTTATCTCAAATAAATTATATCAATATCTTCACAGATGGCTCAAAAACAGAACATGGAGTTGGAGCTGCGTTTTGTGTTCTGTTCAATGATACCTGGTCCTACCACTGGTCTGCAAAATTGAATGAGAACAATACCGTTTTCCAAGCTGAACTCACTGCACTTCATGAAGCAGTAAAATATACATCCCAGTTTTCAAACAATAATACTTTTAAAATACATGTTGACAATAGAGCTAGTATCATGGCATCTTCAAATCCAAAGAGCACAAACCAAAAAGCAAGAGAAATTTTTGGTGTCCTGCTTTCAAAACCAACAATAAAAATTTCATGGGTTAAAGCACATGCGGGCAATATAGGCAACGAAAAAGCAGATCAACTGGCAAAGGACGCAACGCAAAATGGGCAATTTTATATGCAAACAAAGATACCAAAACCACACATAAAAGCCCTCCTCCGGAAAGACATGCTTGAGGAATGGCAAGGATATTGGAGCAATGGTGTCACAGGCAGAAAAATTTTTAATATCCTACCTTCAGTCAACCTTAATCCCACTAACTGGAACAGAGAGGAAATTATTTTCTTCTCAGAACACGGCCCTTTTCCTGCCTACCTCAAAAGGTTCAACCTGTCTGAGAGTGACCAGTGCAGTTGTGGTGGGATAGGCACCGCACTTCATTATGCTACGGAATGCATCCTTACAATCTCCTGGCATATGAAAAAACCATCACCAAGCCATGAACAGGAATGGCTGAAAAGAGTCGCCGGCAACTTCCTTTCCAGGCAAAAAATACACAGTATAATTAAATTTATAAGTGGAAATAGAGACCTATTCTCGCCTCCATAGCACTCAACATCAAGTCTCATACCAAAAAAAGACTAAGGGGAAAAATAAGCACTGCAGTCTCCTGTCACACATTTCAATCAAACAGAGATTGTCTACATTTCCATTTCTCAAATCATTTTCCATCTGATTTTTGTTAAACTGCATCTTGATCTACTATAACATAAAAAATGTGAACACAGATTATATGTATATTTTTACAAATTTTATCTCTCAATATGCATTATATTTCTAAGTTAATTACTACAAATTATAATTCTAAGTTGAAAAATTATGTAAACGGTCTCATCATAATATAATTTTTTATATAATTGTAAATTTTGTAAATAGTTATTTTTGTTTCGTTTTCCTACTGTAAATATTTTGTTAATTAAATAAAATTCCCGTAACATGCCTACCAAACCGTTCAGTGACCAGAATGGTCACGGATACGGGGGTATGAGACGGCGTTCTGTTCTGTAGGTTAATTGTATGGTCCAACATGAAAATATTAACCGTTAAAGATATATTTGTATAACATCTGTCATATTCCAATTATTTTGATACTGATTATAATAATCAATTAATTTCTTTCCAAGAATAATCGCATTTACATCCTGTTTTATGTCTGGCATTCATCTAAATTATTCCAATGTCTTCAATTATTAATAATATTTTATGATTCTGCTCTGTAATTATTACATAGAGTATTTCAAAAATAAAATACTTTTTTTATTAAACATATAATCAAAATTTTAAACAATTATCAATTGTCTTTTAAAAATGCAAAAGATAAATATTTCAAATTAAATAAAAATTACTAAAGAGAAATATTTCAATCATAAAAAAATGATTTCAATTATTCAAACTCTATGACAATTAATTTGATTTCCAGCTGTACTTTTACTTTCACATATTGTAGCATCATCTCATAGGAGGTTAAGAGTTTCAAAGTTTTGGATTTGATGAGGCACATGCTTAAGTTAGAAAGATTTTAAAATATTGAAAACTATGTCGGCTCCATGCTGGATGTACTTCAATTTTAAACTCATTCCTAATTCTTAGGTAGTATCTAATTAATATTCCTATATATGGATGTTAATCTAATAGATAAAATGAAATATTCAAGATTATAAATACATGAAGAAATGTGTCCAATTTTCTCTTTTAAGTACGCATTTAGTATTTTTACGTTTCAAAAGAAATTTTACTCTTCAATCCAGTCATCTGAGATTGACAGAAGCAATAATCAGCACGTTGTGACAATTTTAAATAGCAAACATGTCGAATCCGGAAATTTAATTCTGCATCCAGTTCATAAATCAAAATGTCTGATTTATGTACTGAACCTACGTATGCTACTTCATTTTAGAAGTTCGATTCTGATACTATAGTCGAGTGAAATGTAAAGAATTCGAGGATGAATAATTATTTGATAAGCAATTTGGTCTCTATTTAATTTGCTCAAATAAACAACAACAAAAAATGTAAGGATAGCAAATTTCCCTTCATGTAACTATTTTAGCACTTTGAACATAAAAATACATCTTTATGCTAGATACAAGTTGATTAATAGTAATAGATTTTTGAAAACATTTTAAGAAATAAAAGTAGAGGCTAATTCTATTCAATCACTATTTAGTAGAAAATTCATTTCTAAACTGTGCTTAACATATTATGTGGACTCAAAACAAATGGAAATAAAAAATTTCGATGCATATCATTTTGAGTATCGCTGATATTAATAAGATCATGGACATCAAAAGCAAACTATACTGCCTGTCCTCAAAAGAACTTAAAGTAGTACGTTTGAAGTAACTGCAGACATTTTTTGATCAATTCTTATTATGACAGATAAACATTTAAGATTTCAAAACTTGTGAATGAGATGGAAAAAAGTTTCAGATAGGCTATTAGCAAATCTATGAAGATAAAATTAAATAAACTGAAATTTACCAATTATTTCTTTAAGTGAATATCTAAAAAAATATCATCAATAATTGAGAAAATATGTCTCTTATTTTCCTTCGTATTTATTTTATAACTAGAATCGAATAAGTGTTTTTTGATTTCACTCTTTCTTTGCGGAATGAATAATTTTAACCTAATTTTGCAACAATCCATTCAATATTTTAAATTGGAAACAACCTTATTCATCTCTAGATTTGCGACAACAGCAACTCTCTAAAATAAATTTATTTTGTCCCAACGTAAACAGCAATTCTTTAAAAATATCCAGTCATTCATTTCTTCTATTCAAAATATCCAAATAATAATAAACCAGTGTTAAATTGCCTCCTTCAGATTCAAATCGATGCTCTTATACAAAATAAAGAGAAACCCAAGAAAATATTACGTGATTTTCCAACCGAAAAGACCATCCTGAAGTGAAAAGCGAGCACGTTTAGTTCCAACTACTTCACTTTTTAGTACTTAATTCCTGTAGAGGTTTCTTCGTGTGAGAGAGCACAAAACGACCAGTTCCGGTGCTTAATGTTCTGAAAATAATTTAGGAAGTTGTGATCCAATTTTATTGACTTTGGGTAATTAAAGGGATATCTGAAATACTTATTTCCCAGTATCCTTGTGGTTAGTCGCGCCATTCAGAAGATTGAAAGCGACATTATGTTAATTGCTATTTGTAATGAATTGATTGTGTTTTCTGAATATTGGTGTTGCTATATAATTGTTCATTTCGAAAATAAATATTATGTGGGATTAAAAATTGATGAATTTGCTGATTTGTTTGATTCAATTTTAAATATATATATATATATATTGTTACGAACCTGTGATGCGGCTTCCCAGCATAGTGGGTTCCATAGGAGGTCCCAGAGCTTGGCAACAAACTTGTCGACTTGGTGACTTTGGCGCCAAAATAGATTATACCCGAAACAATCGAGAATTTTCTCGATCCGTCCAGTAGGAACTGAGTTACGCCTCGAACGTTCCTGATTGGTTGAGAGGCTTCTAGTCCCTCCTCATGAGACCTATAAAAGGAGCAGCCTACAGCTGTCGGGTGGTGAATTGAGTAGTCGTGGACCAGTGGAGTCGAAGAGTAGTCGGAACCGACGGTAAAGAACTGGCCTTTCAGAGCTAAGCGGGGCAGTGACGGAGTGAAGCTAGTTCTGAACTAAGCTGTGTGCTACTGTCTGCAGTAGAGTCTGTTGTATGCTGCTGTTTATGCTGTTTTGTATGCTGTTGTATGCTGCACGTCTCGGTTGAAGATAATCGTCTTCTGTGCTGTATATAGTTGTCGTCTTTGTGCTGTCCTGTGTGTCTTCGTGTAAATAAACGTCGTTGTTTTATTTTCTACTACCGCCTGGTGATTGAGCGTTCTTCACACCATATAACTTCCACTATCCAAACGAACCCCGGAAATTTCGCAACAATATATATATATATTCAACAATTTTTTTTTCTTTTACCTGTTTATCTGCGTATATGTATCTTGGATTTTTTAATTTGTCTATTAATCTTGCCAATATTCTTGTCGTATGATTTCTGCCTAAAATTTTATATATACAAGAATTTTTTGGAAAGTAAAAATGCAATGTCACATACTCATTTGAAAAAAATAAATAATAATAATTGCTTGAATGTACATTACAAATTATTTACAGTGACATGCCTTATTTTTGATATACTTGCGACATCGTCTAAGTTTTTGTTAAGTCTGGGTTATAGTTTTTACATTCCATGGTCTTAGAACCCCGCCACCTGTTGTTGGAACTAAAGTTCACCTTCGGTTTGGATTTCATCATCGTCTAGAAATTTTTGCCTTGCAGGATGTATTTCCAGGTAAAAAAATAAGTGGAAGTCACTGAGTGGAAGGCCCGGGCTGCATGATGGATAATATAATATTTTACATTTGAAACTTTAGAGTAGTGCATGGATTTCAAGTGCTATGTAAATATGAGAGTTGTTATGCAGCAGCAAATTCTGCTTCTCAGCAAAGTCCTGCATTTGTTTTGAATTGCTCATCTGAACCATCTCAAAATCATGCAGTGTGGCATCAGGATTAATTGAGGGGGCGAGAGACATAGAGTTAACCGAAAGTGTCCCTTGCCTGTCCCATAAAACAGAAACCATAATTTTATTTTTGCTTAAAAATTTTTTATTGCGTATTTTTCTTAATTTAAAATTCTATAAATTACATTAAACACAAGCACAAGCAAATTCTTAGACAGAGGGTTGTCAAAACAGAGGGTTGCCAAGGTAAATCAAAGGCAGATAGATGCCTTATCTCGAGGACGTATGTTTTCGTCTGAAATATAAATGGGCGAATTTGCAGGAAAGTTATAGTTGAATAATCTATCAATCTTTTTAACAATAAGGTTATACAATGAAAAGTATTTTTTTTATGATTTTGCTGTGTGATAGGGAAACAAAACCCCACTTATTACAGATCTATAAATTATACACTTTTAAACGAAATAACATTCAACGAAATCGGTACATTGTTTTAGGATGGGAAGTGGTTTTACCCTTCTTCTAAGTATCATAAGTATTTAAATATTCTTATGGAAATATTTCACTTGTACTTTTGTGCTAGTAGAAACACATATTATCATATAAGTAAAAATAAAGCATCAGACACTATAAAACCGGAATTAATTAATTAAATCTTCAAGAAGGTTGCAAATTGTTCTTCCCATTGGAATTATTAAAAAAAAATTAATAATGAGATTACGTAGGTGCTAGTACTTAATATTATAACCTATAAGGGTAGGATATTGATAGTTAGAGTCGTAATGATTTTAATAAATATAAACCACACGATCTGGCAAATTCATTAAAAAATTTTCTTTAAAAAGTAGCAGCATATCCTATCTTCAAAAATGCAAAAACATATTGCAATGTATAAAAAACAGCTTATATATAAAAAAAAATATTTGCTAAAGAAAATTCTAATATTTTTAAATACATTTGATAAGTAATGAAATTTTATTATTTTTGGGCTGTACTTTTTTTTTTAATAAAGAATACAATAAACTTAGAACATTATACAGAATGCAGTATAGAAATACAATAACCTTTAATCAGAGAAATCTTTCTATGTCATTACCTAAGCTTTAGAACTTTCCAAAAAATAATGTATTTTCATTAACAAAGATTGCACTCCTTTTGCAAAACACCTTATAAAAGAATCATTTATCGCAATTAAGGAGTAATATTATTTATCAATTTCCGACTTATTTTATGTAATGATCTTATTTTGGTTATTAATAATATTAGGTTATTAATAATGGTTTATGTAATGACCACATTTTGTATATTGAATTGTCTGAATTGTTTCCTGCTTTAAACGAATAAAATTCATTACATTTACTCGCCAGAACATTAATTCCCTTTCTCGTATACTTCCGTAATTATTCATTCGAGGCTTTTGATTCTAATGAATATATTTCCTTTCGAAAAATCTAGAGTCATTTACAATCTGATTCTTAAATTATTAATTTGAACTAAATGAAATTAATAAATTGGTTAATGAATAAATACTCTTCCGGGATCCCTGCATCTAATCACGTACTATAACAAATGAATGGTCTATAAATGAATTAGAACAAATGATCCTAAATTAACCTATTAAATTATATTTCCTTAAATAGAGGAACTAATTTTATAAATAATATTATCTGTCTCATTTGCTTGCATTTGAATTTCCAATTCTCTTTATATCGTTGTTATGATAGAAGGAAATTAATATTTTAAAATTTTACTCCTATTTCTAGTAAAAACTTTTGTTATATGCCGCATAATTTTATATTTTACGCTCAATTTCATAAGTTTATTTTTTTAAATTGCGATAAATATTTAACGGTAGGGAATAGAATATATATTTATGTTATTTAGGTAATAACATAAATAGATATTTCACATTTCCGTAAGGCTGTTTGTATTGTTTTTTTAAATTAATTTTCAAATATAAATTTTTTATTAATTTAATAGTTTATCAGAATTTCATTTTAAATAATTCATTTTCTTTATAGAGCCTAGATATTTTTGCTATTTTAATCTACTTTTTGTTTCAATTAATTACTATCTTTATTGTCCGATCTTTATCGTTCCATCCAGTGTTCCTATTGGACCAGCAGAAAACCACCGCACGGTTGTTAATATCATGACAGATCCAATTCCATGTCTGACAGTTAGAAGGAGACAATCACGGCCATACACTAGTGCAGACATTCTCCAAACGTGTACCTATGCTATTCAGGAGAAATTGATAAAATATTTTTTATCTGTAAAAGATGAATCGTCTACAACTGTCTTTCACTTACTCATTGACTAGATTTTTGTGGTTATGGCGCCACTGTAGAAGACGTTTGTATTAACGTCTGTATTAAAGGTTTGGGAATAGCTGCTTTGTCGTAAGTTTTTTGCTCGTGAAGGTGACTTCTAAACGTAATTTTTGACAAAGGAGAGTCCAGGTGTTGATTGTTCTATGTGGTCACTTTTGACGCCTTTGTTCTCTTTTTAGACTTTATCTACTTCAATAAACTCTGATCTCTTTCAATCAGCCTCTCCTTTAGCCAATACCTTGCTTTTTCGAACTCGTCTTGCCGTGGTATGTGTACGTCGTCATGACTTTGAACATCATACCTCTAAAAATGACTCACACCTGAATTTTTTTGGTCAAAGTAGCTCTATTTAGTAAGGTTCCTACAATTTAGCCTCTTTGAAAGTCTACGATGTCTGACATTTTACACCTTTGACAAAAAGAAAACCAAGACATATACTTCTTCATTAAAGCTACCTTATAATACCATTATATATATTTTTTATATTAAAATACTGATAACTGGGATTATATTTTGATGCCTTCGAAGCGTACTCTTAAATGACACTTTTATTCACAGATGTTTAAATTATTTTGATAATCACCTGTAGATTGCAATTCTGACTCTACAATGTTTGTATATATGCTTATAAATGTCATACAGATATTCTCAATAAAATTTATCAATTTTTTCCTATTCAATTCGTAATCTCATTTCCTTGCAAGTTCAACCTATAATCAATATTTGTTTAAGCATTCTTGTCCCCTCCATTTAGTTATTACTTCACAAAAAATTGAATACAATCGTGTAGGATTTGACACCGATGGCATTCTATCTGGAGATCCCTGGACGGTTTGTCGCCTCTTTCTTTCTTTCTTTTTTATTCTTCCTTCCATCTTGTACTCATCCAACTGTATAACTTAGTGTTATATGCACTGGGGCACAGAAGGGAATTATGTTATGTAGTTTGCAATATCAAATGAAAGAATTCGCGTTCTTTCTTTCATTATTATTCTTTTCCATTGTTGAGATGGTAGATCTTGAGATATCAAACCTTCTTAGATACCGTGGCGATTGTAAAAGGAATATTTGAAAATAAAATATTTCAAATACCAGCGATGATTATTGACTTCTGAAAGTTATTTTTACAATATTTATTGCTAATATTAAATCTTAAGAACTGAAAAATAATTAGTTATCATTTTTATGAAAATTCTCATATAAGATGCGAGAATCAATGTGAAGATTATTATTCCATCGGTATTTTTATGTATAATTTTTATTTTAATTTAATTTTTTGATAAAAAATTTGTATTCTGAAAAAATTATAAGCCCAAGAACAATTTAATTGAATTACTAGTAAATTAGAAACATTTTGATTATACAATCCAAATTATGGTTTCAAAATCGAAATATTTAGAATATTCTATTACTCACAAAATAAAATTGTTAAGTTTCAAAATAAGATATTTAAAATTTGATATAAAATTGAAAATTATAGACTGCAAATTAATATGTAAAACAAAAAGTATTTCGCTTTCAAAAATATACAAAAAATATATTTTAACATGGTTAAATTTTAAAATGATCTAAAACTGTGAGAATAAATTCTAATGACTTTTGCTTATTAATTGAAGATTTTTTAGAGTTCTATAATATAACATTTTTCAAAATGTTAATTTTACAATGTCATAAACAATATTTATACAACGAACTAATTGGTACTAATGATCGTTTTTGCAAATGAATGTTCAAGCAATTTGATGATTATATTGAAATTTTCAATGCATAACATATTTATAAATTTAATTTTTTTCATTTTGATGAAAACATAGTACATATAAAAGGATAAAATTAATTATAAAATGTAACATATAATTAGAGGAAATTATACAATACCTATAGAAATTGGTATGATAGAATCCTTTATAAATAAAAAATAAATAAAATTAACTTATAAATTAACTCCCTAAAATAAAAATCGAAACTAAATCTAATTATTCCATTATAAGTAAATTATGAAGTCTTAAAGATGTAAAACAGTTTTCTAATGGATGTATTTTTAACACTCTCACCGACTTAGTTCTATAAAAAGCACATTCTTGTTCCAAGCCACAAAAACTCAGTTTCTTGAGTGGCAAGTGCGATATGCAATACGGTATTTTGTTCTTTTTTTCCTGTTTCCGAGTAATTAAAGTTGAAACTCTGTAGATGAAATGCGTGCTCGTATTCCATGTTACAAAATTAGGATATGGCATTTCCAGATTATGAAAGAATTTGTGGAAAATAGCTGTCAGCACATTTCCGAGGCGAGTCGGACAGTTTTTTTATTTTTACAATTTTGTCTCCTTCCTTTTACTTGAGAATTTCTATTTGTCACTTCCTGTTTTAAGCAGTGTGTGTTTTAAACTACAAATCGTTTTGAGTGGGAGAATATCTGGTTCTTTTTTTTTTGTACTTCTGCAGAAGTGTTTATCATATATAGCCATTTTCTATGACGCTATATATTTCCTTGTGATATAAGACTTTAATAATAGGTGAAAAGACTGTTGTGCGAAACTTTTAATTTATATTCTTTTAAAAAAAATTTAATAAAAAGAAAGAATATTTTTAAGAATGAAATATATCAAAAATACTCAGTAAGTATTTTAGAGGATTACATCATAAATATGCAACAGATATTTCAAAATCGATAAAAAAAAATATTTTTCTTCATGTGAAATAATTTTATTTTATAAAATAAAACTTTGCAAATAAAAATTCTCAGTCCGATTTTAAGACGATTAATAGTTGTTTAAACAAATATTTTTTTTGTTTAATATTTTGAGAGCTATATTAAGAATGATTCAGTCCTTCGAGAGGTCGCAACTCATGAGATTGAGAATGAGAAGCTTCTGGTTGGTGGTTGGTTCTCACGACCTTGAGGGTATACGAAAGGATGGGGATGGTTATCTCCCATCAATGACGGGACGTACTTACTTCGTGAATGGTTGCACCGTGGCCGGCGATGGCCCTTAGGACTCAACCACAATACCTGCCAGTGTTGCTGTCGCGGCGGTCCGGTCATTCAAATTTTTCAGTGTGCCTTCGGGCTGGTTGGAGTAGTCAGTGTATGATTACTAATGATTCATTTCCACTCGTTGGCACCACGTAATTGAGGATGAAAAGCGTGGTAGTTGTTTCTCCCCACTGTGGTAGGTATTATTTTTAATAGAAGCAAATTATGTTTATGGCAGTTTTTATTAGATTTTTGAATACTGTTTTTAAATTTGAATCAAAAAGATTTTAAAAAATTTACAGGAATATTATAAGAAGTATTGATATTGGAAACTGATTTATATTTCCATTATTTTCATATATTTATAAAAGTAGATTTGATTAGCATGTATTTGTTTGTACATGGACAAATAGATTTTGTAAATACCGAAAAATTTTCTTGAATAATACTAAAATTATAAATTGAGTTCCTGTGTTTAAATATATGAAAATATCAGTATATTCCGGAAAGTATAATGACACAATTAGTCTTATGTATAAGATGATGATTGAATATAAAGTCTTTAAGATTAGCATTGGAATAAATAATATAGAGATTTCATTTAAATCGGATGTGTTTATTTCATTTTTATTAAATTCTAAATTTGTGGAGACGTGCTATATATATAAAAAAGTATTTATGACACAAAGCACTCATAGAAAAAAAAACAAGTTCAGTTTATCCCGAAATGTACTCTAAAATATGTGAAGATAATAATGCCAAAAAAATTTTTTTTCAAAAATGTGCTTCATTACTTCAAAAATTATATAAAGTTTTCATAAGAATATGCTTGAAGATAAACACCAAAGCACAAATAATATGACTAAATTTCTAACTATTTTGGCAAATCTGAATTAAATATTCAGAAATGAAGTGATGCTTAGTTAAAACATTAATCGTTTTCGCAGATGAAATTTTAATTATTTACCCAAATAGCTCTTTTTTATGGAGATTTCCATAATTTATTTAAGTTGTATCCAGTTTTTTTCGAATATAATTATTGGAAGCTTCATGGCAAACGGATGAATTGAAATTTTTTAAAGACCATTAAAGTTTTGATATTTAGTACAATGCTAGTGATCTATTTATCTAAATTAAATCTTTATTTATTTGAAAAAAAAAATGATATTTTTCTTTATTTAGTTAAATCTAAAGTTCTTTCATTAAGATATGTTTTTGTTTATGAACGTTGTTCGAAAAACCAGTATAAAAAAAACATTTTACCTACATTGTTTTAGTATTCAAATTATTAATAAAATATCATCTCTTATATAAAAGGATACTTTTAATTTTTGCAATTAATTATTTTTGTACAGTAGATATCCGTAAAAAATTTATAAATGAAACAAATAACATTTATGTGACAATTTTTCCTAAGTGCAGCATTTCCAAATTTAAAGTCCAAACAAAGTACAATTTCAAAACACACAAATATCTTTGAATCAACAGTAAACAGTTGACATTATCAAAATTCTAATGAACTTTTTAAAGATAACTAACAAATCGAACCTTTTAAAAAAAATTATTGTTTTTGAAGGAACAAAGATAAACTTTGTAATATTAACAAAATATGTAAATAATTATAAGTAATGACTATATAATCAAAATATATAACAAAATAATTGAAAGGAATTTTTTATTACTTATTCGATTTGTAAGTAATTACTGTCTGAACTTCAAGTTTTATGGGAAAATATAATATTTTGAGAAGTTAGCAGAATTCATATTTCCAATTGCTTAGTTATGAGAAGAAAAAAATCATGAAAAATCAAGGCAAGATATAAAATGCATTATTTAAAAAAAAACGATTCATTTTAATTTAAAGAAATTTGCTGGCCAATTTTATATTTCTTAATTAAATAATTAGATTAAAAAATACTTAAAATAACATTTACTTTTCATAATAGCATATGTTGAAAGGCAATAGAAAATGTTTGTTCGAAACATTATAGAATAATAATATTTAGAATCGATTCAACTAACTTAATTTCATTTTTACTTTTTATTTTTAATTTACTATCGATAATGCGGGCATAAACAAAAATAACTATTTGATATAGTTCGATGGTCATGTATTTAAAAGCGCATTCTATGTCTTCAGTAAGGCGGGAGGATACTGAAATTTACACATTATTATTTGAAATTTACACATTATTATTATTTGAATCATCACATTTTAGTGATTCTTTTTCCATGATTTATGATTCACAATCAATGGATACAAAATGAAACTTTTTTGAAAAACTCAATTGCTCTCATTTTTTTTTCTTCAAAAAGTTACATAAAGAAATGGTGAACAGCTAATTAGTGCAAACATTAATTAGGGTAAAAAAATGTGCTAAGATGTCTTAAGTCTTAAAATCTCTCAAGACTATTGTACATCCTTGGAATTTTGAAACCACATGGGATATTATGGAAGGAAAATGAAGCTTCTGAAAATAAATCTTCTCAGTGAAAATCTTATTTGAAAACTTGACAGCTTTTTCTTCCAGATTTTTTGGTAAAATGCTGAAGTACAATTTAGTATGGCTGTCTTCAATACATTAATTAAAAAATAATGTATTCAATTAATGTATTAATGAAGATTGTATGATCTTGAATTTATATCTATCTTGGAAAAAAATACGAATTGATAATAAATGGTATAAAATTCCTTATAAGATATTTTTAACCTATAATATCTAAATTTCCATAAATCGTTTGGATCAAACTAAATACTAATATGAAATATATTTTATTTTTGTTCTTGCTAAAAGATGTTTTGTAAATCTATAATAAATAAATAATGTATTTTATTATTTATTTATAAATTATGTTAAATAGATCCCTGATACTTCTGATATATTTATCAAAAGTATATCTAGAGATATTCTCTTTTTATATTGATAAGCCTCTGTTGCTCTGTCGAGTTTGAGAAAAATTCTGAAATATTTTTATCCTTCATATGAGAACAACTTTACAGTAAAGCACTAAATGAATCTTTATCCGTACATTCAGAGCTTCCTAACATGTCCAGATGTTTTATTATCAATAAACGAATGCCAGCTGGACGAAGCTCAAATTTTCGAGTGTTGGAATATATCTAATGAGTTCTATATCCTATATTTATTATCTGCCATAAAACTGTTACTGTAGACGAATAAAATGATGGAATTGTGGCGATATATGATAATACCCAAAAATTACAAGCTTTCATTTCACTCATTTTATCAAGAGTTACAATAAACAAGTGTCCTTAGTTTTCCATTTTTTTCCAATGCTAATCGTTTATATTTTTGGGCACGGTTGGAGATACCGCTGAAGAACTGAGGTATGCCGCTCAAAATTTAAGTATTCTATTTGTTATCTGAACATACAACTAACTGTATCGAAAAAGTAAACATATAACAGAAGCATTTACTCTCTAACCCTTTTCAATCGTTTCAAATATTGTAAGATCAATTGTTACTCCAACACGATCTGAAGTGAAATCATTTATGCATTTGAAAATGAACAGAAATCTCATTTTTGGTCATTATTTAAAGGCAGCGGAAGTGCTCTAATGATTTTTTTTTCACATAGATATACTTTCCGTTATCGAAATTGACTCTGGAATACGGCTACTAAAAATTTTATGAAAGCAGAATGTATATTTTGGAAAAATTTCCTTCAATAAATTAAAATCAAAATTTTACAAAGAAGTATATTGTAATCACAAAATCGCATACCAAATTTTTATTTTACTATATTTAAGTCTTTTTGATTTATCGAGTTTACATGCTTTTGAAAATACAGACTGACGTTGATGAAATGCGTTGGAAAATACGTTGATGGGATTCATTCCAAATTTGAGCATATCTAAGCTTCAGATCTTAAATATATATACCAAATTATATTCATCTAGTTCTATTCTTTTTCAATTAGGTGTCATACACCAAATATGTCAGTTGCCATATTCACTGACAAAAAGACAAAAATATAAAAATGTATTTTTCTTATTTAGAGAAATCTGTGATTTGGAAATTGTACAAGGTAACAAATTCGACTTTTTTTTGTTTTGTTATTATAACATTTTCTCTTTACAAACTTCATATTTAAGAAAGTTAAAAAAAAAAAAAAAGGTCGACAACATTTTTTGTTTTTTTTCATATATCTCGATTTCAAAGGCATATATGAGATTATTTCTTTTATGAGAGATAATGAATATTTCTCATAAAAATACATATATTTGATATACAAATCAGAATATCTATATATTGAATTTCTAATTATTTTCGAAAATCATTTTAATTCTATAAATTTTTATATATCAAAGTTTAAAGAGCTTAATATAAAATCTTTTTGGAACCCATTCAAATTATGTATCATCCAGTATATATCTGACGGAATTGAGTAACTGGTTCAAAAGTAGAAATGCCAATGGTATACAGAAGAATTTCAATATTTGACTTCCTAGAATATTATATGTACTTCCTATTTTCTACTGCATTGTATTCCTATTAACATTCCAGACTCTTTCTTGTAAGAGTATCTTAAACTGAGTGAAAGACTGATGCGATACGAGAAAGAATGTTGCATTCATTTGGTATTCCTTAGCATCGAAGAGAGCTTAGAATGTCCATAATCACTGTTAATGAATCATTCCAATATTTCCAGACATATTTTTATCAAGGATATAAACACCGCATTTTTATTGTTTAATACATTTTTTTTAAGATGGGAAAAATTAATTCTATTACTTTTTTTGAACTACCCAAAAATATTTATTTAATAAACAAGCAGTCTAAATTTTGGAACTTCCTTCGATTCAGTAGATATTTTGATTTTTAAAAAGCTTATTAAAATATTTTTAAGTTGTGTCTATAACACGGTTGAAATCGTAAGAATATGATGAAAATAAACTGCACTTTAAAGACATAATGGTGTAATTGCCTAAGATTATTTAGAAGTATAAAGTATATGAAAGTTATCAATTATATTCATAATTTGTGCAAATTGATGCATTAATAAACATCAAATTAAATAAAGATCAGTAGATGCAGTATATAGTTGTCCGTAGAAGGTAAAAAAAAAAAAAATCTTTCATTTTGGTAATCCTAAGTGCATATAACTTGTGCTAATTTATATACAAATATACATTTATGATAGAAAGCGCAGAATAAACAAAATTGATTATTCTTGCTTGTTTTTGAAATCGATTAATTATTAATAACTTGCCGATATAATTCATAATTTTATGTCCACCATTCAAGTTTCCATTATTTTTCATTAAAGCTGCTTAAAATATTTGAATGGATATGCATTGTTCCGCATGATAAATACTGTAGTGTTTCGCATACACTAACGCATGTGAATCAACTCTGTATTCAAATCAAACGTTATTCCAGAAAGCACTATTTTTTATTTACATTATAATATTTTTTATATTTATTTTTATTATTCGAAAGATACAAGTCTATATTTTATTTTAAAAAATGATTATTATTTTTTCTGAAAAAAAAACAATTTAAAATAATTTCGTGATGAACAGAATTTAAGAAACCATTTAAAAAAATGCATATGTTGATAAAAATTCGAAAAAAAAATAATAGTATAAGTGCTTATAATATTTTCTCTAATAATTTGAATTCTAATCTTTAACTCTTTATTTTATTACGTACTTAGTTTGATTTTTATTGTATACAATATATTTGAGAAATGCAAAGAAAATTTTTCTAGATTAAAATACCAGCAAATAATAAAAATATGCAGCTGTCTAGCTTATTAATCATATTTTAATGGATATTTAATGATCCAAATACACTTTTTAAAATAAAATCCGTTCAAGTGTTTTGCCAATGCTTAGAAAGTTTAGAACTGTAAAAATAACATAAAACTCCTAAAGAATATATATAACAGTTAACTTACATTCTTCAAAAACTGAAAGCAATGCTTTTCATTACCTTTTCTTCTTGGCAAAATTTGGTTTGAGAAGTGCTCGTTCAAACTAATTGTTTGTTCAGAATACCTATAAGTTCATTAATTTCATTATGTGCTATCGCCGGATGGATCAAATTTTTATGTTGTTATTATTTCTTAGTTCCAGAAACTTGTCTTCCAAACTGTGATTTTTTTTTTTACTACAACACTTTTGTCAATAATGTCTCATTAGATAGCTGTTTCTAAGAAAAGTTAACACTGAACTAATTTACCTTATTATAAAGTATTTTGGGATATCCAGGAGGATTAAATGATGTCATTTCAAAGTTAAAAAATATATTGGAAAAGAAAAATATTCTTCTGATGCTAAAGAAAACATGCTGTTTATTTACATTCAATATTTTCGTTGACTTTAAACGATAAGGCAATTGTTACAATCCATTCACATAACTATGAGATAAAGACCTTTAACAATAAAATATTTACGTTAAACCGTTAATTAACAACAAAATGAAAAATAAATTACCTTTTCATTTTAAAATTTGACAAAATATGAAAGTCCTCTTCCTTCTTTGCAAATTATTTTAAGCTTAGATTTGCCTTTCAGTTGAATAAATAAGAAAGTTTTGTTTTCTTATTTTCCATTACTTATTATAAATTTATGAGTTGTTACATTCAGTATAGTATTTAAAAACACTTTTTCATTTGCTTATTCAAAGGTAGGATTTTTTATTTAAATTTTTCTCTATCTTTTACTAAGCTACAAATTTCTTTATATGTTTTCCCTTGAATTCACTTTATTTATTTTACATTTAAGGCGTTGTCACTAATATGAAATCAATATTCAGTTGTATTATTCAGAGATTAACTATTAAGATTTGTTTATTATCTTTATAAAAGACCCTTTTACGAAAGCAGGGGTGTCTGGTTGTTGGGTTGGAGACTTTAAAACATTGAGAATCCTATGTTCTTAAAACAGGATAATATAGCTCGCACGAAGAATCTCAATTTTTTTCTACATTTAGCAGAATAATCAATAAACAGTAGTACATTTCAGTTTTTACAAAATAAAAAAAGACAAACAAATTATTAATTCATTAAACTAATAAACATTAAAATTATTAGATGTCATATGATAAAAGTTAAAAAAATATATTTTCAGTTTAAATTTAAATAAATAAAGGGAAGATTTACTAATTATCCCCATTTAGTATGAAAATAACTGTAAAAAATATCGTCAATCATTAAGAAATGCTCCTTATTTTCTTTCATCGGTATTTATTAGAAAGACAATAATTTCTTAATTTCAGCCTTTCTTTCTGATTCGAACAACTTTAATCTTATTTTAGTAAAATTTTAATGCATATTTTGCATTAAAACTAACCCTTACTTCTTCTTCTTCTGCAATATAAAAAACTGCAGTATTCTACAACTGCAATATAAAAAATTGTCCAGAATTAGTTATTTTTATATGAGAACGTAGACAGCCATCACTTAAAAATATACCATTGCTAGTTTTCCCTTATTCCATGACGCTATCAATATAAATACGCTGATACTGCAATAAAAGACAATCATCATCAAATGGCCTTCCAGTGATCCAGATAGATGCCTTAACATAGAACAAAGCACACTCCAAAAGATACAACGAACTTTCCTAACTGCCAAAACATCCTCTAGTCAAAAACCTTCTTGCTTATTTCGTTGTTCTAAAAAAGAACAAAATCGCTGGACCCCGATGCTTAATGTTCCTAAAACCGTTTCTAAAGCTATGGTCAGATCTTATTGACTTAATTATTTAAAAAATATGTCAGTAATATTTATTTTCTGGCTATTAAAAGAATTTAATATTTGTAATATAGTAACAAAATTTTTCTAGGATATTTCTGCTGCTGTTAAATTAATTATTATGTCTATCTCAAATTTAAGTATTATTTAATGTAAAGCAATTGGTGCATGCCATGCTTTTGAATTTATCAAATACATTTTTATGTTTTAATAATAATTTAAATTTTGCTTTACATTTTCTTTGTATATGAAATTTGAATTGTGACGAGTGTTTATTCGTGTTTGAATTTTACGAATAATTTTTTCATTATATTTCTGTTTCAAATTTATTTATAATTCCATCAAACTATTTTGAAGCACTCGTCCTTAATGAAAATAAGCAAATGTATCATAGCTTACGAGCATCTAAATTGCACTTTTTACTTTGTCAAAATGAAATGTAGAGAAGACTTTCAACTTTTTTTTTGGGGGGGGGGGAGGATACAAGCAATAATAAAATGTAATTTTTTTTATACTTTATCTCTTATTTATTGTTTCTACAGGTATATTTATTATATTTATAGGTATAATGGAACATCATTAAATATTAGATAAATTAGATAGCATATAAATATATTCAAATATAATAATACTCTTACATAATCCTTTTTTGACTTGGCATTATATATATATATATATATATATATATATATATATATAACGTTTTGTTGAGACAAAATGAAGATTTATGTTGAAAAATTATCAAATATTTATGATATATTAAAAAAATGTTTATAAAATGTCACATTATTATTTCATAATGTATCAAGAACGCCCGTGGAGCATCTCGAAATGAGGATGAGATGATTTTGATATAGTTGTTGGATCTCGCTACCCTGCAGGGTACTCAAAAAAGTGGGACATCTGGCTCCTCCCGTCGATGACGTTACGTTCTTCCTTCGGGAAGGGTTATTTCGTGGCCGGTGATGGCCCTTAGGACACAATTACAGTATACATTTACGAACAAATTTGTGGATTGATATCAAATTTTGAACGAAATCCATTATTATTAAATTAGTTTGTGCGGCTGTTCGAATATATATGAATTTGATTACAAAAATAAAAAAAAGAAAAGAACCACGTAAACAAAATTTAATACACAAATTAATCATTTAATTTATTGATGTTTTTTTTTTAAATTATGAATTAAATTCGAATAACGATTGATCATTTGTCGGTTTGTATTGCCTCATGCATGTAAGTGCAATAACTCCTAATTGCAATGACTTAAATTGATGAAATTCAGTATGTTATTTTGTGAAATTAATGTTGCAGTTTTGTATCAAATTTTAGTGTAAATTTGATTTAAAAAAGACGTGCAAATTGCATAATCTCGTGATAGATTCAGTAAAAATGCTAGATTCATGTCAAATATCTATATTTCCCAACTATCGATTACCAGTGTATTCGATACAATGTATTCGATATCTTAGCCAATGTTCAATATTTTATGCAGAGGAAGAGGGACAAGATAATAATTAGAGAATATGCTAATGAAGTTTTGAGGGAGACTACATCCGCTGTTGCAGTTCTTAAATAATATCTGAATAATTGCACTTAAATGCAAATTCAGAAATTTGAAAAATAAGCTTCAAACGAGTGCTTCAAAATTAAAAAAAAAATATTTTCAAACATAACCACTGGGATAGTTCTTACCTAGACTTTATCGTATTTAATGACACTCTTTATCGTATTTCGATCCAATTTGATGAAAAATAGTAACTTGAAGCGACTAGTTAGTCTGACCATGATATAGAATGTATTGATTTAGTTAATGAAGTTTATTTAAAATTTGGTAATTTAAAAGTACTCTGTTTCAAACATGTCTACCAAGTTTGTTGACCACATATTAATGTCTCAAAAGACAATCTGGTTGGTTAGCTAAGCTTACAAAATGGCGAAATAAACCGTCATTTGTTCTCATTTATATGCATTTTGTACTACAAATTTTCATTTTTCATTTTTGCTGTCATGCATGGTAAACTTTCTATCAGTTTTACTTGAATAATTGTAAAAAACAAATGTGTAATTGTTTTATATTAACTTTATTAGAATAAAATATTACGAATCGAAGTTTATTTTTAACTAATAATTGCAACGTGTTTTATTTTGCAAAATAAAATGTAATTATTAAAAAATTACAATACATTCAATTAATTACGTTTATTATTATGACGGAATTGCATGTTTTAAAACTTAAAATGATTAAATATTTAATCACAAAACATTATTTCATTAGTTTTAAAGCTTTTAATTCTTACATTCGCAATCCTATTAATTTATCTAATTTAATTAATTAGTTAAAATTACATTTCAGCAATCCAAAACGTCGTGATATCATTAATATTTCCATCAATTATTTGAAGCGAATAATTAGCATTTTTTAATTTCCAGTCTAGAGATTGCTGAAAATTTCTAATTGTGGTTTAAATATATCTTGATAAACTAATCTAAAATTGAGTCGAAACCTAAAAAGTCAATAAATAGATAAAAAAAATATAGCTGGTAATAAAAAATCAAAAAGTAAAAATGAAAAGGGAAGTTTCTAGAAACTTATTTCATGAATTCATTATTTCTGGATGGATGCAAATTGATTTTTATCCGAAGACTGTCTGGCTTGAAATAGCTGATTCAGAAGAAAAATAATTACTCTCTTATTTCTGCTTCTGAAATATTTAAAGAGTATGCACAATGTCTATGATTATGACCTTAAAATGTACCTCAATAACTAAACGGAAATATTAGATACAAAAACCCTAATGTGTTAATCTATAAATGTATTAAATAGAAAATATAATTGTTTTACCATATTTCTTGAAGTCAAAACCACAATTCTAAAAGCTTATATATTGAAGTTTTAAGTAAATAAAAAAGTAATTATATTTATAATGCATTTTAATTTTAAATTAACGAATACTTCAGATAATTATTTCTGATGTAATTCTGAATACTTATAATCTTTTTGGAAAGGTTTTATGTAGTTTTATAACATTATTATATTATTATAGGTTTTGTAAATTGATGTTCGTAGCTCTGTTTAAAAACGTATTTAATACTACAAAGCCATGAATAAACTACTACAGCATAAAAAGACAAATATTTAAAATATAAACATGATATTTTTCAGAACTTATTGATTACGAAAAAAAAATACAAGCTTACATTTCATGGCAATTCTATTCTTAAGATTAAGATCTTTAATATCATTATCAAAGATTCATTAGATATTTTATAAATTGATGTTCTTAGTGTTATTTAAGAATATATTTAACACCACAAAATTACGTTTTCGAAATTTTTACATAAAAAGGGCAAATATTAAAAATTTAAATATGATATTTTTCAAAACTTAATAAATAAAAAATTAAAAATACAAGTTTATATAAGATGACAATTTAATTCTTAATATTTTTAATATCATTATTGAAGATTCATTAGAGATTTTATAAACTGACACTCTTAGAGCTATTTAAAATATATTTAATATCAAAGAACAATGTTTTTCAAAGCCTCACACAAAATAAAAAATATTGAAAATATAAATATGACATTTTTTAGAATTACAAAAACAAAAACGCAAGTTTACATTTGAAGGCATTTCAGTTCTTAAGTTTAATGCCTTTAATATTAAAAAAGATTCATTAGATACTTTATAAATAGACATTCTAAGTGCTATTTAAAAATATATTTATTACCACAAATTAACGTATTTCCAAAGGATATAAAAAAATAGATAAACTATTTCACATGTCTTTTAAACTATCTCTGTCCCATTTAAAATGCCATTGTAAAGTATTTAACAAGTATAATAATTGATAAACTATCGTACGTTTTACGTTTGGTATTGTGTTTTAAAATTTTACATGCTACAAGGCATTTGATGCCATTGCAAACGTTATATATATATATATATATATATATATATATATATATATATATATATATATATATATATATATATATATATATATATATATATATATATATATATATATATATATTATTTACACATGGGTCCAATGTATTATCGATCAGTTAACAGTTTTGTACAATCCGCGTACAATGGTGATGGCTACCTTCTGTTTTCAAAGGATTTCGATAACCACACGATGCAAAATCTAAAATCAATAACAAAGGCTCTTGCCTCAACCAACGGATTGACCATCCCGCCAGACAGAACATATCTTTATCGCAAATTCACATCTAAACACATCTAGTCCTGCCTTCGATTTGTGAGTTTCTGCTCTGAGCTATTTGACGCTGCTTGCGGTCTGTTTGTGGTTGTTTGCTTTCTCAATTAGTCATCTCAGATTGGTGCTTTATTTGAGATGCCAATGAACTCGATGTTTAGCACCAGTGTGCTGCAGAAATAGAAATCATGTAGTTGCTGGAGGGTGAAGTTGTATTCGAAAACCTCACTTTTGTCAATAACACAGATTTATTTGGTTAGAATTAGGTTGCTATAAGAAATAAATCCTTGCCACCCCTGTTAAAGTATTAACATATTATTAAATATTTATATTAGAGTGGCTTATTTTCTAATATCCTTATTTTATTAATGTCTTATTTTAGTTTTTCAGATTATTTCCAATCGTTGTATTTGATTTTAAATGGAATAAATTATGTAAATATAATATTCAGTTTATTTTATGAATTATTAAGCATACAAATTCATTATAGAGTAAGTTTTAAAATACAGCTCATTTTAGGAAATAATGAAAATCTAACGAGTTAATTAATTCATAATAATAGACAAATTGTTCTTCTAATTCTTAATTATAACATAAATTATTTCAAAGATTCCGCTTATTACATCTTAATTGAAGCACATGTGTTTAATAGGTATGATTAGATGAAATAGCTATTCTTGCCGTTGAGTTTACACTCTTCAAAAACGGTTGGAAAACATTCATGATTGCTAATATTTCTATTTTAAATGAAAAAAAATATTTTTATTAGTACTTAAAAAACCTCATTTTACACTTTTTTGGTGAATATAAAACAATTTACTCTAATATTTTTCTTAAAATTGTTAGAATCTTTTTCCGCTTAGTTGTAACAATAATTGAAATTAATCCATTTGCAATACTTGAAAAATATAATTTGGCTACTACATATTGTCTCGCATATTTACAGCAAATTAAAGAGGGAAAACATACCAATGCTGTTTTACCTATTTCACAGTGTTAAGAATTCATTGAAAGAAAAATGTTGCAATCTTGTGGAAAGTTGCTCAAGAATTAAGGGAAAATCGACTACACGAAAAACAATTGCAAAGATTATTTAAGAAAATCATTGCCAAATATGAATATCTCTTAATCAAAAAAGTTGATAAAGATTGATTGCGACGAAAGAATGGCATTCATTACATCATGTAACACGACATTACAGAAATTATGATTGTTCTGAAATATCTGGAGTATTTTGATTACTTAAACAAATCTGGTATATTTGTTGCTCATTGATTGAATTATTACATTTGTGAAATTCCATTTAATTCACTTGAAACCAATACATTTTTTGAAGTGACTAGTAACTGATAATCTGAGGTGAACTGTTTAAAATACTGCGATGAACAATTATTCATTATTTAAGTTTGAAGATTTGTTATAAGGGCAATACATGAATAAATTCAGAAACATTGCTTATAAGTGGTGACAAAAACATATGAATTATGAATTATGCTTTCTTTTTATGAAATGTTATATTCGTAGTGATGTGGGATTGAAAATGGGATTTCTTGCTTTCAGAATTTGTAAAAATTAACTAAACAAAAAACTTTATTATTAATTTTGCTTGCAGCTGGACATAGTAAAAAATATTAATAAACCAAAATCTTTTACAATTTTGTAATCACAAAGTGAGAATCTAACTTGACAATTTGCGGCCGGACATAAATTTTATTAATTGTAATAATGTGTTGAAACTTGGCTAATATATTGCCACACACATTAAATGTATATCGCGGGCCACTTATTGTCAAATTTTGACTTGTTCCACTTGTTTGAAGACACCTACATTTTTGATGATACAGTTTCCGACGGCTTTTATCTTTCATTTATAAGGAAACTCATTGAAAGACATAACCTGAATTGGAAAACCTCATTTTTTGAAGTAATACTAACTGATGATGATGAGAGATGACCCGTTTTCAATAAAGAAGTGCACATATTATCATTGATGCCTATCTGTTGTTATTGTTGTTGCTAATCTCCATGGTCTGACTTAGTCAGACCAAATCCAAAAATCCGTTGACAAGAAGAAAGTTAAAAACGAGGAAGGGAGAAGAATAAATTTCTCCCTAATGAAATCCTAAACAGTCCAGAATATGTTCAGCAGAGGCCTGATGCTGGCAGCATTTCGGGCAAAGAGGGTAAAATGTTTCACCCTGAGAAAAGAAAAGACATTTAAGGTGGCCACTGGCAAGGCGCGACAGGCAAGTGTTGGTTTTTCTATCACAAGGAAGATTTAAGGACTGCCCCGGCTTATTGGCTCAATACCAATCATATCTGAATTCTATAATGAACAAACTTTGCATGCAATATATATATATAGATTTGCAGCAATTTTTAAATAGTGCAATATACGAACAATTCATGGGGAAATTTTATGTCGTTAGATTCACAAGTTTTCTTAAATAGTACAAAGGATTTAAACAAATATTTTCATTTTTCTACTGTTATTGTTGGACATACTGATAGAATTATCAATTTTTGGAATTTTTAAACCACTATAATCATAAAAAAGTTATATGATATTACATAATTGATATTAACCACAATATGCAAATATTTATTGTGGTGTCCATCAACTGAGCAATCTTTATCATTCATGTTTTTAATTCATTTTATTTCACTTATTTCATTATTAGTTGCATTATATATACAGCTTAATTCCGATGAAAATGTAAATAAGTCCCTTGTTCGGCTTTTATCCTTTGTTTCTTTTCCATCATTTAGAAATCTGTTCCATTTTCTCTTCCATCGTTGTAAAGTTCAAATGAAGATGACAAAGGATATCAATCATAGTTATAATAAAAAATTATCTTTTTTTCTTTATAAAAATAAATCATCACACAAAAAATAGTATGTATGATATGCCATATGTTTATGGTATTAATATATCATAGATTTCAAAAAAGCCAAAAAGCAAGCAATAGAAATAAAATAATTCTAATTCTTTCGATAATTGACAGCTGGTAAAATTGGTTAATATAAATGAGTTAAGATGAGAAAGATGAATGGTTAATAATTCCATAAAATAGTCAAAATTTTAATATTTTCAGATATATAGTTTTTTTAATATGAATTTCAAGACGCAAACATTTTTCATTGAAAATGCGGATAAATAAATTATCTGATAATTGTGCATAAAAATATTTTATTCAGAAACTTTTAGCTTTAATTAATTTCTTCATTAATATTTCATTTTCAAAGCTTTTCATATTTGCTATTTTTTTTTAATTTGCATGTATTTCAAATTTTCTATTATTTTTTGTATTTGTATATCTTTCAAGTTTGCTCTTAGTTTATTTATTATCCAAATCAATTCATCAGTGACAAATCGATATATACAGTCTTTGTTTCAGACTTTTTTATCAAAATTTCTAAGAAAAGCAACTTTATTCAGTATCTGATTTATTATCTATGTAATTTATTCATGTTTCGTATCTAATTATTGTATTTATCAAACAAAGACCTAAAAGTAACAAATGTAATTTACTTTTCTTGAAATGAATGACAAAGCTTCAGAAGTATTTTCTTTATACTTTTCTAATTTTGTTACAAATGAATGAATTACAGATTTATTTTATTCATTGGAAATTAAAATCTAATATTATACCATTAAAAAATATTAATATAATAAAAATCAAATTAAAAGTGTAAGACTGGGATAATAATTTTATCCCACAATTACCAATAGTGTTACTAATATTTTGTGTTTACTTAAATGAAGTAAACTATGACTTAAACACAACTGCCTGCTAAAAGTTATAAGCATTTAAAAACCATTTTTTTGTTAAAAAAATGCAATCTGAAATCTTCACTTTTAACTACTGTGCTCTCTAAAGAGGGAATTTAATATTATTATTTTTATGTGTATATGTTTCTCCTATTTTTCTCCTTGAATGTGACACATATTTTTCTCATTGATCCCATCTTTGAAGCAGCATTCTTTGCTGTTAATAGAATTCCGTTAATATATCATACTTCATATTTATATTCAAAATTCCTTTATCCTAATGCAATTGATTTTGCTAACGAATATTATGACAGATTCTGCCCATTCAGAAAATCAAATTATTAAACAGAAAATTAAATACTTCAAATATATATTATATTCATGATTTTGAAAACTGTAATAGAATCACATCGTTGTTGATGAAATATTTGCATTGTGTTCATGATAAAAAATTATTTTAAGCGGATACTTTTAACTCTTAGTTCAATTGTTGATTATTCGGTCTTGAATATACTAAAAACTAAAAAAAGAGAATGGCTTATATAAAATCAATTTCATTTTTACCCTTTTCCTGTATTGTTATCTCAAAGTAATTAAATAACCTACATTTTTGTAAATTCTTTTTTTTTCTAGTATCATTTTCAAAAATAGAATATGCTTGTAGTATTTATTATTTTTCTCTTGAAAAATTCAAATTGTTGTGGAATATCCAAATATTAAAAATGCTAAATAGTAATTAGTGAATAAAAATATTTAGTCCGTATATTAAAAAAATACTATTCAAAAATATTAATAATCTCAGAATAATTGTTATAAATATCTGCAAATACAACGGTTGACTATTAAAATATCCAACAGAACTGAATATTTTAATGTTCAAACGTTGTGCATGTTCTTTCAACCGTAGTTTCTAGTTTAAAATTGTGTTTATATAAAATGAAATTATCACATTTAGGAACTATTTATTTTATTGATTTTTCATAAATACGATTCAATTATGTGAACTTATCCACTAAAATATTTCCAGAACTTTTTTAGTCATTTTTGCCGATGGAGATATTCTTAATTCTAAAAAGAAACATATAAAAATGGATTTTTTTTTCTAATCATCATTGAATGCCTTAATAAAACTGTTGTATTCATAAAGAAACGAATGAATGAAAGAAAATAACAGGCATTATTCTTCTCCTAAATATGAAATCCTAAAATTCTCCAACTTGAAAATACGTGGTTTGAAATTTTCAAAACGTAGCAAAGCAAACCTCAAACAGAAATTCACAAATGAATGGATGTGGGGGAGGGGAGATGGATAAATTCTTGAAAGTGACAAAACTGTCTAGCTCAGCATGGAAACTTGATGAGAGCTGTTATCCTGGACTTCTTTCATAATCTGGAGATGTCATATCCTGAATCTGGAACACGGAATGCAGGTATGTTTTGCTTCCTTAGAAACCCAGCTTCAATTGCTGGAAAACCGGAAAACACTATATTACATTTTGTACTTACCACTAAAAAAAAGTAGGTTTGCGTGTCGTGAAACATCAAAATTGTTTTCTTTTCCAGTTCTGAGATGGAAACAATGTTTAAAATATTTAAATAAGAAATTCCATCTTTAACGTTTTGTGATTAAAGTTATGTTGAGTTTAACTCTTAAGTAGGGAGGTGCATTTTACGAGACTGCATCTTCTTTACACTCAAATTAATTTTTCTAATGAAAGTATTAGAATGAAAATCAACCAATATATTCTCTGATATTTTTTTGATATAAAAATATGTTCTAGAAATTTTTGGAATGGACACTTTGCTGATTGATTTGTAATAATAATACATACAACACATAATTAAAACTAGTTCTTCAAAAAAGAGACTTATGCTTCTCCATGAGTAATAAATAAGTCTTTTTTTTAGACATTGCAAAAAAAATAATAATAAGATGATGATTTTTCAGAAAAACGTTTCCTAAGTTTTCTTAAGTAAAATTTAGGTAAGTATTATGATCATCTATATTCCTTCATATGTAAAGAGATAAATTGGAAAAGTAAGAGGGCTCTAATTAAATTACGCGTATAACTTATAAGCAATATATTGAATGCATTTAACTTAAAAATTTGTAATCAGGTAATAATTATTTAAATTTTATTACATATTAATGGATTCCAGAATAAAGTTTTTTTTTCTTCAATTAATTGAATTTGTATTTAAAGCATTTTTTATTCTTGGATACCTATAGCGTAAATATTTTATTTAATAAAAGAAGAATAAATGAAAATATTTTAAAATCATTTAGTAGGAGACGTACTCTGTATTATTCATTAAGTGCTATATTTCTAGGTATATAACTTTAAATACTTAGGATAAAATATTTTAAACAAAGTATTTATGGTTTTTGTTCAAAATTTACTTTTTGGTTGCTAAAAATGAGTTTTCTTATTAATCTTTTCAGTAATATTGATTTACTTAATTAGTTATCCAAACCATTAATGGCTATTTAATAAAAATTGCACATTTTTCATATCCTGAAAAAAAATTCAGAATTTTTTTAAAGGTTGAATGCATTTTGCTATTTGGAACACAAAAGTTATGTATAAAAATAATAATCATAACATTGTTTAAAACATAAAGTAATAACACTGATGTATACTTATTAATTTGACTTATTATCCCTTAGAATAAAAAGTTACTGCTTGTATATTTCATGCTATTTTCCAAACCAACAGCAGAAAATATACTCTTATTGATGCATTGCACTAAAGAGCGTTAATGGGGATGGTATGAAATGTATAATTATCGAGGATCTGAAAGAGACATTAAATTAATCGTTTCATTGGTAGTTAAATTACGCAAATATTAAAAATACTCATTGTCATTTAGATCACAACATTTAAAAATTCATTCAATTTTCATTCCTTTTATCCATTACTAATAAAATATAAAACTAATTTTATTAATTACAGACACTTTTTAAAGTCTTGAATTGTTTAATCAACCCCAAGCAGCTAAAAAATAATATCATCAAAACAATTTTAATTCTCTAGTGTAAAAGTTAATCCACCTTACAATATATCATAGCATAGCCCTTGCCATTATAAATGAGCCGAGTTTAGATTTTATAATGTTCTATAAAATCAAATTTAATAACTGAATTTCTGAAATTTGTGACCAAATGCGTGTACATTAATATTAAAAAATAAATGATGTAACTTTCCAATTTCATCATAGAATAATCAAATAATACTTAACCAATAACAGTTATCACACCAATCACAATTATAATATTAATAAAATGTTTGTAAGGGGAGGGGAGGTTCACTACGCATTATGTATCCTTCTTTAAAGCCGGAATAAAAAGAGAAATTACTCCATTCTGAAGATGGACTAACTAGTTTATATCATCAGTCCTGGAAAACTTATTTGAATAATTTTAATTAGCGGTAATCTTTTTAATAATAAGCAGTCTACAATTAGCACGTTCAAAGTGAAATTTTTATGAAAAAAACAGAGCTTTTTGTGATAATTACTTTCGGAATTTTTTTCCAAAGAATTTTATAAAGGAACGTTGAGTAACTAATTAGATAAGCACTAATTAAGAAAGAAAATAAGTTGAGTTGACCTAAATTTTAAAAATACCTCAAGGATACTAAAAGTCTTGGAATTTTCAAACCTCATGAGATATTACGGTAGAGAAAACGACGTTTCCGAAATCCAATCTTTGCTCTGTAGAAAGTTTTTCTAAGCCGACTAGAATTTTCTTTGAAATTCTAATAAATTATGAAGTTATACTTTAACATGCTTACTTATAATTCGTTTCTTTCATTCTTAAAAACATGATGTTGTTGTAAGATGATGGGTTTGTAATATAACCTAAAGAAATTTTTGAAATTAAAAATATTTTTTTATGAAGTATCATTAAATTCTCGTATACCTGTTGAATCCAAATAAATACCAGCCTAAAATATTATGATTTCCCATTGCGATTACTTTTTTCGGTTGTTGTGAAAGATGTTTTGTGAACATAAAATATATATTATAAATAATTATCGGTTTATATTTAATATTATTAGCTATGCATTTTTTGAAATATTCATCAAAAGTATTTTTTAAATCAGATGATAATAAAGTTCGATTATTTTTTCAAAAGTTTTACAAATTTTTGACTATGAAATTCTTGAATTATGCCACTTAGAATCTAAAAGTACCTCAAACAAACAATGTTATGTTCTTTTTAATAGAAAACTGAGCTTCATAATTTAAAAGCATGAATAAAGACGTATAAAGAATTCCAAACCTCAAAACTGAAACTTCATATTAGAAGAATGAAATCATGTCATCTTTCATTTTATTCTTAAAATTTAAATTTTAGTATATAGAAATAATAGCATGAACACATTCAATATACTATTCGATGTCAAAATAAGGGTTAATATAAATCTAAAGCAAAAAAAAAAAAATGTGTTAAATATATTGAAATATTTTGAGAATTTTTCACAGAATGAAAAAAGGAGAAAGATAAAATAGCACTATACATAAATAAAAAAAATATAAAATATATAAATATAAAATTAATATATATCAACACAAAAATTATATCGGAAAACAATAATATCCTTAACACTACAATAGTGAAAAAAATTTTCAGGTGCTCTAAAATTATCAAGGAAAAAATACTTATCAACAACATCTTTTTAATTAAACCTTATTAAAGATTATAAAAATCCCTCGCTAAATAAGAACATATTAAGAATCAGCTATTATTAGCCAATTCTGTTTGTTTTAAGTCTTTATTACGTACTTCTTACTGTATATTGCTTGATTTTTAACGAATTGTATTACGAACGAATTGTACCATTAAAATAATAATTGCCAAGATCATCATTATGATCCTTTTTTTCATGGTAACTCTGGTTACTATGGTTGTATTAATATTGTTTAATATTAATAACTAATATTCATTTATTTTTCAATTACATTTATTTGTACATTTTATTTGAAATTAAAGATAAGAAAATAACACGAGCGTCATTAAATATTTTTTTCATGGCAATTGGATTGTAACTACTAATATTATGTAATATCAATTACTATTATTCATTTACTTTTTCCTTTAAATTTATTTGCTAATCTTTTTTAATGTTTAAGATAAGAAAATGTGCCTCTAAAAATAAATACAGAAAATATTAATCTTGGAAACTATTGCTGGCAACTACTATAAAAATGCAGTAATTAAATAAATGATTCAATTATCGTTTTATAACCTCATTTATTAAGACATTTAACTCAAAGAAATGTATAAATTTGGAGCATGAAAGTAGATGTCCAAATACGATGACAAAATTATTTTCCAAGTTGTTATTGAAGGAAAATAATATCTTGTATGAAGAAATTGACCACATAATAGGTAAAAACATCTGTTAAAAATTAATTTCCAAAATTAAAAAAAAAATTAACATACGTTTCACACAACTGATGAAAATTATTTCGATTTTTTTTTTAATCAAGAAAAACTAGAATGTAGTTTTGTGAATTAACAAATAAATATAAAATTGTAAAATTTCTAAAAAAATAATGTAACATTTTGGAATCTTATACAAAAGTTTCATTGCACTTAAAGTATTTTATGAGTATATTACAATCATTTCGCAATTTCTATCTAAAACTTAATATTTTTGCAGAGGTCTAAACAACTATACTTAGGAGGAACAGAAATATACGGATGCTGACAGATGTAGTGAGTAGTTATTTTAAACTAAATTTATTTAAAATAAATATATTTGTTACAATCCAGATATTTTTTTAAATTGTGTTATTTTCCTTTATAGATTTTGGTTGTTTTGCACTTTATAATTCATTCAATGATTCAAATAATTTACACTGATGCTAATAAAGAAGCCTCTAAAGACCGCTGGGAAGAATAACCATCTCTAAAAATGTTTTGGGATTGGCGTTATATAAAACGTAAGATCAAGCAAATTGTAATCAATGAAACTTTAACGCAAATTTAAATATTTAAAAAACAACTTCATGCACATTACTGCCATTGAGAAACTTTTTTTTTCAGTTTTCTTAAGTCAAGATGTTATTTTCCAAAAATGTTACAAGGCAACACTACAACATTATACACGTATAGCTTGACGCATTAGATAACATTAGTGCTCATTAGTTAAAATTAAATGTGAAAATAAAAAAAATCATTCTAAACTTTAATATAAGTTTAATATTAAGTTAACAATAACAACATTGTACACGTATAGTTTGACGCATTAGATAACATTAGTGCTCATTAGTTAAAATTATATGTGAAAATAAAAATAAAAAATCATTCTAAACTTTAATATAAGTTTAATATTAAGTTAACAATAACAACATTGTACACGTATAGTTTGACGCATTAGATAACATTAGTGCTCATTAGTTAAAATTATATGTGAAAATAAAAATAAAAAATCATTCTAAACTTTAATATAAGTTTAATATTAAGTTAACAATAACAACATTGTACACGTATAGTTTGACGCATTAGATAACATTAGTGCTCATTAGTTAAAATTATATGTGAAAATAAAAAAAAATCATTCTAAACTTTAATATAAGTTTAATATTAAGTTAACAATAACAACATTGTACACGTATAGTTTGACGCATTAGATAACATTAGTGCTCATTAGTTAAAATTATATGTGAAAATAAAAATAAAAAATCATTCTAAACTTTAATATAAGTTTAATATTAAGTTAACAATAACAACATTGTACACGTATAGTTTGACGCATTAGATAACATTAGTGCTCATTAGTTAAAATTATATGTGAAAATAAAAAAAAATCATTCTAAACTTTAATATAAGTTTAATATTAAGTTAACAATAACAACATTGTACACGTATAGTTTGACGCATTAGATAACATTAGTGCTCATTAGTTAAAATTATATGTGAAAATAAAAATAAAAAATCATTCTAAACTTTAATATAAGTTTAATATTAAGTTAACAATAACAACATTGTACACGTATAGTTTGACGCATTAGATAACATTAGTGCTCATTAGTTAAAATTATATGTGAAAATAAAAAAAAATCATTCTAAACTTTAATATAAGTTTAATATTAAGTTAACAATAACAACATTGTACACGTATAGTTTGACGCATTAGATAACATTAGTGCTCATTAGTTAAAATTATATGTGAAAATAAAAAAAGCCAAATTCATTCTAAACTTCAATATAAGTTTAATATTAAGTTTACAATAATTCATTAGTACTGTCAGCATCATTATGATTTTGCAAAATGTGGTTGTTGTATTAGGGAAATATATATTATATTGGATAATAAAAGTGAATTTTCTCATAAAATAAACAATTGTTAAATTGCAACAATTACTCTTATTTTTCTATTCACTTTCTCTTTTTTCATCAACTTTGTATTGCTGTCCACTCCACTGTTTTTTATTGTGTTAAAATGCATACCTGTCTTTGCATACCATTGTCTTGTTAGAAACTAATAGTGCAAAAAACAATTATGGGATAGAAATTATATGCAAACATGAAAACAGATATATTTTATTCAATGGAACGATTGCGAAGATTTACAAATTAAAAAGAAATTTAATGTCTCGAATTTCTCTTAGTTTGTCAATATAAGAAAGAACTACGTTGTCTTAACATTTAGATTTTATTTATATGGCAGAAGCATTCTGAAAAAGTTCTTAATGAATCTTTGCCAGTGCATTTAGAAATTGGAGGCAACTCCAGATGTTTTATTATCAATAAAAGAAGCCCAGATGGCAGAAGCGCAAATCTCAGAGACTCGGAAAATGTCTAATGTGTTCTCTATTCTATTTTTATGGTTTCCCATAAAAAAATACAGTAATCGACGAAAGTGATGTAATTGTGGTGATGTACAGCACTTATAAAAAATTATAAGAGTAGATTATCAATCATTTTATCAGCATTAACAAGTATCTTTTATCTCTTCATTCTCCCTAAGCCATACGCTTTTAGATTTTGTTTTTCAGCCTGGTGTACTTCACGTGGAAGGACATATATGATTTCCGCTTCTGCTTTTCTGATGAGTCTGCTATAAAGTTTGTTTTGATTGTTTCTATTATATGCATTTTGATTAAGAAACCCGGATAATATTTGTTAAATGTATGAGATATATATTAAAAAAATGGTACAAAAATGCCATGCATTTACAAGCCATGCAATATTTTCTTCAAGTTTAGTACTTCATTCGATCATCATAATGTCTTTTCTATTTGAAGTTAATACTACTGTTATGCCACTAAATACTGACATTTGATGTCTTACGTTGAATTATTTTTGATATTATCTAATCAAATAGCAAATACAATTACTCTTCTACTCTCTTCTAAGAACAAATAATCCTGAGGAATCTAAAATAACCACAAATCTCATTTTTTTAATTAAAAAGAGGACAATATTTTATATCTTTTTCGTTAAAATCTCTGTTTTATCTCAGTTTTTGAACTTATCCAAGACGTAAAATATGTCAGCCATCTGACTCTCCTACCCGCCACGAAGGCACACGAATTTAAACCATAAAACTGAATGACCGGGCCGCCGCAACAGCAACACTGGCGGGAACTGTGGTTGAGTCCTAAGGATCATCACCGGCCACGGTACAACCTTTCCCGAAGGAAGTACGTCCCGTCATCGATGGGAGGAGTCAGATCCCCCACCTATTTGTGTACCCTCCAGGGTGGCGAGATCCAACCACCATGCCGGAAGCATCTCATCCTCATTTGGAGTTGCCCGCCGGGGGTTAAGGCGTAAAATAAAAGTAGTTTTGAAAAGGTAAAAGAACATACTTTCAAAATTAAAGGTCAAGGAAAAACTTATAATTTTCGGACGAAAATGGATTTTACAAATAAACAGATACATTAACACCTGAAGGGCAAGCTTTTTTTGTACGCACTGATATGTGAGAAAAATATGAGCGTCCTTGCAAACGAGAGCTTCGCATTCATTTGATAATCTTTATAATGTCAGTATGTTTCCTGTATGTTTAATCATTGATAAATGAATTTTAGAAAGTTCAGATACATTCTCTACTGAGATGTATACTCCGAGACTTTATTAATCAAGAAATTTCAAAACTAATGACATTTTTAGCATTTGGCAAAAAAATGTTTCTATTCTCTTCCTAATTATCCGGAAATACTTATTTTGGGAATTCATGTATTTTATCAATTACTAATGTTACTTGATATCTTGAATCAAGAGATATATAAAATAATTTACGCATCATAATAGCATATATTAATAAATTTCTGCATTCATAATATGCTAGATACTAGATAAATCTTGCAGATACCGTCTGAATCTAGTGATAAAATGGAGAATCTCCGTATTTTATAGGATAGTAGAGCTCCAATCGTGCAACCTTTTTTATCGTTATATAATAATTTTAAAAGAAAAGACTGGTGAGGGGTTGCGTTATATTTTTAGGGAACATGCAGTATGAAGCTTATTCACTTTGGAAGTGTCTTGGTACTTAATTTAATGAGAGCTAATCAAATATTGGTATAATATTTTTATCCAATTAAATCGTTTGTTTTATAGTTAGCGTGATAATTTTTCATTTAGTCAGCCAAACAAATAGACTTCCTTTAAATGAATTTATTCCAAAACTGAAATGTGGTGTAAAATATAAGCAATATTTCATCCATCTACATCAAATTGTTTTTGAATAATATTGCTCACAGATAGATATATTCTAAACAACGCAATTTTGTACTCAGGGAGATATAAAAAATGGTGATACGCCAAAATCTTGGGTCTTATTTTCGTGATTACAATAACTTTCCTTCGTATACATATATGTTGAAATAGCTTGTATATATCGTATTTAAAATGCTCAAATAAATAATCAAAACATAGTGCTCACCAGAAACAGCACCGAAACACTTAACACTTTCAACGCTATCGACGAGATATCTCGTCTTTCAGATACTTCCGATTACAGGTTTCTGTGCGCTAAAATTTGTCTCTTATGACAGTTTAAAAACAGTAAAGGTATTCTTCATATATTTATTAGAAAGTTCAACCAATCTAAACCGGTACAAGCGACAAATTTTAGCCCACAGAAATATGTGATTGGAAGTATCTGAAAGACTGTAGATTGAAAATGTGAAAGGGAAATAATTTCCTATTTGACTTTTCTTCTTTATTTATACATTTGTAAAGGCATTTTTTTATTTAATTGAAGAAAAAAAAGAACGTGTGGGCCGGGATAGCCTGGTTGGTAGAGCGTTGGATTCGCATCCCTTAGGTTGCGAGTTCGAACCCCGCCGGCCGAAGATTCCTCGCGTGCTTGGTGACTGACGAGCGTATAGTAAATCCTTCGTGGTCACAAAGTCCTCCATGTCGAGAGTAATACCACTGGGGGTTTTGGATCAGGGGTGATGGTTCTCTGATACAGGTCTAGATTACAGGTGTGAATGAAATGCGAGAATGAAGTCCGCCCCGTAAAAAGGGTTGTGAAATGTGTGTAGTTAAGTCGTACTCTTGGCCCTAGTTGGCTCTACGATTAAAACAAGAGGTGCTCCCTCTTAGGCTTAACTCGGCTGTCTTCGAATAGCGGGCTTGTCCGTGGCAAGTGCCATAATGTTGTAACAACAAAAAGAATGTGCAGTCGAATTATTTGCTATTATCTACTTTGATTCGCCATCTGAGGATCATTTCATAATGATAAAAAAAGGAGAAAAATCAAAAATTTGTATATATATACAAATTGAAATTTGATATTTTATTAAAATTAATGTTAAAAGTATTTAAAATTTTTCTGGTTAACTTACATTCAAAATTAAATTTCATTTTGTCTAATCTGGATAAAATTTCAATCTTAAAATTAAATTCTTATTTTTAAAACTTTTTTTTATATATTTGTGTGAAATTAATTGGAATTTTTTTAAACTCTTATAACGAGAAAAAATGATACAACCAAAATGTCATATAATAACTGATTTCTTTTCTTTTTTGGGAATAAAATGATATATGATTTCTTTGCTTTTTTACAAAGTTTCGTAATATTCATTTAAGTTTATACACATTTTTTAAAGAACAACGTTTATAAGTCGCCATAATTAACATGTATAGAAATACAATAAAAGATCCGAATAGTGAATAATAATAAATTAATAATAAAATTACAGATTATAATAAAAATCGATTACAAAACATGAATAATAATAAATGATAGATTCCAATTAAGGAGTCTGTAAAACCAAAAGAGAAATTAAGATCTATCGAACATCGGTACGTTTATCCATATTCTTTTAAAGAGTTTCAAAAATCTTAATTTAAACCATTCCAAAATCGGAAATGATCTAAAGATTAAGAGAAAACAGGTAACACAGCAGTTCAAAAACGATGAAATGGATCTACTGTTTTAATTTGATCCTAAAATTATATTTTCCTGGTAACAATTATTTTGGAAATTTTCTCATCGATATAATTATTTTTACTGAATAATCTTCATTTCTTTAATTCCCTTCGGTGTTACCACTGGAACAAAACGCTTCGTTGTTTTAAGTTATTAGTTGGGCAATTAATCTTAGAAACAGAGATAATTTGATTTTTCTGCGAGAGCGAGCAGAAAATATTTCCATAATGCTGAATTATGTTAATATGAATTTTATTAATAGAATCTCTTTCTGGAAATTATGAAACTAAAATAATTAAGTCCACTATAAAAACATATTGATATAACCGGAAATTGCACACTAAGCTGTTTGGAATTAAAATAACAAAAATTATATTCTGCTGATGTTAAGTAATAAATTCATTTCTTTCCGGTCAGAACTTTAAATTATTATCAACATCATATAACTATTAGATGCAGCTATTTCATTTCAAAATAATTTTGTTAAATCCTTAATTAACAATTAAAAGTAATATCAAATTTTCTTTCAAGTTCTCAATTTTGTTGAAGAAATAAGAATTTTTCTTCTTAGGAATTTAATAAGAATAATTATATAATTTTATATTTAATTATGTATTAATTATTTATATTATTTTATATTTCATATTAAATAAGAATAATCATGCATTATTATAATTATTAAGAATTTAATAAGAATTTAAGCCTTTTTTTCATGCGATTTGAAGATAAAATTTGTCATTCTTTTAAACAATCAACACGGTTTTCCGTATTTTATCTATCAAAAGTAAGCATATAAACTATTAAACATACATAACATATAATAAATTCATATCAAACATTAATAAAATTATCATGAGAAGATAGAAGCATTAAATATAATTAAGATACATTTGATGAAGGTACTTTTCAAATCTCACTTATATTAGCATACTATAATGTAGGATTGTTTTAAAATTCAGTTCCCTGCCATTATTTTTAAATTTAATATTCATTCTTATAAATGTTATAGAATCATGAAATATTTTTTTTTCTTTCAATTTACTTTATTAAGCTTAGATTTATGACAACACCACTGGTATTATTCGGATAATTCTTTAATAAGTTCGGAAAATATTGCAATTTTACATAATAATAATAATGTTTTAAAATAAATAAACCTAATAATTTTATGCATAGCTAATATAACAAAGCTGGCATCTGAAATGTCATCAAATTTTTGCTTTATAGTATACAAATTACACAAAGCAAAAGTTATTGCAATTGTCAAAAAATTCGAATTCGTGATTTTAAAGACTCTACTTTACGTTTCAGACTTCCCTGAATCTGATAAACATGTCACCTGTATTTGTAAATACAATAACTAAAAAATGCTTTTTGCTAGACGAATGAAATTTGGTGCATGGAATTAAGACCAAATTTCTATCGAATTTAGCTTCAGAGCTAGTCTATCCTTTCGCCGTACCATATGTAAGTTAACACCATAATACAAAACGTATATTTGAGGTACTTATCAGCTACCGATAAGCATGTAAGATTTCATATGAATGTAAGCGGGATAGCAGAAAAATGCAATGATTTAAATATATGAAATTGTTGTTCGCCAATGGCATGTTTTCAGTAATAGGAAATCATTAAAAAATTATACTAAGTGCATCCTATAAATTCAAAGGTTTAAATCAAATACTAAGCGCAGAGCCAGATTATTACGCGCAGTGTAGTTATCACGGGAAAAATATCATAGAAAATTTTGAACTATTTTTTGAAAGAAGTATAATCCATTTAATTTAAAACTTCTTAAAATTTTTTATAAGTTTAGATTAATAATATATAAACATGTATACATTTTAGATTAGGCTATAAGTTTATAATAGCATTATAAATGGGAGGCTAAAACATATGTATAAATTAAACAAAAAGAAAATGAAACTACTATTTCTACTACTACTTCTCCTTCTAGCATGTTATATCTGCCAAAAAATATTTTCACTTATTGAAAAATACGTCTTTTTCTTTCCTTTCGTAATTATTTAAAAACCGGAATAGAATAATAAATTTTTATTTTCCTTCCATCTTTCTTGGAACTAATAATATTTCTTTTAATTTTCTTCCACCTATTGTATATTTTGCATTAAAAATGTTTTATTAATCTCACGATTTGCAAGGATAGCAAGTATCTGGAATTCACTAATTTCACATCTTAATGTATCCTGTAAAAACATTCCATGGTTCGCTTTCGTTCAATTAATATTCTTAATCCGCGTACACTACAATAAAAGCCAATCAGTGTCAAATGTCCTTCTTATTATACAGATAGATGCTTCCCTGCTAAATAAAGATCACTTCAAGAAAATACAAAGTGTTTTACGAACTGACCAAACCACCCGTCACCGAAAAACAAGTAGGTACTCTTTATTTGAACCACTTTATTTTTCAGTACGGCAGTGGATTCTTTTTGAGCACAAAGCAATTGATTTCGGTGAATATAGTTCTGTGAAGGAAGTTGTGGACCAATTTTACTGCCTATGGTGAGTTGCAGTAATTTTGGGAACACTTAATTCATGAATATTCTTGTGGCCATTTATTACTTTCAGATGACTAAAAGACCTTTATGCCATTTGAGATGTAATGAAGATATATTTTCTGATTATTGATAAATGCTATGAAATTTTTTAAGTAGTGTTTATATCAAAACTCAGTATTATTAAATATAAAACAATTGAATTTAGTATGTTTGAGTTATATCCATTTTTTCTTTTGTTTAATAATAATTGAAATTTCTTGCTTTAACTTCTAAAACTTGTATGCTTCTGGCTTTGCAAGAGCATACAAATATGAGTTTGAATTTCGTGAATATTTTTATCACAGATTTATATCTCGAGTTCAATTTATATTTTCATCAAAATATTTATAAACAAATAGATTTATCGAAATTTAGCGAATAATTCAGTTTTTAATGAAAACCATCAAACTTTTCTAATCATAACGTAAAGATGATTTTGTTTCTTTTTTATTTTTTTGGTTAAAAGTTGAAAGTAACAATATTTTTCAAAATCTCAAATGCGACTTTAATTACAAGTATAATACTGTGTTTACGAGCACGTCTAAAGAAAGAAATTAAATTGACTCGATCAGCATTGAAAGGCCCCAATATCTGCTTAACGAAATTACGGCGGATGCCCAAGACACTTGAATATCATTGAAATGCCCTCCTATTTTTGTTGCGATTTATTGAACACCTATGATTCGTTCGTTACATTCATTTGTTGAGACCTCACTCAATTGGAAGATAAGAAAGTGCTATAAGAACTCTCAAAAGACATTTAAGCATGCAATTGTTTAGTAATCATCAAATTAGCTGATTCCTATTTCGCCTCTTTTGCAAACGAACTCTTCAAACCCATTGCTACCATTTCTATGTTTGAAGAGAGACAGACAATGTTTATATCTTTGAAAGTAAAATTCAGACATTCCAGGAAATTGATTTGCCTTAAAAATGAAAGGATTAAAACTTAATTATAAGATGATTATTAATTCATTTTGTAGGCTTACGTACAAAACGTAGGTGTTTAGGGTCAAGAAAATTACAAGTTAATGGAAATATATAAATTGTAGCATCTTGCTTTTGTTCTTGTAATGAAAATTGACAAATCAATAAATTAAATCCTCAAAACTATTTTTTATGAATACTTTTCATGAAAAAAAGAATTATTTTATGAAATAAAAAATAATATTTTTGGAGATATTAAACAGACATAATCAGCTCTTTTCTAATGAGCCTAGCATTTGATTTCATAGCGTGAGTTGTGAAACAATGGACTGCCATCACGAAGACATGCTGTAGACACCTTTTAACCGATTCGTTTTCAAGTCTGCCGCTATTTTTATGAATTTGGAAAAAAAAATACGGATTAGATTTTGACAATACATTTGGCGCAGAAAAAAACTGCACACTAAAGCTATAAAGATTCATTCATGAACTGTATATATGTTTCTGAATATTAAAGTAACCGCAAGCAAAGGAAATTTAGGAGTTTTTGAAAATATATTTCAATAGAATTATTTTTTAAATTAATACTTACATACATAAACAAAGGATTTATGTATGCTATGGTTACATACATAAACATTATTCCGCTGAAATTTACCATACTTATCGTTTCACGAGTGTTATTAACTTTATTAGTGTTATAAAGAAATATATTATGCGTCTTGTGTAGTTTCTTCTTGATACACATAGTCTAAATTTGATGCAATCGAGTAACGTTGGTGACTAGTTGGGTAGCATATCGCTTAAATTATTTAATTTTAGAAATGAAACATATTTAATATTTGATAACACCTTCTGCTTCAAATATCCATTTTGATTTGAAAGTAGCGAAATAAATCGAAGAAATCGGTCCAGAAAAAGTGGGAGACTATTAATGTTGAGTTTGTCACTATCTATTAAAAATGGAGAGAGGTATTAAATAGATGTTATTTGATAATGTACGAATCACATGCTTTTGCAAAATTGATGACTTAGTTGAGATAGAGGCTATCCATTAGAATTTTTCTTTAGAGAAATTTCACAATAAAATAGTATTTTTGTAAATTGTCTCAAATATGGAAAGTGATGAGGGTGGTACTCAAATCATATGTATGGGTCATAAACTTTCATGTGAAATAAAAATTTCTGAAAATGGTGGCGAAGACTATGGATGTGTTTCTTTGAATTTGAAGATGGTTTTAAATACAGTCAATCCTATGAAATGTTGCCATTTATTTTCTATTCTAATGGATATACATCCCATTTTAAGCACAAAAATTGAACATTAAAACAATATAAGGATGGTATTAATTAGTGATAGGTTAAATAGTTTTAACAGAATTTCAAATTCTTTCCACCAATGGGAATTAGTTCAAGAACAATTTTCGAATTATATGAATCTGTAAGTATTGGGGTTTAATACTGTTATTGAAAAAAATGGAAGATATGATGTAAAAAAAGAAAAAAAGAAATCCATTACATTTCAGCAAAACTAAAAAAAAAAAAAAAAAAAGCTTTAAATATTTTTCTATAAATAATGACAACATTTCAAAGAAACCCTCCGTAGAAGAAGTCATTTAATGGATAATTTCATGGATAATTTCTATACAAAATGAAAAATAATATATTTCTTCTGAAGAATACTGCATTGAATGATAACTTTTACGTCATTAGCTGAGTCTAAATGACTTATTCTGCAATAGTGCATTTTTGTCAGTAATGTTTCCTTTCCTTTATATAACTCCATATAAGAACTTTCTTTCACTCTCTATTCATCATTGAATAGCAGTAACTTTTATTATCTTCTATTCATTCGATGACTCATGAAATAACTATATTTTGAATATTGAACTATTCAATAACATCTTCTGTTTTGAACTGAAACAGAACAACAATTTTATCTGTAAAATATTAATTATCATATGATCTCTTACTGATTCTCCGATATCCTATAATTATTCAATTGAAGCTTTCATTTCTAATTAATGTATTTTCTTTCATAAAGTCTAAATACAGAATGCAAACTTAAAATTCGTTACATTTTAATTATTAATTTCAATTAAACGAAATTAAGGTATAAGTTAATAAATATATTCTCTATCCATTTCTACTAATCAAATGATCTTGCAAATGTTCTTTTTTGTTAATTAATCAGATAAACTAATACTGAATTAAAACCCATTTAATAATACTTTGTAAGAATTACTATCACTTTTTATACGTTTTGTGTTATAAAGTTCCCTTATTTCCAATTGATGCAGAGAAAAGTATTTAAAGCTTCATTAATTTCATTTGTATTATTGTTGACATTTTAATATCCATTCTATAAAATGAAATGTAATTAGAAGAAATACGATAAATATTTAATTACATGGAACATAATTAGAACTGAAAAATAATTTAATATTTAGCATTTTCATATTTTTATTGATTTCTTTTTGAATGTCAAACTCAGAAATCTCATCTTTACTGGTTTATTTTTGTAAATTAATACATTTGAATCACTTATTTTTGTCACAATCCAGGGCGAAGTTAGATCATTAATGTCTCATTTTATTTTTTAATGCAAATAATTAGTACATTTTTTTTCCTATTTCGGAGCATGCACGATATTTCTAATTTTGATATCTATAAATCTTGAGAAATCAAGCTGAAAGGGAATCAAAATAAAAACTAACATTAATCAGAAAAGAAAAAAAATGAACAGCTACTACGAAATTTCAAGAAAGAGACAAAGAGGTATAAACAAAAGAAAAAAAAATAGGCCTGATAATTATGCACCTAGAACATATTATTCCTGACCTATACCAACTGAAATTAACCTTATTTAGTATCTGGATTGAAGAACATGATCACAAGAAAATAATAGTTTTACATGATGATTCTGAAATATATAAAGAAAAGTTTACAGGTTTGTTCGATTGCGTGAATTATTATAAAAAGGAAATTAAATTATTCAATTGACAAACAAAAAGGAAGAAAATATTTTTAAAAAAATTAAAAAAGCTATTTTAATTTTAAACTAAAAAGTAACAGTATTCTTAAATAAAATAAACGTTGCGGTCAGTATTGTAAATCTTCAGCAGTAGAAAGCATACGATAAATTATTAAATAAATGAGAATAACAATCATATTTTTAAAATATTTTAATTTTCTGGCAATAAGTTATTGGAATTTTTGTTTCTTATTATATTTAAGGCGAATTCCAAATATATTTATAATCAATTTTAATTTTCCAGCAATATGTGATTGTTTGTTTTTAATTATATTTATTGAAAATCACAATCATATTTATAATGATTTTCATACGATGAGTGATTGGACCATTTTGTTTCTAATTGTATTCATTGGAAATCCCAATCATATTTATAATCTATTTTAATTTTCGTGCAATAAGTTATTAGAATTATTTATTTCTATTTATTGCGTGGCTCTATAGATTTCGTATGTCATTACCTGCAGAATTAAGCAGTGTTTAAATATTGCAGTAGATTCGATTGAAATTATTCTAATTGAAACAAAGATCTATTATTAATGATGACTATCAAAATATTTAATATTACAAAGCAATGCATGCAGAATGTCTGCTTAATGAGGCAAATACTTAAGCATTAACTGATATTTATACTTCAGTAAATAAAACAACAATCAACATAATTTTGTATTGGATTACAATTTAATTTCATTATATCTTCCACATTTTAAAACAATTCTTTATAGTTAAATAATATAAAACAAATAATTATATATGTTTAAATACGCTTCCTTTAAAATCACAATGGAATGTTTGAAAGCAAAATAGTTATCAAAATATATATCATTTTTCATTTGATATTGCGTTTGAAATTTAGTTATTTAGTTCGCCGCCAAATTCTTAGAATCAACACGTTTCATATTCTATCATGATAGTTTGTATCTAATCCTGAATGCATTATCTATTAGGAAACAAATTTGAATACCTCACCTACAGCGGCGATGTTGGCGTCGGTTTTGAAAGGATTTCGATAAACACATGGTGTAAAATCTATTGCCAATAATAAAAGCATTCTCTTTACCAACGGATTGATCATGCATGAACATACCGACAGACAGAAGATAACTTTATCCCAAATTCTCTCCTAAATACATCCAATCCAACCTTCGATTTTCGAGTTTCTGCTCTAAGCTATTTGGCGCTACAGTTTAGTTTGTTTGCGGTTGTTTGCTTTCTCAATTAGTTATCCTAGACTTGTTCTTTGTTTGAGATGCTGGTGAGTCGATGTTTGGCACCAGTGTTTTGCAGAAATAGAAAGACTTTGTTGCTGGAAGTGAAGATGTATTCGAAGATTATAATTTAAACAATCGAAGGCATGGCTTTATTTCTTTAGATTTAGTTCTAAGGTAGGGATCACTGGTAATCATCATAAAGTATTGATTATTTATATATATGTTTTGTTAAAAATAGTCGCAAACATTCTAGGATAAAGATTAATCCTAAATTCTTTTCAAATCCTAATTTTTGAATCTTAAATTGCTTAGAACTAATATATTGGTAACAATATCTTTTAAAAACTATAAAAACATAATAATCCGCGTCACACATTATTTTCATTTTCAATTCTCTACTCAGTAAAGAAAAATGAACAGAGAATGAAATAAAATTGAACATTAATTCCAAATTTGCTTTTCATTTGTTATTTTCAACCATTAGGGGGAATTATTTTCTTCAATAAAACACATTTCTAGTAAAATAACTGCTATTTCATTCACTTGTCTATTTACTGTATTTTTTAAACATAGTCAAAAAATTTATTTTGCAGTTAAATCTCCAATTTATGTGAAAAACGCCAAATTTCCCCCTGTCGGACAGTTTTGGAATTAATTTTTTTTTTCGCGCATTCTTTTTTCTCATGTCGTCATTAGTCCCCGAACCAAATATTAGGGCTTTTCGGGCAATAGTTTCAGCTACAGAGTTCTCTAAACAGTGTCAGTTTTTAAAAAGTCACCTTGTATATATTGAAATGCAGAAATCTTTTCTCGAAAATATCAATATATTTGTATATTTCATAAAGTAGCGCAAAAATTTTATTGTGTTTTACAATGCATTTTTAATACTAAACTGATTTCCTGAAAATATTTTGTCATCAAAATTGTTCATAATAGTTCCCGTTTTCTAAAGATTTTTTTTTGTACTTTTCTTTATTAAAGCATCATTCACAAAAATATCGGCAAGGCTTTGCTTAAATCCAGTCTGAAAAAAAAAATCAAAAGAGAAATAAATTTCAGTTTTAAGAAATTGAAATCTACTATTATTTCATTAAAATAAATAAATGTAATTATAATTATTATACAAATATTGATATTAAATAAATATATAATTAAAATAAGAAATAATTTGTATGATAAAACAAAAAATAATATCATTTCGAAAATTAATGAATGTGTGAAGAGTATTTTATTTTTAAATATATCATGCTCGAAACGGCTTAATAATAACCATTTGCTCGGGATATTATGTGATCGCGAGCACTTAGAAGACATTATGTCTTCGAAAAAATACGACATGAATTCATTATGTTGATAATTATTCAGATCTTGCATCAAGTAATTCATGACTAGCATTTTATTCAATAAAAATAACTGAAAGAGCTAAATTAATAAGCACAAGGACTTTAAGCACTTTTTCTGAATCAAGTCTCTGTAATTTGCTACTTTCAACATTCTTGTGTTCATTTGAGTCATTTTTTACATTCATATTTATGATTAATTTAGATTGAGCAGATGATTTTCAGAAAGAACAATAAATTATATTCTGTCCATTAAAGAAATAAATTATATATAATGTTAACAATTATACCAAATATTTTTTGTTTGTCTGTGTATCTTCATTTATTTTTGCAGAAACTGTTGTTTCTTAACAATTGGCGTTTCTAAGATTTTTATAAATTCATAAATAAATGAGAGTGAATGCTTTCATTTCTTTTACTTTACTTTTTTGTCACCATTGTTACACTAAATGAATACGAGTTAAATTATATGATGTTTTGCAAATGTTTCCCTTTATATTTATTAAAAATTTTAATAGAATTTTCTTTTTTTTTCATTTTTTTGAAATCAATATCCAATAAAGCGAAGATAATTTATCTAATTGTTTATTAGTTAATTATCTCAAAAGAATTCGGACGCATCATTTTTTTATACAAAAATTATACTTAATAAAATAAAATTCTTTTAGATCTAAAAAAATAATTTTATTTATGTTCAAATAAATTGCTCTTTCAACTGGAATAACTTATTGATAAGAGAGTACTTATTGATAAGTTCATACTTCAAATATTCTTTCATCTTTCAAAAAAAAATAGAGATTAAATGTTCTTTAAAATTTTTTTTTCTATTCAACATTAAGAAATGCTACTATTACAAAAAAACATATTAAAATACAACGAGATTCTGCACTTTTTCGTGAATATAAAAAGGAAAAAACATATTCCACTGAAAAAAAGAATAAGTGGTTAAAACTTTTAAAAGGTAGCACAGGAAAACGCAAACACATTCGCAAATAAAACGTTGGGAGAGAGCAAATCCGAGAAAGAAGTGACAAAACTGTCTGACTCGGCATGGAAACGTGCTGACAGCCATTATCCCAGACTTCTTTCATAATCTGGAAATGTCATATCCTGATTCTGAAACACGGAATGCTAGGATGCTTTACTTCCATGGAATCCCAGCTTCAATTACTCTTGAAACAGAAAAGAGAGAAACAAAATACCATATTGAATTTCGCACTTGCCACTCAAGAAAGTGGGCTTGTATGCAGTGGAATATCAAAAATATTCTTTTTTTCTCCATGTTTGAGACGGAGATTGTTTAAAACATTTGAATAAAAATATCTGATTTTCATATTTGAAACACTCTAATATTTTCATTGAAACCAATTTAATTCTTAATTTCTAATATGATTTTAAAGAATTAATTGTTTTAGAATAATGAAGCATCTGAAGCGCACGCATATTACTCCATATATGTTGCATAACTTTAGTTTAGTTATATTAACGCCCGGTTTTTAAGGCAACGCTGGAGCTATTTTGGGACGGACTTCATAATTTTGAAATACGGTCAGTTGACGAGGACGGCACCTGAAATGGCACCCTCTCTCCAAACTTCTGCACCACACCAGTCATAATCTTGAAATACGGTCAGATGACGATAATGACATCTAAGCCTCTCCAAACTTCTGAACCACATCAGCAGAAGGACGTTCCGCCCCAATGGATTTAATGTGCACTAGACACAATTACACTACTGTTCTTCGGTGGAATCGGGTGTGGCACTTGAGATCCTCCAGTTCCGAAACTGAGACCTTACCATCATGCCACTACGGCCCCCTGTTGTATGACTTATTCTTTATTATGTACAAAATTTTAAAATTGATTTGATCACAATTTGATTTAGGCGAAAAAAGAATATATTGCATTTATGTCTTTTTTTATTTTTTCCATTATTCACCAGATTGCACTTATGTGAAAAAATAAAACTAATATTATCAAAATATCGAATTTTTATGGTATATTAATGAAAATCCAATAGTTTCTAAGAATAAAATAAATAGGTAACATTCTTTTGTACAGCAAATTGCTGCTTAGTTTATTTTGCTTATATGTTTTCTAAAATTTACCAGTAAACTAACAAAAGAAACACTAGTTTTTACATCATGTTTTTTACTAGCCAAGAGCAGAAAAAAATTATTTTCTCATTACATTTTTGAATATGTGAATATCGTATATTCCTGTTATAACAGAATATGATTCATATATTTTAAAGTCAATGTAATGAATAAATAATATATTTAGTTTTCATTTAGAAAAAAAAATGATATTTAATTTTGTTACGCAATAAGCATTAATTTGTGGGTGTTAAAGCTTTCTTTTTATTCACATTTCTATTTAAATAACTAAAAGGCATTTCTAATTTGATTCATTAACTAATTTCTTTGCGCAATTGCTTTTAATATGAAAAAGGAAATTTTATTTTTAATGGGAACTTCACTGAGAAGGCACATATCTGAAGCATTCTGCCATCTTTTAAAGAATTTTTGAAAAAAAAAAAAAAAAAAAAACATGTATAATCACTGTGCAGTTTTTAAGATAAATTTCTTATCGCTAATTTTTATATGCAAAATGGTTTAGCAGTTAGTAGTAAGTAGAGTAATCCACAAAAATTTCAAGATTTTGACATTTGCTTTTATAATTAATAGGACGGTGAATATTTTTAATCGAAAAAAAATGATCAGTGTGTAATTTCAAGCTTCTAATCTTAATTTTTGTGCCGTAAAATAAAGGTTTCGTAAAATATAGTTCAAACTTTATAATATGCATAGGTTTGGAAATTGAAAGTCATACATCTTTTAAAAATCTGATAAACTTCTGTTATGTTGAATTTTTGCCAATAAATTTTTTTTTATATTTCAGTATGTACGCATACATTTTATTTTAATACATTTATTGCTGTTATAATATTTTCAAGAAATGCTATATATTCAATGCTATAATATTTTCAAGTTATTTTATATATTCAGTTCTATAATACTTTCAAGCATTTTGCGCTATTTAAGCCTTTTTTTATTAATTATGAGTATTAATATAGTAATTTATCTATTTAGTAAATATATTTTCAACACTTTTATTTTTAAAAGCCTTACGTCTTTTTCATATTTCCGATTTGCATGAAATTCAATTTTTATATTTAATTTTAATTTTAATTATATTAAAATGAAAATAATTTCAATATAAATGAAGAATCTATACTTGCATATTAAAATAATATTGGAATGATGTCTTTTGTATTAGTATATCGTTTTGTCGTTATGAAGAAGTTTTTAGTATTATGGGCGCATTTTCGATTTACTATTAGCGATTTAATACTTAAAGAAAATAATATTTTTATTCAGGAAAGAAGTTCTTTATGCATGAAAATTAATGATTCTTGTACTAATGATAGTATTTTAATTATATATATAATATTTACTTGGAAAATATATTTTATTTGTAAATCAAATTTTACTTTCAAGGAATCCCCATTTATTAAAAATGCTTTTTATACACTCTGTCGTCATTATATTGCAACAATATAAAAGTCATGTAAATAGTCTTGGGCAACATATAAGTAATCTAAATTGCTGAACTGTATTCTAGAAAATTCATAATATAAAGATTGAGCATATAAAATAGAACAAAATACCGGAGGTAAATTTCTAATCACAGCTCTTCAAAAATAAAATAAATAATAGATTACAAAATTTAATATTTTCTAGCTTAATATGACAAAATAATTAAATGTAAATTTACAAAGTATTACATTTTTTCAGAAAAACACATTAAAATTATAATGAAGAGCAAAATAATTAAATATCACCGAGTAAAATTCCTTACATCATTAACTAATCTAAAGCTAATTTCAAAAATAATTTATTTCCTATAATTTTTTTCCCTTCATTATCATCTAAAAAGAGTTATTCCATTTTCTAAATTGGCCATTAAGAGCGAATAAGAACTGATAGGAAATTCATCATCTTTTAACGATTGTATGGTTCATAAAACAACCATAATTTAGATATTCAATTATCCAACGATGTTTTTATTTTAACCAGAAGGAAAACTTACTACATTTCCTAGACAAAAGATTAATTCCCTCATGATCTTTCATAAAAGTTCGAATTCTGCAGTAATTAATCATTTGAGATTTTCAATTCGGATGAATGTATTTTCATGCAGTGAAATCCAGAGTCGTGTTACTGAACGGTTCTTTAAGTCATTAATTGTAATTAAATAAAATTAACTAAATGATTAATCAATTCTCTTCCCCAATAAATCATAAGCAGCTAAACTAAAGGATATGAAATAACGCAACTGATCTTGAATCATAATCTATTAGATGAACTTAAATATAAAAATAATTTTTAATAAATATTAATTATGAGTATTAATAAAAAAATATAATAAATATAAAGATAATTTTTAATGTCTTTGATTTGTATCTAATAGGGTATAATGCAGAAAAAATCAGATAATGGACTAGTTTCATTTTGTTGGTAACTTTGTATAATAGTGTATGCATATTTTATGAATTATTAGCTTTCCTTTAAACCAATTTTTCGCCGGCAATATTGTTTTCATTTCATTTTACTTTAGGTATCTGTCTATATACGGATACACATTTTTGAAAAATCTCTCTAATGAGCTATTTCAGTTCATTTTCTTGATCAATGTGATTGAAAATAATGAAAAATATTGAGCAGAAGATTTTGTGCCAATTGAGATGTGTAATGTAATCTGTATAAAATGTGTCAATTTGGGTAAAAAAATTATAAAATTTTGCAACAAAAAGCAAAACACTTGACAAAAAATTATATTCCACATGTTCTAATTATTTTTATACCCAACATACTTACAGCTGTAGTGAGGGGAATAAACTATAATCTGAGAAATATATGTATTTTCAAAAATGTTATAACTATTCGAGTATTTCAGTATTGAAAATTTCACAAAATTCGTTGTTGAAAATTACATTAGGCAGCTCTAAAACAAAATCTACTCAGTTCAAAGTTATATCCTTAGTTCATTGACTTTGGAACACTTAAGGTAACATCTTCGCACAATTTCAAAGTAATATATTAATAAATTTTTAAGATATCATGTTTTGCTTATGAATTGTTTTACAAAATCCAGTTTTTCGAAAAATTCATTTAAAGTTTTCCTTTGTCTTGCACTAAAAATGCGTTAGAACAAACAATGTTGAAAAGCAGATGTAATTGCTAATCTTTTCGGCTTAACAACTACTCAAACCGTATTCTAATAAGCGCAGCTTGTTAATAGAAAGTATTATAAAATAAATTATAATTCAGTGAGGCATTTATTTGGTAAAGTGTTGAAGAAAATTCAACTTCTCGTTTCGTTTTCAACTACACTGGTTCATAACATATCATATTTCTTCATTTCTCCTTATAGTAGAATTAATACAAACACAGGTTTGGAAACCCAAATAAATGGATTTTTGAATAAATAAAGGAATAAAAAATTTGTGAATTGTGACCAAAAACTGCCTTTTAAACGTATCTTAAATAACTTACGCAATAGTCCAATTTAAAAAAATCTTTATTCAGTAAGAAAAAACGTTTTATCTTTAATGTTTATGGTTAAAATAATACAGAATTTTTTAAAATATCATATTGTGATAGACGATGCATTTAATTACGTTACTCAATTGATATTATTCTATTTAGCAGGACAATGAACTTCGTTAACGGAATCAAATCTCATGACATCATAATGCTTCAAAAATCAAAATGCTTGTATAATGATAATTATAATAATTATATATATATATATATATATATATATATATATATATATATATATATATATATATATATATATATATATATATATATATATATATATATATATATATATATTGTTCCGATAATGAAGAAACACTGTGTTTAAACGGCTGAGATGAAAGCATTAAAATATTAGCTTCAAGAATTATAAAAAATGCAGAATTTAGTAGAAATATATAAATTTATTATTGAAAATAAAATCCGTTTTTAATACAGTTTGGTTACTTTAATTTAAATGTATTTAATTTAAAAAAAATGTATTGCTATTTATGACAGCATAACACTAGCGTGAAAATCTTTTCTTAAATAATTGGTAATCTGTTATCTGTTTAAAAGAATTGAAAGTACAGCAGTAAACAAAGATAATTGAAACCAAAAGTCATTGCTATTTTCGTAAAAATGTTATTAAAATGCCTAGTTTAGGTTTCTAGGAATCCATCTTGTTGAGAAAACAAATAATTCTTTTAAGCTAAAAGGATGAAATACTTTCTCACTAATTAAGCTTGGATTAGAAATTAAAAGCTTCTGATATTTGAGTATTTCGCATGTTCATTTTTATTATTTAAGTGATGTTGATGAAAATATAAAATCTTTTTTTTAATCCAATGTTAATAAGACGAAAATTCGAAAAGATTTATTATCAACTGAAATCGGAAGAAAAATTTTTAAAGTTCATGCATCGTTTTTGTTTTGCTTCCCATTAATAAGGACACATTCTGCTCAATATTTAATAAGCAATGCAACAATCTTATGAAATATTTTCTTTTAGCATGGCTGGCGTTGTTATGATTATTAATTATCATTTAATCTTTTAATAGCTTCGTTTGCAATTATGGCATATATATTTTATGAAATAAATAATACGCCATAAATATAAGTAATGAAATGACATAAATATAAGTAATAAATATAAGGAATTATCTTTTCCAAAATTTCTGCATTTATTCTCGCTGCAATGCATTTTCTTAAAAGTGTTCTATTATTTGCAATAACTCCTTGAAAATTAAAGAATATATATTCATTTTTTTTAATAATTCTTTTTTCTAAATTCGAAAAATATATATATATTAACATGTATTTATGATTCATCTATTTCTGCATATAATAAAAGGGCATGATAGAGTGTGCAAGTCGTAACTAGGCAGAGAAAATAAGACTTGAAGAAGTTAAAGCATGTTATAACAGTTCAGTTTGGAGAACAGAAATATGTACATCCAAGGTATTCTTTTAATTTTAATTAATACAAAAAGGAATTTATTAATCGTGTAATATTAGGCGTTTAATATCTCACGATTATTAAATAAATTAAACCAGTCTTATATGTTTCCCTGTCATAGTTTCCGAAAATAATATTGCAAAAAAAGTATTTTTACTTGATGTTTAAATATAATTATCGTTTAAGTAATATCAATTTTATTTCCATTATTCGTAATAAATTTCGAAAAACGTTTTTGTACAAATACTTCATACATATTTATATACTTTATTTTACGAATACGTTATTTTGCTCTCTCTAAATTTATTTATATTTATTATTTATATATGTATGCGGAAATTTGATATAATTAAACACAGCAGAAAATATAAAAATATGCTGCATTAATGCTATATTTTTAATATATTTTATTTTGCATACTAGAATGTCGCATAAAAACTAAAACTAGGCGCATATTTCAGAACTTCCAATAATTATAATATTCTGAGTAGATGGCGGAAGTTTCTATGTATGATTTCATCCATTATCCATTAAAAGAAAATCGCATATATATATATCAATGTGCATGTATAAGAAATCAATAGAAAACAACAAATGAATTGTACCAATTTAATTTTAAAATAAACACCTAGCTTTATAAGAAGAAAATTGTAAGACAACCTTCATTTGTTTGCCATATGTTTATGAAATCTTGAAAATTGGTCCCATTAGAAAGATGAATGTTCAAAGTAAATATTATATAGTTGAAATCATACGGTGATATTGTCAGTTATGAGTAACGCATCTCATTTTCAAAACAAGGTTCCACAGCTTATCATAAAAATATCTTAGCTGAATCAAAAAAATAGCTGCTTCTATTTTAAATAGCTATGAATTTGTTAAAACTTTCTTGGCCGTCTTTCGAATGCTTTCCTGAAATTAGTACTTAATTATTTTAATGTGCACAAACGAGAAACAGAACTTAAAATGTCAAGGATATGCGTGTTTACTTTCTTGCCCTGCCCTCTTTAAATCTGAAGGCAATTTTTTACTTTCCTCGGCTTGGCAACAGCTGCGTCAAACGCAGGTGGTCTTTTTCTCCCATCCATCACTTTGCGAACAAACTTTACCACTTTTCGAACAGACAATGCATCAATGTTACCTCTGGAAAAGCAACCGAGTTGGGTTCAATTTTATCTTTTTTTATTCACTTCGCCATATTGTTATAGTTATTAAAGTTGCCCGAACTCCTTGTCTATGGCGTTCGGATAAATTTGAAGGAAGAAAAAGAATTCCGTTGTTAATTGCGAAGCCTGTTTATTAATATGGGTTAATTAGACAGGGGCAATCTAAATTGCTCAGTTTTCTTTTCATCGGCGTATGGGGATGTTTTTGTTTAGGAAAGAAATATTTCTTTATTTTTGTTTGAAGTATCATAAAAAGTTATTAAAAAGTGATTGCTTAGGGATTCCCGAATAATTAATTTTTACTTTATCTAATATTTTAAGGGAACTCAACATTCTTTGATCTTTGAAAAAAGCGTGTTAGAATTAATTTGATGTGCATTGTTTTCACTTTGATCATTTTTGAAGATGCTATTTTATGCTAATGCAAGATAATTCATTTCAGTCAATTAATTTTTAACGTTGAGGTATTGATTATGCTCCTTCTAATCAATGGCATTGTAAATGATTTAAAATGATGATTCTTACATTTAAATAATTTTATTTTTATAATCCTGAATTCTCAAGGAAAGAGACCAATACAGATATGAAGAATCTTCATATTTGTGTAGAAAAATTGGACAAATTATTAAAAAAAAATTGTATTTAAATGTCTTTTTAAATAGTTAACTGGTTAAAGAATTTTTGTCTGGATATCTATTAATTATATTTTAAAGAATTAATATAATATGATGAATTATTTTAAATCTTTCGACTAATAATTTTATAATGTCAGATATTTATTTTACAAGCAAGGAATTGATGATATTTGAAGGAAACCCGCTTGAGACTAATCATAGTGTTTTGAATAAATGGAACACAGCGCATTTTGGCTATATTTGTAAATGAGAAAATAGTTGTTACCAAACATTAAAGTCTTTAGTGACAGTCATTAAATTGTTTCTCAAAGACGTTAATAAACTATGGCCTTCAAATGCAGTTTATACTATATTCATTACGCTATCGTTTAGCAGGAATTACGGATGTTTTCTCCTTTCATTACATTTATTTTTTTTTCGAAATCTGAGAATGAATCCAAATCCTTTAGAATAAATTGCAATCTAATGCAATAGTCCTTAGAGCTATGATTAAAATACTAATTATTGATAATAAAATTTTCTCTTTTTCAGAATTTTTAACAATTTTCTTTCAAATTACGACAGTCCCCGTGCAGTTCTCTCTGTCATTATCTAAAGCACAATAATAATTAAAAATCTGGCGATTCACAAAATCTGTTGCATATATTCTTGTAGGATATGATTATTTTATTTGTCAGATGGTTTGCTTAATATTTTCTATATATCTCGTCAGTGACCAAACTTTCGAATGATATATGTGATTAAACTGTGAAATAAATTCAAAATTTTTAGAAAAATAAAATTTGAAATGATAAAAATTATGTGTAATTTCACTTTGAAACTAAATGAAACCAGGGAAAAATAAAAGAGCAATAAAACAGTCACTATAAAGTCAATGCTTTTAATTTTGAGATAGTGTAAAACTTTTTAAGCAGTGAACTATTCAGTAGTTATGTTGGAAAAATGTACTATCAATCCTTTTAGAGAGTAAAAGAAACTTTTTAATAACTTTTAATATATATATTTCACCATCCCACATCGTGAGCAAACAATCTCAGAACCAAGGATGATGATATATTATGTTCATGATTAGGGATTACAGATAGCTGCATGAAATTTTCAGAATAAGTTTGAAATAATATGAGATATGAAATGGGACGAAACAAAGCAAAACATTTTACTTTAGTTATTCATAATAGCTCTGAGGAATAGTTCATTAAGCCTCACTAGCCGAAAAAATACTAAACATTATCAAAAATTTCGAAAATATTTTAATTTAATAAAAATGACTAAACAAAAGATGATAAATAAAACGATTTTTTTTTCTGTTCAAGGAAACATATTTTCAAATTTATTAGGATTTTAACACTTTCATTAAATTTACAGAGATTGCTTTATAACCTCATAATATTTAAGAGCAAAATATTTGGAAATAATCTTTTGTGCAATTTTAATTTATGTTATAGCGTAAGCTGATGACGTTTGTCAATAAATTTGAAAGTAATTTAGACCCACAGGCTTATTTATCTTTAATAAGTCAAATATTGTCAAGTAATAATAAGTAATAAAATAATAATAAATAATAGTAAATAAAGTCAATCTTAAAATTTGAATGGTTGCCAATCCACAAAAAGAAATTCCATATCTCATTTATTGAGCCCATTTATACCCTATTACCATGATGTTTATTTAAATTATCTCACACTTTAATCAATTTCGTTGTCTTGCATAATAATGCAATATTTCTTATATATATATATTTATTCTATAAAAGAAAAAAATCCGTTCAATCCTTATTTTTGCTCAAATTAATTTATTTCCTTTATTTACATTTTTTTTACTGTTCTTGGGGAATAAATGTAAAACAATGTTGTGTCATTTTTGTAAAAAAAAAAAAAAAAAAAAAAAAACCAGTTTACTTTTAAAATTCATAAGTCAATGATTTTGCTAGAATGAAATATTAATAATGTTTAAAAGAACAAATGCCAGGAAAGAACGCCAAATCAATAATTGATTATCATGCAATTTCATGGGTTTGTTCCCTTATCAGTTCGATATTTTCTAGTTTCAGAAGTTTAATAAATGGTTTGTTCGAAATATTGCAAATAATTTTTTTTTAAAAATGTATTTCCTAGTTCCTGAAATAAGAAATTTGACGTGTTTCAATGTAATTCTTAAATACTGGAGTTAACAGGAATTTTTCAATATTTTTACTATGTAATATTAAAACATCTATTCGATTGAACATATATTTTTTCAGTAGCTCAGAAACTATAAAAAACATATTGAGAAATAATTATACGCATTTTATATTTAAAAATTGTTTATTGGATTTGAGTTTCTGGGATTTTTTGCAAATCAGTTTTAGGAAAACTTAGAATTTGTAAAAATGGAAAATGCAAATATATCTTCATCTTCATGATATGAAAATATAAAAATTAAGATATATTCCAAAAGGAATGAATACACAAATGAAATTCAAACACTTTTAAAGAAAGCTTTTCATAGATTAAAATTGCCAAAAGAGTTTATTATCGAATAATATTATATTATATATGTATATATATAAACAGAAAATAGTTTATTTCATACAGCCATATGACTTCAAAATATAATTATAAACGGTTTAGTATCAAATGGAATTGATTCATTATGATGTTGTTTTCATCTTCAGGATTTATTTTTTTAAGTAGAAAAATATACTGAAAAATATTTTTATTTTTTATTGCATAAAAAACTAGAGAAAGAAAGAAAAATTAACACTACTATATTTAAGCAATTTACAAGAAGTCGGAATATATGTATTTTATTGGGGATTCATTTGGAGTTAATTTAAAAAGTTTCCCTCGGATATTAAAACAGATTTTCTTTTAACACCATCAGAAACGAAAAAAAAAAAAATCAAATAAATATTTCTTTTTTTTTTTTATTTCTTCTTCATCTTAGTGCTAAAATCATCTCAGAAACCATTTGATGCTTCTCCTCTATTTAGTAAAGAAACATGTATCTCCTTCTATTCAACTCCTTTCCTGCATCTCTCGCCTGCTCCCAAGAAAAATAGAACCTGCAAAATTTATTTCTCGATCGGCAATATAGCTGGGAGGTGAAAAAAGCGAAATTCGATTTCAAGTAAAAATAAGAAGCAAAAAATCTCTCAACCCAACTTTTCTCTGCTAACTTTTTAAACTTTCTCCTACTGGATAACTAGATCCTCTATTTTTTCCCTCCCTTCCATCGGATGCAGTTTTCTGTTTTTTAAGAACGCAAACTTCGAGCATTAGGTTGCGAAACTTCGATAAATTCACAAAAAAATTCGGTATCGTAATCGAATGCAAGAAGCCCTACATCGGAGTTCTATGGAATTGCTGGTAATTTTTAATTCCAGATATTTTTTTCAGATTTTGATACAAAACAGTATTGAGTTTCGCTAGAGGGAGGAAAATAAAAGATTTGAAATTCGACGTAGACCAGCACTTTATTTTCAAAATATTGTATTCAGGTTTTACATTCTATATGATGTATGGAAATATGGCAACTTTTAAGAAATTGATAAAAAACTGTTCCCTTAGTTGTATTTTAGAAAGATGCCTACATTTGTTAAGACTGTACAAAGCCAATACTATCTTCATATTTTTGTATTTGAAATTTCCTTAAATTTTGTATTTTTTTTTAAAGTTGTTGGCAATATATACCATAAAATTGAGTTTCTTCTTATCACAACCAGAATATATAAACTTCTTTTTCACTTTTTAAATTTCTACATCAATGCCTATCTAATTATTATCGATTTGTATCTTTGATTCGTTATTTACATTTGAACAAAATATATTCTTAGGAATAATCACAGGAAAATGCATTAAACTATGTTCTTCAATTCGGGGCATTTATTAGCAAAACTTTAGCTTGATAAATATAATGTTTAGCAGTACATGTGGAGGAAGGAATTTGGCATCAACTCGGAACATTAAATTGTTGTTAAATAAAGTTATTTTTCCAAAATTCCATTCCCACAAAACTCTTGGTTTCCGATCTCAGGCAGAGGGGGAGGAGGGTTACACACGATTCTCAACCACTTGATATTGTTTTGTTAAAACTCGGAATATTAAACCTCACTACACCAAAAGTGGTTTTTAGAGGTTTTTAGAGCTCCATCAAAATGCTTTCCGTTCTTAGAACATTGAGGCATTAACTAAATTTTATTGAATTTGTGTGCATTTTTTCCCGAATGTCTATTTCCATTTCAGTCCCAACAGATAACAACACTTTCAATGATAGATTATGACGTCATGGTTTTTTTCTTCTTTTTTTCCCATCAGAATTTTGCTAGGTGGAAATGATGATAAAAACGTTCAGGATTGTCCGTGATATTTTTGTGAGCCTTTTGATATAATTCGCTAATTCTAAAACAGAGTCAATCTCTGTATTTTCTCTTTAGTGTTAGTTAATTGTATGTGATTGATCATATATATTCAATATTTTCCCCAATAGACTTTTTCTATAAATAAAATTATTTTTCTATAAGCTTAGTTCTTGAATTACTCGTTCTGATGGGTCTTATTTCAATACCTATCTTTTCAAAAAGGTTTTTACTGCATCAAACAATAAAATATGTATATGCATGTATGATTGTATGCTTACAAATTCTTTATTGATACAAAACTAAACCAACGAAATGTTTTAAACCAAATCTTAATTTGTATAAATAATATAGCCAGGATCCAAAATTCAGATACTTTTTATTAATAACCATTTTTTTTTACATACCAAGACAGGAATTTCAAATATGTGTAAATAGATACTGAAAAGGATTTGAAAAATTAATTACTGGCGACCTTAAATAATTTTTTTTTAAATTTGCAATTTCATAAAAAGGCCAAAATATTTCTTACTGATTTTATGTTTACTAAATAATTACTTAGGACATATTTTAGTTTAGCTATCTATAAACATTATAAAGTAAATTTTCATCAGTTTATTGAATTGGATAATGCACGTTAACGATTGTCAGTTATATCTCTAATTTCTGAATTATTGAATATGAGTATTATTTTATTAGCTTTTTTAACAAATTTTTTTAAAGAATTTATTTTTTTAATTTACGTAAAAAAGTAGGGAATAAATTCTTAATAAGACGAATTTGCTCAAATTATGTTTTCAAATGATTTTCAAGTTAGAAGCTGATACTTGATGGTTAAATAATTTCCAAAACTACTTTTATTAAGAATATCCAAACTTATATTAAAAGTTTAATGAGAAGAACAGGTCGCGTTAATAGACAAAATGTTAAAATTAACATCTTAAGAAATGCAGAAAACTTATATTACTTTAGATTAGAAAAAATCTTTCGATGCACAGGCAAGTGGTCCTACTTTAATTCACAATACCTCAAATTATTAAAGTAAATTATCAGAATCCAATGTGATTTTTTTCAGGATGCTGAATTTTTATCCTGAAAACTAAAAGATAGTTTTCAACATTATTAAAAAAAAAAAGGCTTATTCACAGAGGAAGAGGAAGAAAAATCCCTTGTTTCTTCTTCTAAAAAGCTTACTTATTTATTTTTAATGTACTTTCTGTGAATTCTCTTATTCTTCAACTTGCTTGGCCGCTGAATTTGGATAGTAAATACTAAAAGGGTAAAATGTAATTACCTCATTCCCATGTTTTAAATCAGTGACTTAATAGATCTGCATCTTGTTATGGTGTGCTATAATTCTGTGAATAATGTTACAAAATTAAAAGCAAACTATTTTAATGCGGCATATAAATAGAACTCTTCCTTTTTTTTTCGGTGTTTTATTTTAAATATATTTTCGCTTGCATACTGCAAGAAAAGTAGGATGAGTTAAAAGATACTGAATGCATTTTTTTCCAGCTTACAAAATTGTTTCATTCTTAATCGCATGAAATTTATTCCCACAAAAAAATCTCCAGGTACCTTTTAAATTGTCTAAATTTCAGGGGAAAAAAAATCAAAAATAGAAAGAAAAAAAAACTGGAGCAAAAAAATTGAAATCACATATTTTAATATATAAATTTAAGAAAAGGGCTTATAGAATAAACAAAATTGATAATATAGGAAATAACGCTTTATAGACAGTAACAATTTTCGTAATGCATAAAATTTTTCAATTTCGTTTCTAAACATGTGATGTATTTTTCTTTTTTTTTATCGTGAAATCACATAAATATCTTTTTAAAACACAACAAAGTAGTCATATATTCATCCACAAACCTAAAACTAATTCAATGAAGTATAAATCTCCGAAATGACACATACATTTTATGATTCTTGCAAACTCGTGACTTACCAAATGTAATTTCACGGGGAAATGACAATATCTGGATTCAGATGAAGAACAAATAACAGAAACCAAATAAAATTTGAATTTTTTTTTTTAATAATTTCTATCAATATCATACACAAAAATTGATCGACAGTACGAAATAAGTAAAGATGGCTTACTGAAATAAAACATGTACAACACACAGCATATACTCTTCGTACTTCAAGCAAGGAATGCGAAGATGCCAAGTTTTAAGACAATTTATAATGCGAGTTCCGCAAACAAAATCACTTATAAGTTCTCATGTATTTACAGTTGGCTTGCACCACATCTCGAAGCAAGCTTCCATCCAGCATACTTTATTCAGAAGATGCAAAATATAGCTGCAGAAAAATCCCCAGCAGTATTCTAATACACGTGCATCTCAAGTCAATTACTAAGATGCTGTCTCTCTGCCTTCACGTCTCTACAATAAAAAAAAAATGCTTCTTTTTGATAAAAAAGAATCAACAATGTTAAAAAAAAGTAGGAGAGAGACACAGGCGAGTCGGTTCGGCCCTGACTGCGGTTCCATGAAAAAGGCTTCTATTATTCATGCTTGAATTTTCTACCGCTGCGCACAGTCCGTGGCTGTCTTGTAAGTGGGTTGAAGCAATAAAGAACCAAAAAATAAAATAGACTGGAGTTGAGACTTTTATATTCCCAATTCGACTCGGAAACGTAACTTCTCGACAGCAGAAGTACTCAGGTGATTGGAAAAACATGGGAACACTTACCGTACTCTTTTCTGGAAAATACGCTAACAGAAACAATACAACGTTATGTCAATTCGCTTCCGAATTTGGTGGCATTGTGACTGCCTGAGTGAGGAGTACGAATTGCAGACTACTTTTTTAAAAAAAAACGAGTTTCACTTACAGAAAGAATATACTGAAGAAGGATATGGATCTAACGTTTTAAAAAAGGTATATATGTGTGTGTGTGTGTGTGTGTGTAATTCTTTATTTTTGAATATATATATATATATATATATATATTGGCGGATTTTTTCTTCTTGATAAGAAATTATCTTCTATATAAAAATTCAGTTCATTTGTAAATTCATAAGTAAAAAAAAATGAGAAGAATTAATTTGTAAAATTCATAAGTAAAAAAAGTGAAAATAATTCCTTGGTAAAATTCATAAGTAAAAAAATGAAAAGAATTGATTTATAAAATTCATAAGTAGAAAATAAAAAGAATCAATTTGCTAAATACATAATTAAAATGAAAAGAACTCAATTGCAAAATTCATAAGTAGAAAACAAAAAGAATTCATTTATAAAATTCATAAATAAAAAATAAAAAAGAATTCATTCGTAAAATTCATAAGAAAAAAATGAAAAGAATTCCTTCTTAAAATTCATAAGTAAAAAAAGGAAAAGTATTCCTTTGTAAAATTCATAAGTAAAAAATGAAAAGAATTCATTTGTAAAGTTCTAAAGTAAAAAAAGGAAAATAATTCCTTTTCAAAATTCATAATTAATTGGTATAAATGAAATATTTTCCTAGTTTTTGCTTCCGATTTATATCGCTTTTTAAAAATGAATCATGGATCAATTTATTACATATAACATACATAATCTTGTGTTTTTTCTGCATTTTCTTTTACTATTTTTTGGTTATTAAATGAAAGATTAATATACTGCATTTAGCAAATTTAAACCTTCGTTAGGCCAGGTATCTTGGGTACATTTTGACTTGATCTCGAAATTAATAGCCGCATTACTTTAGTCTCTTTAGCTATATTAAGTTTCTTAAAAATAAAATAATTAATCATGAAAATGTCAAAGCATTGGTGAGCATAACTTAATTTTGCCATATCTCCGCTATTTAATTTGTACTTTGCTTACTGTGTTTATTTTATTTTTATTGACGCTTTTGAAGTTTAGCTACTGTGCTTAATCTATAATTAATTCGAATTGAGAACAAATTTCTTCTGAATTTTTGATTCATTATCGGAATTCTTGCGTCATATTGGAGGAGGATTCTAGGAGACTTTAATTCTAGAAAAGATGAGCTGGATATTTGCTGGTTTTATGTTGCTTACCGTCCTGACTGAAATCATTTATCAAAGTAATCACGCTTGTGGCTTCACAGAAAAAGTATTATTTTACAGATTAGTAAATAACAAAATGAAAATCGAGACTTCCTTACCTTAATTATTGCCGCTAAAGCACAGACAAATACCATATCTTGCCCTTTTCCCTCAAATTGAAACTGAAATCATAATTTCCTGAAATTGATCCTCCTTTCAGTTCTGAAGACAACATACTCCATCAAGAGGCCTGACGGTTTTATGAAAAATCTAAGAATTGAGGAAAAATGAATTTTGCTTGTTTCCTCTATGTTGTTCATTTATGGATGAAAATTGTAATACAAAATGATAAATAATTCAAAGAATTCAATAATTATTACTTTAATTTCTAAATTTTTTTATGTTTTATGCAATATCAAATTTAATGACATTTTAATTAAAACTGCTTTATTTCCCTTATTGCGGATTGATTTATATATTTATACTTTCAGTGTGGTAATAATATAAAAAAAATAATTAAAACCTTTTTAAATAAACATATTTTTAATTTAATGTTTTAAAAGTATCTAGTTACTTTAATTATTTTCTAGTTTTTGATTTTTATAATTCATTATAAAATGATAATATATATAATTTATTATAAATATGATAATATATATAATACATTAATAAATATTATAAATATAAATTCATTATAAAATGTGAGAACATTATTTTTATTATGTCGTGGTCAGAAAGAAAAACATCATATTCGCACGTGACTTACATTTCGCTATCACCAACATTTATAAAAGCGATCGTTTTCAACCTCAAAAACAAACAAGTTCGAAAATATTTTTCTCGTGTCCATATTTTTTTTATTTCCCATTTTTCTTTTTCTTCTCATTTATATTTTCTTCTGTATGCTTCCTTGAGCGATAACTTCTTACGATCCTGCCCTTTATTGGCCAGATAGAAGAATTGGGTATATGCTGGGCATTCGTGCCAAGTTGTAACATTTGATGAGGAAAAGTCGCCAAATGTGATTACCTTCTTTATCATTTTCTAATAGCTTTAAAAGCGAAAAATGGATGCCTTAGAAACGATAAATCCCAAATTTTCTGCCGATGCAATTTAAGGCTTCAAAAACTGCAAACCGAAACCATCATGTTTCAACATGATAATAATGCAGAAAAATAAATATATTTTACATCTTTATTTATAGAAATTTAATCTCAAGACAATGTAATGCTTTTAGACAAGCAATATCAAAAATATTGAACTTAGAGATTGCTTTGAAGTAAAGTATTTGTGTACGCAATAGGCTAAATACAATGGTGTTATTAGTTCTTACGTTTTTTTTTTCAATTACTTATTTATCGGATAATTTAGATAATCTTTCCTAATGTTCTTATTTCTGTATTATATGCATAAAGAGTATCAATCTTAAATATCTGTATTCATTCTATTTCGGTGATATTTTAATAGATTCCGTTAATATAGAAATATTTTTTTATTTAGAAATTCTTTTTCAAAAACATTCGAGGAATGTTTAAATCACGTTGATTCCTTTGAATAATAGGATATAAAGAACATCTATTTGATTTCTGTTTCAAAAATGCAACACTAAGCAGAAATGAATTAATGCAAACCACTTATCCAAATGTTTTTTATTTAATTATTAATTAACTAATTGCTAAATTAATAATTAAAACAAAATCAAAACTCGCGAATAAATAAATGGCTAACATCAAAATTATTGTATAATTTAAAAATTGCAAAACTGTAATTGTATTTGCAGTTTTAACACACAATAACGTGCTAGCTAATGTAGCAATCTGTAAAAGAAACTCACTAACTGTGTTATATTTCATCTTTCAGTGAGTCTAAATTGCTTTAGTGAATTATTTCTATCAAAATGAGCATGCCTCCAGCTCCATCGTGCACTTGGCGCTAAATGAAATTATGCAACTTGCACCATATCAATTCTCGCGAGTTTAATAAAATTTCAGGACGACACAAAGCCAATTAAAACAGCTCTTTTGATACTTTAAGCCAAAGAAAGCCGGTTAATAAATGTAAATGTATGTTCATTAAGAAGTCAAACCTAATTTATTTGTGCATGAAAGACAGCGGTGGAACATCAAGTTAACTAACTAAATTAGGCATAATTACAATTAATCACACGTAATATGAAATTAACGGGGGAACACACAGGAAAATTCATAGCTTAAATACTTAACAAGCTACGAATGAGGTGATTTTTCTTTCAATCCAGTTGAAGTAAGTGTTACTTATTATAATGCTCTACATTTTTGAAAATAACGATCCTTAATGTTACGTTTTCAAAAATTTAGTCTCAAATACAATTGCTAATAACGTATTAACATCTAAATGAAAAATTTATGTAATTCTTTTATTTAATTAGCAGCGTTTTTTTTTCTTTTTCTTTTTCTTTCAATCCAGTTAAAGTAAGTGTTATTTGTTATAATGTTCTACATTTTTGAAACTGACGATGCTTAACGTTACTTTTTCATAAATTTAGTTCTCAAATACAATTGCAATTAAATACAATTAAAATCTAAATGAAAAATTGATGTAATTGTTTCTCCTTTCGGTTATTTAAGTGTTTTTTTACCCTTAAATTATTATTACAGAAATGTTTTTCTTCAACATTTATGAAATTACTAGTTTTATTTTGATAAATTAGAACACTCTGTTCTAGTTTAACTTCTTAGATTCTGGCGATAAATTAGAGTATTTAATGATATGATTTAGTCTATTAGTTGAAATAATGTCTTAAATCAATTTTGAAGAATTTAATGAAGACTTTTATAATCAATTTCATAGAAATGAAGTTATTGTGAATAAACAATGGAATGTAAAATTTAAATTATTATCCAGTTATAAGGGATTGCGTATTGAGTTTCAAACTTTTATTTTAATAATAATAATAATACTTTTGAAATTTCATTCAATTATGATGTCAAAATATAATTGAAAATATTTCCATGGTTAATACAATTTAATATTTACAAAAAGTATTTCCAAAATATTTCATTATTTATTAAAAGGAAATTCTTTTATTATATTCCAAAAATAATTTCTTTTATTTACACGAGAAGAAAAATGAAAGCTCCTTTTTCGAAGTTACTGAAATATGATGGGAGGAATTAAGTAAAATTGTCATTCTTAATCATACATATCAAAAAATGAAAATATAAATTTCCAGTTAAATTTAAATCAGAATTCGATTTTACCTGATAACACAAATGCAACTTCAATAATGCCATAATTGACAGTAAAAAAGATTTAGATTATAGTACAAAACTATACTTTAAAACGATTTTATGATTTAAATGAAACAAATCGGATTGTCTTTTGAGAAATAAATTTTTGAATAAACAAACTGATTTTTTATGCATACGTAATTTGAAACGAATAGCTATCAAACCCGTAATTTCAGCAAAATAAATTTTCATATTTTTTTTTTGAAATGTAATTTGATCCTTTGTTACATGAGAGGTTGATTTATTATGCAGCGTGTCTTTCCGGTCATTTAACGTCTCAGATTCATCATTGGTGACGTTTTGCAACTCCTGAGCTTCGTGCTATTACGAAAGCAATAAATATCATGAATATTTCAAGCTTTATGAGATTCTTTCACGGTATTCAAGTTGCATTCGCCAGCTTCGTATTGCTGTGTTTGGGGACCCAAGTGCAGGTATGATTTATGCCGCGGCAGTGATATAATGGGCTGTTCGGAGGACAAATTCTGGAAATTCTAGGGCAGAAATGGGCTGTTGATGAATGAATTCAAGATAAAAAAAAAGCTTTTTGTTTTCGTTTGTTTCCCTTTTGAACTAAGAAATGTTATAATATGTTATATAGTTGTAATACTAATGTAAAATCGCTGTAATAATAATACAGAATTGTTGTCATAGAGTTGTAATACTAATATAAAATCGTTGTAATACTAATATAGAATTGTTGTTATACAGTTGTAATATTAATATAGAAATGCTGTTATACAGTTGTAATACTTATATAGAATTGTTGTTATACAGTTGTAATACTAATATAAAATCGTTATAATACTTATATAGAATTCTTGAATACTAATGTAGAATTGTTGTTATGCAGTTGTAATACTAATATAGAAATGCTGTTATACAGTTGTAATACTAATTTAAAAATGTTGTTATACAGTTGTAATATTAATATAAAATCGTTATAATACTTATATAGAATTGTTGAATACTAATGTAGAATTGTTGTTATGCAGTTGTAATACTAATATAGAAATGCTGTTATACAGTTGTAATACTAATTTAGAATTGTTGTTATACAGTTGTAATATTAATATAAAATCGTTATAATACTTATATAGAATTGTTGAATACTAATGTAGAATTGTTGTTATGCAGTTGTAATACTAATATAGAAATGCTGTTATACAGTTGTAATACTAATTTAGAATTGTTGTTATACAGTTGTAATATTAATATAAAATCGTTATAATACTTATATAGAATTGTTGAATACTAATGTAGAATTGTTGTTATGCAGTTGTAATACTAATATAGAAATGCTGTTATACAGTTGTAATACTAATTTAGAATTGTTGTTATACAGTTGTAATATTAATATAAAATCGTTATAATACTTATATAGAATTGTTGAATACTAATGTAGAATTGTTGTTATGCAGTTGTAATACTAATATAGAAATGCTGTTATACAGTTGTAATACTAATTTAAAAATGTTGTTATACAGTTGTAATATTAATATAAAATCGTTATAATACTTATATAGAATTGTTGAATACTAATGTAGAATTGTTGTTATGCAGTTGTAATATTAATATAAAATCGTTATAATACTTATATAGAATTGTTGAATACTAATGTAGAATTATTGTTATGCAGTTGTAATACTTATATAAAATCGTTCTAATACTAATATAGAATTATTGTTATACAGCTATAATACTAATATAGAATCGTTGTAATATAGTTTTAAAAATTAAAACCATTGTAAAATAATTGCATGGTTTAGATAGAGTAAAATTATGAAAAATAAATTAATTTTAAATGGTATATTAAATGTTTTAATATTTGTCCTTCTCTCTCTCTCTTTCTCTCTCTCTCTCTCTCTCTCTCTCTCTCTCTATATATATATATATATATATATATATATATATAAATTGCAAATCAGTATTAAAATGAAAACAGAATGCGAAACATAGCAAACAAAGTATATGCTCTTTAAGGGTTAAAATCAATACCATAAATAGGAAAAGTTAGTATTTTCTTTAGAAAGTATCTAGAAATGAAGTGAAATGATTACTTAATTGCTCGATAAGATATTTATATTGTTTCCATGCCAAATGGTATAATAGATCAATGCTATACAGAGGAAAACGCGACATAAAGCTGCGATACACAAATAAGATACAAAATAAATAATAAGTTAAACACAATGGACAGTGCACAATGTAACAAGGCTAAACTAAAATGAAGTAAAGGTAGGTAAAAAATGAAAAAAAAGGGCGCAATGTGTGCCTGCGCGTGACTGCAAGGCCGATATGTATCAGATGACGCAAGTTCGTACACATTGTGAGTATTTTTATACGTTTGATTGCAAGGTGACTTGTTCAGTTTCATTCATCAATTTGAATTTTTACATTTGTTCTACAGTGCAATTTGACAGACTATCAAAGCAACAGCAAATGTAGTGCAAAATTTAATGCATACATTTAATTTTAGATATAAAAATATACACCAAATTTAATACGTTTAGTTAATGTAATTTCAGTTTAGTTTAGTTTAGTTTAGTTACATTAACATCCCGTTTAAAAGCAACACAAGGGCTATATTGTGACGGGACTTCATAATTTTGACCTGCTGTCCGATGATGAGGATGACACCTGTTCTGGCATCCACCTGTCCAAACTACCACATCTCACTAGAGGGAGGATATTTGCTCCCGACGGATTTAACGTTGCTTCAGGCCCGCTTACACAACGGTTTTTCGTGTGGAACCGTGTATCGTAGCTGAAATTTTCCGGTTCTGAAGCCTCGACCTTACCACCTGGTCACCGTGGTCAATGGCATTTGCGATTTATCGTGTTCGCGTGCACAATAATGCAAAAACAGACCTACTTCTTGCTGGAGCAACTCGCATAAATATCAAAGAAAGTTACGAATATCGTGTAAAAATTTCATATAAAAGAAGTTTCTTCTTTTGAAAAATCGTGATTACAGGATATATAGACATAATGCCAAATATTAATTTTCTGTACACGGGAAGTCTAAAAAGCGGATGTATCAAAATCTGAGAATATATAATTTTTGATTATTTAAATATTTTCTTTTTGTGAATATAAAGAAAAAATTAAAATGGGTGTAGGCGAAGAAAAAAAATGCTATATTTTTATTGCAAAAGAAAAAAAATCTTGACAGAAGGTATAAAGGAAACCTCATCTTATGATAAAACGCCTACTTCGCAATTTCGGACATGCCTTAATATTCATATGCTCACATTTCAACCATTACCTTATTTCCTCTACAAATTAAGTTTTCTGTAGTATATCAGAGATAGCAATATCAGTAAATATTACGATTTTTTAGCGTAAAAGAAAAATAAATCTCTATTATATATTTTTCCTTATTATTGCCATTAAATATTCTTTTCTACATAAATAAACTATTTTAAAACAATTTAATAAAAATATGTAAATTGCAAATTTTACAAACCACTCTATATCTAAATTAGCATTCAATATATTATACTTTAAAAAAGCTCTTTTGAAAACTGTTAATAAAAGCTTTAACACAAAAGATATCAGTTTTAAACTATGAAAATATCTCAAAGCGTAGAAAACTTTAGTTATCATAACAATACAATTGTAATATATTAAATAATAACATATAAATTATTTTCAAAATAAATCCTTTAGAAGTGGCTATATTCATCACTCCGGTATAATCTTAGTAGAAAATAATCTACAGTCAACGGATTTGAACCTGTATTTGCATATTTATTCAACTAGTGGAAATGTAAAATTACTCTCCAATTAATGATAATAAGTAAAATTAAATAGGAATTTTGTAATAAAATTTTTTCGAATTAATTTCTTGCTACAAAATTAGTTTTTCTGGAACTTTAATTAAATCTAAAGCTTATTTAGCTCTGAAATATTGCTGAATGTTCAGGTATCAAAACCTTTCTAGAAATGAGTCTAATAAACCCAATGGATCATAAGGATAATAAATTACTTTTGACTTATTTGAATTAGTGTAATAGTTTTCATGTAATCAAATAATTTACATTCCTAACACTGAATACTAGAACCAGAAATACAACCTTATAATATATTGGATGTTTTTTAATATTCATCGAAAATATAATGATAAACCAGATATTTTGTTATGGATCTCTTCTTTTGGATTGTGTTTTTGATTTTAAAAACTTTAATTTTTAAAAAATAAATAAAAAGAAACAAATGAGATTTTTTTACAAATAATAATTAAAATGTTTAAATAGGAATACATATTGCATTACTGTAAACCTTTCCATTATCAAAAGTCAAACTGTAGTTAATTTTGGATTAAAGTGGAATTTGGATTAATAAATATTTTATTCTAAAATTAAAATCAGATAGGTATGAAGCAAAAGTAAAAAAAAAAAAAACTTTTTCTTAAATGAATACAACAGTCTTTAATGTCTCTATTTACATTTCCAAATACAACCTCTACAAGCAATGTTTTATTATGCAGATAGTTCATTTCTGCAATAAATCATCACTCAATTACAATAAAAATATTTATTCGATATATGGAGAAGAAGAAATACTCACTATATAATAGTATTTTATGCGAATTTAATTTACTGTTAATAAATATATAACAATTGTAGTAGCAAAATTGTTCTCCTATTTCAATTGCAACAACTTTAGATCTATTCAACGTTTTATTTCAGATCGTTTCCTTTAACCATATTTAGAATTCTGATCGCCTGAAGACATGAGACACATTTCTGTCTATGTCAGTCATCTGAGTTTAGACATGTTTTAATAATCAAGTAAATTATGAAATTAAAATTATATTAATAAAAGCGAAATACAAAAATAAATTTTAAAAAATCAGTCATTATTTAGCCATGTTTATAATTAGTTTTCGTAAGTTTTTCTCATAATTTTAACATAAATTTAAAACTGCAATTGATTGTAATTTTAATTTTGTCGTTTGACAAGAATAAAAAACAGCTTGAGTCCGTGTATAGTATATGCTATTATGCATGTCTCAGATGAGGAAATAAAGAACTCAGAAATAGTAGTTTAATATCAAATTTTGGCTTTAATAAATCAGAAAAAATCGTCCAAAACACAATTTCGGCTTTAATGTACGTATAACCACATTTTAGAGATTAATTTCAAAAAAAAAGTCACTCGCCACATGATTGATTCAGTAGAAATACTAGATGCATGCCAAAAATAAACATTTCTTAACTATTGTTCTTAGTATCATGCAAGTCATTCGCTGCTTTATTAAATGTCCCACCGTTTTATGCAGAAGAAGAGGGATGACAACTTTATTAGAGAGTTAGTGAGACAGTTTATAGAGACCACTCTTGTTGATTCAATTTTACTTACTCTATTTATAACGTTTACAATGAGACAAAGCAGCACAACAAAATACTTAGCAAAAGAAGTTTGAATGTCAAAAAAGCTTTAATGAAACTACAGTCAGATAATTGCATACGAAATCCCCCCAAAAAAAAGAAAAATTAAATTTAAACGCTATCATACATTCGGATGTGAATGTTAAGTAAACCTCAAGTAGTTATTGAGTCACTATAGAATACAATTGCTGGAACCATGTTCAAGCGAGAAGTGCTGGAAGAAAACATTATTCGAAGATGCACAAAAGTTCTCAACAGCAAGCAGGGGTCATGCAAACTGATTGAAAGTTATTCTATGTTTAAATAGTGAAAGGCGCCATGTCACACATTGAAGAAAACTATTTCCTTGGTAAATTTGCTATTCCATATCTCTTGCATTATCATGTACTTAAAAATGAAAATAATGATAGAAGGAAACACGGTTGTAGATTTATACCTTTAAAAATATATATTTTTTATGTCAGAAAAATGTTGCTAATAGGAGTAGGTTTGACAGAGTGAGATTATTTTTTTTCCATTTTTTCCAAAGCACGTATTTTAAAAAAATTAATACGATTAGAAAAATTGTATTGATCACAGTTATATGAAATCGAATACAACAATATTTACAAACAATTTTCATACGTTGAATTCTGTTTATTTATCTCTTCGCTTTAGCATTAATTTTAAGAGGTCATATATCATAAAAAATATCAATTACATTTTAGATTTTCAAGTTACATGATATTCATTATTTTTTATTATTAGCATTAAATTACAATAATTTAAAGATTACCAAACCTATCATCATATATTATGCTAGTTTCAGATTAAATATATTCATAATTCATTTTTTTTAGCTATGTTTTTTGAGCTATGTTTGTGATAATGAAGTATCACATCATAACACACATTTGATTTGCAATTAGAAAACAAATACTTTAAGAACTAATTAACTATTTTTCTATTGGTTTATTATTAAAATAACCGGTTAAAAATAAAATAATACTTTAATAATAAATTAATGGAGTAACTATTTATCAAGGCGTCCTCACATAGGGGTAGCGCGTTTTCCCCAAGATCTGGGCGTCAAGGGTTCGAGTCCCGGTTCGGGCATGGTTGTTCTTCCGTCGTTCTATCTGTGAGATGTGTGAATGTGCCCTCCTGTAAAAAGGGGTTGTGCAAGCGAATGAATGATGCATGAGTAGCAAAGTCGTACTCTTGGCCCTAGTTGGCGCTACTATAAAAACAAGAGACGCTCCCCCTCAGATTTAAATCGCTGTCTTCGTAACAGCGGGCTTGTCAGTGGCAAGTGCTATAAGGAACAACAACAACTCTATTTATCTACTCCTTTATTATTAAATTAATTCATTTGATCAATATGTTCAAAATGTTACATGAATTTTTTATCAAATTTACTTGCTATATTCTCCTCTATTTGTAATTGAAATATCAGTAGTTTTGGTTGTTGAGATGGTCTCATACACAGATGTTTAGTGCAGCCTCGTTATAGTGATTATCAAGCCATCTCATGTTCAGTCTAAATTTTTAAAAATATTTCAAAAATCATTTCATAACAAAATTATAAACCTGCAATTTTATCTATTATTTAGCTCACTGCATTTTTGACCGTATAGATTGATCTACAATTATCACACGATATAGGACATTAAAATTCCGTTTATGGCTTTATATTATTGGCATAGTATATCGATTAAGAAATGAGCAATTACTCACGATATGCCCGTGGTTCAGTTCTATAGCCTTCAAGAAGTATTTTTGTCCAGTTTTAATATAGTTAGAAATCATTACTTTCTACGCATCATTGGTTTGGATGTATCTCATCATTTTACATTTTGGTAAGAACAATTGAGCATGTATCAGACGCATTAAGTTCTTAAGGCAATATATTTCGATTGATATGGACATAATAATGAAATGTTAGTTATAAAAACTTTCCTTATGAAAGAGAAGATAAAACCAACTACCGGTAAAAAATAAGTTATAAAGACTTTTACATCTTTCTGAAGTAAGAAAAGTTATTTAAAAAAATGTATTGCAGTTTTGGATAAATTTCATGTGATGTCCATAAGTTAATACCGATTACGTTCAAATTTGAAAAAGTTAGCAATAATAATAAGTTAACGGATATTGCAAGATTAGAAACCTAAAATATCCTGGTATTGGATATTTTAAGTTTCATGTCTTAATGATACTATTGCCCTTTATACTTGTCTAACTAGTTAGTTAATGATTTTATGAATGATTTTTTCAGGTTATGAACAAAACTTTAAAAATAAAGTTTTGATTTAAGGAGCTTAAAAGTGGGCAAAGAATTTCTCAATTGTGTATACCGTTAGCTTTTCTATTTTTTTATTTGAAGGAACAAATCTCTACATTCAATACAGATTATTATTATGCAGAAAATCAAAACAAACTTGGGTACTATTTTCTACCGTATAAGCACGTTTTATAACTTTTAAATCAAAATGTTAATAATGTATTTAATCTTTGCATTAATGGAATTACTGGATAATTATTGTAAAATTACAATAATAAAAAAATAATGAATATTTGTACCATATTTTTAACGAAAACAAAAATTTCTTCAACAATCTTAAATATTTTTTCCATACAATCTGATATCATAGGCGTTATTGATTATTGCTATTTAAAAACAATAATAATTTAAAACACTTTTGAAAAAAAAAATTTTGAAAATTTTGAAAAAAAAAATCTTTTGTCATAATGATTAGGATATTTTAAGAGGTAAATCTAAAAGTAATCAAAATGCATAATATCAAATTCTAAATACTTTTGTTGCTTTTCCTTTATTTCCAGACCCCTGTAAAATCTTTTAGGATCAAATGTATTTCTGTTGGAGGGGTGTGAAAGCTTGAAAACGGGTGTTTAGTTCATAGGGGGGATAAAGATGTTTTGAAATAGTTTTCGTGTTACATCAGAAAGCGATATAAATATAACTAATCTAAAATATCTTGCGCCGTAATTTCAAACAACTTCACATGACTAATAATAATTATTTTATTGCATAAAAAACAAATTTTCAATTTGGTGAGCAGTAAAAGAATTTGCATTATATGATGAGTGCTTTCTTGATGGCTTTAGTACGTTTTTTTTTTTTTTTTTTTTTTTTTTTTGAAACCCGAACTACAATGGAAATTTTTCACAAGATTTAATGAACCATCAATTACAGTAAAATAATATTTTTAATATAAAATTCTTATAGAATATTTTAATTTCTATTGCATTATTTTCAAATTTGAACGACACCATTGAATATGCTCTGATATAAATTAATAATTCCATTTCCAAGCCTATAGAAAATAGGTGACGGAATTCGATTGTCATAATTATTATTAAACTTAATTTATCTAGGTTAATTATAAAACTTTGGATGCTGTAAAATTGAAAATGGAATGCAAACATGAGAATGGATAATAACGTATTAAAGGAAAACTGAAAACAAAATGAAAAACCATTCCCCTTTTATTAAAAAAAAAAAGCATTTTTCTTTGTAAATCTTATATTGCAAGATTTAGAAATCTCTCAAAAGTGATAAGTTTAATGACATAGGTGACGGTTGGATATAATTTTTTTTGAGATCCTGTATATATTTCACTGTTTTTTGTTTTGTTTTTACTGTTGACGTATTTCACTGTTGACGTTTTAAAATAATTTTCTTTCAAAACCATGATATAGATACATTATAAATAGAGAGCAACATACGGAAAAAATAATTTATCATTCAATAAAAGGGATATATTTATCAAATAAATGAGGGAAATCAGTGAAGCATGTACATGAGTTAGAAATAACTATGTCTCTACTGATCTAGTAATGAAATTCACAAGTACATAAGATCACGATGTGAGATGAAAATATACATCAAATATCATATAATTCTTATGAAAGCAAAAAAATACAACAGTCGCATAGATTTTTCAATAATTCTTTTCAGTATAAACAGCTATAAAAAACTCCAAACGATTTTTAAAAATAATTCTTTGATGATTTTAATTTCATTTCAAAAAGTTTTTTATTTATTTATTTAGCATTACTGGTAAAAACAACAAGATCATAATTTAATAAAATATTTATTTTCGAATTAATTGAATACTTTAAATATTTTGGCAGATAATTTGAAGTCTTTTCTCCACTGATTTTAGAATTCATCCTGATATTCTATTTATGTATGTTAATATGAAAGTGGGTTTTAAAATTTTCTTATCCCGAATATTTTTGTAATGTTAAAATGTTACTATAAAATTAAAAAAAAATTGCAAGGAAAATACAACAATTTTCTGGAGAGTACAACAATTGTTTATTTATATTTTTTCAATATAAGCAGTTATAAATGGCCACAACTTAACAGGTTTTCAACATCTTTTTGAATATTCGCATTTTATCTAAAATTATTTAAATAAAATTAATGGTAAAATATTAACGGAAACATTTTTATTATATTTTATTTTTAATTAATTGAACTATTTAAATAGTTTTTCTAATTATTGGACGTGTTTCTACCACTAATTCAGAAATTCATTTTTATAATCCACATATTTATGCTCATCTAAAAGTGAGTTCTAAAATTCTATAAACTCAAAATTCAAATGAGAACAAAGGTTTACAACTAAAAATTATTTTAATAACGAAACTTTAATTCTGTGTAATTTTTAACTTGAAAATTGTGAATGCTCAGAATAATTTACAATAATTATTTTTATTTTTAATTGAAATTTTCTCTTATAATCTGAAATTTAACTTTCTATTCTTAAAATTACAAATGTTAGTTTGGTAAAGTGTACTTTTGGTAAATGAAAAATCTTATCTAATATGACACTTACGAAATTAAGAACATAAGGCAGCGTTAGGTTTCTAGAAGTAATTTATAACTAAAAAGATTTTTCTGAAACGGCCATTTTTTTGTAAAAAACATTAATCTTAACTCACTAAAAGTTGCTAACCATGTCAAGTTCCATTTGTGTTCCAGTTAATGAATGTTTCTGTTGTTACGTGAAAGATATTTAATGCATCATAATAATAGATTCTTTTTAATAAAATGCATTCATTTAAGTAAGAAGCTCTAATTAAATGACATATAAATTAAAATAAAAATTCAGATTTTTAAAAATATGTTTTTTTAAATTTTTAATATTAGAAAGTTTTATCTTAAAATTGTCATTAATGTTTATAAATTCGGTTACACAATTTATTTTTATCCTTAAAAATTACATTTCTTTTAAGTTAATATATAAAATCTGATTCATGAATGAGATTTAATATAATTTTTTTAAAAGCCTGATTTTAATTCGATGTTTTGCAGTTAAAGCTATTTTATTTTTTAAAATTTATTTTAATAAATATTATTATATGGCAAAAATCATCCAAACGAAATGTTTATTTAACCTATGGATTATATTCCTTTATTATTTGAAAAATGTGCAATTCTGTCTTTTTGCAGTTCAGTTTATTAAAGAAATAAGATGAATTGAGTAAACTAATTATTAGTCAATTTGTAATATTATGAGTATGCTAATCTAAAACCTATCTTTATCTAAAAAAAGCAATTTTTCGAATAACGCCTGTCTGTTTTGTGACCACTATCACTCAAAAACATTTGAAGCTGGATTTAGGAAATTTGGTATATGGTTCTGGAGATTTCTATCATATATTGAATGGAATAGTCTCAAAGTACGTCTGTCTGTTTGGCTGTAAATGCAAAATTCCCAAATTTACTTTCCACGCTTTATAAATTCTGAATGTACTTTCATTTCTCTCTTTTTTGTTTTCTGTCTCTCCAATGACTGTCGCTACTTATTAATAGGTTAAAAAGATTTCAAAGCACATAAATGTTAAAATGTTAGCTTCATGAACATGAAAAAGTATAAAAGTATCATTAAAAAACAATATCCTACTTTATCGAAGAAACATCTCATGCATACTTTCAAAATATTCATTTCTTGTAAAATGTAGGATATAATATTTTTTTTTCAAATTTTCTGATTTCATTAATATTATTTCCTTTTGCAATCGTGGCAGAACATGTAATTTTCTATAAAAAGGCACCTGAGCATAAATTATGCATTCGCATATTTCAATGTTTATATTCGAAATAGCAACAATATTTACTAGCTCATTGGATGAGAACTATAATTTGATGCTCTAAGACGTTGATGCAAACTTGTATGACAGTGCAGCTTCTTTTAAAATGTGTCACGTTGCTTTAGAATGAAAAATTTAGAACTCCTGGAATTCCTTATTTATTCAGTAATATGTAATTTAAGTTATAATTTATGATCTATTATAATAAGTAATATCTTTATTAAAACAATTTCAAATGCTACTAAATGTTTAAAACTAATTTGAACTTTCTTAAATTTCTAGTGTTTGCAATTAAAGCATAATTTTGTATGAAAAGTAATATCGAACAATTTTAAAATCCATCTATTTATAAACAATTTCAGTGATACAGACTTTATATTAGTTAAAGTTTAATCTCTGTCATCCAAAATTAAAAGTGGAATTTTAGATGAAATTACACACAATTCGTAAAATGCATAATACAGTGCAATGTGCATGTATATCATTTGCATTTGAAGTTTCAAAATACTTAGCTGTCTTTAAAATAAGTTAAATGAAAATTTTATGAATCATTAATGCCGATGAACTAAAAAAACAGCGATTAGCAAAAGGTAAAGGGGTTATCACTCAATAATTAAATAATTTGAACACTAAAAAAAATCTAATTTCAATATTTAATGCCCCATAAATAAAAGGTGAATTTAGTTTCTTAATTTTTACACTAATCAGGCAATTAAATTATTTTGTTGTAAACCTTTATAAACAGAAATAAATTCCTGACACGAAATATTAGCAATATCTTTATTTAAAGCAAATACGATGATATAAACTCATAATTATTTTAATGGATGTTTAATAAAGCATATTTCTGCTATTAAATAGTTTTAAACGAAAAAAAAATCATTAAGGAGAGTTCGTCTGGTATTAGAACAACTTCCATCTTTCTGACCAAAAATGCTTATTTCTTCTTTTTCTGTTCTCCTTTATAAAGACTTATGCGGTGCTTCGCGAAAAGTTTGCGAATTTATGGGGTTGAAAGAGCGATAAACGTCCGGATGAAGTGATAGAAAATGATCAGAAAACTCTCTGTTTACATACTTGTTGTTGCTCCGGATACCTTATCGATGTGAGCTCGCTTTATGGTGCGAAAATTCCTCGTCGCGAAAAATCTATGAAAAATGTCATTCAAGGAAGATAAATTCAAGCGCATTCAGCTTGTATTAAACATGCGATGGTCTTTAGTTTTCCCTGCTGCATTTTTGATCTAAACTATGCATCAAATATACATGAAATTATTTTCCTACAATTGTCAATATAGACGCTCTATCCAAATAGCCTCAAACATGATATGATAAAGATAAGAAATTATTAGAATTTTAAGATATATATTATCTTTATGTGATTTATTTTAAATTTTAAATAGTTTGCTGTAAGGACAATTGACAAAAATATTCAGAACAAAATTAATTCGTTTTCAAGTGAAAAACCATTAAAGAATAAAAACAAATGTAACAAAAATTTGAAAAACTGCTCATCATTTTTTTATTTAAATTATTTTCTGAATTAAAATTCCTTAAAAATGATTACAAAACTTAAATGATAGAAATCAACAGAACCATATACCAAAACTTAATGAATTAAAAACAATTGAACAAATTAGAACTATGAAATATTTTTTTAAAATATTATTAATGCAAGGACAATAAATTGGGAATATGTCTTTTATCCTTGTTAAGGGTTATAATCCAATGAAACCAAAGTGAAAAGTTATATTTTAACTCTCCATTAACTGAGAGTTAGTTATCTTTGCTACAATAGCTATTTTTATATTCACATAAAAAAAACACCTTTTTTTTTTCTTGGAAATTTTTATTAGCCATCATATTCTTGCTAGTCACAAATTTAATTTTCTTTTTTTCAGATTACGTAGTCAGATTAGGCACGTTTTATGGTATATTTTCATTTATAATCAATTCAGCTTTCATTTTCTAGATCCATATTTAAGATTTCCCAAAACGAATATCCGATAAATTTCAAGTACGAAATATTATCACGTTGACACATATGAAATTGTATTCCATACTTATAATTCAGAAGTAATCTCTAGAAATTTGAAGAATAATAGATGAAAAATAATCATGATCAAATGCTTTCAAGAAGAGTCTCACATTTAATGCAATATACAAGATACTAGTAAATATTTTCTCTAAGTATTTCTGAAATAAATTTAAAAAAATTCTAGATCATTGATCAAATATTTTGTATTGAGAACTTTATTGAAAACACTAGAGAAAAATAATTTACTCAATGTTTATCACACGAACATAGATTGTGTTAGTTATTCTAGAGGAAATGAAAAGGATTTGGTTCATGTAATTATCAGAGAAAAGTTTTTGTCAAATTGATAAATCATTTATTATATTGACTATTATCTATACATTTAAAAAGATTTCTTTCGTGATGCAGAAATCATTTTTTTTTACTTACATTCGAATGGAAACAATCAGATATTAATAAACAATCGTACGAATTGCAAATTTCTTCATTGGACGTTTTTATGGATGCACTGAATTCATTGTTTCACTTAGTTAAGTAATGGAGTTGCAAAAGTTTATTAGAAATGCTATAGTGAAGTTCACTCGGTCACCAGAAGCCCATTTAGTTAGAGAAAAGAAGATATAAAAGAAATCAAAAGTAGGCTTGAAACAAAAAGTTTAATCGAGTGCAAAAATATACTTAACTAATGACAGATGAGTAAACGATATGACTTGCTTATGGAAATAAATTTTAATATCTTCAAAAATTATTTACAAAAATGGATTTCATATAATCTTAAGACTAAAAAAATTGCATTTTTAATTAAATCAATTTCACTTCCACTCAATTTTTTTAGTTAAATTTATTATCTTAATTCGATTTGATACACAAACTATTTTGAAATGTTATCATGAAATTCAAACTGATCCAGCCAAGTATTCAAACGTACTGCATTGCCAATCATAAACTCAGTAATAAGATCCTCACTTCCGCTTTTATTTTGCAAGTATACACATTCTAATTTGAATTAAACTGATTCAACTGAATTCATATGTTTCTGCAATATCAAATTAGAAGACGAAATAAAAAATAAATGCATCCCATATTAACCCTTTCCTATTTCACAACCTAAAATGTCAATAATCTAGGCTGATAGTTGGGCACCAATGGCGGCTAGTGTTTATGTATATATTTATATATATTCCCTATCTATATGATACTGAAAATTAAGTATTATATATTTAAGGAAGTAATGTGTACCTATAGTATTGTGATGATGCTGAATTTATTGACACAGATTAAAGCACTTCTAGAGTCGAAATAAGGGAGTTATAAAATATAACTCAAAAATAAAAGAGATACATTAAATGCCCAAATAAAAAAAATGCATAATATTCCATAGAAAATCCTGAAATTATCTTCAAAATTGTCAGTGATATTTGAGATTAAAATTATGAATTTTCCATAATTTCGTTCTAAAACAAAAAGACGACGCGACAAAGAAAGTAAAAAAGAATTTTAAAAAGTTGAAAAACGCTCTTGAGGAACACATACGCACTCGCATGCACACACACACACACACACACGCACATAGAGAGAGAGAGAGAGAGAGAGATAAATAGTTAGATTGATAAACAATGTAGTTCTTTAGAGTTATATTCCAGTAAGTGCATCCATGTTAAAGATCATAAAACAGATTAATTAACTTTGAACAGCACATGTTAAATTTGAAACTTACGGATTATAGTTAAATGAACTATTTTGATACCTCAGTGAGGTGGAGTCAGGATCATTGAAAAAAGGTACGATAATGTTTCATTGGTGAAAATTTTAGGCAAAAAAGTAGCTTCGCCATTTCTAATACTTCAGCAGGAAAATCCAAGGTGAGAAATGAAATTTAGCGAAAATTAAATACCGGCTTAAATAGAAGATTTAGGTTTTAATGTTACATCTCGACCGAAAGGTTGGGAAAAATCCGCAAATTTCATTAATTAAAGTTTTTTTACTTAATTTTAAATTTAAGTCGTTGAAAACAGAATTAATGCTTTAAACGGTTATAATATGAATTTATCACATATTTGTGCATATAGAAGAAAAAGTATAGCAATTTTACTTCAATATATTCAAAATATATTCGTTCAAGACAATTTTAATTTTGTTAAACGATTTTGCGAATTGCACGAATATGTAATTCTTTTATTTAAAGAATGAAAAAAGAAAAGAAGACTTTTCAATATGCCAAAAATACTTAAGATTTGATAATTTCCCAAAGGGAGAAAGCAGCACTTATTTAAATAATAATATTATGGTCTAGTTTAGAATTAAAATAAGAGCTAGTTTAAAAGGTCAGTTTTTGAGTTGTGAAACTTGAATTGTCTTCATTGTATCAAAATTTTATCCTACATGAATGGTTGAATAAATGGTAAAACTATTTCACCTTATGTAGGGGATTTACTGATAAAATCAAACATCAAACTTTCAGATCTGGAGGCTAGAAATCTAAGCTTCGTCACAAAATGTATACATTGTTTTGTATATTTTCTAATTAAATATTGTGGGATAGAATGTATGATTTATTATAAGATTTAAAAAGTACCCCAATAATTCCTTTTATCAAGCAAACAAAGAGTAATTACTATCTTTAAGAGAAAAAAAATATTTTATCAAGAATAATTTTTATTGAACATACGAGCATAGGTTGAATGGATCTTTTGGATGAACTTTAAATATTTCGTAAGAGCAGTTTGGAAATTCCTCTATGGCTGCAAGAAATATTTAACATGCTTTGAGAAAACTAAACATTATTTTTCGCCTGTCTCAATACTTACAAATCTTTCGAAATCTCTGAGCATTTGCTTTTGACAGAACCAAAATTGGATTCATCAACTCTTCGTCTAGACATGACAGCAGTAAAGAAATCAATTAGAACAAGCAAACCACTATTTATAGAAAGTTACATTCGACGATCAATGCAAGTGTCTGTTATCCGGATGTTAAATAAAAGGAAGTTATGTGCCAGATCTTATCATAAATGCATTCCATAAATTTTCCTTTGAAAGATATACCACGACTATCTCTTTAATAAATTGAATGTAATAGGAATATTCTGAGGTATTCATTTGGTTAAACCTTCATTTATTTCTTATTTAGAGTTACATTACGCAGCTTTGATTTATTGTTTATTACCAGAAATGCTGAATAATAGGAGTCGTGTATGATGGCATCTGCTATTTGAATGGCAAATGTCACAAAAGGCTCATATTGTATAATTTACATAGATCTAGATAAATAAAGTTCTAATTGAAAAAAATATTTCTAAACGAAAATATAAATAAGGATATTATTATGTGTATAAATATGACTCAGACTTTTTTAAAATTAAAAGAATAAGAAACTTATTTGTTATAAAAATTTATAAATATTAACTAAAATCTTTTCTCTGGGTAGCTAAAACATTTTTCATCTATCGAGGCATAGATGAATTCTCCTAGGAGAAAAGTTTGACAAGATGAAATCCAGTAACCAAGCAAATTTTTGGTATATGTGTGGGAATTGAACTTTCCAACAGAAAGAGTAATCTGCATAGAGAATAATAAGTCTTGTAGTCTGAAAGATCAACATCTTTTCAAACCAACATCTGGAGCTGATTAGTTGGGTTTTAATGGCGCAAGAGCCATGTTTGACTCTATTACTTCCTACTTATGGTGACCACAAACTGGCTACTCCGACCCTCCGGAAGGCACATGTAAAAACTTGAATGACCAAAACGCCGCAACAGCAGCAATGACGGGAACTGTAGTTGAGTCCAGAGGGACATCACCGGAGAAGGTATTCCTGTCATCGATGAAAGGAGCCAGACCCCACATTTTTGTGTACCCACAAAGGTGACGAGAACTAATCACCATACCGGAAGCTTCTCATCTTCAATTAGGAGGTGCCCCCACCCGTGGGGCCGTCCAACTTATGGTGGATGAAAAGTTCATGATAAAATCTTTATTGATGCTGTATAAAAAGAGTTACAATTTTTAAAACAGTATGAATTTGTAAAATTTAAAAGTGATAAAATATGCTTTGTCAAAAGCTGATTGGGTGAAATTCTTAGAGAAATCACAAATGAAAAAAGATTGCATAGAATGTTTCTTGCAAAATCTGTCTAATACACCAATGGCAGAATGAGGGTACAACATGAGGTATTGCGTACAGCAATAGGGACGCTGGCCATGCAGATAAAATGCTAAATTTACATGCAAACAAGTTAGATACACTAACCAAGGAAGCTTAGAAACTTAGAAATCCAAGAAATATTATTCTATGATTCCAAAATCAAACTCAGAAAGGAGAGTAAAAAATCAAATAATTAAGAATTAGCAGGAGATATAGAATATTTCCATCAAGGAGAGAACGACCTATCAACATTTTTAAAGCGTTTCTGTTAACCGAATAGATAATTAATTTTATCTTAAATAAATGTATACTGAACATGGTATGAATTCTGTACATAAAAGCCGTTTCTTTGACAAAATACCGACTTGTCAGTGTGGCACCGATGAAGTCTCTATAAATGACGTGATTAAAGCCTACGCATTATGGGGAGGACACAGATTCAGATGTCCAAATTTATGAGTTAAAACTTTTTTATATCAAAACGTCTTTTTATAGGTTAAAAATCAAAGGAAAAAAACAAGACAAAGAGAAAAACACAATGTTTAAAATATACAACAAGAATGCAAGAATTATGCATTTTTTTTCTTATTTTATTGGAATGATACATATCCTCTTTTCTTTTTTACTTTTGATAGAGGCTATGGGCTAATAATTTCTGTTGGGTCTTCCAAACCCTCAAACTTATTATTTTCTTGTTTCGTCACCCGATGCAGTGTGAAAACCTATCTCGAATCCAGCAAACATTCCTCAATTGTTTTACAATTCCTCTTGAATAGATAAAAACTATAGATGGAGAGTTGTGACAGCAAAATAAAGCAATTTAGTTTAACCTAGGTAATTGGCTTGGTATTTAACGAGAGCCTTCACTGTAGAGATTATTTTTAATGCAACTGTATTGGGTATAAATTGAGGTTTCCATTCTGCTTTGCAGTCTTCTAAATTTCGTAAAAAAATTATTCCTCATTTAAAAGACTAAAAAATTTAGCTGAATTTCTTTTGCCTTCAGCAATTGATGAAATGAATATTAAATTAAATAGTTAATGAAATTATGAGAACGATTGAATTTTAATGCAACGAGGAAATCTTGTGGAGAAAATGATGTAATCAAACCTCAATGTCATGAAAAAAAGTTCGACAACTAAATTGAAATCATTAATAAAATTTTAATTTTTTGAAATGGTGTAAAAATAAAGTTCGTATAATGAAAATTTTAGGTGTTATTAGGAGAAAAACGTTAAAATGTCGCTTAATTGCAATTCATTATTTTTTTTAAAAAAAAAATCACTCAGTGGCTCAAATTCCGCACATCAATGCATATCAGGGCCCGGTAGATCAAACGGTTTATTTGTTGGAGCGCCAATATGCTCAGACACCCACATATAAACACAAAATAAAGCGATACACCTATATATATATATATATATACACATTCCCATACACACTAGCATACACAAATAAGCATTATAATTAGAATAACATTAAATCATAATTCAATAACAGAAAATCATAATTACAATAACATGAAATCATAATTCAATAACATGAAATCATAATTAGAATAACAGGAAATCATAATTAGAATAATATTAAATCATAATTCAATAACATTAAATCATAATTACAATGACATGAAATCATAATTAGAATAACATGAAATCATAATTAGAATAACATTAAATCATAAATTCAATAACAAAAAACCATAATTACAATAGCATTAAATAATTCAATAACATGAAATCATAATTCAATAACATTAAATCATAATTAGAATAACAGGAAATCATAATTAGAATAATATTAAATCATAATTCAATAACATTAAATCATAATTACAATGACATGAAATCATAATTAGAATAACATTAAATCATAATTCAATAACAAAAAACCATACTTACAATAGCATAAAATAATTCAATAACATGAAATAATAATTAGAATAACATGAAATCATAATTCAATAACATGAAATAATAATTAGAATAACATGAAATCATAATTCAATAACATGAAATCATAATTAGAATAACATTAAATCATAATTAGAATAACATTAAATCATAATTCAATAACATGAAATAATAATTAGAATAACATGAAATCATAATTCAATAACATGAAATCATAATTAGAATAACATTAAATCATAATTAGAATAACATTAAATCATAATTCAATAACATGAAATCATAATTAGCATAACATGAAATCATAATTAGAATAATATTAAATCAGAATAACATGAAATCATAATTCAATAACATGAAATCATAATTAGAATAACATGAAATCATAATTCAATAACATGAAATCATAATTAGAATAACATGAAATCATAATTCAATAACATGAAATCATAATTAGAATAACATGAAATCATAATTAGAATAACCTGAAATCATAATTCAATAACATGAAATCATAATTAGATAAACATGAAATCATAATTCAATAACATGAAATCATAATTCAATAACATGAAATCATAATTCAATAACATGAAATCATAATTAGAAAAACATGAAATCATAATCAGAATAACATGAAATTATAATTATAATAACATGAAATTATAATTTAGATAATCCATGCTATAGAGGATCTCACTTGTCAATAGAATGCTATGCCATGACATGATGACTTCTTTAATTCAATTTTTAATTTCAACCTCTATAGGGAAATTTAAATAATTTTTGTATCAAACAAGAAAACACATCTATATGTTTTATTATTTAATAAGACATTTTCTTGGGAAAAAATCCCTTACCTCTCTGATAAAAACTTTTCTTTGAAAGTCTGTTTTACTTCCTTTCTGCCGGATCAGCAGAATATTACTAAAACATGGGTGCCAAAGACACAACTTTTCCGATTCATTCTCACAGGAAGAGCTCAGACCGGGATTCGGTGGAAAATATTTCATTCCATTTTACCACTTTTGTATCTTGGATAAAGTCTTTTTGCAAGCCAATAGACAACGAGGGGCCGGACGCTTGTTCGATGAACCTTGAAAGAAGGGATTTTCCGCGGGTTGACATTTTATTTTCCAACTCGAAAGATGTATCTTTATACTTTTTTTTTCTTCTGATCCCAACTTTTGCTTCCATTTTTTTTCTGTAAGTGTCATACTTCATGAAATGTTTTTGGACACATTTATTTTTCTTCTTTGGGAAACGACTTCCTTCTTTTTTTCCATTTTTTTTTATCGTTGGCCAGGTTTTATTTTCTTTTCGAATGGGCTTTGCGACTTTTTCCTTTAATTCCAGACGGCGATAAGATCAAAGTGTGAACCCGATGGCGAAACATCGCCTTTAGGTGGAGATAAAACACTGGGAAAAGTTTTGTGGACCATTCTTGATTTTCTCGAGAAGAATTCTGTCTCGAGGCTTAATTTAAAACTTGGTCATGTATTACACGATTTTACGATCTTACTTATTCAAGTGAGTTATAAAATGGAACAATTTTATTAGTGATAATATAGGAAAGGTCAAAGCGAATTAAGGAAAAGCTACTATCCAACTTTTTACTGATAAAAATTTTAGTAATGTTGTGCGTTCTTCAAACGATTGCAAAAATTATTTTCGTGGACATACAATTGATTTAAAACTGGAACTAGTTTTATTAGTAGTAATACAGCCGAGGTAAAACAGAATTTAAAAGATTGCAACTTTATTCTATTCATCTACATATGAATAAAGAAGAGTTGGGTAATGTGAGTCCTAAAAACAATCGCATATTTTATTTGCATGGATATGTAAGTGATTGCAGGCGCATTCACAACTGAAAGTACCTTATGAAATAATTTATACATTATAAAATAATTAATAATTGCAAAAGTTTTTCTCTGAATTTGAAATGATTCAACTTTTGAAATATCGTTTATTCTTTTCTTTGATAACAAGGTATAAAGCCGCAGGTGTTAGATTTTTATCTCCATACATTGCCATTAAACGGATAAACGGATTCTAGCTTTGAGCAGTACAGATATATATTAAATTTCGCATCGAATATTTCAAAACTACAATAAAGTTTCAGAAACCCCTTCCTTTCTTGTATTTTAAAATAAGCATCACAATTCGTTTAATTCAATGAGCATTCTAGAGAGATCTTGAGAAAATAATGCCGGAAAAGTAAGAGATTCTACCATGGTTTCATTAAAACAAGAACCTGGCTATTTGCTAAGGAACTGCCTGAAAGATCATGTGCTTTCCACGAATAATCCATGGAAATCAATTATATGTGCCAGTCGTGAAGAATTTTACGTCGTCGATTCATACCATACCACATACAGGTAACAAATGAGAACCATGAAAAGACTTCACGTTCACTTGTACAATAATAAGAAAACAAATAGATATTTCGCAGTGACACTGTCCAAAATCTCATAGATATCTACAATTTTGATAGATGTGATCAATGTTGATACAATGATAGTAGTATCTATTAGACTTGTTGCATTTTTAACTACTGTTATTACAGCCAGACATAATTCCACAACACATAGGAGTCTGAAACATAGAAGTTTATCAAAGTATTTAGATGGAATATTCAAGGTATAACAAAGTTATCTTCCTTCATGTGACAACACCGTTAGGCAAGTTATGTGGTATCTCAGCAATACCACATGAAGCACAATATTAAACAAATTATCAATATCATATTTATGCTATTTAATATTCAACAGTATTATACAATATTGCAACTATTGTATTATCATACAATATCATACAATATATATTTACATCTTGGGACAGTATACGTTACCGTCTATGTCCGCAGCACATTGATGAAAGTTATGGAATGAAAACTCCCTTCAGTTTCCTACACTGACAAGAGTGGATTTAAAAAATCTACGCAATTGGACTTATGTGTAGTATGCGACACTTCCCATTTATTTGCAAATGATTATATTTCTGCTTTATAAAAATCAAACTACTTTGAACCAAAAAGGAGAAAAAAATGCTTTATATCAAATATAAAAATTAATCACAAGTTGAAAAAAAATCTAATCTGATTTAATCTAAAAAAATGTGTTTTTCCAACTCAAGAAGGTCTGAAATGTAAAGATTACTTAAAATCTCTATTTCATAGGTTTCGAATATTACAATACTTTCTCTATACTTCAAAAACGAGAAAGTAAAAAATTTCATTCTTGAAATAAATAAGTTTCTTCTTAGTATGTCTCCTAATAAAGTAAAAGTATTAAAAACAATCCGATGATTAAATTTCTTCAGACTGATTGTAAATTTTTCCTTCAGTAATCATCTGATTTATATAAAAAATAACCCTTGATAGAAGAAGAAAATTCAGTGTAAGAAAATTAATATTTTGTAAGTGTTTATTGAATATCAACATTTCATTTTATTAAAATCTTTATACCATATTAAATTGATCGCTAACAAAATATTATATTCTTTCAGCTATTAAAAATTTTAATATATTACAATTTTCAAGAATGTTTAAAATCACTTTTTATTTAAATATAAGAATGAGCTTGCTTATAATGACTGAAAATGTTAATAATCTATATCGAACATATTTTCATTAACATTTATAATTTTCAAATTTTATTTCGAGTCTATTTATGATATAAACAAATTCTACACAAAGAGATTTTAATAGGAGTGTTGAGAGCTGCATGGTATCATATTAGAAATTCATATAAACAATGCTTGAAAGATATATCACCAAAAATGACTTTTTTGTTTTATTTTCATTGTTCATTACTTATATGTATGTTGGGTTGATATGAAAAGGAAGACTCTGGCTTGGTCTCTGAATTCATTACTATCAAGCAAAAGCGTACTAGGACATCTTTTTTGAGAATTTCAGAAATTATTTTTGTCCCTAAGCTCATCTAGGTGATTGAATCTAACTAACAAAGCACCCACCGTTAATATTCAATCAATTACACTTAATGAAATGTGAAGAAATTGTGCAGTAATATCTAAACATCTCGGTCGTCCGCCGTGATTTTTTTTGAATAAACTTTTGGAGCTGTTCAGTATTGACAGAGTTATTGCAAGTTATATTAAAAAAAGTGTAGTACATAGTGTAAATTTTAAGGAAGAAGTTTGCTTATTTTTTGTCTATCAGTTGTTATATATAATTCTAAAGAGCATTCCATTGATAATATATGACCATTCATCTAAAATATTTCTGCTCCTTTTAGTTAGTTTCAAATATGACATATAGCATTTATGGAATAACTATATATCTATCCGTAACGTATTGGAAAAACAACTAGATCTATTTTCTAAACTATTCCTACAATATGCTTTCCTTTTTTAAAAAAATAGGGAATGGTTTTGGCATAGAAGAAATAGGTCTCAATATACAATCTACAATAACATTTATTTTCAAGAAGCGTTTTCCCCTTCTGAGATAAAAAAAGAACCAACATTTTCTGTCGAATGATATTGATCTGGGATATATCATAACAGTGCCACTAAACAGACAGCCTTCGAGAGCAAGTGTTAGACAACAAAGTGGTTAAACGTCTTTACCTTCTGCAACATATCTTCTAAAAAAAGAAGAAAGCAGATAAAAATAGTAACAGAAAATAAGCAGGAGATAAAAAAATTCCCAGCATTTCGTTTATATCCCGGTAGCTCTTTTTGTCTCCCAACAAATTTAGTGTTTTGTGCTTTTGTTTACTTCCGATTTAAAGGGTTTCTGCCGTCCGTCTGAACCTATCGATTGAGTTTATCGCTAGAGGCTGAAACACCCATGGGAGTACCCTAAGAAAATGGAACAGTGAAAAAACCAGTTTCGTTTCTTTTTTCTATCCTTGATCTTTTAAAGTCTTGAGTTAAAAAAAAGAATGAAAAAGGAAAAAGAAAAAAATCTTGACAAAAAGTAAACACTTCCCGCCTTCTCCTTTGTTAATATCAACTATTTATTTTATTTGTTTTGGTTATTTTGGAAGGAGAAAATAGAGATCTCAATTGCGTTTGGGCTAAATCGGGTAAATGTCAGAACAGTGAATGACATTTGTCAAGATTTCAAAGCTGTAGCTTAATTGGAAAGCACTGGATCTATAATTTGAAATCGATAGAGTTGTTTGGAAAACAAAAATTAAGTCTATTTTTAATCACTTAAATAAATGAGGGATTTTGAAAATTAACATATAAATCTAATTATAAATCATTGGAATTTATTTCCACTAAATTCATTTTGGAATTCAAAATTAAGTTTGATTGCAAAGCAGTGAATTTTTCTGATTTGAAATTAAACATTTAGCTTGTTTGTAATTTATATTGATTTACTTCCAAATTTTCAATGTATTTAAAAAGTTTTTTTTAATTTAGTTTTGTTGATTTTTGATTTTAAATTACAGCTTTAAGCTATAGCTGCTTAAGTACAGTAAAAAAATTTAACCATCTAGTAATTAGTAATGCTAGTATAGAAATTTACTCTCAAGTTTTATTTATTTTCTGCTAGAAGAACCTAGTTATTAATAGAATAAACTGATATTTTTTTAATTTTTGATATTCAAAATTTAAAATTCATATTTAATTTTCAAAAGTGTTTGAAATATATGTTTCTATTGGAAATTTTCTTCACATTTAAAGACCTTAGTCATGATTCCTCTAAAATAACACATGTGGTGTCATTCCAAATAGAACTACGCGATGAAATTTAGAAAAGTTGGCAATTTTAAAGGCATTTATGCATCACGGCATCGATTCTAGGGCTTTTCTGCCGAGGATTTGGGGGTGGGGGCTGGAATTGTTGTAAGTAGAAGTTTTGGTGCATTAAACCTTAAGACTGTATCTTTTGGAAATTGTATTATCCTGTCTTTTATCGCCCTTTCTTTCCATTTTTTTGACATACTTGTAATAGTTTGACTATAATAAGCATCATGATGACTGCAATGTACAATGCAGTGAAATTATATGCTAATATTCGTTACTAGCTGATTTTAAATTTTTGTAAGATTTCTTGTTAATAAGTAACTATTTGTAAATTATATTATTCGCAATTCTATGTTCCATCGGCTTCAGATATTTCACAAGCAAGACTTTTGCATCACAAAGCTTTCTTATATTCAAAGACTTGATAAAATAATAATTTGATTTATATTCCTTAAGGAAAAAGATTTTCATTATTTGCACTTTAATAAAAAAAATTATAATAAATTAGAAATTAAGGAAAATAAAGAATAAATTAGACATCAAATCATATACTTCATATCTAAACATAAAATTTACCCAAATGAAATGTGGCCGTGTGTGACATCGTTATATCGTGAAGCATCGATTACAACCCCATTATTCAGGGTTTAAAACAAAACGTTCGATAATAATTATGAAACAGAGCGTAGTTGTAACGTTTTTAGAAACGCGGGAAATCTGTATTAGAATAAGAGTTTAATAACTGGGTAGAAGAACAGTGAAATTAACCACAAAAAAGGCGCGTACGCAGTAGGTTCGAATACATTTTGCCGATGAATGGAATTCAATCTGCTTCAGTTGATCCATTTTCATGATGTTGCCTCATTTCTATGACGATCGTTGCGGATCGTTAAAACGAAGTGAAATATCGCTACTATCCATCCGATTTAATCAGATGTAGTGTGATGTTAAAACACGCGCCGTCTCTTGCATCGAAGATATCAAAAACTATATCATCAGGATAGAAAGGATTTTCTTCTGCACCTAGGATCAGTTTTGATACCCTGCCGTGAAAATATTATCAATTTTGAACTATGTTGCAGTATTTCACGAAACTTTGTAAAGTTTTGTATCAAAAGCAAATGTCTTAGCAATTTCTCACAGCAAGTGAGCCTTCTTAACCCTTAACTGGGGAGGTGAAATTTTAGGACTTAACTGGGGAGGTGCGGTCTACACTCAAGGACATTTCATTTACACTCAAATTAAATTTTCTAATGAATGCATGAGTATGAAAAACTGCCAATATATTTTGCAGATATTTTTCTTGATATATAGATATGTTTCAGAAATTTTTATAAATATATTATCATTGAAAAAAGTAATTGCGGTAGAAGATACCTTTTCTTCTCAAATTACATGTTAAAATAAATAATATTCTTGAAAAAACATATTACTTTTTACTTTTCCCATCATATTTATTTTTGTAGTATATGAAGGTATATAGAAGACAATATAATGAAAAATTCAACAATTATATGAAAAATAAAAAAATTGACAATTGGTAAAATTGGCCCTCTTTTTATCGACTTGTGTGACTTTCATAGCACGGTTTTCTAGCACATTAAACTTACAGGTTAAGAACTAGTATAAAAATCAACTTATAAATTCTGTATATATATATATATATATATATATATATATTTATATATATCTTGGTATATTAATCTATTTTATAAATTTTTCAAAATACATTATCACTAGAAAAATTAATTATGTTTGAACATACATATCAGAATCAGTTGAATGCGAACTTTCATCGAAAAACTCTTCTATACAATTATCCTTATCACTAAAATCACTTTCTGCTTCATTTAAAAGTGTCTGGAACACTGCTTCATAATAGAATCAGTAAACTGGATGATATTTCCCGGCCCCAGTTTTAGTGCCATCTTCTAAGCCTTGTTTATCACAGGTCTTAGAGACCGCACTTAAAGAAATAACTGAATTATTTTAAAAGGCATCCGTTGAAATCGGTTGTAAAAGTGCACGTGTATTGAATGTCATAAAACTGGAAGCTACAGGGTCAATCCATTCAATTGAGCTAAAATTGAATAGGGGTGACCGAAAATCAATCGCTAGCGGTCTCACAGACCGCACGTCCCCAGTTAAGGGTTGATTATAATCTATGACTACACGCTTTCTCATAACGGATGCACCTCCCTTTCAAGTATTACATCGTGGTACATGGTACAGTCAGTGTGTAATCAGAATTTGTTGTACTGTAATCATTACATATTTAAGCCAATGTTAAGAAAAGTTCGCTACAACAATGTTTTCATTCAAAAGAAGAATGAAGTAGTGCAGACCTTTTTCAAACAACAACTTTAAAAGTTATTTACTAGCAACAACTTTAAAAGTTATTTACTAGCAACAACATTAAAAGTTACTTACAACTTTAAAAGTTATTTCAAACAACAACTTTAAAAGTTATTTACTAGCAGCATTTACCTGATAGCGAAATGCTGAGAAGAGTACTTGAAGACTAAGGGCTCCATCGCTTAAATTTATAACAAAGGTGTTACTTTTTATAATCTTGGCCAATTTCATATCAACTATCTTTATATTGCATTTTTATACAGAATAAATACAATTAGAATTGATTTAAATATACAGCTAATTTTAATTTTCAATCAAGTTTAAAAAATACATAAATGAGTATACTTTGTGATTTGTAATCCTCCAGGCAGTTCTAAGAATTCACGTCCGCGGTGGCCTGGTGGTAAGGTCTCGGCTTCGGAACCGGAGGGTTTCAGGTTCGAGACCCGATTCCACCGAAGAACTGTCGTGTAAGGGGGTCAGTTGCACGTTAGATCCGTTCTGATCAAACGTCCTCCCGCTGGCGTGGTGTGGTATGGAGAGGGAGTGCCAGCTCAGGTGTCGTCCTCGTTATCTGGCCGTGGTTCAAAATTACGAGGTCCGTCCCAAAATAGCCCTAGCGTTGCTTCAAACGGGACATTAATATAACTAAACTAAACTAAAGTTCTAAGAATTTGATTATTTATGTATTGATGTACATATCCTAATTTTACAAATAATCCAATAATATTATTACGTTATTCTCAAGATATCATAATAATATTGCTAATTACGATATTCTCATGATTTCAGAGTGTCAAAGAATGACGTGGAAATATAATTCAATATTCTGCGCTAGTAAGGTGCTATTCATGTCATAAAATATTATATCTTTACCCGATTTAGACACATAATGCGCTATATTACTTGTGAAATACACAATATAGCATTTAAAAGAATCCATTAACACACACACACACACACATATATATATATAAATTAATGATAATATAAAAGCTATATTTTTGAGAAATGGTAATTCCATCTGAAATTCTACATGCTTAAATTGTCAAGGTTTAGCTATTGCGAGGATGAGAGAACTTCAAATAAGGATTTGTTCTTACATCTTTCTTGAAAATTATTTTTGTAGGACATTTTCAAATTTTTTGATTCCCAATAAGATTGGTGGTTGGATATCGCCACCCTAGAGGGTACACAAAAAGGTGGGGGATCTAACTCCTCTCATCGATGACGGGACGTACTGCCTTCGGGAAGGGTTGTACCGTGGCTGGTCATGGCCCTTATTACTCAACCACAGTTCCCGTCAGGCTTGCTGTTGCGATCATTCAGTTTTCGTTATCTGTGTGCGGGTCGGGTCGGAGAGTCAGTGATATGACTTCCCAATAAGATTTAACGCACATCAAAATGACATCATAAACGCACTTTTAATTGAATAGGGATTTAAATTCAGACAATTATTTTTTAATATCGTATCTTATTAAAAATTATTATAGTGTATGACTAAATGACTAATTGTATAATGTATAATGTGTAAACACTTAGATTATCAGATATTAAAAAGTTATTTTAAATAAAAAAAAAGATATAATTTGAAGTAAAAATACAAAATATGTCATTACAAATTCAGTTTCAATGTCTACTTCAAAAAGTTAACCGAATTTCAGAATAGAAGATGCATGTTTCGATTTTAATGAGAAGAAATATTTCGGGAAAGGTTGGGAAATGTATAAATTTTGTATTCAGCTTTTGTTAAAACTATTAAATCAATTTATAAGAAATATAAAATCTATCAGGTTTTCAAAATTTCTACAGTGCGAGTACATAAAAACATAAAAAAAAATAATGACAACAATGTTCCATATAGATTTTTATCAAATTAAAAAAGTTTAAAAAATAATCTTATTTAATCTATACCAGAGACCTTAGTCAAACAGCATGTTTATTTTAATCAGCGTTGTGTAAAAATGTTTAAATATTTAGTTTCCAAATAAAGCGCATTTTAATTATATTTTATAATTAAATTATATAAAGATTTTGCATAGGGTGATGCAATTAAAATTCGCTTGGAAGATAAAATTGAGAAAATGTCTTTAACAATTTTTTGCATGTCAAATTTAAAACTGCTTTTCTACCTAACAAATATTTGATACATTTGTATTTATGTTAAACATATTAAATTCTGCATGATATGAATTATTTAAACATTTCTGACGTGTTTCTGTTATTTTTGTTACTTATGAACTTGTTATAGACAAGTTCGTTTTGAATAGACCTCAGGTTGTTCAATTCAAAACTTGGAAACCATTTTGATAAAAATAATGATTGCAATAACAGTTAAAATTTGTTGAATGTTGAATTTTATCCATTTTGTATAATGTATTTCTCAAACTTTACAATTGCTACTTCTAATTGATTTAAAATTTTTGCATTTTGTAAACTCAGGATCCAAGAAAGGAAACGTTTCTCTATAATTAGGACGAAGTGATCATAGATTATAGTACATAAACTTGAGGAGAAAAATTATTTTTGACGCTATAAATTTAGAACAGGGTCAAAACAACTATGCAATTTGACTTTCCCATTCCAGAAATGTTAATTACATTATAAAGGCAAACATAAAAATAAATGGTTTCTTTGAAATGTTGAAAAAATATTATCTATATATAATGCTTGACTATTATAAAGATCTAATATTGACAAAGTACAAGTGTGCATTCTTTAGATAATATCGGATTTATATTTTTCAGCTGAAGAAAGTGCTTGAATTTCTTTTCTTCATACCATTAGTACTATCATAATAATCGTCTTACACATTTTGGAAACATAAAAACAAATTAATAAGCATTATTAAGTAGTAAACAAATTAATAAAATGTATTAAGTAGTATTAATCTAAAATATTTATTTCCATATGTTTATAAAATCTCTAGACAAATTCCTCTTAGTAAAATTCTAATCGTTTAGTTATTTTTTGCTAAATAATACTGCACAGTTTATAATGGTATTTAAATTAATTTTGTGCAATATTATTTTCTAGGAGATATGCGAATGGATTTGAAAATCTTACTTTTTTTTAATTATTTAAAATTTTAATAAAACAATCACTTTAAATCACTTCACCTCACAAGGTATATTTGCTCAAATTAGTAGTTCTAACACTATCTTTTATATCATCAACACGCACACAAATAAATTTCGTTAACTATTAAAACAAATGCTATTATGAAACCAGCAGAATAATTTTATATAATTGGCTTATTAATCTGAAAATGTAACTTAGATTAAAATAAGAAGAATTATACTTTTTGAAACAATTTATTAATGTTGTCATTATATTAACTCTACATATTAAACTGAATATGATTTTAAAAATACAGAAAAACTTGCCAATTCGTTTGAAAAAAATTGATGCAAAATATTTTACTTTATTTTAGCTAATTCAAAGATATAGATATTAATTTATTTCATTTTTCTTTCAGCTGCTTCTAGATAAATTAAATGTTCCTATGAAGACAGAAAATAACGGATAAAATAAATGCATATATTAATTGCAATCCATTTCAGTTGTAATATATTTGATTCAGCACATAACTCGTTAGTAAACTAAAAAAATCAGAATATTCTAAAAAGCTTTATTAATTAAAAATACGCGTAATTAAACAATAGCTACATGCATATTGTCGAATATAGGGGACATTTCTCTAACGAAGTTTCTCTGCACTGTTCATGAGCACATACCCTTTGCTGCTGTTTGCAATAAATTCTAATAAGATTCTAAATAAGAAAATTCAAGAAACTGTTTTCTTCACTAGTCATCACATCGCGCCACTCCTTATTTTTATACAATTTCCGATAAGCAATTTCATATCACAGTTACGAATAATTCTTAAAGGCAGTAAAAATTATTTTCTTTATAAACTACTAATTTCACACGAAACTCTCTGAGTTTCTGCGTGATAGTTAAAATAAATTTGATCTGCTTTTACACTCGAGCTATTAATAGCTCACACTCCATGTGAACGTCTACTTTTCTTGACTGCCAACCAAACAAGAAATCTTTTCTGCATAACTTTCAAGAGAACGGGAATACTCAGCCATCTGGGGTAAGGAAAAGGAACTAATCCCCACACATATAATTAAAACACTTCGCGTTCATCGACATTTTATCAAGATATCTATGTATACTTTATAAAGATTTTTTTGAAGTGATACATTTAGATAGCGTTCTTGTATTGCCCCGAAATGAAATTCAGTACCAATTTCATTATAATGTACATCTTAGCAGTCATATGGATAATCACAAACAATAAACAGTCTCTTTATGTGAATTAGCTTATAGAAATTGAATGGTAAAACCATTGCAGATAATAACATGGGAAATGACAACTAGATGAGGTAAACTTCATTACGAATGCCTTAAGGAATGACTTTGGCCATTAAGACAACTATGAGGCTGCCTATCCAATGCGGATTTTATTCAGCAGAATCTAGATAGCAAACGTATCTTCTTTATACTTTAGAATTCAATTTAATACATTAACATTATATACATTAGCATTATATACATTATATGCATTAGCATTATATACATTAGCATTATATACATTATATACATTAGCATTATATACATTATATACATTAGCATTATATACATTATATACATTAGCATTATATACATTAGCATTTAATACATTAGCATTATATACATTAGCATTTAATACATTAGCATTATAGATATACATTAAATAGAAAAGCATTGAAAACTGTATTCAGCTTAATAATAAGAGCAAATTCAATGTCAATAAAAACTTACAAAAAGCATTTAAAACATTGATAAATAGGATTTAAACAAAAACAAATAGATGACACGTTAAATATTTCAAGACTTTTAGAACATTTGATTAAGCAGACCATATTCGTCTTCTCCGAATCGTTCCTTTATTTCCACCGCTAATTTTAGTGATTTATGTTCTAAAAATGTTTGCCAGTTTGTGGGAGTTTTCCTTTGTACTTCAAAAATAAACTTATCCCACACAAAATGTAAACAGATCAATTAATTCAACAATATCAAATTTAATTTTACAGCTGAATTTTCGAAAATAATAACCAGAAAAATTAAGATAAAGACATTAATGAAGTCAGAAGAGTTAAAATCAATTCACTCCAACTCAACAAATTATTATCGAAAGAATGTTTAAGGTGTAATTTATAATTAAGATATTCAAGGAACCATGGAAATACGTTTTCGTGCCTTCGCTAACAATCTTTTTAAACGAATTCAAATATTCGAGTTTACTCCTTTTCATTCAAAAATAAAATTAATAAATTATTTACCTTTGTAAGCCAGCGAAGATTAAAATTACATACTTTTAACACTTCTTGAAGCATTTGGAAAGTATGTTCGCAGCAGCAGAAAAATGAATATTTGACACGATTAAAGCTTCATTGCTGTTATTCCATCATAAATTTAATCCCATATTAATTACTTACTTTAAAGATTACTGTTTATTCCACATTCTAATCAGCGATGAAAATTGCGCTTTTCAGAGCATCGTTTCTCCAAATGATGCAGTTTCCTCTTCTTTAATCAATTAATCGTTTGGATGGTACGTGGCTGGTTTATTTCCGGAAAGAAATACAAATATTTAAAGTATTTCCTGAAATTTGAAGCATCGAATGTTAAATAGTTCTTAATTTTCAAAATCTCAAATCTTGGGCATGCTAATTAGTATCGCTAGTAGCATAATATTTGGTTATTATTAATGAAATTTAAGGAGCAAAATGTTTTAAAAATGAAGTTTTCTGCCGCTCTTTTCCATAGCTGCGAATCCAAAGAATAATTTTTATTGATAAATTAAATATAATTGAAGATGTAATTAATAATTTTTGCTGAAACAGAATGTGTCATTCTCTAATTATAAATTAGTATATATTGATATTTGATTGTTTGATTTTGCATCACAATAATTTCACTATAATTTATTATTTATTGTTGAAAATAAGTGTTTAGAGATGAAGATTTTAAATTATGTAATAACTTATTATCTGAAAGATATGAAGTAACCATGGGATATGATTTTCTTGTGCAATTTGAAAATAAAATGGGTATTTAATAAAAAAAATATTAAACATTTTCGAAGTAAATTGAAGAAAATAATTTGCTTACATATGCCTTATTTTATTTCGTAACTAATATATCTGTACATAACAAGTGCAAATAGTAACAAATATTTTTGTGTATTCGTATTAAGGAATTGGCCTTCATAAAGAATCACTGCAATATGATTTTTCAAAAACATTTTAATGAAATATGACTATCGAAATAATATTCTAAAAACTGATCAATTGATTAAAAATAAATAATGATGAGAACTTTTTCAGTCTTGTGATAAAATATAAAATTTCTTTGAATTTCTTATACAAAAAAGTAACCAAAATGAATTGATAATGCCACATAAATAATTTGTTTAATTTTTAATTTAATTTAATTTAATTTCTTCGTCAATATCTAATTTTTTTATCTTAAATTTATTTACTTACTTATTTACTTTACTTATTTAATTAATTTCCTGCTGAATAGTAATACTTTTATTAGGATTTTAATTTCAAGTATTTTAAATTCGTTTCCTATGTGATAATAATTACCTAGGATATAAATATGGTTTTCTTCTTAAATTATAGCCTTAAATTCTCAATCATCATAAATTTTATATAAGATCTACGTACTTTTACTTAAACACCATTTTATATTAGAAACGAAATCTAATTCTCTGCTAAATAGAATTTCTGATTTCCGGCGTTTCAAAATGGTTTTGCTGTAGTTAGTTCTTTGTTTTTGTTTTCGATATTTCTGATTAATTTTTTCAGTCATATTCTTTTCTTTTTGCTTTTTTTTGAAATTAAACAATTAAAAAATATATTTGCTTGGGAATTGAAATTCGAAAACACTTTAAACGCTATAATGTCGGTAATATGCCTGACAGATTGCTGAATATTTGCATTTGACTTATTCAATTCATCACTTTCACTATTAGTTTAGTTTAATTTTCTTTATCTTCAGGTTCTATAAAGTATTTTATTGGATAAAACAATATTAAATTTCTCTGATTTAACAATTTTCAGTCTGTTGTATAACGTATTCTTCTTTGTTATTTACTTTGAATATTTGATAAGGTTAAATATAATTAATTATTTTTAATAAGTTTTCAGCTATTGGTTTTTTTCATTATCTTTGTCTTTTCTGATTATAAAGTTTCTACTAGTTTTGATTGCAAATTATCCTTTGTTTGTATAATGTTATATTTATTTCATTTTCACTTAATGGTTTCATTCCGATTAGATTCTTCATTTTTTTGCTATAGTGCATTTAATAGTTTTTCTTCATTTTTCTATAGTAAAATAATAATTTTTACGATGTTTGTACACACACACACACACAAATATATATATATATATATATATATATATATATATATATATATATATATATATATATATCCTTAAGAAACATGTACCGAATAAGGCCTTTATATAAATACCTAATATGTAAAAATGTTTGCTTTTTCGGTTATCTTCTATGAGTTCCTAACCATTCATCCAATGATGATGAAACTTTGGTGGATTATACGCCTCTCTTCAAAGCTTTCGGACAAGAAATATTTTAAGTGTCCTCCCATGGCCCGTCGTAATAGTATAATGTAATATCTCGATTATTCTTACTTTATTATTTTTTATATTTTATACACCTTAAAATAATGATTGATTTCTAATGGTATGAATAACAAAGACAAAACTAAACCTTTTTTACATCTGTCACAAATTTTGCCTCATTTATGTTTTCGATATGATTAAAATATTACAATAGACCGAAGTAAAAAGTTTAGACTTTCTTTGTCAAAAACCTTTGCGACTTCAGTTCCTTTAAGTTATATTAACGTCCCATTTTAAAGAAACACTAGAGCTATTTTGAAACGAACCTCGTAATTTTGAATTGTGGTCAGATGATACTTAAGCTGGCACCCCCCTCCAAACTTCCACATCACACCAAACCTTTGAGAGAGCTTGCCTAATTACTCAAAAAATTCATTGTAATCGAGGAATACATAGAAGATGAATAAACAAATATTCATTTAATATGTAAGTTAATATGTTTAATATGTACCAATTAAAATTAATTATCTTTTTATTTCTTTATATTTTATTTTAAGATATTTTAATAAAAAATTATCACTTTGCATTATATAAAAAATAAAATTATGATGCTATGTACTTAAGTTGCATGTATTTAAATTGTACCTGTAGTAAAATGTAACTTGCTTTTCTCTTGCGGCCTGTAAGTATGACCAAGTAATTTATTATCTTCCAAAGTAGTGAAAATATTAAATTCTTTATCAAATTTGAAGAAATTTACAGCGAACTTTTGAATATAGAAGATTTTATGACCATGTTTTTTTTTCAATGATTTTGAAGAAGAACAGGAGCTGAAGCAATAATATTTCCTTGAAAAATAATGCTGTCAGAATAGCTAAGCTCTCCTCTTGATTTTCTCTTTTCAAAAGAAAAATGAAACTTGAAGATACATTTTCGGATAGTCAACATTATATGCAAATATATTCCTTACTTTTGTACAGACGACAAAAATAAAAGAAGAGAATAAAAGGATTCTGTAATTAAGAAGTCTGGATCTTTATTTAAAGAAAAGAGAGCTCATAAAAAATCTAGAATGATAACTTGTATTTTTCTACTATATTTTGTTATAGAAAATAATATATTCCAGACGTACTTTCTGTTATAATTTTATAACTTTAGTTATAAATCTTTATGATTTTACCTATAACCAAATGAAATGCATTTAAATCATGTTTTGATATAATCATAAAAGCAAATCTGTTAAGAATAAAAACAACACTAAACATAATATTTTATCGAGAATTTTCTTTAATTAGTTTAGATTATTTATTTCTAAAATATTTAAAATGAACTTATGTATTTAAATAATTCATTCATTTATATGATTTGAAAGATGTTTTTTAAATTCATTTAGTTATATGTACGTGTAGTATGAATAAAGTTAACTCACACCAACGTGTTAAAATTGTGAAATATTGAAACATTAACGCATTGTGAAATGGTTGCTGGCATAATTCAGAAGAACTCCTTTTAACTTTATTTGAAATACATATTTTAAAATTTCTCGAGGTAATCTATATTTCACAATAAAATGCAGCTTCTTTTCAGAGAATTTTACAGATATTTTATTAGTTCTTTCATTTTATAAAGATATCGAAAAAAGTATTTTATTTTCCAATTTTTTTTATTAATTATGCTTGTTAGTATTATCAGATAAGTTTAAATTATATAAATTATATTGAATTTATAACATTTTGTTTAAAACCTTCATTAAAGGTTTTTTTTTTTTTTTTTTTTTTTTTTTTTTTTTTAGATTTATGTTTTAACTAATGCATATGTTCCAATTAATGTACTTCAATTCTCTTTTCTCCAACAATGTGATGTGTACAGAAAAAGCTTAATTATTTTTAAATTTATAGTTACAGTTTTATGAATACAGATAATAAAAAAGAAAACGTTTTGTTCTTTTTACAAAAAAAAAACCATATTATGAACATATTATTGCAAGAAAACTAGAACGTAGAAAGTATAAAGATTTAAACAAATAATGGAAAATACAAGACGTGTTCAAATGAGTATAAATGAGGGACTTTATTCAAAGTATACATTATAAGACTGAGCCCAACGATCCCATTGATTAACCAGCCGAAGGATTCCTTCTTCCCAGAATTCCTGTGGCCGTGACGAGACCCAGTCCTTCACAGCGTTCTTGAGTTCACCGTCCTAGTATAAGAGCTTCTCTTTCAGATGTTTTTTCAGGGGACTGAACACATGAAAATCGTAGGGCGACATGTACGGGCTGTAGGGCGGATTTTCAAGCTGCTCCTACTTGCACGTGGCCAGTTAAACGTATGTGAGCCTGGTGATATGTGGACACGCATTATCATGGAGCAGAACCACACCCTGCGTGAGTAATCCCGGGTTTTTGTTCTTGATGGACCTGCATAGTCTTCTGAGTGTCTCACAATATATATCGAAGTTAATGGCTCTGAAAAAACATGTGAAAGGGAAGCGCTTCAACTCGGACGGCGAACTCATGCACGCTGTGAAGTACTGGGTCTCGGCAGGATCCTTCGGCTCGTTAATCAATTGGATCGTTGTACTCAGTCTTATGATGTATACTTTGAATAAAGCATTTATACCCACACTGTCGTTTCGTACCTTTTCATTTAAACACCCCTTGTACACCAAATTTCTGCTCAGACTTTTTTAAAATTAAAACAAAAATATATTAGAAGGCTACGTTTGTATTAATGACTAATTTTCTGCAAATTTTCTTACAATTTTGATATTTCTATATCATTTTTATTGAATGAAATAAGCTTATTACTAATAAACTAAAAGCCTCATACAAATAGAGGATACCAGTTATAATCAACAAAAAAAAAGGATAGAATGTGCATATCTAAAATATTTTATCCATATTGCTAAATATTGAGATAATATGAAATCTACTTATTATTTTTAAATTATGAAAGGGGGAATAAAAGAATTTTAAATACTCTTCATAATCATGCCTAATAATGGAGAAGAGAAAAAAAGAATCCATTGCTATTTGTGGAAAAAAAAGCAATATTCCCATATAAAAAATTAATAACTCAAAAATTCCTAGTCCTATACATACAAAATTACAACATTTAATAAGAAAAATGTAATATAGATAAAATAATAAAATTCAAATTAAGTTTTATAATTTCACTTCAATTTCACATACGCGACAAATCAACAATTTGATATACCATAGACTGTTTACCATTTTTAATTTTTTTTCTTGGATCAGTGAAGACATTTATTAAGAAAAAGTGAGAGAGGAGCTAAAATTAATAAAAGGTAGCGAAAACAATAATTACACTACTTGTTGTATTATTAGAATATTAATTATAATAATAAATAGAAATAAAAATTTGTAATGATTTCAATGAAGTTAAATTTAATGTAAATTTTAGTTCAGTTTTAGAAATTTTGGATTTAGTTTTAGAAAAACTGATTATCTTAAATAATATCTATAAATTCGAATGAAATCCTCACGGATTCCATTTGAAATTAGTTGTTGTTTATGAATGAAATTCAATATAGTATACTGAATCACAATATCGTATACTGAATCACTACTCACAAATTTGGTATATATATATATATATATATATATATATATATATATATATATATATATATATATATATATATATATATATATATATATATATATATATATATATATATATATATATATATATATATATATATATATATATATATATATATATATATATATATATCCAATTCCACTTTCGGTCTAATTAATAACTTTGTAAAAATAATGCACCATCAGAATGATACTTCGGTACCCTTGAAAAGGTGTCAAAGGTCATTCCCTCGACGCGTGGCCGGAAATCCTATGTTATATAAGGCTAGTGATCATTTGTTCGTTGTTTTTTTCGCTCTTACTTCTGCTTTGTGCCACGTTGCGTTTTCTCGTATATAATCATGTCTGCCACTCGGAATAGAATAAAACGAAATTAAAAATACAAAGTCTCCTCACTACTTCGAACCTGCATTCTACTTAAACCAAAATATGTCACACACACACACACACACATATATATATACATATATATTGGAAACACCCCTTGATATTGTAAGGAGAATACTACCTTCAGTAGGTATTATTAGATAACATATTTACAATATAATTATTGCATTTATTGATAACATATTTGCAAGGGCATAATCAGTTAATTATTCAAATGTTTATTTTTAAAAAATCAATCATTTTAATAATGGTTGCACGTAGCTATAAAATTCTTTCCCTGATACCTCCATTTTTTGATTTCCTCGTGATAATTGTAGCTTTAGCATTTAATAAATAGTATATTTACCAAAAAATAATGACAAAAAACGAAATGATATCACTATTCAACGAAAAGTGAGCCATACAACTAATGTGAATTTTGTGCAGTGGCAAAAGAACAACAAATAACTTTATAGCAAATTTATGAATAATTAAAAACTAAATACCTGGTATCTTATAACATCATAACAAAATATGGCTAGCACTGCTCTGTTAACTGTATAGTAAAATTATGAATAATTAAAAAATAAATTCTTGCTCTCTCATAACCTCATAACAAAAAAATGGCTAGTACTCTTCTTTTAAAATTCTCAAAATATTACATGACGTTCTAAAAGCGAATAACATTTCTGAGACTACAGGGAATGTTCTGTTAAAAAGATAGCTTTTAAAATTAATATTTGAATATTAATCATATAATAATCTATAAATATTATTAATTTAATAACTAAAACTCATCTAGGGCTGCCTTGATTTGCTGCAAAATGGAAAATAATTGCTTCTAAAGGTTAAAAGCGGTACTTCATTCGGCATTGATGGGAGAATGGGATTGTGAGGTCTTTATATAAAGATTTCTTCACCATTATGTGGAGGGTAAGGCTTTTTCACATCTATTGATGGGTTAAATACATCATTATTAAATCTGATGTAAACAAGAATTGCAATTCGGTTGGCATTAAATAATATCTTTTCTCAATAGTCTCAACAACCTGTAGATTTCAAATTTTAGAGAAAGTGTGTATTTATAAGATCTTTAATTTCATATTTTATTTCATGTTTCAATCCGTGCATAATTTCAACCGCATTATATAGCTGGGAGTACCTCATCATACTACAGGGACATCCTAAGAAAGAAGGCAATTCTAACAATACAGGCATGCACAATGAAAAGATTAGAGCTAAAAAATCAATAAATCAACGTATCTTCTTTAAGTTTTCTTATTAACGAAGTTTCTTTTTGCTCTTCAAACCCAGATTTGATTTCACATCAAAGAAAAGAATCAAAAAGAAGAAGACTCGCAAATCGAATAATAGTTTTTGCAATCGAACCATAAAATCCGAAATCGAATTTTGAGGATGGCGTAGGAAACCGGATTCTTGTTATTTACTTTCACAAAAACAATTCTCATGCGAAACTTATATTTCATAAGAAGAAATCCGATTTCTGCAAACTGAAACAACGTAGGACGAGGGTATTTCTGAATAATAAAAACGGATGTATTTCTCATACTTTCTGTCACTGAAAAGTCCCCAGAGTGATCGGGGACCGGCGCTGTTGCAAACGACAAAATAAAGCATTCGTTTACGGCAATAGAAATATCAAATTTCAGATGCAAAAGTTTAAAGTTAAACTTTGGAGCAAACAGTAAAAGATGGGAAGAGGGAACTTTCTTTCACGTTTCTGTTCGCACCATTGTTTGCTTGTTGCCATTCATCGCTTTTATTTTATACTTCTCAAATAAAATATTTTCTTTTTAATATCGGTTTTAAAAATCTTTTAAATTCTAACTCACAATAATTCCAGTCCATTTTAAAATAAAAATAAAGGCATAAAAGTGTTTATTTTTCATCGCTTCATTATAGTGAATGATATCAGACTTTAGGTTTGAGTTCATAAAAAGTGCTGTCGAGAATTGAAGAATAAAGAATTTCGCACTGATAAATTAAATATATACTGATAGATCTACAAGTTATTATACATTTTGATATTCTGTTATAATATCCAGGTTTAAAAAAAAACTCATTATTATTTAAGTCATTAAAACTCATCATTTAAAAATCATCTGAATAAAATTTGCTTGCTTATATGAAATGTATATTGAATATAAAGAAAAACGAATTTATATTTTTTTCTTTCTCTTTACTACATTTCATATATATATAGAACATGTGGATTTTTTTTCTGTTACATATTTTATACAATCAAAAGAATACAACCAGTTGTTGTTTGACATATTAAATATTTAGAAAAAAAAAATTGCTTCTACATATAATTTGAGGCATATAAATTATAAGAATGAGAAAATGTTAGAAAGAAAATATCAATAATAATAGTAAGCTCATTTGAATTTGTAAAAAAAAAGAAAGAAAAGAAAACCCCTAATTTCATAAAAATCGCAATACTAGCAAAATGTTAAAATTATGTAAATTAATTAAAAAAGCACTTAGAATATATTTTAGCAATATTGCATTTCAAATATTTTATAGGAAATCAAACTCATTCTTCTAGAAGGGAATTGAATTTTAATTTTTTCTTTCAATTTAATCTAGAATTTTAAATATCAACATCGCATATATTTATAAACTAGAATTGTAGATTTTAAGTTTTATGGTTTTGGACATCTTTACCATATCAAATGTAGAAATTGAAACCGAAAATTAAATTAAACCCCATGCAATTCTCTCAAAATTTATAAAATAACTACTTCCATAACTATAAAATATATTTAGTATGAAGTTTAAAAATTAATATTGTTACGAAATTTCCGGGTTTGTTTGGATAGTGGGAGTTATATGGTGTGGAGAACGCTCAATCAGCAGGCGGCAGTAGAAAATAAAACAACGACGTTTATTTACACGAAGACACACAAGACATCACAAAGACGACAACTATATACAGCACAGAAGACGATTTTCTTCAGCCGAGACGTGCAGCATACAACCATACTTTACTGCAGACAGTAGCGCACAGCTCAGTTCAGCACTAGCTTCACTCCTTCGCTGCTCCGCTTATCTCTGGAAGGCCAGTTCTTTACCGTCGATTCCGACTACTCTGCCCTAGCATCTGCGGCCGCCTCCTTTTATAGGTCTCATTAGACGGAACTAGAAGCCTATCAACCAATCAGGAACATGCGAGGCGTATCTCGGTTCCTACTGGACGGATCGGGAAAATTCTTGATGTTTCGGGTATAATCTATTTTATCGCCAAAGTCGCCAAATTCGTAGCCAAGTCGACAAATGGTCGCCAAGCTCTGGAACCTCCGACGCGACACCGGACTCCGTCCAATACAGATGACTGTAAAACATTCTTTCCGATGGTGGAACCAACTATGCTGGGAAGCAGCATTACAGATTATTAACAATATATTCAATTCATTATTTTATCGAATAAAAAAGTGAACTTTAATACCATACCTTCAATTAAAATTTTAGATTCACTTTTAAAATAAATGAAAGCGAAATTATAATTATTGACCTCATTAACGTGCAATTTATTATTGAAATACCTCTATTGTTCGATATCTTGCATTAAGTTCATTACTTTAATATAACTTTATTATTTCACCATTGCTTTGTCATTTCGCCACGGCATATTTATATCTGAATATTCTGCACTGCACTTTTAATATTATAATCAATAAGATAAGTTTTCTTTTGTTTTAGGGAAAAATTACCGAGGAGGTAGAGTCCATCTTTAAAAATTTTTGCATTTTACTTTTTAAATTTTAAACTGTTTCAGATATAATTTGATATCTGAATATTGATGACCATTTCCATACAGATATTTTTAAGTGATGAATATTACAATACAGATACGCCATTAAAAGTTGAATTATGAAAATAAGTTATTTACCTCTTAAATGGCTGAAAATTTTTTATATGAAATAAAATTGAAGAATGAAATCTGTTAAGATGACTAATAGATTTATAGTATTTTCAAATTAGATTTTGTAAATGATTTTTTTAATTGAAAAAGTAAATGAATCAAAGAAACGAGATTTTAAGTATGCTTTTATTAACTGATTTATTTTACAATTCAGTAAAAAAATAAATATGAAATTTTTAGATTATATAGAAGCTTTTGCAATTTCATTGCTTAAATACCGTTTGCGCATTCAAATAAGCATTAAAATCAGTGTTAAAATATCGTTTGCTTGAAAGAAAAATTAATATTTAAATGGATATCGCTTTACTTAAAACTAATTTTATAAAACATATTGACATTTATAATATTATAAACATTCACATTAAAAGCAAATGATTAAGCCAAAGTATTGAAAAAAATTCACAGTAGGAATAATCTAAATAAATTTGTCATTTTTTTTTCTTGTGATCATTTATAAAATGAGATAGACAGAAAATATCAGTATTTGATCTAATAAGCACAAAGGTATCATTAAAAAAAATACCATTCAGTGCTTATTTTCTGAATTTCTACTTCACCTTTAAAAACATTACGGAAATATTTGGCATGAATGAAAGGCAAAAGTCTTAACAAATGATAATCAATGAAGCGAATGAAAAGTATTAAGAAATTGGAAGACGGAGGAAACAATATTGAAAAATATTTCGCCAACCTTCAAGTAAAGATTAGAAGGGAAAAAAATAATATTTCTACTTTATAAGATAATTATATTGATAATAAAGTCAAAATTAATGCTCAAGTTATGAACGCTAAATAATCCAAAGCATTTCCTAATTTTAATTTTGCAACAGATTTTAATCTATCCTATTGACAGTAAGAGAAATTCTTTTACTGAATAATACAATTATTTTTTCGTTGTAGTTTTTATATTATAAGCCTTGTTCGTCCATTAAAAGCTTCTGATGAATATAAAATATTCGTTAGTAAAATTAAAATGTGTCTAATTAAAATTATCTAATTGATATTTTATTATTAGAATTTTTCTTGGTGCATTTTTGAATTGAAATAAAAACAAAAAATAATATTTTGTTAAGTTTTTTCAGAAAAACGACTTCCAATTTTTTATTTCACCACTTCTCATAATGAAATTTTCAGAAATTTTCTATCACGTTGCCATGATTTAAAAATTCGAGTTAGAAATATTTTCATATCTATGAGCAAAGTCTCAGATTTGAAACATTTATCAAAATCGAAAGTGAAGCATCAAAAAAAAGTAACTACTGCATTGCAGATACATGCGTATTCTACCAAGAGAAGAACTAGAGTCTAGTTGAATCTTGTGGTATATAGAATTTAGGGTAACACTGCAGCACATTTTAGTTAAATCTGCAGCACATCAGCAACCATCAAGGATCAAGCTCTTAATTCCTAGAGTCTGAACAGTGCTGATTTTTTTAATGGAAGATTACGAAACCGCTACTTATTTTAATACTATAAGACAAAAAAATTTTAACTTTTCTTTTCCTAATATAGGTGCCAGCTTACATGCAATTGATAATGGTTACATGGCATCAGTAAAATAGTCCGTCTTATTTGCCTATAACAATCATTCATACAATCATATATGACTCTAAAAATTCATTTCGAGTTTTTATAATCTATAATTATAATGACTTCAGGTTTTTAATTGCAAGATTGACCAGCTATTTTGAAATTTGTTTCTCCTTTTCCATTACACCAATCAAAACCCTGATGATATGTTTTTTCTTGAAAAAAATTGACAGATAGTAAATAAAAAAAATGACACACCCATGCTAAATAGTTAAGATGCATTTTTAAATGATAAGTATTAAACGCATTTATTATATGTATTATAAGTTGCATTATTTGAACCAAATTTTAGGCAAAAAATATATGATAAAAAATATTAACTGATATGGATATCATTCTTCCCCCCCCCCCCGATGGTATTATTATTCTAAATTTTAATAGAATCAACTCTTATATAACGTTATCTCATATACAAATGTGTCACACTGTTAATTTATCATTCAGCAAAATTTAAAAAAAATATGCAGGAAAATTATAAATTTTCTCTAAGTTGTTTTTAAATTATTTAGGAAAAAGTTAAAAACACAAAGAGCGATTTTTAACAACTCATCAAAATTAAGCTGAATTTCAACATACCCACTCAAAATTACATGCATATCCATAAAACCAATAACCAAAGGGGATTAAATCGCAATACTTAATTATAAAATAGAAAACAATGAATTGTTGATGAAGGTATTCATAAACATTAACAAGGATATGATTTTAAAAACAATATTTTACTGAGATAGGAGAAATCTAATATGACAGCATTAAATGTATCAAAAGAGCAATATTTAATGATTCGAGAGCAATGCTTTTCGCATTAAAATTTAAAAAAAAAAATATTACCTTTACATACTACCCTACAGTTTATTTACTTCTTTTCCATTCTTGGATGTCCTTGGAGAAAAATGAATACTTGAAAGCTTAAGACATCATATTTGTTACATCTTACGAAATATAACCCTTTATTAACCCGGCAGGACGCGCGCGGGGTGTTTTGGCACCCCACACCTGAAAATATTTTTCTACCTTCCCTCCCCATGAACCGAAGTGGTTGGGTCTATCAGTACCTGTTTCCAAGGTCACATTCCACAGATAGTTTAAGTAAACAGCAAATTGGGAACTATTTTTAGACTGTTAGATCGAACTGGGGTGTGCTGACACCCCTTCTTCTTCTTGCGTACAGCCGACCACCCCGCCACCACTGAACGTAGCAGTATCGACAGGATTTGTTGTGGCCGACTGCTATCTTGAGTATTGTCCATCCTTTCATTGACCGATTTGTCAAACTGACATTCTCCTCTAGGTAATTGGCCACAAAGTGGTCAATTATTGTCCTTCTGCCTTATCTACAAACTCTCAAATAGTTGGTAAAAAACTGACAATTTTCGACATCATGTCCTTCAGAGTGTTAAGATTACCTGGTACCATCAGTACTGTACTTAAGTCATTATTTATAATTTTCAGATTTTTTCTTAACTCCGAAATTTCAATACATTCCTTTAAATAGTGGTAAACAGTACCGATTCCTCCACAAATGCATTTATTGTCCTGCATTCTTCCAAATCTTTGGAAATATGCAGGAAATCTCCCATGTCCTGATATAATTTGAATTATCAGTGGATGGTATCTTCTTATTTTTATTTCTGGATTAGGAATAAAATCGAAAGTTACTCTTCTGTTCTTGGACATATACCATCTGTCAAACCATTGCAGCTTTATTTCTTCTCTTATTTCCCATTTTAAGACACCATTTGATTTGGGGACAACCATATCAACACCCTCTTTCTGTGCCGCCAACTTTGCATATTGATCCGCCTTTTCATTACCATAGATCCCAATATGGGCCTTAACCCAATTCAACTCTATCCCCTTGTTAGTTTTTACACTTTTTATCTTTTCTTTTATCGTCCATATTTCCTTATTACAATTGTGAGAAGATTGTATGGCTTGTAGGACTGAGAGAGAATCTGAAAAAATTGAGCACTTCTGTCCGTCCTCCACCCTTTCACAATATTCAATGGCCATCTTTAAAGCTTGCACTTCTGCCTGGAAACTTGTGGCATGGTTCGATAATTTCACAAGACATTTATCGATCTCTTTCCCATAGTAGTATACTACTATTGCAGCTCCTACTTTATTTTCATCTTTTGAACCATCTGTAAAAATTTCTATTCCATCCATATCTGGGATTTTAACTTGAAAACCGTGAATAAACCATTCTGCAGGATGTTGTTCGAATTTGTCAAAATACATCTCATAATCATTTTTGCTGAAGCATTTGTTTCCTATTTTAACTTTATTACTAGAAGTTCTTATTTGAAATTTAGTGAAAATTTCCGTTGCTCTGAGGTCCATTGGCAAAATTCCCGTTATCACTTGAAGGGCTTCTGTAGAAATGGTTCTATAAGCCCCAGACAAAATGATGAGAAGGCGCCGTTGGATTGAATTTAATGTTTCTCTGATTTTCTTTAGATTTAGCCGATGTCCCCATGCTCCGTGCCCGAAAAGAACAAATGGCTCAATGGCCCCAGTGTAGATTCTTCTTAGATGGTATTTCCTTTTTCCATAAAATTTATCCGCAACTGTCACTAGTTTATATGTTAATACATCCACTTTTTTCTTGACCTTATTAAAATGTGACGTAAATGTTAATTTACTGTCCCATGTAACTCCCAAGTACTTAATTTGATTTGACACATTTATGTTGTTATTGCCTATTTTTATGTTAGGCGGATCTGTTAATTTTAAACGTTCTCCAAATGTAATAGGCATTTGAATTGTTTTACTTTCATTAAACTCAAGTTTATGAATTTTGCCCCATTTTGTGCTGACACCCCGTGCGCGCGGTCGTGTTAGAATTTTTCAGTGCAATAGCATGGCTTCCTGCAGTCGTTCAGTTCGGTCTTTTCCTCGTTTGACTTATGATGAAGAAATGGAAAGACTTCGGAAGTTATTAGAAGAGGTTTCCTCAGATGAAGAAACCATTGAAGAAGAAATAGAGGATTCAGATAATGAAGACGTTTTCAGCGAGCACCAGTCTGAATCAGAGGAAGAATGCAGATCTTCAGATGATGAAGTTTGTGAACAAACTAGCTTTTTTGTCGGAAATGATAAAACTACAAAGTGGCAGAAAGAACCTTTCAGAAATCAGAAACGCATACCTGTACAAAATATAATCAAAAAACTGCCTGGAAATACGCAATTTTCTAAACAAGTTACTTCGCCAATCGATGCTTGGAGACTGATATTTGATGATTCAATAATAGAAATGATTGTGAAATGCACTAATACTTATGTAGAAAGTATTTCTGGTAATTTCAAATAAGAAAGAGATGCAAAACCTTTAGTAAAAGAAGAATTTTGCGCTTTTGTAGGACTATTATATATAGCTGGATTGCACAAATCTTCTCATGTGAATGTTAGAGACTTATGGGCGACAGATGGCACAGGATTAGATATTTTCCGTAAAACTATGAACTATAAGCGATTTCTTTTTATACTTCGTGTCTTGCGATTTGATGATATCAAAACTCGGAATAGCAGACGAAAGATTGATAAATTAGCTCCAGTAAGAAACTTGTTTGAACATTTTATCAGGAACTGTCAGAAGTCATATCATGTACGTGAATACGTAACATTAGATGAAAAACTAGAGTCTTTTCGAGGCAGATGCTCCTTTCGACAGTATATGCCAAAGAAACCAGCAAGATATGGTTTGAAGATATTTGCTTTGGTCGATTCTAGGACATTTTACACGTACAACATGGAAATATATGCAGGTCAGCAGCCAGATGGCCCTTACAAGACAGATAACAGTTTCTGCGAAATAGCTAAACGCTTGCTAGCTCCATTATACAATTCTGGAAGAAATGTCACAACAGATAATTGGTATACCAGTTATGAATTAGCCGAATTTTTACAAAAACAAAAAATTTCTATTGTTGGAACAATACGTAAGAATAGAAAAGTTATCCCGCCTGAATTCGCCTCCCATAAAAATAGAGAACATACAACTCTCTTCGGGTTTCAAAAGAATATAATGATTCTTTCTTACATGACGAAAAAGAACAATTGTGTAAATCTTCTGTCAACCATGCATAATGATAATCGCATTGACGAAAGTACAGGAGATTTAAAAAAACCGGAGGTAATAACATTCTATAACATGACGAAAGGAGCAGTAGATGTTGTCGATGAAATGGGATGATCTTACTCTGTTGCTATAATATCTAACCGGTGGCCTATGGTGATATTCTTTTCACTGCTAAACATTACTGGAATAAATTCAAGGATCTTGCTGTTATCGACCAAAACCCCACCTGAAAAATTCAGAAACAGGAGGCATTTCTTGAAGGATTTAGCGTTTTCACTTTTAGAACCTCATATGAAATCAAGGCAAAAACAACAAGAGTTTCTGGATGAACCACAAGCAAAAAAGCAAAAATTAAGCTACCGTAGATGCTACTTGTGTCCAAGAGAAAAGGACAAGAAATCAAAAACTACGTGTTTGAAGTGTGAAAAAATATATGTCGAGAACATTCAGTAATTGAAGCGGTATGTACAAACTGCAAACAATCTACTGTTTCTGATCCATGTACACCCTAATAAGTTTGAAAATTTAATAAATATCACCCTTTTTATTCACAATAATGCGTTAAGTTTCGATTATAGTGAAAATTATAAGCAAAAAAGAAAAAAATCTTTAGAGTCGATATCATTAAAAGTCGCTTCAACAAGAAAAAAAACAAGGTGAGTGTATTCATTATTTTTTTACATGAATATTTTTTTCTATTATTCGTTTTTAAAGAAAAAGGGTATAATTACTATAAAATTCATTAATTTGTAGAATTCCATTGATTTCTTTCGTCTTATGCCATTTATTATGGCTGGGGTGTGCTGACACCCCATGCGCGTCCTCGTGTTGCGTTTCACAGCGCGCGTCCTGCCGGGTTAATTATTTTCTTTATTCTTTCTCCGAAACTTCAAATCAAAGGGGTTATAATGTTTTTCTTCTATGTCTCTTTCCACCAGACGGTTCAATTTCCTTTTATTAATTTAATTACTCCTTTTGATTTAATATGCTAATTGAAGTGAAAGATAATGGACTTTTTGGACTTATGCAGGATGTGAATACATATTTCACTGAACCGGTATTAGGTGGTTATTTTAATATTATAATAATTAATTGAAAATCTTCTAAATTAAAAATTCTTCCCAATACTTTCATAGGTTTTATGTTAAAAATAAGCTTTTATAACGATAAAAGTTGTGATATTTATGTTAAATAATATTCATTTGTAATAACGGCAAGGCTCTTGAAAGTTTAATATTTACGTCAATTGATTTAAAATTTGCTAAGATAGAAATTAAAACTTAATTAGTATCAGATTATGACAATTCAGTAAATAGGTAAGTTCTTTTTTTTTCCTCTTGGTTTTTCTCTCACGAACAATATAGAGTTTTCATCAGAAAATAAGCTATCTAGGCTAGGCAGATAAAAATAATTTATGTTAAACATTCTATGTCAGCAAGCTAAATATGTATATATTTTTTTTGTTATTACTTCTTGTTTATCTCTATTCTGATAATAATTGAATAAAAATAAGAGAAACACACATTTTAATGTTTTGTTCGAATGATAGTCAATATATAATATATCAGCCCAGTACTTTAGATTCATTTTATTGGTCACTTAATTCTTTCTGTCATAACCATTAAATATGTTCTGAAAATACATTTAATAACTCATGAAAATATTATACTCTGTAATTTGAGATAAATCAACTAAAATGAGCACGCATCTCAAATGTTAATGATTACATCCTTTATAAATATTAGAAATGAGCTTATTATGTATAGAAAGAGGCGCGCAGATTTTAATGTCCAAACTATATTCTGAATCCTTCTTAAACCTTTCATAAGTTGAAACGATAGATAAACCATATTTCGCTTTTATACGTCCCCTCACATATTCTAGATTCTTATATCTCATTTTCATTTTCTTTCATTATTTAATATTTAAAACAAAATCTTAGAATGAGAATATTTTTTATTATTTTTTTAAAGCATATGTTACATTAAACTTGATATTTCAAGTTTGTTTGGTTTAAAAGCTAATTTTATAACTGTTTAATATATAACACATACAATTTGAATTAATTTTAATTTTGTAAACTGTTTTAGGCATTCATGTTATTCAAATACTATAGTTCAATATTTCAGAACAAAATTTAATTAAAGATTAAGTTCATTAGAATGATAACGAAATAGGCGAATCAGTTGCTTTAAAATGAAGTGAATATTTTAAATATTATTAACATGCAAATACTAAATGGTTTTTAGTTTTTCATCAATTAAACAGGTTTTTGATTGTATTGCTTTTGATTGTTAGGTAGGAAAATAAGAAAAAGTATATAAAATATGATTATGAAAGAGTTACTGTTTTTTCATAAAGCCCTAAAATAATTCCCGAATTGCATTTCTGTATAGCATATATTCATTTAAAAAATTTAAATCGAATTTCCACAAATAAAATGTATTGTGTGAATTAAAAGGGCTAAATATGTTTCAAAAATTTATTTTGCGAATTGAAACGATGTATTTCCAATGCGGTTCGCTGATACAGCATTTATCATCATCTCCAAAAATAAGAACAAACTCCAAACGTTAGATAATTTTTAAGTTTATATAAAACAAATGTCTCTGTGACAGGGAAACAAATATCAAAAATATAAAATTTGATTTTTGTTTTATAAATATAAAATAAAAAAATAATTTTTAGATATTAATCTATTTTCTTCTTCCGAAAATAATACTAATTATTTCTTAAGAAAATAATATTGTTTCGTTCTTAAGAAGATATCAAAATTCGATCATTGAAATCTCGAATATTGAGATCATTGAATATTTATTCATTCTTAAATTCAATTATTTTTTGCGATTAAATAACACAATGCTTACCTCAAATACAAAATATGGTCCGACAAAAAAAAAAAAAAAATTGTATCCCTTTGTGCAAAATTATATGTTTCTTTCACTTCTCATAACAAAACATTAGCCAATATCAGTTTCAATTAATCCAAGATATTGTACAAAAAATCCACATATTATTCAATATTTTAAATACTGTATTATGGCATCATGATATTATCATAAATATATGATTTGACGTTTTTTGCTAATATATTTAGTTTTATTCATTTGATCCATAATTACATCGTTTCGACAATTCAGCACCATACAGCGTTATTTGAATATTTCAGAATGAGCAATCAAATGTATAATGTAAAAAAATCAATAACGTATGAATCTATCAAAATTATTTTTAATAAAAAAATCCTCTTATTTCTTCTTATTTTTTTATTCAGATTTGATTTCTTATGAAACAAGGAAAAAAAAATAAGAAGATTCAGAAATCGAATAATAGTTTTTACAATCGAGCCATAAAATCCGAAAATCGAATTTTGAGGATCGCGGAGGAAACAGGATCTTTGTTATTTACTTTTAAAAAAGGAAAAAAAATACTTTCATGTGAAAGTTTTATTCCATACGAGGAAATCCGATTTCTGTGCACTGAAACAACAAGCAAAGGGGACATTTCTGAATAATAAAAACGGATGTTTTCTCCATATTTTCTCCCATTGTAAGTCCCCGGAGTGACGGAACCAGTGCTCTTTCAATACATCAAAATAAAACATTCGTTTACAACAATGGAAATATCAAATTTTAGCTGTTAAAGTTTAAAGGTGGATTCAGAAGTAAACACTGGAATAAAGTAAAGAAGAATTTTCTTCCCATGTTCTTCTTTGGATGTTACTATATGTCTCTTTTAATATTCGAAGAATAATGATAATTTGTTTCTTTATAAAGTTTCAAACGAAAGTTAAAATATTGAAGCAAAAGTTTTAAATAATGTTTAAATCTAGTTACATTTAAATAACTTGGTAGTTTAAATGTTTAATGAAATATGTTAATAAAAAATATTTGTGTTAAAAATTTTCTAAAAAATGTCTGCAAATGATGAATTTTAATTTATTCAGTATTTATTATTAAAACAATTCTAAATTGTAATAGAGGTATAAACTGTAATGATTTTGTCAAAATAGCTCTAATGATAAAATAATGTTATGATTTTCTAGTCTAAAATGAAACATATTTTTTTTTCAATAGATTAAACAGCATATATAATACATAAAAGAAGAACTGGTCATTTTAAATACATTTATTATAAATCTAAAAAAAAGTAATCAGATCTATCATCTAAGCCTTAGGTATTTTATCTATGATATCTCAAATAAACCTATGTACAATAAAACTATAAAATAATGTCTGTATACCAATTGCAATGTTTATATTTTCAGTGCATGTTATTATAATGAATTGATATCAGTTTTAAAATAAAGTAAGCGAATCCAATAATGACACTTCAGACATTCTTATTTGAATTTCAATAAATATTTCAAAACATAATTTTTTTAGCAATTAATAAAGGTGATGAAATTTACTTTTAACTATTTTAATAAAGTATTATTTTAATCTATAATAAAAATATTTCAGAGCCATTATATATCATATACCTACATTTCTCTAAATTTTTAAAATAAACTTCGAAAATATACTAACATTATTCCTTATAGGAATATTAGCAGAGTTATAAACACTTTGAAATAATATATATATATATATGACGTTTACATAATAGAATTTTTGAGTGCCAATTGATGGAAAATATTAAATATTTTTTGGCGGATCTGAGTGACATCGTTTCCCTATATTTAATATGTAATAAATTATTTCAAAAATATAGGCTTTTACGTTGTATTGAACATATTCTCAGTTATGCTAACAATTATCAAAGGTATTTCTGAAAGTTAAAATACTTTTCCAAAGAAATTTTTAAAAAATGGTATTTTTTTTATAGTTTTTATAACCTATGAATAGAGGACATTTATAAATAATTTGCTACTTATATCGTATTAAATCGATGTAAAGGACAAATAATAAAATATCAAAACTTTAGCTTCACTTTCTCTCAACGCATATGCAGTTATATTATCGAAATGAAAATAAGACTGATAATGCAAGATCTTTTTCTAAAATTTTCTAATCAAGGCACATGTTTTCTAGTTCTCTAAGGCCTCGTCAGTACTTAAAGAAATCAACATTACTAATTAATTACTATTTAAATCAACTTTTCCTTATTTTAGTCAAATTATCCTTTTTGTATTTTCTTCATATTTTGTACAATTGAGTATGTAGATTTTTTTTTACATATTATTTATATCAATATCTGTAAAACCTCCTGTACGAAAAATCGAATTCTATTAATTTTTTATGGTCTCCAAGATAAAAATTGTCCTCTATCAATAGCTAACTAAAGTTTCCTTCTGCATCCTTTCTTTGTGATTATGCGATGTTTCTAGCTTCTTATTTAGTTTCTTGATTGTCTATTTATGGAGCGCACCTTTCTCCACCCGCTAAAATTTTGAAACATGCCCTCATTCCCGTGGATTGTTCATGAAACTGAATCTCCAAAGATTAAATCTTGATTCAGTCACTTGGAAATTGCAGTTCACAACTAATCTGCAAATTAATTTTAATAATCTATACATGAAAAATTTACAACACTTCATCTATAAGAAAAAAATGTACAAACACAATGAGACATTAGTAGTCTATTTTTGTATCATGTGAATCGATGCATATATGAAATTCCGAAATTCTCAATGAAAGCAAACTAAGAAATGAATGAACTAGTGGATAATGCTGTTACATCTGTTAGTTCAATTACATTGAAAACTTTACATCAGAAAAATTATTCACTGTTTCACGATTGCTATCATTCAATTGGGTTTTTTATATTATTGGGCAAAACTTGAATTCTCAGTTAACAAAGAGCACTTCAGAGAATTTAACCCTTTCTAGGGCCGTGGGAAATATGCTTCCCATCAAATTTATCAATCTTTGTATGAAATTATGTAGGTTGGCATAAGTTCTGACAATTTTTTTTTAGAAAGACAGTAATTTAAATGTTTTAGTTCTTTGTCTTACACAAAATGATGTGTCTTGATTTGCTACTTAATTATTAATTAACCAAATTAATTAATTAATCAAATTAAATTTATCTAATAAGTTCAATGAATCCCTTTTTTTATTCTAATTTCAAGCCTAAAAAAATTTTAACATAATATGACTAGAAAAAAATTGCTCTTTAAAGGGTTAACTCAATATGTAACATTTCCATCCAATTAATCTACAAAAAAGACACTTTTCCCAACTCGTATTTTCTTGCCGTTTTACTATATCACATTAACTCACCTGCCGTCAATCAATCATATCTTTTAGTGAGTTTCATGTCTAATAGTAAATTTCTTTATTTATTCTGCTAAAATGTTATGAGCACCTACGGACTGAACTCAATATTTTTTGTTACAAATTATGTCTTGCGCAAATAAAGATGAAGTTTACAGTAGAACTTACTAAGACGCTACAGTTAAATATAAGACATATTTTCTAAGTATATTTTTATGAATATAGTCTTAGAATTTTCTTTGAGACATGAATATCTACTAAACATGAAATCTCAACTATCAAAGAGCATTTCAGTGATTTTAACTTAATAAATAACATTTACATCCAATTAATCAACACTACTTTTCCAACCCATATTTTGGTCCTCCCGCTGGTGTGGTGTGGTGTGGAGAGGGGGGTGCCTGCTCAGGTGTCGTCCTCGTCATCTGACCGCGGTTCAAAATTACGATGTCCGTCCCAAAATAGCCCTAGTGTTGCTTCAAACGAGACGTTAATATAACCAAACCAAACCAAACCAACCCATATTTTCCTCCCGTTTTACAAAAATTCATTTGTCATCAATCGCTCATATCTAGTAGTGACTGATTTTTTAAAACTTATTCTACTGAAAGTTATCAGCACTTTGAATCAAACGATATATTTCTAGTTACAAATTATGTCTTGTGCAAATAAAGACGAATGCTGCAGTAGAACTTACTGAGACACTATAGTTAAGTATGAAATATATTTTCTAACGATATGTTAGCGAATATAGTTATAGGGTAATGTGGGGAGTTGACTCAATCTTATTTAACTGACACATAATAAAAGATATAGGGAAAAATTTGAATCCCAAGCAGAATTTTCTATTTTATGAAAGACGAAGACTCGCAAATCGAATTATTGTTCTTAGAATTGAGCCACAAAAAATCCAAAATCGAATCTTCCGAATTGCGTAGGAAGGCGGAGTCTTGTTATTTACTTCCGAAAAACAATTTCCATGCGGAAGTTTTGTTTCATATGGGGAAATACGATTTTTTCGAAGTGAAACAACCATCAGCAGGGATATTTCTGAATAATAAAAATGGATACTACTCTCGTATTTTCTGTTACTGTTTATCCCCAGAGTGAACAAGATTGCCGCTATTGCAAAGCGACAAAACCAAGATTTCGCTATTTTTTCAATAAAAATTTATATTTTAGTTGCAAAATTTTACAGTTTTATCTCTTATACAAACTCTTCTATGATGGAAGAAATATTTTTCTTTTTGTTTTTTTTCATCTGTTTACATGTCTTAAATAAATAAAATTAATTATTTCATTTGATGTATATTTACTCAGATGCTATTAAAAAATGTGTAGCACAATTGGAAAATTATAAAGTTTTCTACAAGTCGGAAACTAGGAAACGTTTTCATAGTTATATCAAAATTTAATAATTCCACTGCCATCTAGAAACACTTCTCCTATCAAATGTGGTTCAAACAAATTAAATAATTCTAAGAATAAGTCAAGAACCTAAATAATTTCATAATTTCCATTATCATATTTATCTATACCATAGAAATTGACATTTTAATGTAATGCACTATTTTCATCATGTTATCATTTTATAAAGAATCTAAATAACTTTATAATTCTCAATTTCATATTTTCTGCATCATAGAAATTGGATTTTTTTATATAATGCAATATTTTCATCATGTCATCATTTTATAAAGAATCTAAATAACTTTATAATTCTCAATTTCATATTTTTCTGTATCATAGAAATTAAATTTTTTATATATTGAAGATTTTCATAATGTTATCATTTTATTAAAAATCTAAATAATTTTATAATTTCCAGTTGCATATTTATCTGTACAATTGAAAATGGCATATTTACATAATGCACTATTTTCATCATGTTGTGATAATGCATGTCTTAATTATATATTGTAATTATATGACTTAAATAAAGAACGTCTTTCTTTCTTTTGATGTCCCTTTATTTAAAAGCTATTAAAAAGTATATAGCACAGTTGTGGAACTTAAATAGTTTAAAAATTTTCTGATCATATTTAAATATATTTCAACTTTATATTTATTATAATGCACTGTTTTAATCGTGTTATCAAAATTTAGTAAATCTGCTGTCATATAAGGATATTTTCCCAAATTAATGAAATACTCCATGAATATAATAAACTAAATAATTATAAGTCAAGAATCTAAATAATTTCATTATTGCCAATTTCATATTTATCTTTGCCACAGAAATCGACATTTTAATATAAAGCACTATTACCATCATGCTATCGTTATCAGTGGTCACAGTTTTCTACAGAAAACATTTTTTTTGTAATTATTCAGTAATAAAACAAACTGAATAATTCTAATGTATTAAAATTATTATTCTTAAATATAATTAATTTACAAAAGAAAGTCAAAAGTTCTGAAAATTTGATGATGCATATTTCCAATATTAAGTTTGAATTGGTTCAAAACATCATCTAAAATTCTGGATAACGAATATTCCAATACGAATATTCAAATATTTTAATCAGCGAAATGTTATTGCACTTAATATAATTATCTTCAAATTAATTTCAAGGTTATGTGTCTTTGGTTTTCACTATAAAATTGAAATAAATAAAATAGCATCATTTGTTTTTAACCAAGCTTAACATTTTTATATTTCTATCATCACTTGGAGGTGTTGGAATATACGCTTTCAGAAACTGAAAACAGAAAGTATGGAAAATATTTGAATGAGTTTTATGCTATTAAGTCATAATAAATTAAATTCCTTGTGGATTATGTTTTCTTTTTTGAGATAAATAAACCAATTCGGAATGTATCATTCTCTTTGCAAATAATACATTATCTTTTGCTAATGGATTACTCCTCAAATTAATTTTCAGCAATTTATGTATTTAGAATTACCTGACTGTTTTTCATCTATCTTCTATTTTTCGTTATTTCTATTGTATTTGAATATCTCCCTAAAAAGAAATTGCATTTACTAAATAATATTTCTGATAACAGAACTATTGCTCAGTAAATAAGACAGCAAGAAGTACAGCTATTGAAGATACAATCTGTAGCTTTTATACGTTCGTATCCCAACCCATATTCCCCTGCTGTCCTGTCTTATCGCTCTGTTTGATCTGCCATCAATCATTTGCGACCAGCCATGAGTGATTGCTTTGGTTATTGATTCTGCTCAAATATTAGGAACACTTATGGATCAAAATAAATATTTCCAAGAAGAAATGATGTCTTGTTTATCAAACAAGTATTGCAATAAGGAAAGAGATTATTGAGTGGCAGCACTTAATAATATTTTCTAATGGTGTGTTGTCTTTATGGATAATATGAAAAATTTTGAGATATAATCAAATAAAACATCATAAAGAATTTGGAAAAAAAATATCAAAATATTATAAGGAGAGGTAAGTTTCAAAGAATATGATGTTCAGTTTAAATTGCTTAATTTTGAAAGTTTTTTAATTAAATAAAATAAAAGTTTGATATTAATATGCTTTATAATTCCATACAATTCAGAAAATTAAAAGCAAAAAACTAAATTAATAGAATTAGACAAATGTTATTACAAGAGTAAAAGATGAAGCCTATTTTTTGTTATAATTAGTGACAATATATATAATTTAAATCACAGAAATATCTGATGCTATCAGAGTTACACATTACATACAATAAAACGATGGTTCGTTTAAAGTTTTACCAATTTTTAATGTGTTTGTCTACAATTGAAACATCACATTTTTAGCATAGCTTTTTTATGGTATGCCAGAACAAAAGCAACATAAATTTTACGATTAAGATCAAGAAATATGACTAATTCAATATTTAGGCATTTTAATGAAGAACAATACGTGTACAAGTCTAAGAAACTCAGATATATCTAGCGGTTTTAACTATAAACTCTTCAACCAATGAAACTTAATTTCTGGCCAAGAAAAATATTAGTTTTCTTTATCTGCACTTGGAGCAAATGTGACAATCATTCTACTAGGTATTATTAATTTACATAGAACATCCGAATAAACATGAATTCCATCTTTAAATTCTGGAGGAAAAAAAGATTTTATTATGTGAAATATATTGAAATTACAGATATCGGGTCCTGTTACATTCATTGATATCTAAAACGGATTGCACATAGAAAACTACAAGCCGCCAAATCACAGTTGAATATAATATATAACAGACAGTTGCAGGTCTCATGGCCAAATAGCATCGGTACTATAAGCTTATAAGTAGAATTACATTATACAGAATGCTTAAAAAATTCTATTTAAATAGAATAATAACTTTCTAACATATTAGGAATATATTTAAATCGTGAGGATAACTACATTTAAGAATATAAAGTTTCTGTCAATTTCATGTTATTATTAATTTAAGTTGCCGACAAAAATGTCGCGAGAATTTCGAAATTAAGATTTTCTGTTAATTCTAACTAAACAAGAGCACGCATGTTAAAAATATACATTAATAAAAAAAGACATTTAGAAAAGAAAAGAAAAAGTTACTATGCTTATATTATCAATAACTAAATTTTGTTTTTATATTTTATAATAAACAATTATATTTTAATGAAAGTTTCAACATTCTTTGAAAGAAAAAGATTCAAACAAGGATTTTTTAGAAACCTGCTTTAAATTAAAAAAAATTGTAATTATTATCACAGTAAATTTAAACATTAATTTAAAGACTGTGACATTTATTTAAAGCTACAGGCGTAAAGGTATATTAAAGATCATTGGAGATACGGGAAATATACTACTTAACCACTTCGATTTATTTAAAAGCAGTAGAACAAAATATGGATACAAAAGTGAGATAACAACATCTTACATCAAATCAACGCATTCGTAGTAAAACCTTGCAGAAAAAAGCATACTAATTTAATAGAAAGGAAAAAAGAATGCTATAAATTTCAAATATTTTCAAAAAAATTGATTTTTTTATCATAAAATAATATAGATGCCAGTAAAAAAATGGAGGAATGGTTTATCCTTGGTTTTATTATGACTTCCAATTACCATTACGAATCTCATACGTAATTATTCCAATTAAGAAATTTTCATAAAAAGTTAATTTTCTTCATAGTTATTTTAAAAAATTGATTCAGAAGTGTTTCGAAATGAAATAATGAGGAAATATAACATTATGTTCTCTTTTGTGTTTCATCGCTAATGAATTAATTATCTGTAAATGAATGACGTAAAAGATGTTTCAAAACATATGGATGGCGCAAAACATGAAAATAATGTTTTGTTTAAACCTTAAAAAAAGGCAGAAGAAACTGCTTCTTCTAAAACAAAGTAATCCAAGAAATTGTATGGATTTTTCTTAAAAAGTATTCGCTTTATTTAAATGATTTTTAATTTTATTTTAAATATTTAAGAAGTCAAATATTTGTTTTAAATTAAGCAACCAAGATAAATATTTATTTTAAATATTATTAATATTAACATTTTTTTGAATGTTGCTCCTAAAATAAACACGATATCCATAACAAAACATATCTTCAAAAAATTTTCATTTAATATTGTTATTTATTTGTAAAAACTGTATAAATTCAGACTAATACTGTACACTATTCTTTTAACACATTTTACCTTGAAATATGATCTAACCATATTATTTTGGTTAAATTTAAATTTAATAACTCAGTTATCATTATAATATAATTATATAGTAATATTCTCTAAATAATAACACTTCAGTTCAAGTTATGTAAATTCTCAGAAAATATTGACAGAGAGATCTGACAAGAATGAACAAAGCAAATACCCATAATTCCCCTAATACATCTATTCTAAAAAAACTTACCTGAAAAGGAAAATCAAATATTAAAAATAATCCTATTTAAAAGCGTATCTCAAACGTGAATCAACTTTGTCATTTCCTTTGCATTGTTATTAAAAAATTTATCACGCATATAGGAAGAACATGGGTCATGATTATTTTATGCTTCCCTCCTCCCTATCTAGAAAGGTTCTAAAACCTAATTGAATAACTAGATCGAATATAGGCGAAAATTACCGAGTTCCCTACCTTATCTTCGATGATGATTCAAACAGACATGTTTGAATAAAAATAAAACCAATAAGGGAAGGGTTCACAGAAGGAAGGTAAAAAAAAATATATTTAAGGGAGATAAATGATTAAAGGGGTGGAGCAGCTTGATGTGGGAGGTTGGATTCGTTCATCTGGCAACGAAAAGGAATGATTTTTTTATCGTCTGCTCACTTTTGTTTTATTTTTTACTTTCTTTCTTGTAGCTGAGTTATCGTCCGATAAAAGTAAGGGTACGTCACGTGATTGTGTGAAAAATTCCAAAACGGTGAGAAGGGATGAATCATGAGGTGGCATTTAACCAATGATTGCACTCGGAATGCTTACAAGAGTTGGAAACTGTTTTTGATCCATGAATAACGTATTTGATGCGTGATGTGTTTTGGTATCATTGGCGAAGTCGAAAAAAAAATCTTATTTTTTGTATGTTTGTATGTAAGAGTGAAACGGATGAGCGATGACTTTGAAGTCCTCGAAAGTAGATTTTTATGGTTATTTTGGAAAGCTATTTCATGTGCTTAACCGCTATTTTTAAACATTAGACTCCAAATTCTTCAGGAGTGAAATAATCTTCCCAGCATAAAATCTTTAAAATTCTGCTGACGCTATTTAGTACTTTAGGGTCATATTTTCCTTAAAAATAAGTTTATTTTTTGTTTACCCATTTAGCTTGAATAAGTTAATTTATAAGTGTCTGTACACATAATTCTTTTATGTATTTACATTTATTACACATTCTTTTTTTATTTACATTTATTACACACTTTCAAATCTACAAGGGCAGCACTTTCATAAAAGATTGAAAATACTGATTGAATATTTTTAAGCAGGCGATGAGAAAGACATAGGTATTCCTGTATATTTCTTGCACCTCAACAAACGAAACATATCTTTCAAAACATTCTCGTACAGGAACAAAACACAATATCTTTTTTAAGCTCAGAATACACCAGGAAATCTAAAAGCAAATACTGTTTCACAAAACATGCATATGGTATTACAATCTCTTAGAAACAAAAATAAATAAATGCGCTCTGTTCTTTTATTAAAGCAGATTCTTTATCTCTTTCTTTCCTCAAATTTTATTGCATATCAAACAAGCATGAATAAGATTCTAAATCGAATAATAATTTGTGCAATCGAAGTATGAAGTGTGAAATTGGATTTTGAGAAACGCGGAAGAAACCAGATTCTTTTTCTTTTTTTTCACAAAAAACAATTTACATGCAAAATTTTTTTTCTATATAAGTAAATACGATTTCTGAAAACTGAAACAACAAGCAACGGAGACATTTCTGAATAATAAAAACAAATGTTTTTCCTTTATTTTCTGCTGCTGGTCCCTGGAGTGACCGGAGCTAGGACTCTTTCAATAACACTAAATAAAGTATTTGTTCACTACTATAAAAGTATCAAATTCAGTTGTAAAAAGTTGAGCCTCTAGAGTTGACAACAGTGGGATAAGCAAAGTTTTTTGTCTTGTGTTATTTGCTATTCAAACAATGCCTCATACTTTTTTCGCTTCAGATTTGTTTCCTAGAACATATTTTTTTTAATTGTCAAAGGTACGACAGAAACAGACAGTTCATTTGCCCTTTCATTTAATGTTGATTAGATTTTATAATTCTGAAACAGAGCTAAAAATTACACTGTTAATCAAAACGGCATTTTCGGATACCAAGAAATTCTTCATAAGTTTTACATATTTTGATGTTGCTAAGTTCAAATATTTGATAATAATGCATACTTCCAAAAACTCAATCTTATCTGAAGTCACTGATTATGTTGATAGTTTTAAAAATTCTACTATTTATACTTTTTATTTGTTTACATTAATCACATATTAAATATATGTAATATCGAAGAGGCTTATCAACTAGTCTAGGCATATCAAATGACCTGGACTAGCTAGTCGATATATCTTAGATTGAACATAAAGTTTTCAAACATTGCAAAGAATTTCAAATGGAGGTACGTATGACTCTGACTTTAAGAGGAAAAGTGAATGAGAAGTCAGTCTGTCAAAATCACAACAGTTTCCTGTAGGAAACTTATGATTTAATAAGAAAATTGGACTTAACTGAAAATTGTACAAGGCTTAGAAGATTTTAGAGGGAAAAAATTCTTAATATATGATGGTAAAACACCATCTTACAGTATAAAAAAGGGGACGTATTTCATGTTTCAAGAGTCTGTTTATTTCCGTAATATTCCTCAGCCTTTTTTTCCCATACTGATAAAAAATACGAAAACAGATTAAGGACATTTTATAGGCTTTTCAACGAGAAATATTTCATAGACTGTTCAACTAGAATGTGTTACTGCAAAACGGCAATCACTATACTACCATTTTTTTAAAACTTAAAAAAAGAATATCAAAATATGAAAATAGTATTGATAATGTTATGTTATTTAGAAAATTAGCAGTCTGCACGTGTTATTCTACAGAAGATAAGCTCCCTACGTGGAAAAAAGTAAATATGTGAGGTGATTCCTTTTCATTGTTCATGGGTCCACAATTTTGATAGAAATGCAAGGACAATCAGAATTATATCAAAAAGTCGTTAATTAATTATTAAAAATTAGGTACTTCACCCACTACATCATAAAGAACTTGATGCAATGAAATTATTTATTATGTACTCTGTAAGAACGATAATTGCTTCGCATACGATTAGAACACGTTTTCTCTAATAAGTAGCGGAAATTTAAAAACAGGTAATTTTTATGGATCTCAAATTTATTAAGGATTCAAACTTTTCAGCACTTTCGACTGCTACTGAATCTTCTTTTCGATAATGTTTAATCTTAGTTACTGAGAAATATTAATGTAATCACAATACAGAGTGTCAAATATTCCCAAATGTTTTTTTTAAATGGATGCTAATAATAGAATAAAAGAGTATTTTCTGCATAACATAGCGATTTGAACAAATTTCTTAAAAACTGTTTCATTTTAGTGAAAAATGAGGAGAGAGAGATTCCACCGGGATATCAAATTGTCATCAAATGTAATGTTAAAAGGATAAGTATTGATGGCAGTTTATTGGTACATCCTCTATCGTAAAATGTCCATTGCACATAAAAGTGAATCTTTTAAGAAGTATTTATCCATGAATTATTTAAATCAATTAATGTAATTTCAATTTTATTGGATTTAATGCAACATTATCATGTAATTTTTAGCATATATTTATTTTATATTAGCATGATTCATAATGATTTGTCGAAAATTATTTCTCTAATTTCTTCGATAATATTGTTTTAAATAATAGTATTTAACTACCATTAACATTTGCCATATTTTTTTTGTATTGAATTAATCATCTTCTGATTTATATATGTTTAACTTTTCAGAATTAAGTATACGTTCAATCGATTTAATTTTATTATTGATTTCACATGTTACTGCTACATTGCGATTGAAGTCCAACATACGGAATACGATTGAAATTTTATTTTATTTCGAAAATTATAGCCAATCTTGCATAAATGATGCCAGATTCGAATCAACATTACGAAATTACTCTAAAATCACAGAAATATCGTGTTAAAATCATTGCTCATTAGTATTACAAAGCAGTGGATAAGCCTTTTTTTTAGACATTGATGTTAGAAAATGCAAATTATCGAAAGCGAATTTTCAGTAAATAGAAAAAAAAATTAATGATTTGAATATTATATTTTCATAATCAGATATGACTTTTTAAACTTTAAATAAATATATATCAAATGATACACTAACTGCAGTTTTACTTATGAAACATGCAGAGAAGATTTAGGATAATGTTTCAGTTTTCTATTTTTTAATTAAAAGGCTTTAACATATTTTTTTAAAATTAAATTAATTTTCAGATGACACAAAATATTTCATATTATATTTTATACGAAAGTAATTTATACTCTAATAATATTAGATATGATTGCATTTTAATCCTAAAAAACACAGCTATATCCACTAATGACATCAAATAATAATTATTTTTTAAAGACATTTAAATTTTAAGTCTTTTATTTTTTGCTATATTAATCAATTAATACATCTTTACAACGCAGCAATACTACAATATCAGAATTTAACAAATATCCTTTTAATATTTTCGAAGCCTTGCTACATACATTGACAGTCATGATTTATTTCCTCAAAAGTCAAATGTAAGAAAAGCAAAAATGCAGGCCCTTTCTTTTCTTATTGACATTGTTTATTTTTACTTTATTTCATTTCCGAAATTCCCACGAAAATGGAACGATCGTTTTTATCATTTAACCGAAACCGACTTTTGAAAATCTATGGGGGAAACAAATTCCTGTTATATATAGTTACTATCAAGAAAACAATTTATATGAGGCAAGCAATATTTCTTACGAGGAAATGCGATTTCTGTGAACTAAAACAACGAACAAAACCATTTCTGAATAATAAAAACGGATGTTGGCTTCTTTTTTTCTTCCTGGCACAAGAACTCCCTAGAGTGACCGCACCGGAACTCTTTCAATACGTCAGAATAAAGCATTCGTTTATAGCAATGAAAATATCAAGTTTCGGTCGGAAAAGGAGAAAATAAAGCAAGAAATAACAAATCAAATGAGAGACATTTCTCTGCATAAAATAAAAATTGCCATTATTTTTTATTCTTTTTGAAATGTTAAATTTAAAAATATATATATTTTCAATTATTTAGACATATATCCAAAAATATGAAGTAGAAACGAATAGCTGTTATTTGTGTGTGTTTGGTTTCATATCATTCAAAGTGTAAAAATTCTTTTAAAACGCTTTTATCAATGAAAATTTGTTGATAAATGAAAATAAGATAATTTAAATTTATTTATGATATTATGTACTATTAGACTTGCTTAAGAAACTATATTATTATTTAGGAAACAAGAACAGCTCTGTTTTAACCCCTTACCTGCCGAGGATAACTTGCGAGATTCGGTCCCCAGTGCCATGTATATATATATATATATATATTGTTGCGAGGCGTATATATAAGCCCGTGGCATGCAAGGGGTTCCAAAAATAAATATATGCTTAACTTTTTTCTATAAAAATCCATAAAAACACTAAATAAAATAAAAATTGTCTGTCATATTCATTACGTAATGAAATTATTTTTTACTTTATCGTACATGAAGTAAAGAGAAAGTATTGTAACTGTCAAAAAATTCGAATTCATTATTTTCACGAATCTTCATCTATCAGTCTTACCTTAGTCCGAATTTTTTTTTTTTTTTTTTTTTTGCATTATATATATATCTATCTTTAACAAAAATAATTCAACAAATTTTTTAGCTGACACTTTTGTTGAAATTTAGTATATGGTCTTTATATCAAATTTGCAGACTTCTGTCAAATTTTGAGCAAAATCCATTCATAGGAACTGTTTCTACCCAGCTGTTCAAATATAAGTTAACTAAATAATTACAAAAAATGAGAGCTAGAGGAATAAAATCCGGTATACTAATTGTACACCTAAATTGTAGGTATCCATCAAATTTGGAACTAAATTCAACAAAGGCTGACTGTCTGTCAGCTTGTACTTTCAGAAGAATGTAAAATTTGATATTCATTATACGCAGTTACTTAAATGTATCAAGTTCGAATTGCGATTTCATGACTAGAATTATAGTTTTGCATCAAATTTCAGTTTTAATCGGTCGGAAACAATGTGTCTAAAACACATTTTGAGAAAAGGCTACAGATAAATTGCCAAAAAACCTTGCCAATCGTCACTCGATACATCAGCAATAAACCCTTGTCAAATGTTAATATTTGTAATTATTGTACGCCATTGCTTAGCAAGGCGTTCTCTGCCGTACCCAAAATGCACAATATTTTGTGGATGGGAGATGGGATACATCTTTATTAGAGAGTACAGACGAACGGGTTTTATTTCACTATCACATTGCAATTTCCAATTACAATTGCAAATTTAATTGATTAATGAATTAAAAACTAAATATTTTATTAATCAAAAGTTTAAAAAAAATAAATGTACAATTATGAAACTTTATTTCATGCAGTTTTGTGAAAAATAAGAAAAAAGACATGGAGTGTCACTGTAATTTTTGAAGAAACTGGGCCTTTTTCTTCTCTTTGGAAGGGGAACTCTAGCATTACAGTATTCTAAGGTGTTCGAAGTCTAATGATCTTAGGGGCGAGAAAGTTCAGCAATTATACAAATGATTTTAAATATTATTTAATATGTACTTAAGGTTGGAGATTGCTATTAAAGTATGACATTATTATTAATGAATAATACATCATATAATTGCAAATTATTTAATCTAACATGTATTGCAAATTATTTAATTTACTATATTCAATATATCGTTAACGATATTGTATATTTATACGAATATCCTTTGTGATGGTAACAACGAAATTAGTTCTAATATTTGTGATAGTAATAACGTGCGCTTCGTCCCTACTTTTATCGTATAATCCACCAAGGTGTATTATAAATTAAATCTGGCTTTTAGTTTTAAGAAATATAAATAAAGAATGAACAAAGAAATCGTAGCATATGCGAAGATACAAATGCGTCTTAATTTTCGACATAATGTTCTTTTGAATTGAAGGATCTGAACTACATTTAGATCAATATATCTGAACTTGGTCGCGGAAGGATACGTGCTGATGATGAAACCAATTACTAATGGCTTGCTTGACGTAATCATCCAAGAGAACCGCTTTTTTTCGAAAAAGTTTTTTATAAATAAATATTCTAAGAAGCAAAGGCTTAACAGAAAAGAAGGTGTAGGTGAAATTCTCAGTGCCAATATATTCCCTGTAGCATTAGATGTGGTCTTGTTACGATACATTATAGAATAATATGGAGTAGTAAACGTTTTAAGTATCAAACCTTATTTTTTCAATATGTATTAATGGCCATTTCCATTTATTGTTACATATTATAACGATAGTCAATATTTCACCAAAAGTGTTCCACATATATCCTGCAATATGGATGACATCTCTTTTTTTTTTTTTTTACAGTTAGTAGATGTATTGAAAATTTTGATTACAGAGTATAAAAGAAATTCTCAACTCAATGATTCATCTTTTTACTTTCTCGTATGTAATAAAGAATTAGTTCATAAAGTTATACAAAGAGAAAGTACATAGTAGTCAAACATTCGAACTCGAAATTTTGACGATTCTACACGTTTTACACCTCCATGATTTCGATAAACATATTTTTTTAAACAAGTCCATCTGTCTATCTGTGACAAGGGTAACTCAAAACCGCTTTTATCTAGACAGATAAAATTTTATATATAGTTTTTACTCCAAATTTTCACATTTCTAAAAATGTTTGGGTAAAATCTGTTCAGGGGAAGTCCGTCTGTCCGGCGTTTCAAGTATAAATTAAAACGATAATATCAAAACGAAAAGAGCTAGATAGATAAAATTAGGTACAAAGATTTAACGTCTATAATGTAGACACTGTCAAATTTTGAGCCAAATCCAGCAGCAAGTTGACTGTCTGTCGATTTCTACTTTGAGGAACATGTAAAAGCAATTATTCAAAAATTCACTGACTTAAATATATCAAATTCGATACAGAATTTTTGCAACTAGAAGTGCAGTTTTGTATCAAATTTTTGTTTCAATCTATTGAGAAAAACGCACCTAAACATAAAGTTTAATTTTTGATATAGTTAACCATATGCCAGGAATTAATCTCCAAATAACTCTCCAAGGATGACACGTTAGATTCAGTAATAATGCTAAATTCATGACATAAGTTATTATTTTGTTACTATTGTAGGCCAATGCGTTGTCTGGAATGATAAGTTTATTATAGTGTATGCGTGAAAATTTTAGGAATGCCACTCTGGTTTTCAAGGAAGAAGTGAAAGAATATTTGTTTCATCCGCAGTATAACGTTAAAAAAAAGTCAAATCAAATCGTCTTGAACATTTTCAATTACTCCTCTTCAACCTCCAAACACATCTAAACTAACTAAATCTTGACACGATGAATTCAAAGGAAATTAGATTGTTTTGGCTGCTTTGAATGATTGCTGAATCAAGGTTCTTAATATGACTCGTTGAAATTCCAATCCATCCCTCTTACTTAGAATTAAATTATCACTAGTTCAGTTTTGAACTATTACTGAATCAAGATCTTTAACATGACTCTTAGAAATTCCGAACCATTCCTTTTTGCTCACATTCAAAGCACTATTACAATATCATTAGCATTTTGCAATACTTTGTATCCAGTCGTATAACCGACAGAAAGTCACTTCTTGGTATTTGGTCTAAAATTTAAATAAAAGATCTACTATTCCAGTACAAAACCTTATGCAAAATATTATTCTGATTTTGAGTTATCGTTTTTACATCTGTCTAGACAGCTAGTATAAGAAATAAACGTTCCAAAGAATTCATTTTAAAGGAAAAAAAAATCAAGATTTCCACAATTTTAATTTAAAGAATAATACTATGAAATTGTGCGCATTTCAATTGCTGAAGTTTAAATAATCAAGTTTCCAAGTAGACAAATATGATTCTAAATATGTGTTTTTGGCCTCGGGTTATTCTAAAGCTTGATTTATTCAATATATTTGCTGAATCTAAAGATTCAATCCTAACTATTCTTTTGAGGATGTTTATTATTTCTGCATTCAAAGGCAGAAATATATATATATATATATATATATATATATATATATATATATATATATATATATATATATATATATATATATATATATATATATATATATATATATATTGCTATGAATTAAAAATGTTTAAAATTGTATGCATAGTGAATTTAAAAGAACATTAAAATATTAATTGGAAATGAAATAACGTCATTAAAAATTAATTTCCAGAAATCTGAAATCAAGTAAAAAAATCAAAATCAAAAAGTACAATAATAATTCTAAAATTATTAACATTTCATTAAATTTTGATTAAATAAAAATAATATAATATTGAAAAATATTTTCTATTAGCATTTATGTAAAAAAATGTTGAATGTAATGCACAATTCTAGAAAATTGCAACTAAATTTAAACCAACGCATGTACAAACAGTAGTACATAATGGTAATACCAAATCAGAGAACTAATACAATGAATGAAAGTAAAATTTCAATAAAGGTATTTTGTATTTTAGTTCTTAACAGTTTATTCAAAAAAAATTGCATTTGCTATTAATTAGATATATATTCCAATTTCATCTACTATTAACTAAATTGTTTTGCTTCATATTTTTTTTAAATGAATATTTTTTCAGCAAAGTTTATTTTATATTATTAGCTGGAATAGAATTCACGCTGAGTTAATTATATTATATAACATTCTCTGGTCTCAAATATATTTACTTGATTGCCAAATAAAATTTTTAATAAATATTTGATCAAGTAAACTTTTTAGATTAAAAATATTTAAATAATGTCAATTTTTTATAAATCTATTATGTTTAGCAAACTTATAACAAATTATTTTCACGTCTTTCATCAAAGCTATATAATATTTACATGGATTTATTTATATATCATAATGATTTATTCTTTAATCACAACAAATCATCAGAATAATAACAGAAATTTTCCATACATTAATTATTCTTGTGTGGTGATATAAAATTTCATCCTCTTCATGGATGGCAGGTACAAAAACATACGGCAATAAAAAGGAATAGAAATAAATGATTTAATATTTAATTCTTTCAGTTTACTATAGTTTTTATTTACCTTATTTTAAAGATTTACAATATTAGTTTACAGAAAACAATAAAAATGTTTCAAAAAGAAATAAATAAGAATATGATAGCAAAGATCATAAATTAAATGAAAAATAGTAATAGAATATAATATACCCCCAATAAATCTTAATTAATAAATTTTATTTGCATATGTAATATTGAAAATACTAAAGTACAATTTAATTTCTGAAAAAAATTATTAAAATTCTTAAATTATTAGGTATGTTTTAATCCTAAATATACATGTATATTTGGTTGGAAAGTAATATAAAACTTGTGCATATAAAAATTTCATTAAATTCTTTCTATTGCAAGAATTTTTAAAATTTCTATGGATTGAAGTTAATGCAGTTACTTCCACCTCCTTTTTTATTAAATAAATTCTCATAAAAATTAAAGCCATTTTAAATTTTATTTGATATGAATTTATAAGAAACCTAAAAGATTAAAAAATGTGGATTAACTTCATCAAATTTTCTATGAAGCAATTTAATTAAATGTAAACTTTTTTTTCATGTTATGGATAATAAATTTTCTAGTTTTGAAAAATAAAATATATCACTCTTTTTACATAATAGAATATAAAATTTTTACTATCATAACACAGCAGCGTCATTAATAATTAAAAAATAGCAGAAAGTTATAAAGCTGAAAAAAATACATATATCCATATTTATTATAAAGTTATTTGAATTATTCAAAAATATAGTTCTTACCATTACTTTTTTATAACTGCTTACTGTTCACTTTTCTGTGTTTATGGTTATATTTTTAATCACTGTTATTTTTTTATAAATATCTTTTTGATTTTTATAAAAACTTGTTTAAACATTTTTAATTTTCCCTTTATTCTGACATTTTTTTAATCTCAGTGCCACTAATTATTTATGATATTGTATCATTATACTTCATGAACATTCTTTTCAAGTTCTTGTATTGCAATTTTTACAATAAATATTTAAAATGGAAAATTTTGTTATTTACCTTCAGATACATTTTTCGAAGTAAACTATGCATTAGGATTTGTGTAACTAAGAGTTAAAAAAAATGATTATTTTTTAATATCTTTGGAATCTCAACTAAAGAACGTTTACAGAATTTTTCAGGCCCAAGAAATTCTATGATATATATATTCTTTTTAGTATTAAATTCATAGAAGTAAAATAATTCATTTATTGAAATGCGAACTGTAATAACTTATTAATTATTAAATAGAAAATTTTTTATCAACTTATTATAAGGAATCTCACACCTAAATGTTTTTATTGCTTTGTTTAATTTTCTATATTAATATAAATAAAATTTTATTGAAGTGATTATATATTATGCGGCATATAAAAGAATACATTGAATTATTATTATTATTATTATTAAGAATGCGGTTATTATTAAGGGGGTTTTATCATTATGGCGGTACTAGAAATATATATATTCTTACGAATGGGAAAGGTGGTATAGTCTAAAATAAAATGCGCATATAGAATAAGAAATCTATATGGTATTGATTATTCAGACGTAGAAGTAAATAATTCTGTTTATCTTAAAAATGTTAACATTCTTTCAAATATAAAAAAAAGAATCAATATTTTCTTTCATATGATGCATTATAATATTTTCAAAAAATAAAACAGCAGTTTTAGAAACGAAAAAAATTCTTAGAAAATATAAAAATTTGTTTTCTCGGGATTTTTAAAATTCGGGATTTTCTCTAGTTTGAAAACACAGTTTGTGTCAGTTTTTATACGCACTGTTTTTTTATTAAAAATATATTTAGTTTTAGAGGGAAAAAAATGTCTGCTTTTGATAAAATTAGATTTAATGCAACTTATTATTTAAAATACTTCTTGTTGAAATAAATTCTTGTTGAGTATAAAAATTTGAACAAAACTGAGCGCAATTACTTATATAACAAAAGTTTTAAGAACTTATTTGAATTGCGGTGAACAGTTTTTGAAAAGTCGGTGAGACAGAACATTTGGTGAACAGTTGTTTACAGGGATTATTAACAATGAACAATTTTAATTAAAACTTTTATATATAACTTATTTAAGATCGTTTGTTAAGCAAAAGAAATTTAAACGTCATATTTTTATAAATGCAACTAAGACATTTTGGAAATTTGACATTGTTTCTTGTGGTATGCTCTATCCCTAATTTACTGTCAAATAACAATTTGAACTTTAATTTTGAAAGGGAAATGATTAAACTTCAACTAAACTAATAACACATGGTGGTCACAAAGTCTTTTCTTTCTTCCAAAAATGATTGTAAAAGAAACTAATATAATTTGGAAAATGTTTGTTATTTACTTTTAAAGTGTTTATAAAGTGCTTAATAAAGTCACTTAAATCATTTAATATGATTAATCTTAAGGGCTCGAAGAATATCAGATCAATATTCCAGTTTTAGCCATGCATTCTCCAAAATTTAGCCTACCACACTAGACGCAGCCTTTGTGATCTTAACTTTGAGTATATAATGATCTCCAACTGCAAAAGCTAAGTTGCAGTTGAAGTTGGTTGAAAGTTGCAGTTGAAAATGGCATTTCAGACACTTTATCCTTCATGTAACTACAATATTGACATTAAAAATTAATGGCACATTTAAATTCACGAACCAAAGAACCCATAGAAAAACGTTCCCTTCGTTGAAGCCATTATATTAACAATCGACTGTAAAATCACAATTTCCATATTAGTAACGCTAAATAGGTATATCAAAAAATAAATACAAAGGATATTATAAGGTAAAAATTTTGCAATAATGTATTCAATGGTTCAAATTTAATAATTCTTTGCCATCACGAAAAACATGATGACCTTCGTATATATTGCTATAAGCAATTTGTGTGTACTATGGAATATTTTTTTAATTAGCAAAATAGTATTTCAGAAAAAAAATAAATCTAGTTCCTTAAAAAGTTGAGCGTAAATATGATAAGAATACTTAACTCTAAAAGAGTGATAGTAATATTTTATATTATAGGCATGACTAGCATTATTTAAAAATATAAAAACTTCATCGTACCTTACATCTGAAATAAAACCATAACTGGAAGGACATGAAATCTTTATAAATTTTTATTAGAATTTGCCTTTTAACAGAAGCCTACTCATTGTAAAAAAGGTAAGTCGTATCTACATTTTTAATTTTCAAAAATGAAAAAAAAAATCGTACTAACAACGAAAAGAATTTGAATTCCATTACAATAATTAAAATATTGTAAAGTTAAAAGATATTTTAAAATTTTATAGAATTCGAAAAATATTGTGGCATTAAATTTATATTATTAAAAAAAAATTAGTTTTTTTTAAAATACGGAATAAAAAAATACTTATCTGCTATAATGATTTTAGAAGTTAACGAAAAAAATATATAAATTTTCCTTTAATTTTGATAATTTAAGATTTCAAAAAATCACTCTTATATACAGATACCTTCCTTTCAAGAAACATTACTGCTATATTTATATTTAATATTCTGTTCTGTATATGTGTCCTGTCAATGGACTATCTTGAGAATATGTGTCCTGCTAACATGGACGCATAGTCATATATTCATTAAGATCATTACACATGAATGTGATGGAAATACTATTTCTGTGTAACATAATCAGTTGGGGACATATCATATGAGAATAAGAACATTGAGACTTATTTAGAATGTTTCTAAAATTTTAAATCCTATTTCTTTGGTGTATAGTTATGTTTATTCTATATGAAGGACAATGGAAATGAAGTGAGTAATTCTGAATTATGGCAAATGGTTGGCATAATTCAGCAAGTTGACCATTCAAAAAGTTGACCATTTTGGCTAGAATATGTTTTTGAAAGCTTCCGCCCTCTTCGAGAAGAATGACAATTCATCATAGAAGTTTTCATTCTGTCATCAGGCAGATAATCATGATCTTTAGAAGAACAGTTTATCAAAATTTAAAATTTATTCAAAAGTCCCAAAATAATAGCCTGCGAAGACATCATTTTGTGTAAAATATTCAATCATTACTCTTCCAAGCCTTATTGCTTCCATTAATTCAAATTTCATTCATTCTATTGTCAAAAAATTCGACAACAGTGCAAATGTTTCCTACGCAAAGTAAGCATGCGATTCAAATTGTTGATGGAATTTCTTATAGCATTCATAACAAAGAATTACCTAGGGTTGCAATATTACAGTTTTTACATACATAGCTATTTGCTCTTTATAATCATTTAATTATTCCCAAATATATATATATGAAAAACGCCGAGACGTCGCTTGAGAAAGGAATGATTTGCTCAGATGCAGTTTAAATTCACCTTAATGAAACAGAATCTTGTATAATCAAATATAATTTATTCTCTATCCCATAATAATATGAATACATATCAAGATCTTTTGAAACATTTTTCAAAATCTTGTAAATAATATTTTTCCCTGCTGGCTCACCATTGTACCAAGATCATTGGAACTGGTTTCCTAACAAGGTTGATCCCAAGGCCACTGATAAACAATCTGAAAACTCTCGATTTGAGTCGAACGTGATTTCCATTTTATAAGTCTTTTTATTTCCCTAGGTTTGTTTATACATTTGTAAAATTAACATGAAATATTTTAATATTTTTCAATACTAATATTTAACAAATAATTAAACTTTATTAACAGATAATAAAAAAGATAGTTAAACAGATAATTTTATTAAATTTTCGTTCCCTTCTAATGTTTCCAGCGGGAACTTTATAAATCTAATAAAAGAATTCCATTACAGATCTAATAATTAATTGCAAATTAAAAACTCATGCTCAAAATCATTCACAGTTTTTTTTTAAATCCTCCTTTTTTATTCTAAATAAATGTCTTCCACAAATTTCATTTTTATTTAAATTAATATTTTTGTGTTGTTTTAAATTATAATTGTTAAAGATTTAATTTATATGAAATGAGAGAATCTACATAAATGCAAATGCTTGGATAAATTTGCATTTCGATAAATGTCGGTTTTTATTTAATACACAATACCAATCTCTTCTACTTGATGAAAAGGCCTAAACAATTGATTTAATAAGTGGAATATAAATCCTTTATATGTGTCCTTTATTCGTAGAATGTCTATAATCCTTTATTTTCAGAATATCTGTAATTATAATTCAAAGCATATTTGGAAATGAAATTGAATAAATCATTCTGAAATCATCCCGCGAAAACAATTTAATTAAGAAAAAATGGACGTGTTTTAGTCAAAAAGAAAATTTTAATTAAATTTTCAAACTCAAATGAATATTTACGATTAATAAATAGAGAGATAAGACGACATTTTATTTTATTATTTCACCCCATTGGCATATAATGGTTGGCGAAATATCTTCATTTGCGATGGATATAATGCTAAATGAAACAATCGTTCCTTACAGTTTGACAAATAGACTCAAATTTGACATAAACATTTTCCAGAGTAGTACATGCACTTTGTAGTTTCCCGAAAATGTAGTTAGATTCTTAATTAATTTTTAATTTAAATTTAATTTTTTTCCTAAATAAATTTGACACGTATTGCATAAAAACAATTCTTATATTTTCTTCTTAAATATTATTCTATTTTTACCCCTTAACTTTATTCTTTTTTATGATCTATTTATATGACATTTTCTTATAGAGTGTTTGCAGACTATGTGTTACTTTTGAATAATATGATGAAATATTTGAAAATGTAATTTCAGCCTATTGGTTTGAGAAACAATAATTCAAAGTCGGTATGGCGTATAGGCAGGCTAAGGGATTAATATAATAATTTCCATTGCTTTAATTGTTGGATTTATATACAAATATGCTGTTACGGCATCAAATATATTTGTACATGTCCACGATCACAGCTATTTAACTAAGAATAAATTTTAAATGCGAAATAAAGATAGCTAATCAGATTTAACATTGCCATGCTATGACTATTCAGATTAGCCAGAATCTTTTGTAACAGGCATTAAAATAGTTACGCACAATGACTGTTTTTTTCTGCATACTAGTTTCAATATTATTATCAAGCAGTTAGTACTTACTTCCTATCAAGCATATGGATAGTTTTACTTTCTCTGTTCAGATAAATCTGATATTGCTAACCAGGGAGTGTTTGAACATATAATCTCAGAAAGTTTGAACGAAATATACAGTGTCATTGAAATATATGAGAATTTTCAATTGGTTTATTCTTTGTAATCCACGTCCTCAATCAAAATGACTGGAATTTCTTTTAGTTGCAATCTGAAACATGTGAACTATTGATAATGGATCAATTTTTCGCACACAAGAAAATACGTCGAGGAAAACAGGCTCGTAGAGACGCAGCCTGACAAAAAATATAGAAATACTTATTATTTAAAATAAGAATAAAATTAGACATACTTCAATAATAAAATTAAATATCTCTAAAATGTATGTAATATATGATTGGTGCGTATTAGAAATAGAGAGATATATATCATCAGCATCACATATGGGAGACTTTCCAAAATATATGATTGGGGCTAAGCACTTGTAGAGGCTAATACATCTGCTCTAAATGTTGTATATTATGTTTCTGATGTTCACAAAATTTCGAACTTCTGAATGATTCTTGATAAAAATGGCGCATGTCAAATATCTCATCTACATCTTTAATATATACATGAATGAAGTCCGCCCCGTAAAAAGGATTTTGACGCGTGTGTATCTAAATCGTACTCTTGGCCCTAGTTGCCGCTACTGAAGAAACAAGAGACGCTCACTCTGCTTAAATCACTGACAGATGGGCTTGTAAAGTGACATAAGTTACAACACAACAACAACAATATCTTCAAGACGTGCTCTAAAATTTACTTAATATATATTATTGGCGCATGTTCTCACAGAATGTTATATACCTTAACGATTATAGTTGCCTCATCTTATTTTATTTATTTTGTTGTGAGAGGAATTTTCATGCGGGTAAGTTTTCTTGATGCCATAAAGTGGTGGGTAAAAGATAGTATGATTTTAATGAAATACGTTAGTTGTATCCATACCATAAAGTCCATAATGCGCAAAATGCTATGCTGTCTTGTAATAATGAAAACTTATCACTTTTACATAAAAAAACTATTCTTTTAGATCACTATATGTGTGTTTATGTGTGTATTAGGTGGATATCAAGAATTCATTTCCTAGAAAATTAATCAAGAAATGTCATTACTGCAATCAGCCAATAATTGACACGAATAATGGCCAAAGACTGCCGGTTACTTCTTTATCTATTTTTGCCGATAATATGCGGCTAATTTAAAAGATCACCATTGGTATGACACAAATATCAAAAATTATTATCGGATTCTAAAAAGTGGAGTTTATTTATTAGAGAACTCTATCGATTTTTAAAACCACACTTCTAAGCAAGTTAAAACAAGAAAATATGATCCAAAATTAAATTCTTAAAACTTAATTTCTAATAAAAATTAATCTCCAATTTATTCATGAAAAAATATCTAGTTAAAAAATAGAGGGATTTCATTTTAGTTTATTTACTATTAGCAAGAAATTTTTTAGCGTATGTGGAGAAGAAATTCAGATTTGTCTAAATGATTGTAATGTATTGGTGCACTTGTGAAGTGTGTTAATAATGGGGGAGTGGTAGCCAAAAAGTTTCGAAGACAATTAATAAATTGCATTTGAAAATTTTATTTATAGGTCTGATTATCACAAATAAAAGTTAAATAAAACAAATATATATTCAGAAAACATTTCTATTGGAGTGTAGATTTAACACAGTTTTTGTGAGAAATATTTATGTTGTGCAATATATATATATATATATATATATATATATATATATATATATATATATATATATATATATATTGTTATAAATAAAAAAAACCGGTCTAACAATAATAGATGGAATAACTATTAAGTGAAGGGGAAATCTTTTGAACATGCAAAAGTTTATTTCGTTTGAAAAATTGTTTGATAAAATCACAAGAAAAATATTTTTAGAAAGTTTGTTCAAATTACTTTCACCCTCAAAAAGAAATATAGTAACAGTTATACCCATAACTGAGTGAATTTTTATCATTATAAGTTTAAAAAAACTATTTTCTAATGGTATACAACATTCGCTATAAATTAGGTACATTTTATATCAAGTTTTTATTATTTTATTCGGTTTGTTTTTTCTTTGGCGGGACTATTTTTTTGTTTGAAAATCAGAAGTAGTAGATCATTAATAATTTCTTTTAAAGTTAAAAATATATCACATTTTTTTTTTCATTCAACATACAAATAAATAGATTCTTTTATACATTGTAACAAACAAACTGCTCTAAATTCAAAATAATGGTGCTAAGATAATTACATTCCGAAAAAAGTTCTAAAATATCTTTATCGTCTGAGTTCTAGACTGAATGATATATCTGTTTAGACTTGCAAACGATTTCCTTTTTTTTTTTTAAAGGAATAATCTAGCAAACGATTATTCCATTATACTCTTCTCGGACTGAGTGTCTGATGGGGTTCTCAGGGGGGCTGAGGGGTGATATGGTGACGTCACCGATCTTTTGAAGTCGGTGGCGCCAGTGGCGTTGGCGGGAATGCTGTGCGGCGGGACGGGAAACATTCGCGCTGTTGTGTTTTCGGGATGCGGTCGCATGGATATCAACACTTGAGGATGTTAAGAGTTCTCGTCCTCGCCTTACTCGCGCTCCCGCAAGGTAAGCGGCATTCTTTCACAGGAAGGGGCGGACAAAAGGGGGGCGCCCCGCATCTTTCTTTGTTTAGAAAAAAGTTTGTTGTTAAATTTTTGGCTTCCGAAATTTGTTACAAAAAAAAAAAGAAAAAAAAAGAGGGAACTTGAACATCAGGTGGTGGCGTAAGTTCATTGAAGTGTAGATAAATGAAATCGAACTTTTTCAGCAATTTCGAAAAACAAACTAAGATATTTTAAATATACTTTTAAAAGAGATTTTATGAAAAAAGGAACTCTAATATTCATAAAGTATTTTGTGAGACTATTTTTCATAAAAATAGAATAGAGTGGAATTTGGTGGTTCAGTGTTATTCAACAGAGAGATTTAAGTGAAATAATAATGAAACAATAAGGAATAACAAACCAAAATTTAATATCAAAAAAGTAAATTGCAATATTGTGGTAAGTGTTACAGTTGGGAGAATATAAGAAAAAATGCACCTACATAAATCTGAAAAGTATTTTTAAAAAATATCGAAATAATGTAAAATAAATTAGATTAGAAAACGCAGAAGAGCTTAATGTATAAAAAGAGAAATTAAGAACGTTTTTATTAGAGAAAATAAATTATATGTAAATGAAATAAAAGAATTCTGGTTTTATGTATACATCATCTTTTGAGACAAATATGAAAGCTTATGAAAGTATTTAAAGGATATAAAAATTGTGTATAAAGAACTAAAAGCAATTACTAAAATGGATGTATATATTTTCAGTAATAGATATAACTTTATAGCGAAGTTTCTTATCTCTTATAATCCTAGAATATTTTTCTCAATACTTTTATAAAATTTCCGAATCATTTTTGAATCACTACTATAAGGTGAAAATGATTTAACTCAATATGAATGCATATTAAGCTGGACGCAAATATTTAATTTTTTTAATAAATATACACAAATATTTAATTTTTAACTTTTCGTTAAAAATATTTCATATACTGAAAAATCGAAATCAAATATATAATGGCACTGTAATGTAACATTTCAGTTATGAGGCGGTATACATTTATTTCAGTTAAAAGGGATCTATTTATGTTTTAAAAGTATTTCCGTCGAATTTATTTTGAAGAAAATTTAATTGTTATAAAAAAAAAAGGAAAAAGAAGTTTTAGTTCCTTATTTCTGCAATAGCTTTCATTATTCTTTCGTTTATGATTATGATCAAAATTATGCTTTTGCAACGAAATTATATAAGTTCTGCAATTTGCATGCCATTTAAAAAAAAGAGTTTTTTTTTAATTTATAAAGCATATTCAAAAAAAAAAATAAAAGTTTTTCATCATGTTATGAATTTACTATTTTAATAAATATAACTTCCATTTATAAGAAAACCCTTGTTAGCGTTACTACCTTTTACTTGTTTAAACATTCAAAAGCGGATGCTATTTTAAAAACGTAAAAATTTATGGAGATAAAAAAAATTATAAAATTCTATATTCGTTATAACATAATCAATTCTTATAGATTTATTTGATAAATAACTGATATTATATGAAAAATTACTTATTTTTGTAATGGTATTTATTTTGTATAATATGAATTTATTGGATTTCTGAGTTCAGTGGATTACTGTAAATTATTATTATCAGGTTTAAAAATTTGTTTCTGAAAATGATATATCTATTTTTTTATATTATTTATCGTTTTAGAAGAGAACTAGTTACTTTCATGCTTTTACGACAGATTTCTATAATTGTCTAATTATTATATAGCACTATATATGGCAATTCCACGTATGCCCATATTTATAATATTTTTTCCTTCATATTTCACTAGAAAGGAACATTTCATAATTTTAATAATTATTTTTAAAATCCTAGGATTTTAAATATGTTATTGTAAATTAATTCAGTACTCATGGATTAATTATTTTTGCTATTCCCCTTAAATCGAAAACTTAAAAAAATAAAAAAATGCAATCTAGGTCATTTTAAAACTTTCTGCATTTGTATTAATGTTATAATTATATTCAATTTTTCTACCTTATGCGCAAGACTGCATTTAGGACAATCGTGACTTACAAAAACATTGCGCTTTACGAAGCACTTATAATTGTTAGCTGTTAGTTATTAGTAATCATCAACTCTGAATATTATACTATAAACTGAAGTAAATGCTAAATAATTGTTTAAATTTAACAGCTAGAGAATTGAATACATTGTTAGAAATATATATTGTGAGAAATTATTAAAGCCCTGAAGGGTATTTTTAACATTGATAAGCAATGAAGCATTATTTCCAAATAAGTGAATGTGAACTAATTAGAGGGGAAAGGCAAAAAATGGATGAATTCTGAATTCCATTTTATTTAGAGTTTACATAGCATATTCTCGAAAAAGAGTTAATTGTTTTATAAAAAGATCTCCTAGGCAACGAAGGATTTTTTTTTAAAATTCGAAGGAATAATTTCCAATTTATATAATAACTTCCATTCGTTTGTTTTGGAATGTTTAACGAGACAATAAAAGTATTCAATGTTTTTTTTCAAAATCAATTTAAATTGCTTTTGTGTTTGAAGCTAATATATTCGTGAATTCGATGGAAAAGAATTATCAAATATTTGCGGGGAATATAATTAATTCAAAATATAATTCATTATGAATAAAAATAAGGCATTTTATTTCCAAAATGATGAGCGATGATTAGGATAAAACGATGTCAGAGATTCTTTTTCTTTTTTTTTTAATCAGTTATGCAAATATATTGTAGATATTTCTTGTTCCATAATAATAGGGAATTAAAATTAAATAAAATACATTCAAATTAAAATGATGGAAATTCACTTATGTCGAACATTGAAAAAAATGGAGGACTAAATTATTTTTTTTTTAATATTTATTCTATTTCTTGTATGAAATTATATATATAAAAATATTTTTTATTGCGCCTGCATATATAGATATTTTGAAATTATTATTATTTTTAAAGATATGTAGGTGCATGAATAACAGATAAAGATTATTATGATGACGATACATCTTTGATCTGTTGATCGATATTCAGGAGTACTTAAAAAATTTAATAATAATTCGGAATAAAATTCAATACTTTTTAGAGTGAAATAACTTATGAAATGCTTTTTTCTCTAATTTCTCTCTACATTTTAGGTACATCTACTTTCTGTCATGTGATTTTTAAATTTTATGAATTTTAGCAGCAATCTTATAATGTCTCTGATCAAATCTTAAAGATTATATTATAAATTATTTTCGCATAAATCATTTATTGGAAACAAATAATAATTAAAAACTTCCAAGGATCCAATAACTTTCTGCTCTTCAAAAATTGAAATTTCATCAAATAACATACAGAATATTGTTACTTTTTACAAATAATTTACAATACATACTTTTTACAAATAATTTGAGGAACGAATTCCTATTTTCCGTGTGAATTAGGTAATAGATATATTTTTCACAATTTTTTAAATCAGTGGAATTATTTTTATATCAGTGGCACTATCGATGGCCTTATAATTTTTGCATTTGTAAATCAGTGGCGTATTATGTATGGTTTTGTAATTTTTTCGAATTGTAGCCCACTTTCAAAATTTATATATCCAATCAAATGCAAAACGATCATTAAAAAAATTTCACTTTATTTTTCAATACTATGTAATATTATTAAATAAAATAATATTATATTATTGAATAAATATATTGATAAATATATATAATAAATCTATTTATTAATATATTATATATTAATAAATAATATATTGTATTAGCATATTGCATAATTAAATTAAAATAAGACAGTGCTTGATTGTTTTAAATTTTAATTTAATTAACACAGAGAAGTTGATAATGTAGACAAAATAAAATGATTTAGTATAGATCATATATGTTTAATAGATTATATATTGACTCTAACTAATTATTTATGTGGCACACTATAGAGGTGTTTTGAATTAATATATTACAAAGTGTAGTCAGAAAAGCTTCGTTTACTACAAAAAATTATTACACAAGAATCATTGAACATAATAATGTAAGCTTTTACTATGTGATGTTTGTGCTTTTAACTTTTTTTTTTTCAGTCCAACAGATAGCGAAACTAATGTAGGAATAGTGATTTGCACATCGATTATTTTCAAAATGTCATTAACGAATGGAAAATATTCTTCTGTTCTTCGGCCCCCTTGAATTAAAATCAGCCGATAACTGTTAAATGTAAAATTTGGGATTAAATAAAGTATGAAGCATTTGCCAGCCTATTTGATGATATTAATGAACTCAAAGCTAGGATCACAGAGCTATGTGTAGCGTGAAAACCGAAATGTTAGACTATGAGAACTGGAAAAACTAGAAAACTTAATAATTATTTAAAACCCTTCTTTAGTATCCATTTGAAACTCAGACAAAATAGTTGTAGTTAAAGTCACATTTTTTTATTTAGCTTTGGACATTAGAAATCTTTCTATGGATATTTTATTTGAATATCTTGTTCTAAAAATTATTTAAATTGTTATTAATATTTGTCTTTTGCAAGAGTTACTTCCCAAAGTAATAAAACGATTAAGTGGCTGAAACTGTCGCAATCTTTTACTGAACTGTCTGTACTGATTTTATACATTCGCATTCATTTTTGTGTAAACCTATTTATTGCTATGCAGTTTGCTAGCGTCGGCAAACATTAAAAGGAAATAAGTTTAACATTGTGTCCGTCCTATTTTAATGATAATTTTTTTTTATCTTAACATGTTTACTACTCTCCTACTTCAGTCATTCGGGCATATCAATTCAATCTCTTCAACTTATTATACTTTCAAGCTTTATTTGATTTTATTTTTTAAATCTTCTGTTTTATCTTTACCATGATATGTTTTTAATATCAGCATACTTTCTGGCTTGCACCTTTATAGAATTTTCAACAATTCTCAAGTAAATGTCACAATTCAAGCATTGAAAAATGCCATTGTTAAGGCCCAACTGGCGAAAGGATTCTTTTCAATTCTACAACAAATTTTGAATTTGTAGAAGTATATTAAAAATTTGTATAGTAGCAAGTAGTTTTTGCTTAGTAATGATATTCTCCACTTCTTTATACGTGACTTCGCTGCATGCTAACGATGTTGTAGTTTTTTATTAACTGATTTGACAAATCAGTTATCTGTTTTGCTGTATGTAATTTATTAAAGTATATAATAGTTTACCTCTAATAATTTCGAAGTAACAGAATTTTTAGTGATTCACATTAAGCATAATTTTAGCCTGTCTGTGCTTCTAACTCTAATACACTAATTATGAAAAAATCTTTTTTAAGTAAGAATCATAATTACATTTTCTAGCCTACCAAAGTAAACTAATTGTATCTCAATAGTTTCTTTAATCATATGAGAACGTGATGTTGCTTTGGTTTGAGGTTTTTGAAGCTTCAAAATGCGTAGCAACAAATTGTTCAAGCCTCAAAATACGTAGGCAACAAATTGGCGATTTATCGCTTTTGAGGTATCAATTTTTCGCTTTTAGGGTTATTAGAAAATAATGCAGAAGTTTGCCACATTTGGCGATTTATCGGCAACTAAAGTTAATACTTTATTTCCAAATTATTAATTCTCTGAATTCTTACGAATTGTCTTAATTAATTTAAAGTCATTAACCAGTTTAAACTGCTTTGAAACAATCATGAGACTGTCAGATTACGCATGCGTCGATATTTAGAAAAACGATGTGTTTTTTTCATCTGAAAATGAAAGTTTAAAAAAATTATATATATATATATATATATATATATATATATATATATATATATATATATATATATATATATATATATATATATATATATATATATATATATATATATATATATATATATATATATATATATTAGATTTTCTAGTAGTAAGTTGGATTTGGAATTGAAAGCAATTATAAAGTACTTTAAATAAGAAAATAAAAAAAATCAAACTGATCTTTTTAATTGCATAGTAAATATTATACATTTTAGAAAATTAAGAAACATCTGAATTTGTATTGGAAGAAAGGTGTCAATTGATTCAATGTATTTTTTCTTAAAAACTACTTTTGAAGAGAAATTGCTGAAGATTTTTTTTTTTTAATGACCAGACTTTTTTTATTCAGAAAAATGTTTTTCTTACTATTTAAAATTACACAGGTTTTTTTTCTTCCGAACAGAAACAAAATTAATCCTTAGAGAAAATGCAAAACTATTAAATATTAATAAATAAAGAAAGGTGGAATAACAGCATTATTGATTAAAATGAAAAGTAAACATCAGAATTTTTTTCAGTTTCTTTTAATATAATTGCGCACATTAAAAGAGCACTTCTGTCTAAAAATTTCGGAATCAATTTTAATTGCTTTATTCATAAGACACGTCTTTAATATTCCGATTCTTTTTCATTTCATTCTATAAAAAGCTGTGTAATGTGAGAATTGAAAATTGTGAATATATTTGAAATTTTTTATACACATATTTTTGAAAAATGAAATTATACAAAAGGTTAAGTCATATTCAAGAAAGTTCTTGGTAATTTCGCAGAAATTCCAGACTTGTTAAGGTTTCTTTGGTTCCTGTTCCTATTTCATTATTTATTGTATTTTATCGTATGAAATGTAGTTTATGTATATATATATATATGCATAGGTGCATATAATATCTAAAATATAGTTCTATATATACTTATCTTTGAAATTATTATCTTTTTAACTGATTATTCTTCGACGAATTCAAAAGGGCATTTTAAAGCATTACATTTTTACATAAATAAAGGTTTTCATATTTCGAACTTCCTGGAAATATTATTAAATATTAAAAAAAGACAAGGAAAATAAATTTTTAGTAAAATGAGGTGACAAATAATTATTTCTCACAAATGTCTTGAATTTGTGTAAATTTTCTGAAATACTAGATTTTCTTTATTGTTTTCCTATTCTTCTATCTGAAGTTTTCATAATACATTACATATCTTGTAAATTCAAAACTTATAGATATACATTTATTTCAATTTTAGGTAGATAAAATATTCCACAACGTAGTTTCCACATTTTGTTATATTTTGTCATATCAAAATTCGATTGAATCGTCTGAAATTTCTTTCAGATCATATATTTTCTTTAGCAATTTATTTGTATCTGATATATCTCCTTTTTTATAGGAGATATATCAGATTTTTCTTCTTTTTTATTTATTTCCTTTTTATCCTTCAATAGGGTATAGCATCATATATGATTGTTGTCGCTTCTAATCCTAATTTTTTATGTTTAATTTCCTGTTAGTTATTTTGTTCCAAAAAAGATAAATAAATATGTTTAGATTTTAAACTTGATGAAGTTTGATTGGATGAAAATTATTATTGATGAAGTATACAAAAAGGATTTTGTTGAAGCTTATTTGAGCGATCATGATTTAATTACTAAATGTGAAATTGTTGTGCAGGACTTCTATCAGTTCCGATTAATTTATTTCCAAAAGAGGGAAAACATCTATGGAACCTGATTCACTTTTAGTGGCAAACATCAAAATTGTACGTTTAGCGAAACTTTTAACGGTGTAGGTGAAATAATTAAGTTCGATAAAATATTTCAGTGAAGCGATTACAAGAATGCACTCATATATTTGTGGAAATATGTGTGAATAAGTTTTGCCTTAAGTTATGTGTGAAGTTATCTTTTAAGTTATGTGTGAAACTTGCCTCTCTTAATTTAGGCAAGTTTCTAAAAAAAAATAATTTCCCCTTCTTTAGGAAATGTGCGTTGGTTTAAACTGTTTTCTTATTATACTGCCTAAGTATATATTAAAATATAATTTTTTCCTTCTTAGGTCTTTTATAGAGGTTTCTATATTATGGAGGGCCACCGGTTAATTAAACGGATTAAATTCTTTTGAAAGTACAGTCTGTTGACTCTATGAATATATCTTCATATTGACGGGCCATGCTTTCGACAGGAGTGAATTATGCCTTAGCAGATCATGGTGTAATGTAATTGATTTTAGTTACTATTCGTGGCGACCAACCATTCAGATGCATCTGACGGGAAATTGCTATCGGAGTGATTTTATTCGGGCTTTGTTTTCTTTTCACGCATAAAATTGCTATTCCTAAAAGTCATCAACTTGAGCACAAAGGTTGTCTATATAGAATAGAATAGAATTCTGGATACGACTTCGTTTCAAGAATTTATGAGTTAGGGCTCGATCCACTTTGGAAAATTCGTTTATGTTTTGATCCCTTTTCTCCTTTTCACATTTGTTTCAAGGTGGTATCAATAGATGAGGCGTAAACATTAAGATTATTTCTAATAATAATAATGGATAACGTGTGTCTTTACTCTCTTACAGATCAGACTGTTTGATCTAGAATTATCAACTTTGGCACACATATTTTTGAAAGGTGAGAATGTGTAACTTCGGATCACTCGTTTGAAATTGTATTTATAATTTTAAATATAAAGAAAATTTTCCAGCCATAAGTTTCGAAATTATTACATCACAAAAATGAATTTCACTTCATCGTAAAATCCAATTTCAATCTATATTTTCAACGATACTCATAATATTTGCTGTATAGCGTTTTTTTATTAAAAAATGAAATTGTTTCCCTATTTAATTAAGGTTATAACTTTAAAATCGTGTATTTATTTTTTTAAGAATTGATGAACCCTTTTTTAGATAAAATTGTTCTTTTCTGTCATGTAATTAGGTATATAAAAATTTAGAGACAATATTAGAGAAATGAAAAATATAATGAAGGGAAAAATGTAAGGCTTTTAAAATAATATGAGTTATATGCCCAACAAAATTTAAATTTTTTTGCAGAAGGCGCTATGAAGGTATAATTACATAAAATAAATTCACTAAATTTCTTAACAATCATTAATCCATGTGAACTAATTGGTCTACAAAGGCGAATAGAGGAGAAAACGACTAACAATATGATAATAACTGATGATGATGATATCGTGTCCGCGTTACCACGGAAAGGGGGTGCAGTAGCTTCTGAGGGTAAAGACCCCTGAGCACCCGAGGGCATAAGTCTGACTTCGAGCTCATATGAAGATGAAACTCACACATTCGCTTGCATAACACCTTTTTACAGAGGGGAACATTCACACACCTCACAGATAGAACACGATGAAGAACAACCATGCCCGAACCGGGATTCGAACCCGGGACACTCAGATGATAATAACTAGAAATGTGTCACTTATTCTTTAGTGACCAAAAAATTCGGGGATAACAATTTCTCATTTCAAAGCTAAAATTCTACTATTAAAAGAATATTCGATATTTCATTTATCAGTAACTTATTAATGAAATACAAAAGCTTTGCTCAATAAGGTATTGAGGCAATTTTTAGTTACAAAATAAAAAAAAAAGTATTTTTCATTTTTAGAATTTGATAAACTAGTACCGCAGTTTTTACAACGATTGCTGTTGTTTTGATTTGGGAATTTATCGTACAAAAAAACTTTGTTCAAATTTCTGTTTAAGGGTTTAAAGGAAGACAAACCTTTTGATTACAAATTATTTCGAATCACTGTATATTATGATTCAAATGATTAAATTTTATTTTTGATTTTTCCACTGATGTGGAGGAATGATCACACATAATTAAAACTAATTATCAAGTTGGTGATTTGTTACAATTGGCGATTTGTGGTCGTTAAAATGGTGATGAATTTATATGATTACTTTAAGACTAGATTTACGGTACGAGTCATTTTGACGCATTTCGAATTTATATTAGGAAAATTACAAAACCCGTTCGCATTTTTATTTTATCTCTTGAACTGATTTTCATCCGTCGGACGAGGTAAATAAATATTGAAGTCTATTTTTTTCAAAAGTTTTGAAATATTGAAATTCTCGATGTGGCATACCTATCTCTAATGATGTACGTCAGTTTGACGCGATCGTAATGTAAATAAATTTTTTAGTAAATTAGTTTTACCCATGCAAAAATTGCAGTGATAATAAATGGGAATGTACCAACTATACCTCGATTCCGTTATCTCAAATAATAAAACCCCGATAAGCAACAGTAGAAAGAACGGAACGTAAAATATGAATTGTGTCAGAGTGCGAAATCATTTTGAAATTTTTAGTTGCTATTAGTACCTGTTAAAAAATGTGAAAAGATTGTTAGCCGAAATAAAATTTTTAGAAATTAGTTTTATCCATGCAGAAATGTCAGCAATAATAAACGTGAATGTACCAACTATACCTCGATCCCGTTATCTCAAATAATAAAACCTCGATAAGCAACAGTAGAAAGAACGGAATGTAAAATATGAATTGTGTCAGAGTGCGAAATCATTTTGAGATTTGTTGTTGCTATTAGTACCGTAAAAAATGTGAAAAGATTGTTTGCCGAAAGTGTACAAACAAAATTGAGTATTTGAGTAAAAGATTTCGAAATGATTGTAGAATATTGAGGTAATGTACTAAAATATTACTGAATAATAAAAACTTTCTATAAATATATGTTCATATTTTCATTTTTTTTGCTTGTAGTGTTTAATTATATTGCTTTCTAAGTGATTGTTTTTCTTTAAATATATGCATTAATTCATGCGTCAAATTGATGAGTTTTCGTTGATATAGGTACATAAGAAATGTTCGTAAATTTAATGTTAACATCGGTGACATATGAAATATTTTAAATTTCAGTGACGGAGAGTTAAATTCTAAATATAAATTTAATGAAATTATAATTCTGCTTCTCAGCAATATTAGGACTATTTGTGAACTGGCGTTCGACTTTTACTCAGGCAACTAGGATAATATCTGATTCGATATTTCTTTGCCTAATCATATCATAAAGTAGGCTTAAACCACCGTGAATGGAATCATGCGCCAACTTTACATACAAGGCTGTTGTGCTAGTTACGAAATTGTTAGCACTTTATCATGAAAGTTAGATATCCAGAAAACTTTAGTGTTATTTATTGAGTAATATTTTAAGTGTTCGTTTTTAAGATGCTTCGATTCTGAAATATTCTAACTCCAGCTTTCAATGCTGGCATCTTCTTCTAAGACTATTTATATCTTTCAAGATATACGTGATTTTTTTGAAAAGATCTTGAAAAAATTATCAATTGAATTTTTGAAATTTTGCGAATGAAGAAGGTCGAGGAAGGTAGGTTCATTTTAATTTTTCTTAAAATTCGTTTATTTAATTACGTATAAATTCTAAATTCTTTTAAATCAGCTGTTTTCACTTTTTCAAATGCAAAGTATACATTAAGAAATTAATTATCTTAAATTTTCAAGAAATCTTAACTATCAAGAATGTCAATAGCAAAACTGCCATTGGCATTTCAGGTTTCCCTAAGTGTGATTTTTTTAATTGTTATTTCTGTGAACACAATAATTTAGAATCATGTCAAACAAGTCGGATCACAAATTGCACGATCCTAATGCCATATTTAAAGATTTTTATATACACACATTTTCACAAATATATTTTAGAAATAATTTTAAAAATTATCTCTGAAAATATGAATCTTCAGAGATATTCTTTTATGGAAAGTATGCCTGTCTATTTCAGTATATGTGAACCCGTAATTCAAAAATCGCAAAGATGGTGATTGGTAAATAGAACGAGTTCTTTTTTTCATCAGATGCATAGATACGTATTAAGTTTTATATCAAGTGTAGCAAAGAGTTGGCCTTTTTTGGTCTATATAATCGCGTACAAATAAATATGATAGCTGAAAAACACAAAAGTTTGGATAAAACAATTGTATTACGCAGTTTTGTTACTACAAATGTAGATAAACATTAAATTCTTCAGCATTACAATTAAAAGGAATACGCCCATATTCGATTTTGTCTGTAATTGAAATTCCAGAGAGAGGAAGAGACTTTATCACATGCGGAATTTATCTTGGCCTTTGAGGGTTCGTCGCTTCCTTCGCAATTATTTCAGAGGTGTAGAATCTTTTACGAAAATTCTGAAAGATGGTACTGTATTATACATTACCAGTACAAGTCTAGGGGATTGTGCTATCATTAGTCATATATGTAAACATTTTTTCTACTTAATTCTTTCATATACACCACCAAATTATTGATTTATAATTCGCCCGACTATTTAAGCAATTAGAAACTAATAAAATAGCTTCTATATGAAATAACAGAAATGGTTTTCAGATATATTCTGCACGAGTGTCCTATACAATTGATAATTTATTTATTTTCATAATTTAGAATAATGACTTAAAATTTGAAATGGCGCTTTTCCCTGATTTTTATTTTCTTCAGGTATACTCCGTACTTTTTCGTGTATAGAGAAATTATAGTGGAAATAGCGAAATTACTAACTGATGATTTAACCAAAACTTCTCGTTTTAGACCTCCCTAAGTTCGAAGAAAATATTTTCGGCGTTAAGTGATCTCGGTAATTTCAAAAAGCTTTGAACGAAACAAATAAAATTTAGGTACATGGACATTTTGGCCCAACTCTATATATTTATATAAAATTTTGAACGAAATCAATTCCGAAGAAATCTGTCTGTCTTGTTGTTCAAGTACAAGTGAAGTCGTTATCTAGAAAACGTGAATAGCAAGACCGATAAAAGTTCGAACACATTTTTAATATCTAAAATGTAAATTATTATCAAATTTTTAACCGAAAATGTCAAACAATTGACCATCTGTTAGTTTACAATTTCGCATGCTCGGGAATGCAATAATTCATAACAAACAAAACAATGAAATTCGGAATGTCATCTTGTGAATAAACCTGTATTTCCATATCTAAATTACAATCGGTCCGAGAAAGGCTTTAAAATACATATTCTAGACGACAGATTCAGTAAAAATGCTGTATTCACGTCGAAGGTCTAGATTTCTTGATTATTTTTCGCCAATGCCATGCATGGTTTATGTGACCTAACCGAAAGTGCCCTATTTTATACGCGAGGGGGGAGGGGTATAAGTTCTTTTTTGAAGAGTATGCGAGAAAGTTTTATGAAGACCACTCCTGTTGAATTTCCTACAACGAGTTTAATCTTGATGGAAACGAAAAAAGATTAACCGAAAGAAACCTTCTGCTCGATTTCAAAATAATGCATTGCCTAAAAATTGTGAATATATATAATATCAATATAATCAATTAATATAATATTTGCACAGAAGTAATAAATATAATAGCACAAAAAATGCATATTGAATTATTGCGCATAATATTCTAAAAATTATAATTAAATATTTGCCAAGTATATAATGTTCTGCCACTGTCATTCAAATTATGAAGCCTGATATGTTTTACATGGTAAAAAATATTTTTATTTTTTTATTCAATGCAATATTTCCATTTCACGTTAATTAGATATTTTTTTAGTAATTTTATACGCAAATCAATTTGAATATTTATTATTACAATATAAAGTACTTAATTTAATGCGCTCCTACCTAATTATCATTAGTAAATAGCGACTATTATTAATGTTAGAACTCTTTGCTCTATACAGTTTTGCATTTTCAAATTTTAAGAAGCCATGATTACATTGAAGCTTTAACAACACACGCATTTTTATAAATTAAGAAACGAGTATGTATAGCAATTTTAAAATTTACTTGTTGCTAATATATATATAGAATTTAAATTCAAGTATAGCATTTAGATATATCAAAAGTATCTTCTAATTATATACTGACACATTTTCTTTCCCCTAAAAAAAGCAATAAAAATATTCATGTGCTTCTGTGAATTTTATAATTGGATTATTAATTCAAATCAGAAGTTATTAAAAGCTGATTTCGTTTGTACACAAAATGAGGATTGCATTTTAGATTTTTTCAGCGAGATTTATTTCTACTAATAAAACAGAGGAACGTGGAAAGGGTGTTTGAGTTGGTATGTGTTTTTATTCTAAAGGGCGATTTCTATGATTTATAATTATCAAATGATAAAATTATAATTCTGGAATAAAAATAAGCATTTAAAATGGTATGGTTTTAGCATTTTTGTGCTTTAATATCCAAAATTAATATTACACAATAGTTATTTTTATACATTTCGAAAAATATAAAATAAGGACTCTAATGATATTTATTTAAATGTGGATCAGCTTTTAACTTTAATCTCAATTTTCTTAATTTTGTGGATAATTTAAAATGATACAGATCGTTTCTACTACCAGTTTTATAATTTTATCAAATATTTAATCATACGATTTTCTACAACTGTAGATAGTTAAGAAAAAATATTTAAGTATATGTGCAGTATACTTGAGAAATAAGAAAATAAAGTTACAGTTTCGAGGGACACAAAGTGTCATTAAAATATAGAATACATAGATAGTCACATTTTGAATTTTTCTATCATAATTGCATTACGGTATTTCATTTTTGCAGTTAAAATAATTCTGTAGTTCCAATTCATTAACATTTTAACGTTTACTGTTACACTGTCATTAAAATATAGAATATACGAATAGTCACATTTTTAAGAACATGATGTTGTTTGGACTACATTAGAAATTTCCACTTACATAATTGAAAGAAAAGACCTTGGTAGTTGCAATTTTGTCACCGTGTGATGTTGTCCTGTTTGATGTTTACTACTTTCCTGTCATTAAAAATATATATCACACGGATAGTCACATTTTGAAGGACATTGTTCTACTTTGACTGCATTAGGAAGTTTCATTTATGCATTTAAAATGATGTGACGTCTACAATTCCTTCATAGTTTTATATTTACTATTGTTCTGTTTGACATTTCGTTCAAGAATAATGAGCATCGACTTATACATAAGATATTTATTTGAAATTCAGCATAAGCAACAATCAGTGCCTACCAGCTGACTGTCATACTGTCCTCGTATTGTAAAGAATGAATGCTGGTTAAAAGCGTTCTTTCTGTTATTATCACAAACTAAGATCTTAGTCTTGTTTTACGAAATATTAATAACAACTAAGATCTATTATTAGTGTTGTTTTCAACATATATACCTTAACATGTCGACTTATATTTATTTTGTTTGGAAGTCAATAATCATGATATGAAAGATCTGTTGGACTTGCATGATAAAGATGTGACAGCGGTAGATCTTGCAAATGTAGAAAAACCAATCACTATAATAGAAGTTGATACTTCAGATCTAGGTATACATGAAAAGAAAATTGATGTTCATTGCATGCAAGAAAGTATGGTCCCTTAAAAAAAAGTTTGTTCATTTTAGAAGAAAAGTTATTGAGAAAAACATTCTTAGGTACGAGGCAAGAAAAGAAAAACAAACTTCTGGATTGTAAATTGAAATTTCATTCGAAAATAAAAAGCATTCAGAGGTTAGACACGTTTGCTTTCCGAACCAGTGCGTAACCATATGTTGCGATTTCAGGTACTTGGTTCGGTGGCCAAGTCAAAGATCGATTTGTTAGATTTTACTAAATCATCTACTTCTAAATTACATTTTTAATTTGTACTATTTTGTGGCGATATATATGATTGTGACACAGTATTGCCGCTTTTTACTCAGAATCACTGTGAAGGCTAACTCAAAGGACCCAGATCTTGAACAGAACTAAGACAGACTTATAGGGAACACGAAATGATCAAGACGATCGTACAAGAGAACTGCCTTCCAGCTTGAGAGCAGTTATTTATATACATCGAAAGAAAAATTTAGAAATATTTAAATCAATAAAATTAAGATAAATTGGACATTTATGGAACATCCTAGAAACTGAATATAAATTAAATTATGAAAATACTGGTAGCTTTGTGCAAATTTCGAATCAGGGATTGGACGGTTCAGAAGGTACATCTTTACCTTTGATCCAATGGTCCGTGGAAAATAAATGGAAGTGTGGCAATTGTGGCAATATATATCGTGACATATATATGTCATAATATTTTAATATCTAATTTAATCCAAATTAATTTCCTAAATTTTTGTCTAATTCGGCCCATGTCGGGTTCATTCTAAAATGTTCCCTTGTTTCCTGATCCCTTTCCACTGTTAAGGCGTTGTAAAAATGATGCGCCATCAGTTCCACGTGTCAAGTGAAAATGATCCCTTAGTTGCCCTTATCCAAGGGCAACACGAGTATTCAATCAACTCGAGGCCGGAAATCCCATGTTATATAAGACTAGTGATAATTTGTTTCGTCCCTTCCTTACTTCTGCTTTAGTTTCGCGCTGTTGTGGACGAGTTCTGTCCGCGCCTCTTGTAAATAAATTGCCTTCCCGGGAATGATTAAAATGAATTTAAAAATGTAAAATGTCTCTTCTATGTCATCGAACCTGCAGTCTGCTTCAACCAAAATATTCTTGCATATATATATATATATATATATGGACATAATATATTGTTGTTGTTGTTGTTTCTAATGGCACTTGCCATGGGCAAGCTCGCTGACGAGATCAGCGATTTTAAGCCGAGGGTGCGTCTCTTGTTTTTTAGTAGGGCCAACTAGGGCCAAGAGTACGTCTTAGCTACTCACGCATCACATTCGCTTGTACAACCCCTTTTTACAGAGGGGCACATTCACACATCTTACAGATAGAGCAGAGAAAGAACAACCATGCCTGAACCGGGACTGGAACCTAGGACGCCCAGATCACGGGGAAAACGCGCTACCCCTATGCCAGGACGCCGGCGGACATAATATATATATGTAACAATGTGTATGGAAATATATATATATATATATATATATATATATATATATATATATATATATATATATATATATATATATATATATATATATATCCTAGCATTGTCCCTATATCATTAATGTGTGTTGAAAGACTTAAACATTCTTTGTCGATCCAAACCATTGCGTAATCTTAGTAATTGTCGTAGAATAATTATTGAATTGCTTTCTAATAGAATTTTTCAACTAGACACTTAATAATTATCTTGGTAAATAACACATCCTAAAATAAATATATAAATATGGACATTTATATTTATATAAAGATCAATAAGGTCAAAATGCAATTCCTAATGTAGCAGAAATTCCAGCTGTTGACAGTACAGCAAGAAGCCTTCGGGAAACAAAGAAAATTGTTTTTCTTTGTATCTAAAAGCAATTCTACTTGTCTTATGAAAAATCCACTTATTCTTTAAATTCATTAATCCGTATATTATCAGCTTTTATAACGATAAGGCGGAAGTCAAGGGCAGCCGCTTATCTTTTGATAAATGAAGAATATCCCATCTGACGTCTGCGGCGGAAAGCAACTCAGACGTTAAGCGACTCTATTAATTCTTACAGACTCTCTACTAAGAGGTATTAATCTGACATTTACTCGAGAATGAACTGAAGGTCATAGATTTACGATGGAAATAGTTTTGGTTATGGGAAGTTTGAACGGTTATTTAACTTTAAAATGTCAAGAATTATTTTGTGATAGTTTTATAACAAGTTTAAATTTATTTAAATGATTACAGTTTTTATTACATTTGAAATTATTTAAATGTCCTATATATTTTTAGAACAATGGAGGTATTTTTCTTATTCTTTTTAGAATATTTGGTGTTTTTTTTAATAAACGACAACAGATGGCAGAGCGAAAATTTTGCTTTTAAGATTTTTTGGCGATTCCAATAAAACTTGAATTTATGTTTCAATGGTGGAAAATGAAAAAAAAAGTCATACGCTTAAAAAAGTTTATTTATACTTTTCTTGATAATAAATTTGGAAAAATCAATATTTTATTGAACTAATTTATTTTAACTTTTATTTCTTTTCACTTTATTTAACGCATTTGTATAGATTTTAAGCTCGAAAACTAGAAAATATTTTTGCTCACAATATATTTACTATGAACAGTACAGTGTTTAAGATACTATTCCAGTCTCAAAATGAAATGAATCGTTCATTTATTTTCTAAAATCATGATTGGCAACCCTTAAGTTTTATTTAGGGTGCATCGGATATGGTAATGATAAGATAATAAGGCAAACGTTCGTTTCATTTATAGGCAGACATTTTGACCGTAAGAGAACAATAGTATATATATATCAGGCTTTTATATAATTTAGATTCGGAGGCCCTTAGGATCGAGTATCCAGGTAATAAGTCAGAGACAGTTATCTTGCAACTGCACCACTTCAAAAAATGAACTATAGCGTCAATATTTAAGAGATAAATTCGATTGTTGAATCCAGTCAGAGTAAAATAAAATGGTTAGAGTGGCTTTATGATTATGTCAGATGGTTAAGAGTCAGACCAATTCTTACCCCACACCAGAACGCTGTCTCCTTCACCTTTATTCAAATCTTTGTCACGTGCAGCAATGGATAGACCAAGAGTGACTTTTACCGCAAGGTGCAGAATTAAATTTATCTGTATTATAAATTAATCTGTATCTTAATATCAGATTTTTTCAGTTTTCAGTATGCAATAATTAGAAAAAGTGTTAAAATCTCTAAAACATTAGATATAGAGATTTTGCTGCATCTCTCAATTTTAGAATTTTCTATGCCTGGAGTAACCAGTTTTAAAATTTTTTTTTCTAAGCCTCTCTATGAATCCGTTTAGTCAAAAATGATAAAGAGTTAGACAACTGAAATAGTTTTAAGTTGTTTGTGGCCGTAATATCTGCATTATGGATTTGTATTGAATTAAAAAATATATTTAAACAATTTCATGAGAAAAGGAAAACTGTCTCATTGTCTGTTCATGCTGATGCCGTCGTAAATGCAAGAAGCTAGAAAGATTTACTACATGAAATTCCTAAAAAAATCTAATTAAACAATTCGAAGAAAGAAATATTCCAATAAAAAATTCTAATTAAAAAAAACAAAGACATAAGTAAATAATGACTTTGTTTATATGAGTTAGAATTTTTTTTTTTTTTTTTTTTTTTTTTTTTTTTTTTTTTAAGAAATGAGGTGAAAATATATGATAAAATGAGACTTTGGTAATAAAGATAGTGTTTTCTTCCTGTCACTCCGCATTAATTTTCTGCTAACATCTTTCTTGCTTCTGAGAATTTCTTTTTTTCTTCGACTATTTTTAAAAGTAATGCAAAATCACGCTATTTTTAGAGTTATATTTTACAAATCTGCAAATAGATTTCTTTCATTTTCTAAATAAAAATAATTGTTCATTTTGATATGCATTTCCAAATATTGAAATAATCTACATCTTAATTTTTTAAATTGTATAATAGAGTAAGTCGTTTCTTGTTATTGGTAGGGAAATGCCATGTCGATGAAATAAGAAAGAGTCTATAGTGATTACTTTCTGCCTTTATTGATATTTTTGTTTAATTAGAAATTTTCAAAGTCAAGCTACGATGATTTTTATTAAAATTTTCGTTGCTTATTTTCTTGGTTTGCTGACACGTCAAACTCTTATGAATAATGAGTGACTAAATGGCCATGAGTTTTCCATCCTTATTCTGCATTCGGCCATTATTTTTTTTTAGATATTTCTCTCCATTACTTTTAAACTTTCTTATATTCTGTTACATATCTTGCTTATACTTTATAAGATTTTTTTAATTCTTAATGACAGTGAGAGTTAGATAAATAAATATCGTCTTTATGAATCAATAAATAACTTTTATTTCTTCATACTCAAAAAATACAAATGAAAATTATTTTTAAGAAGAAAAAAAAATCAATCGATGTAAGTAGTTCTAGGTTAATATTTCATTGAATTTCCCGGGCTTTTCCAGATATTGTTTCTAAATTTGAAAAAATATTTAAAAAAATAATTCCATAATATACTATCTTATTGAAAACGGTTAAATAAGAACCTGCGCTTTGATAATAAATTATAACAAATATTTTATCCCGAGCGTGAAACAATCAATAATTATTTTCGAAGAAAGACAATAATTCTATCATAGTCTTTTTTTTAAAAAATTCTGGTAAATGTTTCATTGTGACCCTATCAATAAACCTACGAAACTGGAAAATAAGGCCTTATATCTTAGTTTTATTTAGTTTAATATATAGATACATGCAAAAATTCTTAAAGTTCCTAAATTTGCAAATGAAAACATAAATAAATTGCCTTTTGGTTGAACCAGAACAGATTTCTGTTATATTAATAAGATTTGTGATCTTCTAGATTAGCTTAAACGGCTGAACATCATTTTAACTTAGAATTTACAGATTTGTTTTGAAAGTTCTTAGACATTTCTCCCCAAGGAACGTTTTTAATTTAAAAATATATTCCTCCAGATATTTTGAAGAGACGAAAGTACATAAATATTTAATTGGAAATTTTTAGGAGCATATTTATATAACTAACATTAAACATAACATAAAGAATTAGATGTATTATTAAATTTAGAAGAGGATTAAATTTGCTCCTCGTTCTTTTATTGTACTTGTTTCTTGACGACGATTCAAATGCTCAAAAATCTATTAATTTTGGTAAACCATGGTTTTGAGAATTTACAAGGAAACGTCCTGAAAACTCTTTTGATAAACTTTAGTGTTGTGTAAAGCAAACTACAGTGTATGTCATTAAAACTCTGCAGACTAATTTTCTTGAAATTTAATAATACAAGAAATTGAATATATATATATATATATATATATATATATATATATATATATATATATATATATATATATATATATATATATATATATATATATATATATATATATATATATATAAATATATATATATATATATATATATATAAATATATATATATATATATATATATAAATATATATATATATATATATATATAAATATATATATATATATATATATATAATATATATATATATATATATATATATATATATATATATATATATAATATATATATATATATATAATATATATATATATATATATATATATATATATATATATATATATATATATATATATATATATATATATATATATATATATATATATATAAATATATATATAATTTTGGTTACAAGGTATTTGAGGTATGCGTTCAAGAATCAGATAATCTCTATCAGTTGGGGTGAAAATGACAAAATTTCAAAATTTTCAAATGGCAACACTAACTTTTTTATAGAAATATCTTCGCCATATAAAAAAGAAATAAACAACATTGGAACATTATTTGTAGCACGAAAAATACCAGCTCATCACAAATTCTCCGCATTCAATATATTTCATTCGATTTTAGTCGTTTCATGAATATGAGTTTGTAGAAACTGGATGTTTCGTTAATATATTTGGGGAATTCTATTAATGCCCAATGATGTGAACGCTTCTAAAGTGTAACAAAACACGCATAAAAAGTTATACATATAAATAACAGCCATTCATGAGTTATATATGTACATATAGATATTATAGATACGCATACATTATATATATACATATAATATATAAATATAGATATAAAAATTTCATTGAAAACTAAAGCTTTTACAGAATTTTCGATGTATCAAATATGCTGCATATAAAATAGGCATGTTCATGTTTCATATACACATATGTTTACCTCCTTTCTGAATGAATATTTAATTTTCAAAAAATACAAAGAAATACTCGAAACTAATATTTGTATGAAATATTATAAAAACAGTTTTCCTTCCTGCTGTTGAAAGCTTGACGTCGAAGTTTACAAGAGTTTTCCAAAGCTACATTTTACACGAGTCACGTTATTGAACTTATAGTTTTTTCCATTCCTTTTTCCGAATATTTACGGCTTATATAATTTATTTTGCTTCAGAAATATCACAGCGCATTTCTCCTATCGAAAGAGATTTACCATTTCTTATAAATATATCGAATACATAAATCTAAACAGAAGTGTATTTTGCATCTGAAATATTTCACAGCTGAATTTTTTTTCCATATGGAAAAAGGAATATTTTATCAGGGAATTTAATTTGTTATTTTTCCATGTGTTGTTGTATATTTTCTGAACAAAAACAACGGACCATTCTTAAAACGAAATTCGAAAGAATAACTATAAAAATGCCATTAATTATGTCAAAAATTATTTTCTTACAAAATAAAAAGGAACAAATTGTTACGTGCACATACAAATCTTTTTTTTTGCATTTTATGAAAGTTCAAATGTCAAAGTAAAAAATAAAAGGAAATATGGAATTTTCTGTCTGTCAGAGCGACAAAGGCATCCTCAGAACGTCACCTGAGATTGAAATCTATTTTTACTCCAAGAAGGTAACTTACTACTCTGGAGAAGATATAGGATAAAATGGTCCACATATATATTGTGGAAAAACCACGTCATCTTAATATATCGTATTGGCCAATTAGCAAATAATCGCCAACTATGTCTGTGACTTTGTGAATAAAAATAATAACAAATTTAAATGATTACATTTACAATTCTTTCTCACCACTTGATATTCCTTATAAAATCTTAATACTCAGTTAGGGGTGTACTCTTATATAAAATTTACATGTACCATTGCCGACGTCCTGGCATAGGGGTAGCGCCTGTCTTCCCCGTGACCTGGACGTCCTGGGTTCGAGTCTCGGTTTGGGCATGGTTGTTCTTCATCTGTTCTATCTGTGAGATGTGTGAATGTGCCCCCTTGTAAAAAGGGGATGTGCAAGTGAATGTGATACGTGAGTAGCTAAGACGTACTCTTGGCCCTAGTTGGCGCTACTAAAAACAAGAGACGCTCCCTTGGCTTAAAATCGCTGACTTTGTCAGCGAGCTTGTCCATAGAAAGTGCCATTATAAACAACAACATGTACCATTTATTAAATATATGCAAATTCCGATTTCACAATTTTATCCTTCTTCATCAATTTAACGTGCCGTTTTGAGTTGATAAGACGGTTATTGAGTAAATTATCTTGGTGTTTCAAATTGCAATTCGACTATAAAAAAAGATGCAGAAGCTAGCGTCCCACTTTTCAAGAATGCAGTTCAACATAATAATATTTTACTCTAAATGGCAATTATAAGCAAAACATTATTCTTGATTTGGGTATCGATTTTAAAGAATTTTATTCTAAACCTCGTCATTGACATTTTCATTGTTTGGGTTATCTAATTAAATGGTAATTAAACAACCTATAAATCATTTTTTGATCCATGTACTTTTAAATTAACTAAAAGGACACGTTGTTTCATGGCTAGCATCCGCAAATTGAAACCAACGAGAGTGGTCTCACCGAATCTTTCTCGTATTCTTTCTAATAAATGTGTCTCTAATAAAAAAATGGGGAAGAAATTCAAGTTATCGCTTTCGTGATGTTTATAGTAATGATATGAGAATGAGTGATCATTTCTCCATTGATGAAAAAACTTACTATTTTCTGCTGAAGATGTTCGACCATTAAAAATCCACTCAAATTTTCTAAGTAATTTTTGAAAATGATAATTCAGTTTCCCGCAACCGCTTGTGCAAGGCGGGGTATCTTCTTTTTACTCAACAAATTTAGTATAATGCTATTTCTTGAGGAGAAGTTGTTGCTCATAACAGATAATTTTTGAAACAGACATTTGCTTTTTTATTTAGCAAAACTTTTTATTTAGCAAAAATTTTATAATTTTTCTGAAAAGGAAATTTCGAGTAAGAACTAATTTTACTACAATTTAATATTTAAATAAATAGCTTTTTTATTGACTTAAAATTTTACTTCCTTTTATTTTCTCCAATTTTAAGAAATGCTTCAAGATTATTTTATATCTAGTTAATAACTCAACGTAAGACATTTTATACAAATATTTCTTTAAAATTTCGCTTGGCTAATTTTTACGGATTATTTTCTGTTAATAAAGGGATTACTTATAAGAATTTTAAAGCGAATTTGTGTTTAGATTTATATAATATGGTAACCGCGGTCACAGTTGTTATCTAAGTAACTAACCTTCTCATTTTTATGATCATTTGAGATCAAGTAACTCAGCGTTTTGCATCATCTGATTTTCTCTTTCAAAATTTAGTAAAATCCCCGATTTCCAAAAAACTGCAACGACAGCTATGTTCTTAAGGAGTTGATACGAAAATGAAGACTGACCTTAACAGATGGCTTCAAAATATGTATGCTCGAGCATCCTTGAGAGTTCTCAGCAATCTTCATTGTCCCCCAATTTCCTCTCTGAGTGATCCTTTCTAACAAACGGGTATTCAATCAATCACAATTAATAAAAAGGGGAAGACATTTCATATTAACATATACAGAATTTCGAGCACCTGCCGTACTTTTGTTTAAGGCTTTTCAGTATCGTTGAAGAAAAAAATAAAGCATTGCCATGTTGCTGGCTGACATATGAATCATTATTGATATCTCAGTGGAAGAAATTTCTTTTCATTATTGATATGGAGAACCGATGGTTTGTTTCAAAGCCCTTATTCAGTCAGAGATTACTTTACATAGTCAATCTATCATTGTTCATAGACATTCATTCTATCAAGCGTTTTCTTCCAGGGGAGCATATTGTTCGTATTTTTGAAAGAGCGCAAAACAAAAATGTAGACAAATGATCGATTACTTTTTATATTTATTATTCATATTCTGCAAATAATCCAGTTGTTTCGAGTATAATAATTTAAGAACATTTGTTTAAATTTAGTTTTGGTGACGCGACTTTAAATAGAAAAATAAGAAAATAAATAAATTTCAAAAGTACACAACATGTTGTATACATTTGAAGCCTCGCATTATCCAAGTTTTTCAGGAGTTCATTTTTCTATTATATAATTGAAAATATTTTCATTAGGTTGATATTGAAATTTACAAAATGCATATGCTGGATTAAATATAAATTTCATGGCTGAATGTTATCCCTATCGAAACGAGTATTTAATACGTGTACTCAATCTGACGAATTTTCTAATAGTAAATCAAGAATGCCAGCCGGCTTAACCGTTATTTTCTAAATTCATTCAATCATTATGAATTTCTTAGTATTCTTATTCATAGGTAAATTTCATGTATAATGAAATAAAAGTTCATTTTTTTAAAGAAATAAATATCGTTTCTTAAAGGTCATGATATAGAGTGGTAAAATCATTCAAACATGATGAAATTCTTAGTATTCTTATTCCTAAGCAAATTTCGTTTATAATGAAATAAAATCTCATTTTGGTTTTTTTTTTTTAAATAAATATCCTTTCTAAAAGCTCTTGATATAGAGTGGTAACATCTAGGAGCCTCTAATTATTCAACTTAAATTTTATTATTTTTTGCTTTTTCTCACTTTTTTATGTTGAATCAAAAATTATTTCTTGAAACATTTTGGTTACTATTAATTATATGCATTCAAATTAGGAAATTAATTTGCCATAGTTTCAAAGGAGGATATTTATATTAACAATTCTATCAGTAAAAAATGCATTTCCAAACATAATTTGATTAGTTTGTCAGAAGGTTTTACTCCTTAAAATAGTTTTGCAAATACCAATAAATCTTTAGGTGTTTGCAACGGAAACAAGAATTATATTTTAAGTATCAGTTGGAACAGTTTCTTTGTTTTCGTTTTATTGACTGACGATCAGGGCTAGTCAGTGTCGAGACGTCTAAATTGCCTTCGCAGGTGGCAAATACTTATGATCTAACATTACTGTTAAGATTCTTCTGTTTTCTGGAAAACAAATAATGTGCCAATAAAATACTTTCGGTAAGTTTTCTTCTTGATTTTTAGTGCAGTTTGGGACTTTTCGCAGTAAGGCTAGATCAGATATCTCCTTAACCATTTCAATGATTCTTCGTTAATTATTTTCTCGTTATTAAAACTTTATTTTTTTATTGTCCAGCCAATAATTTCATATTTTGATAATATTAAATTTCATATTTTGATTCTGCAATTGTTAAATATTAAATTTTTAAAAGCATCTCGTTCTAATTCTATTGTGCATATCAGATACACTATTTAGAAAAAATTAATTAAAAATAGTTAGAAATGCACTTTTACAAACGCTTCGGAAAACAGATTAATTGTTCAGGTTTTCTTTATTTTAAGTAAATTTCTTTTTTTATATTGAGATCAATTTTTTTCCGAAATACATTAACAGATGGCGCCACAAACTAGAAACATAATTTAATTTAATTGGTGATTAGCTGTTGTAATTATATTATTAATATTTTATCAAAAAGATAAATTTCAAAATTGTAGCGCATTAAGGAATGAGGTGAAGAGACATTAAACAAAATTTTTAGTTATAAGCAAATATTAGAAGTCATATGAAGGTATAATATTTAATATTTAGGCTTAAACCATAATTAAATTTTAATCTTAATATTTATTCTTTAGAACCCCCCCCCCCAAAAAAAAGGTTGTGAGCGACAGGTGTCCAGTTCCATGAGCTTTGAGCTAGCAGACCGAGAAAATGTGGCATATGTATGGAACTAGTGCATTCTAAACCTCAGATTAAATTTAATTAATCAAAAGATTAAATTTTTAAATTTTGTTTTAGATAGGAATTTTGAGGATAGGTACATATCAGAAAACTGTCTTGTAAGATTATATAGGTTAAGAGTAAATTTAATTGAAATAAATATTTGAAGACAAAATTTATTAATCTTTATAAAAATATAAGTTATATTTTTAGTAATTTCCGTGTTTTATTGATTAAAGTTTTTTCTTCAATTAGTAATTCATTAAATTCCATATAATAAAGAGAAAGAGTACAAAGTGAAAGTTTTAGAAAATATTTACTACAGGTTCCTTACGTTTCCGGAAAGGAAAAGAAAGGATGAGGCGTTATACATGTGATGCAAAAATTAATATCTTGGCTTCTTTTTAAAGATACTCTTATACAAATATACGATTAGTCAGTTCAGAATTCAACGTTCCGAAACTGATGGTACAGAAAATATTTCAATATAATAACTGGACTCCGTACAATATTCATGGAGTCTAGGGTCCATCACAACAACTATATAATCGTTGTTTAGAATTTTTCATTTTAATTCAATTGACACCTTACATTATGTAAACTCAAAATTATCTTTTATAGGAAATGCAGTTTGGACCAATAAGTCTCTCTTTAATCGGCACAGATGTATTATTCTGCTTTTGAATTGGCAAAAAATGTCTTTTTCGAAATGATATTCTTCGTACAATTTCATTATCTGAGGCTTTTTTTTATAAATGCATGACGTGACACTTTATAAATTCTATAGTTGGTTTCATTTTGTACTGCAATGTGTTCGATACATTCAGTTAGGCATCGGCATTTTGTCTGAATTGAAAGATAAATTGACTTTGACAATCGTATCAGATTTCTGTATATCTAAGTGGGCGAACTCAAAAAGCCTATCTATAAATGGTGATCTTTGTTTAGGTGGCAAATGTATTCATTTTCTATACATTTTTAACCGCCTCAATAAATATATATCTATTAATGTATAATGTATCTGATTATTTTTGGAAAATTTAATGAAAGTTAATAAATGCATTCTTTTTTTCCCTCTTTCAATAATCTTTCCTGATTTGGATATTAAATAAATTTTGATTAATGATACAGCCTCAATCATTAAAATCAATCAAAATTCAAAATAGCCTCAATCAATAAAAATATCTTTTAATATCTTTGCAAATTTTAAAGAAGAATAAATTTTGTTTCCTTATAAATGAGTGTAAGAAAAACATTTCACTTACTGAAGCTTTTTCCCTTAAAAGGCTAAGGCCTTTATCCTAAGGATTATCTCCTTATACAGAAGCCAAAGAATTTTCATACATTTTTGCACCTTATTTTATGAAACTTTGCAGCTAGAAATATATTATAGACTGCAATAGTTAAGGAAATAATACCTTGTTCAATTTTTGGGACATTAAGTTTAATAACCTAAAAATGATCATAAAATGTATTTTAGATTTTATTTCCTGTAATTTTTTCTATAAACATGCTTTTAAAATTAAAAATCTTTTGTTCGACACTTCATAGTAAGGACATGGTTTTGATTCCTATTTTTATCATATTTCAATGGAGAAATCATCATAGTTCACACAAAAAGAATTTTTTTTTATTGCAGTTTTCTATTTTATTTGACTGTGAAGAGAATATACGGTCTTTAATAAGACTGTAATATAAAATATTGAAGAAAGCATTGGATAAAATTTTGGTATATCTAAGATCTTTTATAACTTAAAATATCTTTGCTTATATAATAGGGATAGCATGCTTATTTCAGTGTGTATTTCTTCAACACGAGAGGTACTTTTAAAGAACCATTATAATAATCGGTTGAGAAAAAGAGAAATGTTGTGTAATATCTTCCAGACAAGTCGGAAGCAATTAGAAACAGGATAATTAAATTTATAAAAACAACTTTGGGCATTATTTCATTCAAATTCGGTAAAGAATTTATTTGTTATTTCGTATGCCCATTAGACATTATTTCTTTTTTAATAATGAATTTTGAGAATCTGGATTGCTAAAGTTGGTTCATTTTTCCTTGAAAATTAAGACAATGTGAATGAACTATCCAAAAGCTAATTTTTATTTTACCGAAAATTAATTAGTATTAATTAAAAGTGTGATTTGACATTTTTTGAACTAGGATTGAACCATATTGAACGAAGTACACTACTTTATATTTTTGCTTCACATTAAATCAAATTCTTAGAATCTATAAAATGCAATTTTCTCATGCTGTTTGGTTTTTACTTGTTTATTTTCTTTTCATGTTGTATCAATTAAAAATGAATTCTTATAATAAGCAGGCGTATTATTTTACCTGTGTTAAAACCAATGCCTAAATAAATTTCTCATAAGTACTGCTCTTCTCATTTTACCCTAATATTTTAATATATTGGAGATAAGATCTGATATCTTTCTGTACAGTCTATGAAATGACGTACACTTGCGTTTCTTCACTGTCCGTAACTTAGATATCAAAACATACTGTAAGCTATTGAAGAAAATTGTAATTTATTATTTTAGAGTAGTGAACATATATGTTGTAATTGCACTTACCGTAGATTCAGTTTTGAAAATTTTCATTTAATACATATTCAAAATAATTGGAATTTTTTTACTAATTTTGAAAAACCATTTTATTTGAAAAAAAGGAAATTTTTTAGAATTTATTATTGCACATGAAGGTATTGTAGATAAATAAATAAAATGAATATGTATTTTAGTGAAATGATAGAAATTTTTCACTTAATATACATTCAAAATAATTGGAATCATTTCATAATTTTGAAAAATATCCTTTTAATTTACAAAAAGGAAAAAAAAAAAAGAATTTATTACGCGCATGACGGTATTTTAGGTAAATAAAACATGAATATGCATTTTAGTGAAATGATTAATATAAACGAAAAAAGAATTATTGAATGTGAAATTCAAAGTAGGAAAAAGAGAAAGGATAATATATATTTTTGAAATCCCCTGCTTATTCTACAGCATTTGATTCCGAAACATTTTACATTTTATTTGAACAAAAACATTTTACATTTTATTTGAACAAAAACATTTTACATTGTATTTGAACAAAAACATTTTACATTTTATTTGAACAAAAACATTTTACATTTTATTTGAACAAAAACATTTTACATTTTATTTGAACAATAGCATTGATAGATAAGTAAAATAGTTTTTAGGATTATCTCTTGGTCTTTCGTTTAACTTGGAACTCATGCACATTAAAAGTATTTTGCTATAACTATTTTATATTTATTCTGCTCTACATTCCAAAAGATGTTTGCTTTCATAACTTTGTGAATACATCATACATTGGTATTTTAGTTTTAATTACATAATATATATTAAATCCTATAATATCCATTCCAAGATATGTTGCATTTATATAAAGTCTCATGTGGAACCAATTTTTATAAAATTTATATATTTAGAAACATTATTCATTCATAAATTTAATGTAAAATACATCTTCCTATTTTTAATATCGTTATATGTATTAAATTCAACGATTGGAAATGAAAAACAATTTTCACTATTTTCAAAATTAGATGAATTTAAAATATCATTGCTTTTAAGACCATGAAATCAAGTTTCATTCGTTTTTACAACGTTTTGTCTCATTTAATTCAACTTCTCGTTAAAATTTGGAAAATTTTCATTTTTGTATGCTGAACAGCGATGAGAAATGATCCAAATAGTAAGCGTTTTTATACCAAAAGTTACTTGAACTAATTGTAGAAAAAGTTTATATATATATATATATATATATATAAAATATTGGAAAATCGTACATTCAATTTCCGAAAGATTTAAATGCTTTCAACGATCTTTCAATTATATACTTCGTTATTCCATCCTAATTATAGCCATTATTCTGGAACTTTTATTATTAGAAAAATGTATTTAACTTTAAAAATGTTTTCTTTCGCTATGTTTTAATTTTTAATGCAAATTGTCCAGGGAAAATGACAAATATTTATTAAAGAATGTTACAATATTCCATCTAATTATTCCAAATCCTAATTAAATTTCTTCATAAAATATTTTGACATGCTAATTATTTTTCTTTTTTATTTCATTAATACAACCTAAATTAATTTTATTAAAAAATGAACGAGATTCCTCCTTCCAGGCTAAAAATATGAATTTCCTCTTGCTGGATCTTGCAGAATGATATTTATCATATTTAATAAATGCCTTAAATCGAAAAATTTGATTTCTTTTTTTAATTCAATTGTACTTTTTAAAGTAAAATTGAGTTTATACTCTGAATTGATTAAATTCTTGTGTAGTCTTCAATATATGTTCAATGAAAATTAATGACTATCGGCAATTTAGAAATTTATTCATTGATTCAATTTTCTGAACTGAGAAACAATACGCTAATTATTGTTTATTTCAATGATATAGTTATAATTATCGTGCTTAATTCTTTACTGGATGTTATCATCATACATTGCAATTGAGACAGGCGGCATATGGAGTACAACAAATCCTTTTTTCCATCATGTGCTTCAAATTACCACATTTTTTTTCTTGCTTTTTCCAAATATTTTTGTCCGTGAGTTAAAAAAAGAAAGTAATTAAGAAAATAATGAAATGCAAAACGAAAAAAGAAAAAAAATATTTAAATTCAAAATTGTTTAAACTACAAATTTGTATAATGTGTTAAGTAATTATCAGTATAAAAATTAAATTAAAAAATATGTGTTACTATATGATCAATGTTTTTGTAATGTCGAATGCATTAACGTAAAAACATTTAGAAATTTTTATCTTTCATTAGAATTTTTATTAAACGTGTTTGTTTATCATTTACTTAAAATATATATAATCTTGCTTAGATGATTACTGAAAGTGAACTGTAAAGCATTTTGCGAAGTAGATGTCCATTTTAGGGTAGATAGAACATTGAGGCAGTGATCATCTGAAATTTCCAGCACGCCTTATTGGAGTAGATTATATTCTAATCTCTCTAAATTAATGTTAAAATAAGTTATGTTATAAAATTTACTTACCAGATGACAGAAAAGAGAAATATAGAGTAACTTACACAACTTAACCAGATTTTAAAGTATAGAGTAACACACAACTTAACCAGATTTTAAAGCACACATTAATTACTGCTGCATTTAAAATTTTTGTAAATACTTATGTTAGAAATAAAGGAAGTACAACTTCCCTTACGGGAAATTAAATTTTTAAGTATTATTTTTGCAATTTTTTATATCATAAATTACAGCTATATATATATATATATATATATATATATAAAGCGGTAATTATACATAATCAGTGGATTAATTCATAATACTAACAATTATTCATAATTCTCGACACATAAAAGCATGAACAGAATAGAAGAAAAAATGTATTAGTGCATTGAATAAAATCCTAGATAATACGCAAATAATTTTAATTTAAAAAATACTGAGCCTATATAAATGGTAATTAAAAACGGTAATATAAAATGTGATTAAAAAGGGTATATTTTATTGCAGTAATTTCGCCATATACCCGTGTCATTAAAATGATCATGTCAATTATTAAAATTTCAAGACTTAACAATGTATTTCATGATAAATTATTTCAATGTTCTAGTCCCTCAAATTTAATATTGGCATAAGTTTATCTATTTGTATGCCTGTTAGTTTATTTTTCTTCTTCTTTTTTTTAGTATCGTCAAGGACAATAAGATTATAAGGATCACAATGATAAAATGTTTAATCTTTTAAAGACGATGATTCGAACATAATTATATTTTCAAATGTCCAAACAAACCAAAATCCATTGTATAGAACAGTAAATCCATACTGCATTCCATACTGCATTATTTCATACACTTTCCTGCAAATTCATGTGCCTTACAGAAAATATAATCTTCAAGAACCGACACAATAAACGTCCCACAAAACGCAAAGTTCTTTTTATACTAAAGCAAGGTCATTCTCAATCTATATCTTAAATCCTACAAAAGCGCTTACTAGGGAACAAATCTATGGGCGGACAAGACAGATGTACGGAGCATTGAATGCAATATCATGACTACTTTTATTTGAAATGTTAGGATTATATGTTTAAAAGAACGATTGAACTATTTTTCTTTCTTTCCTCTTTTAGTGGTAAAAATGTGTGTGTAGTTGAGGGACTCCTATAACGCCAGAAACATATGAGGAAAAAAAATAGTCTAACATTTTATGCTTTGAAGCGTGACCTAGTGTTATTTTTTTAGCCTAAAAGTCACGTAAGAATATTTCAAAAAAGTTATTCTTGCCATCTTTACTTAGTGGCAATGGGTAAAAAAAATAACAGAATAAGAAGAAGCATGGAGCAAAACAGGGCGAAAAAAAAAGAAGCAGAAATAATCTACTCATGAATGAAGACCTTTTCTATGCTGTCTGTTGCCATTTTCCGAAGCGAAAATAAATATATAAGAAAAGGGATAAAATAGTGCGTAGAAAAGTAAGTGTCGTAAAAGTTATCTTCGTGAATTCAGTGTTTCTTTTTCCGTTCTGGCGGATTGTACTTACGTAGAAAAATTCTCCGTCGAAATGGAGTTCAGTATCTCTTGTCCTAGATTCTGGTCTCTTTTTTTTACCTTTTTCATTTTATTCGCCCGGAGAAAAGTGGTCGTCGTGAATTGTGTTCACTTAAAGACATAGAATATATATTTTTAAGCAATATTTTGAAGTAGTGCATCTTAAATGTTGAACTGAAAGCAAATGCGATTCACTCTTTTCTTAATGGTTGGAGAATTCATGTATTAAGTTATATTCGCTTTAAAAGATTTGGAATGCAAGTTTTTGATCTTATTCTCAAAAACGAGAGAGTAATTCGAAAGATTATGAATTTTTAAATTCTTTTTTTTTTGCATAATGGTTGAACTCAGCGAACAGTTGAATTTAAATTAATGTTCTAGGAATAAAATTCTACATTTTATTTTAAAAAATAAACTGAGTCTACGTTTCTGCAGAAAATTAAATATTTATGATCTTTAATATTTTACAATTAAAGTGAAATATGAAAAATTCAGGTTCAATAGTATAATTTCATTTATTTATTTTAACATACAACTCACTTTGACGAGAAACGTAAATGAACGGAATTTTCAACACACACACACACATATATATATATATATATATATATATATATATATATATATATATATATATATATATATATATATATATATATATATATATATATATATATATATATATATATATATATATATATATATATACTTTTAATAGAAAATAATGCATAAAGAAATGATTGGTAATACATTGCAGAACTTACATTGTCTTAAATCCAATTAATGTGTAACATTTTAAATTAGTCTAAATAATGCCACAACTGTATTTTTGAGGGATTGTGGATGCATAAATACATTTTGGTTTAGTTTGCTGCTGCAGTATCAACGTCTGACAAGTTACATGAAACACACAGGTCAATCTTTTAATGTCTGGTCGTTTCCCTTTATAATCTTTGACTTGATCAAGAGCAAAGATTAGATTCATTCCTTTAGATTGTACCCGTTTGCAATCATAGTTTGTTCATTCGAACGAGTTTGCTGTTCCTGAAACAAACATTATACAGGCTCGTCACTGGAAAAAGAAGATTTAAAGATCTAATTATATCAAAGATCTGATGTCTTAGATTTTCAGGAGCTCTTTGTATCCTATTCCTCGATATTAATCCTTCATAATATATCTTCAAATGCATATGATGTTAAAATTTAGAATTACACTGTTTCTATATTTAAAAGATGATCTTTTACACATAAGAATGGAACGAATTAAAAAAAAATAGCATAAAAATTTAAAAATACATAATTGCATTTATAGGCAATTAATTTTGTTATTCGGAGTGCAATTTTCAGAATGAACAGTTAAAAAATTTAACAGAATACTAACGCCACGACTTAATTTTAATATGTTAATATTTTATTTCCGGCACAAAAAAAATGTTATTAAAACTAAATTAAACAATTTTTACCATTTCTTACTAGATTATTTTAACTAAACACTCTAAAACTTGTTCTGCATTTTTTTTTATTTGGTGGATCTGAGAATATGAGAACTTCGAAATTAAATATATAAATATATTTTCCATTAATGTTTAGTATTTGATATCTAAACCATTCTTAGTATTTAAAATTACATTTCCATAATTACTTGAAAGAAAACTCCTGTTAAAATGCTGATGCTATAAAATGAAAATTACAAATTTGTATGTTAATTATCGTTTACAAAAATAAAATTCATTAATGAATCGCATCTGCTGAAACATCTATTCTAAATAATATATGAAAGTTCATTAAATTCGTAATTCCTTCTTAAAGGCCCATATTAACAAACTTTGAAACTATTATTAATACTTTACAACCTTAACTAATTTAAATGTACGAAAAATATGTATTGTATTATTTCGCTAACTTACATTAAAAGGTTTACTTATACATTGGTACATACTTAATTAAACAAGTGAAAAAAATCAAAGCAAATTTCTCACCTATACTGACTATAAGATGCAAAATGGAGAGATAAATAGGCATCAAAAATAGACGATACCATCAATACTTGCTAGTTATTGAAAAGTTGCTATAATGCTCTCTTGTCTCAGACAAGTTGGCAAGAAAAACAATAATACTTTTTTTAGTTCTATATTATATACTTTTCTTTACAATAACTTCATAAAAAATTAAGAATAAAATGTTATCCTCTTTTAAAATTCTGAATAATTACATCACCCTTTTTTTTCCCTCAAATCCTGTGTAAAAACAGAATTATGCTCTTGACTTTATAATAGCCCTTTTTTCACTTATGCACCATTTTTTTCCCTTCCGCATTGTTTGATTTCTAAGCTTACTTATAAAAGCTTCTGTCATAAGCAATAGTCAAGGATAAAGCAGCTTAGCATCAAGTATGAAGTACCTTAGAAGAACAAGAGTGTGCCCTGGGGTCCCAGAAGCTTTGGAGGGAAAATAATGTCTTAAAACGTTAAAGTTATTTTTAAGCACGCTTCTTGCAAATATTTAGTATCGAAGGGAAAAAAAATATTTGCTCAGAGGAGAAAGCCTCTTCTTTAGAGGACGTCAAAATGCAGAGAAAAACAATTACTTTTCCTTGTCTTGAAAGCATCCTCAGAGATTTCAAGTAGGCAAAGAGGCTTTATGATATTAATGGAATGCTGGAGCATGTGAAAGTGGGCGAGAGCAGTGTATGCAGCAACCAATTGTAATTACTAATTTTTTTTATAAGTGGCAGTGATATTAAAAAAAAATATCTTGTGACATCACTATAAATTGAACAATCTTTGTTTATTTTGATGATAATATTACTTTGCAGACAGCCTCTCCTAGGATGAAACTTTTAATTTGTTGTCTCCTCATGAGGTTGGGGCTTATTTGATTCTTTCTTTTTTTAAGAAAGAGTTCTAAGAATAAGTCTGTTTTAGTATTTATTAGATATCGTCTCGTTGATTCAATTGGGAGAAATATCTTTTATAAAAAGAGGGAATTATTTCTAATATAATGCTAATTTAATTTCATGTATTACTGTCTTTTATTTCTATTCTAGAAAACTAAATGCTTCTTAATAAGGCTCTGTTGCTTTGATAAATAATCTGATTGTTTGCGACAAAATCTTTTACAGAAAATTGCTCTTAAGCCAATATGGTGTTTATAAGTATTCTGCCATAAATAATTAGAAGGTTGCAGTGAAAAAAAAAAGAGTTAGAACATTAAAAGGTATTCTTCATTAAAATATCTATTGTTCACTTGCTGATCCTCATAGAGTATTTTTAAATATATTATCATGTATTGTTTTATAAGTAGTTGAGTGAAAACGTTGCTAAAGAACCAAATATTGTTTTTTATTCAGTCATGTAACCACTTATGATGATATTATCATTAGAGTTATCTGGAAATGATAATGACAGTATAAATTTAAATCATCCTTTTATTTTTGAATTAAACAAGTAGAAAGTCATGATTGCAATTCCATTTTAATCATATAAAATTTTACGAAACACTTTGAAAATGAAACTTTTTTGTAACTACAAATATGAAGAAAATAACCTGAATTTTTAATGTATTCTTTTGCTTATGAAAGTAATATTCACAAATATCCATTGCAGGCAAATAGGAAAATGCAGCGCATAAAAATTTTCAGTCTGTTGGAGAAGCATGAAAGTTGAAACATAGGTGATTGAACATAATTACCATTATCATTTTAACAATGCGTAACATTTGAGACTAGTGTTTGTGAGTTTTCTTAACAGGATTTTTACCACCAGTTTTGAAAACATAAGTTTAGCCTTTGTTCTGACTTTACAGTGAACATTTATCCTCTTCAGTCCCGAGGTACACATATGTATACCTGCAATTTTTTTAAAATTTTTCTTATCCAGTAAAGTTAAATTTTGACGAAATAATGCATGCATTTAAACGTTTATGAATTTAGCTTCCATTTTGTATCAATAAATAGCACTACAGTTCGATATTTTTTCATATCCATCGCTATTAATTAGAGACATAACGAAAATGGCGTTGAAAGAAAACGCAACAAATCTAAGTACATTTTTTAATAAAGTACATTTTTTTATAAAAGTACATGTGCTAAGTACATTTTTTTATAAAATACTGTCTTGTTAAAGTCATTACCAAATTATATCTTGTTATCTATAATAGAATCGATGAAAATACAAATTTAACTAAGGTACACATATGTACTTATGTACTTAGTATGTATAAAATACTAAGTGTCTTGTTAAAGTCATTACCAAATTATATCTTGTTATCTATAATAGAATCGATGAAAATACAAATTTAACTAAGGTACACATATGTGTACCTCGAGCGTTTTCGCGCCCGTTTGCTGACTGCTTGCTATCTATTGCGCTGCTTATCTTTTGAGCGCTTGTTTTCAAATTGTCAGTTCTTGTCCTTGAATATATTGTATAACTTTTTATAATAGATAATTATTATGTTCTGTAATGTAATAAAATATAAATTTAAAAATATTTATTTTTTAACTTTAGTAAGAAATTTAATTTTATAGCTGTCTTGAAGTTAGTAATTGATATTTCAAACCGACATCATGTATAGAATATACATAATTTTATAAGCTAATAATATTTTTTTCACGTCAAGTGGCTTTAACTCAAAAGGAGGTTTTGAACTTTTAGAAAAAAGAGATTTTAGGGGAAACTAGAATTTTTCATGTATCAAAAATAATGAAACCTGGCAAATAGGATGAATGGGTCACAGACGATAGTCAAATGTGCCTTGTCAAGTAGAAAGATAATAAATCCGTGACTATTATCCACATGTATAGGTAATGAGTCAATTGGAATAGGCAGAAGATAGACAAAATAATGGAAACAAAAAGCTGATATAAAATAATCTGCTTTTATAAAAACATATAATATCAGTGGCATCGATCATTATTTTGCATATTACGGGTTTGCAGTAATTACAAAAAATGACCGACGCGAGCATTCAAGCATTTTGTAGATTTTGTAGTTGTCAATTTCTTGATATACTATAAAATGGTGGCAAAGCGACAAGCTGAACGGTCAGAAATGAAAGTGAATATCTTATGACCTTATTGCAATTTCAAATGCATATAATTCGGTCCCTGATGAAATATGAGGGAATTCTCATCATTAGCAAGAAAGGAAACCAAGAACAAGTAAAAAAAATCATCTTTCATAGAAGACAAATTAATAGAAGGGTCATCAAATGATGGAAATGCAACTACAAGACCATTGGAGATTTCATTACCACCATCTGGTTAAAATACCTCTAAAAGAACAAGAAAAATTGTCCCTTCCCAATTAAAAAGAAATAAGACTAGATATGTCAAGCCATCTACAACATTACATGGACGATAAGTTTGTATCGAAATGCAGGTATCCAGGATGTAACTATAGGAGAAGAGTCAAGTGCTCAAAATGCAGTATCTACTTGCGTAATATCAAAAAAAATCCTTTAAAATAAGGTTTAATAAATTATTAATACAATAAATTTGTATTTTTTTCATTTATAAGGCCTTAGAATCAGAAAAGTATTGCTATTAAGTAACCAGGAAAATTAATTTTTTTTTTGTTGAGGATGCTTTGACTTACTTAAGACCCAAGGTACACATATGTGTACCTTAAAATTATGGGACTTAAAATTGTTTGATCAGCAAAATTTTTTTTCACATAGTATTGAGATGTAACAAAGGTAAAACATCCTGAAATCAAATTTGTAAACCAGTTTAAAAAAAATCAGGACTGAAGAGGTTATAAAAGAATTTTAGAATTTATAAGAACCCTTTTTTTTTATTGTATCACCGCATGTTTTATAACCTGGATCCAGTTGATTCACCATTTATTTGGCGCAGCATGAACAAACTTGGCTCTTGCGCTAATAAAATCCAATAACCAACCAACCAACATAATTACAATTATTTATTAGTGCTTTTTTTCTTATAACACTGTACAAATTTCATACATATGACTGATTCTAAGAGAAGTAAGTTTCTTAGGAATTTAATAAAGTGATAATATGCTTGTTATCGCTATTTATATTTATCATCCAAATATATTTCTTATCCTATTAGAAAGTAGAAAATAATAGTAAACTGCCATACTTTATCATTTTTTAAAAATTTTATGTGACTGTAAATTCTGTAAATATTCTATAATAATTTTCTATAAATATTTTGTTTTAATAAAAATCCCGTGTCATGTCATCAGATTGTTCAAAGGCTGAAATAGTTATGTGATATAAGTTATATTCCATAATCCTAATACTCCTGTTTAAATTTAAAAAAAAACATTTCTTAAAAATTTATTTACAATTTTCTCAACTAGGTTAATAACAGTTTTTTTTAATTGATTTGCTTCGTCTTGTTTATACTTGTGGCCCTACACAGCATGCCTTCTAGAAAGTCCTCCTCTGAAAATATTTGACATTCGATTTAACTCAATCAATTGATTACCAATACTGAAATAGATTTGCTCTACTCAAATGCATACTATATCAAATAATTTTTTTAAAATGAGAATAAATGCATATTTATTCATGTTCGTGCTAAGGCACTCATTATATTCATTTTATACATTATTCTAATGCATTTTATTGTTTCAAAAGAAAGTTTTATCCTTTTTACTGGTCTTACTGTGAAATGCAGCACTCTTAATTATGTATTTTATCACGATTTCAGTATACATTTTTCAAGAAAATTATGTGTAATTTCTCAAGATAATTAAAGATAACCTAATAATATACGGAAAGACAATTAACAGAAAATTACAGGTTTAGAAGCTGAAATTAGGGAACTGGCAACTAGTAAATCGCTTGTATAATGTCCTTGGAGCTGGGCTACTGCGACATGACCACTGGTCCCTCTAGAGATTTTCAATTCCTCTGACAGAACGTCTCGGCGGCTAGCCAGAATTCTGCTTGACATGAATTAATTCTGTAATGTTTTACCACCCATTATTCGCTCGCTTAGCGAGTTTGTCCTTCAGAACATTTTAATTTAGAGCAGTAATGATAAAATCAAAATAATTTTGATCGCTTTTAGATAGAATGACTGCAATGCTTTAAATAAATGCGGGTAAAAATAATGAACTTTTTTCAAAGACTTGAAAGGCGTGCATTTTTTTATTTATATCATACATTTAAAATATATTCTTTCTTTTAGATGATATGAAAGACATTTAATATTGTTAAAATCAATCTAAAAATAGTACACAATAATAAAATATAGTACCTTACTATGACGACTGTTAAAAAAAAGGGAAAAAACATTGTTACTAACTTATATTTACAAGATGAAGAAATTACATTTAGCTTAATGCTTAAGTATATCTGAATTTAATAGACACATTGCCAAAGTAACGTTTCCGTGCTCCTTTATTTTAATAATAAATCTTTAACCATATATGTAGATTCGCAGAAATTCCTAAAAACTAATTATTTATTTTCCTTTGGTCGGGTTAGAATTAAAATACTGACACAATTCAAATATGTCCATTCTTGGATTAAATATGAATATACAAAGATAATGCATATTAGTAGTTTTACCTAAAATCTTTCATTTACTTGATAAGCATTGTGATTCATTTTACTTGATAAGCATTGTGATTCATTTTACTTGATAAGTATTTATATTTTACTTATAACACTATTCTATTCACTGTGATTGAATAATAGCACATTAACTATTTTTCCAGGTAATGGATATATTGAAAGGCTGCCTTATTATTTTTTTTAAAAATGGGGCATTCATTTTATTAGAGGAATATATATGCATCTTTGCTAAATAGCAACAGATCTGGGCACAATTTTATCAAAATTATTTTAACAACTTTAAAGTGATATAGATATTTCAGTGTCCATATTTCCATACAACTTTTAAATTATTAGTTTTACAATTTAATAAGCAAAAGTTCTATAATGTGTTTGGTTGATTTTTGATGAAATGCAGAAGCTAAGTCAAAATATGCATCTCATCTACTTAAACCTTTTCGTATTATCTATAGTTATATTAACCTCTTTATGAAATATAATAAAATCTTTCTTACCTTTGAATCATCATAGTCTTACCACAGTTAGTTAATATACAAGTTCTCCTTTCTTATAGCTTTATTCAATGTATCCTTTACTTTGATAGTTTTATCACATTATATGTGATGGTTAGCGCTCCCTATACATTACTTTATTCCCCAGTATTATTATATCCTGATGAGGAAGATAATTAAGTCTAACCATTGACTGCACTACAATAATGCATTATTTCAAGTCTCTTGGCGAAGTTTCTCTATATATTGTTTTATTTAACTATTGTATTATCTATGTCTGAGAGATAATTTTATTTTTGTACATTATTTTATCAATCATAAATGCAACAGATTGATTTGTCTTTAATCAGAAAAGGCATGAACCGGAAAGAACGAGTATGTTCCAAAGAAATCACACATCATCACCCCCAATTCCTGAAAATGTGACAACTTTTTCGTGATGTTTTTGTTAAATATTTGTCTATAAAATACATTTCAACGTGGACGTTCCAAAGGAATCACACATCACCATTTCTTCTTGAGAATGTGAGAACATTTTCTGGATGTTCTTTTTAAATATTTGTCTATAAAATATATTTGAACGTGGACTTTCTAAATTAATCACACATCATCATTCCCAGTTATTGAGAATATGAGAACATTTCCTTGGTGTTCTTTTTTTAAAATATTTGTCTATAAAAAACATTTGAACGTGTTCTTTCTAAAAGAATCACACATTCCCATTCCCAGTTCACATTCCTGAAAACGTGAGAACATTTCCTTGATGTTCTTTTTTTAAAATATTTGTCTATAAAAGACATTTGAAATATCGTTTACCATAATTTATATGGTAAATTAAATAAGATATTATTTTATTTTACAACTAAACTCTATCCGAATTTCATTAGTTCTCTAGAAAACTTTTCAAAAACAAGCTTTTCAATATTTTGATGGACTAAAAAAGTTAAGAAATTTATTTTATTCTATACCATTTAGATGCACAGCTTTAAAGCTAGCTTTTATTGGATCAAATAATCCATTTACTTTGTTGTTTTAGTCCTGACCTCTATCTTCTCTTTAAGACTCTAATTTACGATCTTTTTGCCTTACAGTCTTTTTTTCACCGTATTTCAAACAATTAGAACGAACTTTTAGCATGATTCAGTGTTTTAAGAAACTAATGTGCCTCGAGTCCAAGAATTCCCATGCGAGTTCCAAACAACGAAACTCCGCTATATCCAATCCATGTTGGTTCTGATCAGGGAAAGGCGTGTACTATGTTCATGTATTGATTGGTAGCAAAAAAAACTGTATTTGCTGCAGCAACTTGTTAGTTTTTGCCTCTGTTTTTTTATCGGGGACTTTTTCCTGCATAAAAACTTGGTTAGTGGCAAAGTAAAAATTTACTTTAGTCTAAAATGAATTAGAGTTTTAATGGGTTGATGGATGAACTCACATTACTGTGGTGATCTGAAATGATAAATGGAAATTTAAGAGAATTGTAGATTTAGATAAAAGCTTTTAACTATAATAATTAACTGTTATTTGATAAGAATTTACTCTTAAAAAGAGACAGTAAATCTATATTATTTTATTTTTTGAGATTTGTTTATATAGTTAATTAGATTTATTTTCTTTGGATTCTTATTTCATTATTTAGTATAACTATAAAGTGTTTTTTTCCCTCAAAAGGATATTTTTAATATACTTATTTGTATAAAATGTTGATATTTGCGTTGAAGAGTTTTCAGGATATGCAAAAGAAACCGTATTGCAGACTATTTACTTTCAGACTTTTAATGCAGGGAGTTTCAAAACTAAGGAAACACACTTTTAGCTCTATTAAATATAACTATAACAAGAATTACGCATTGTATCATAAAATTACGATTGTGAGAAGTTAAGCTATTCAGGTAAATAAAATGCATTTTAAAGAGCTTTTGATTTCTTTTGTAGGCATTTGGAGTTCTACATATTATGCATTTCTACAGCCAACCACAAGAAAGAAGTTGCAAAGTTTTCACGGAACTTACGAAAATTAGTTAAATCACAAGCGATAAAAAAAAGATGTTGCAAATTCAACGGTCCAACATTTGTTGTCGCATTCTTCTATTACAATAAACATTAGCTCATATGTTATAAATATTCTATTTAAAATGTGAGCAATATGTTTACTTGATTTGCAAGCCGAGTTTTAAAAAGAAGCTGTTATAAATGCAACTGTAAAACATTTGTGGGCTTATTCTTCTATAAAAATAAACAGTATCTCATCTATTATGAATGATATAGAGAATATATAATTATTCTTTTTACAGGTTGGACAATATGTTTGCATGAGTTGCAGTCACAGTTTTAAGAAGAAGCTGTTGTAAATGCATTTGACAAGTCTTTATTGGCGCATTCTTTTTTCGTAATAAAATTTGTTTTTATTGTTCGGGATATTCTGTTTATAGTTTGAAAATACGACTATGTGAGATGGAGAAGCAAAAGCTTCTTTTAGCGTATAACTACTTTTATTACGACCAAAAACATCGATGATGTTTAAGAAGAAGAGTATTTATTTTCTGCTACCCTTGAAATTTCTAACTGTTTTCTAACTAGAATTCAACAATGAAAAAACTAGAAGCGGGAAATGTTATGAAAACACTTTTCCATTATCTGCTTTGGGAGATGTTTGTTTTCATCATCTGAAAATGCAAAGATTTTTCCTTATTGGTTATGTTCACTTCATTATCAAAAACACTGATCATTATCAACTGATTTTGATATTCTTAACCAATGAAATCCGATAACAGGGAAAATAATTTAATTACAATAAAAAGACTAACAATAAACTTCAACAAATGATTGCTGTAAAAAAAATGAATTTGATTTAACCTCTTTATTTTCTTTCAACGAATGTAAATATTCTTTAAGGGTTAATAAGGAGATTTTAACTATGGAAACTTGAAATATCTACTGGATTAGTAATTATTTTTATATTTAAATTCCCTTGTGTAAATTTAATAGGGACTAATACAAAATAAATAGAATAAAGGAGTTCACACTGCGAAAACGTATCCTCTAAATAAGATAAACTTTGATTGTCATAATTTTTAAGAATTTTGTAGAATTAATAGTCACCGATCTATGGTACTTGCATTATATTACATCTGCGGAATGACGCGTAGATATTGTCAGAAAGTCTTCTTTAAGAAAATGCAAAATAAATGGAAAATGTAACTCTGTTTATCTTAAAATTTACTCTTAAAAAGTACATTTGACCCTATTATAACTTAATTCGCTCGTTGCTTTTAGTGCTGAAACCACGCTGAGGAAAATCATACATTTGGAATATTATGTCATAAAGGGAGTTTACTACTTTTTGATTTGTTTCAGATACAGAGTTTATTATAGTAAAAATGCTTCAAATACGCTGAATTTAATATCTATGTGTTCATTTTATCGTCTATTTTAGAATATATTGAAACGTTTTGAATAAAAAAGACTTCGATAGAAATGACGCATTCCAAAATCTTTTGTATAATTATAGTGAACTAAAATTTATCGAGCCCTTTTCTGCATTAACGATTTATGCTTTCATTCAAATTGCAAAGTCGAAATGTCTAAGAATATTTTATTATAAGTATGAATAACTCGTTTGCTGTCAGCGAATTTAAATATGTCATTGCATATCCAAAATATGGGAAACTTTAGTTGAAAGCTGATGTCCTCATGTTCCGCTGCCAGTTTTGTCAGAAGGTAATCTTTTTCTTTATCTTGGATCTTTATATGAGGCGTTACTTAATGCGATTTGTAATATTCCCGATATATCTAGGAGTATTTTTTTTTTCTTCTAAGAATATTGATTGCATCTCATTTATCTCATTTCGATTATCATAAACAGATCTAGAATCTGTAAGGTTTTCGATTTTATTATGATTGGATGATTGTAAAATTTCCATGCCATTATTTATAAACTTATATTTTCTTCAGAACATAAAAGAAATCTGCATGGATTGGACGATTTTACTGTGTAATATTATGTCGATGGATGTCCAGATTTCTCAGAGATTAAGCAAAAGGCCTTTTCATCAACCTTTCGTCAATTGGGTTTTTCCGACTACATTAAAATGCGAATTCTAAAGTGAAAAATTCAAAATTTTAGATTGGTGTTATTTTTGTTTGTTAATTCTTTTATATATTCTTCGAATAAAAATTGAATTAAGTTAGTATTTAATAATCTTCTATTTGATTTATTAAATACTAGCCGCCTTTGGCGACCAGCCGGTTCGCCAGTATTACCGCTCGCTACAATTTTCAATTAAATATTTTAAGTAACTGGTCTCTTAATAGATTCTCAAACAAAACATTTTTAATCTTCAAATTTTGATAGTCATACCAAACTTATACTGTTGTTTAGATCGTTTCGTTCAATTTACTATATATATATATATATATATTCCTAATGTTTGTCATTTCCGATAAAACTTCAACTTTAATTTAAAGTGAAAATGCTAAAATTGCAATTAGTATAAAGATATTTTTTAATGAAACCAAGCTTTTTATTTTATTTATTATTTTTATTGTTATTTATTTATTATTATTATTATTGAATATGAATATTGCAAACAGAATCGATCGGTATTTAAGTCTTATGTGACCTACAAAATGTTTTTCGTAATTTATGTAATATCTCAAACAATAATTCAACAAAAAATTCTCAGATTCAGAATAAAATTCAGTTTTTAGTTTTGCTTTCAAAAATGTTGAAAAGAAATCAATAAAAATATTTTGTTCCGGCCTATAAATATATTTCAAAAATTATGAAGTCTAAATTTAATTCAGTAAGGTATCAGATTCTGACAAATATTCTGGACACACCAAATTTTAAATAAATGAATGAATGTTTCTATTTTCCACGATCAACTAAGACTTATTTATGAAGTTTTGAATGTTAAAAATTTAGAAAAACTCAACATTTTCATAATCTTAGGCCAATTAATCTTCAGAAACCTGAGCGCTGATTGGCGTATTTTCTTTGAAACGATCGATGGAAAATTTAAAATTATCCTTTTTTTATTGAATAGTGATATTCAATTTTTTTATAAATCAGTCAGTTTAAGTGATTGATTTAGTTGATTGGAAATTAACTCTTTTGATTTAAAATATTAGTGTTTCAGGAACATTTTGTTATTCGTGATTTCCACAGCAGAAGCTTTATGTAAAATCAAAAATTCGTTATTTATTAGAGCATTTATTGAATCAAGTTACATAAAATATAACCATTTTCCATTTAGACCATTTTAGCAGATCTGTGCCTTACTAAAGGTTCACAAATTAGCTGTGTGGCTCTTTTGAATGGATATTCTGTTCATATTAAACAAAACTTGCTTTAAAATAAAACTGATTTATTGGATTAATAATATAGAGAGTGTAAAAGATCATAAAATAATTTTTCTTGAATTTATTTTTTTAAATTAATATTTCATATTTGTTTCATTTCCTACAGACACATGCCGAAAATTATATTTTTGCAGATTTCATTTCCAAAAAGATTTCATTTATTTTTAGTTGGAGCTTTAATCAATGTGATGGCAACAGTTTGAAAAAAGCTAAATTTTTCCCATGAATGCGAAACGTGCTCGTGCAGCTTAAATTTTATTTTTATTTTGTACGAAAAAAATTGTTGAAAAATATAGTTAAAATATTTATTTAAAAATTCATTAAAAATAGAAATTTAATTTTAAGGTTAAAACATTGGTATCATTTAAAAGATAAATTTTTGATCTTTAACTTCATGTAAAAATCTTTTTTGTGCGGTAATATTTTCGGAAGTTATAGCAGAAACACGCCAAAATTTCGCTTAATTTTTAAATAAATAAAATTCTAATTAAAAATTCGAAAAATTTACCCAAAGGTGCACATTCCCGGCCTCTAAGGTATACAAGTGCCAAATTTGGTAGCTGTAGGTTGAATGACCTGGCCTGTAGAGCGCCGCCACACACATACACACACACATTGAGATTTATTATAAGTATAGATATGCGTTTATTGGAGTTAAAATACAAAAATACAAATGAAAATACAAATAAAAAATGCAGTCTTTTATTTATCCTCAAAGATTGTGATTTATTTTTTTAATATTTTATTAAGATTTGCATAATTAAATACTACTAATCAATATAATCTTATCGTATTAACATATCTAAATTAATACGAAGATAAAATTTAAATATGCAATTCTAAAATACAACAAGAAAGAATATCAATGGAAAATTGAGGGAGAACAAAATAAAAATAAAATCGTCAGTTTTAAATCATAAGAATAAAAATTTAAATGAAAGTAAATTAAAATAATTAGAAAAATAAATTACAGGGAAATAAAATAAAAATAAAAAGTGTTTAATTAAATGTAAGAAATTATATTAAGTTAAAAAGTGGTTATTTTACTAAACCAGTGGTTATTTACTTTAGAAAAATTATTCAGTCATAATTCATTTGCAAAGGAATGCTTAAATAAATTTAATGTAACAGTATTATGAATAAAATAATTCTTTTGTATAAAAGTTGGATATGTAAAAAATTCTTTCGATTCGAAAATATTGCTTCAAAAAGATTCCTATATGCACTAAAAATGGTAAATATTTTTTTCTTCCTTATTCTTTTCCCATTTTTATATACATAAACATCTCATGAACTGATTTATAAAAAAACAACTAAATGAATCCCCTGGCATATTCATATTTTTTATTAAAAATAAATATATTCAATATGAATTAAAAACTAGTTATTAATAATTTATGTTTTCTAATGTATGTATTTACGACGATCATATGTACGTAATGTTAGACGAGATATATAATTTTATATTCTAATTAATATTAAATGAGTGATGTTTACCCCTGAGATTGGATTTTCAAATGGATGTAAAGATATAAAGTTAACAGAAATAACAGCTTCCTATTTGCATGATGATGTATCAAAAATATGTGTTCCTCCATTTGTTGGCAGTGATGCTTGACAGTTAATTCAAGAACGAAAAAAATAACCAAATGTTTACAATTTGTTTACTCTCTTCATTATGATTTTTTCTCCTTCATTAATTAATCCAGGTTATTAGCATCCGATATTTCGTCTAGTCGGAAGAAGTCAATGGCTTTTCAGAGGTTTATACGATAATTTTCGAAAGAAGTAGAAGTAATTTTCATACAATACTTTCGAAGGAAAATGCTTTGAAGAGGAAAAATATGTTAGTTTTATTTTTATAAATCTGATTTTCATTCTCCCTTAAATACGATACTATTTTTAAATTATAATAACTACTATATTCATTCCACTATTATATTATTGAAAAACCATGAATAATTCTTGTCCAATTCCTAACTTAATTTAATTGATTTCTTTTTAAAATTCACTGAATTATTATTTTATTTAATTTATTTTTATTAAAATGAATTTAATTCTTATTTAATTTATTCGCATTCTTATTCAGTTATTTTCACTTAGGATCTAATCTAAACTGTGAAAAATCCTTTGGGCACAGAGATATTTATTAAATAATCTGTTTAGATATTTCGTTTTAATAATATTTACAGCTTACCTTAAGAACATGCCGAAGTTCGTTGTAAAAGCTGATAATATGTTATCAGTATCAGCTCACTATGCCCTACGTATTTAGTGCATACAAGGGAGAAAATTTTCAGGAAACTTCTAACATTTCTGGGCTAATAGCATTCTTTATTTACTAGTAAACATGTCTGGTTTTCCCATTTCGCTACTAAAGGTGTTTCGAAACGTTGGTTAAAAGTAACGCAAAACTTACAGAAAGTTATTGTTGATCGTTAGGTTAAGTTAAATCGAGCATGAAAGCGGTGAATACTAATATTGCATGACGCAATGAAATAATATACATGCATAAATATATATCCAAATTAGTCCGTTTTACCACTATGTAAAAAATAATTGAAGGCGATACAAAAACATATTTATAAAAAAAATCAAGATATACCAAGCGAAAACAAATAATATTTTGAATCGAATGTTATTAGTTAAGATGCTCAATTATTCTAAATAACCGAAACAAGCCTTTTCTAACTTGTAGACATTAAGATGTCAATAAATTTGGTTCTTTAATGTATTGATTTGTTTTAAAAAAACGTACTTGGCAACATAGCATCAGAAAGAAAATTGTTTAAACCAATTTTTCTTCAAATAATATAATTCAGACGTTTTTTGACATTTCAGCTTAATGTTTTGTACAATCATCTCAATCCTAATAATACTGACCATATCATATTTTCTCATTTTATTATTAGTATTCATGATAAAACATGTACGAATCGTGAACTCAAGAAATTGTATAAAAGCTAGAAATTACTCTTTCTTAAAGAAAACAATAATATTATGCTTTTACATTTTGAGATTCTTGGAAGTGGTATTTAAAATAAACGTTTCGAAAATTTCGTTTACTGAATCTACTTAATAGTTTTAAACTTGTAAGGCAAGGGGATGAATTTAGAACAACATTTCAGGAATAAATGGCTGCATGGAAAAATTTGGATTTCTAGAAGTATTATTTCAATGAAGATTCTATCTAAACGTTAATATTAATGTTATTCATATTTATAAATTTTACAACTTGGACATTACGAAATTACTTTTTTTCTTTTCAGAGAGTGCATGGAGTATTTTTAATATTTTCTGCAATATTAATTCCATATGGTGTAAATTGAAGGAAAATAATTGATAAAGCAGTGCTTAGAAGAAAAATGAAAACGAATATTAATTTGATTTGATTTTGTTTATTAATGTCAACATGAAAATGGATTACCATCATTAAGAAGGTTAATTTAAAAATTTTTCACCTAACAAACATCACTTTTCGAAATTTTATAAAATTATAAAATTCTGATGTAGAAAATGACGGATTATTTTTCCGTAAATGATATGCTATGAAATCATACAAGTTGTAGCGAAGTAAAAAGAAAAATCTAGGAAACTTGTTATGGTTGAAAGAAACTAAGTTTTCTCTTGGTTTTATATGCTTAAAAATTAAAACAGTTGAAGTTGATTGTTAACCATCGAAACATTAATCTTAATCTTAATTTTAAATTGTTATTTCTTTTTCAAGTGAATTTTCTTTGATTTATTTATCTACCATATTAAAAGGATCTTAGAATAATATTACTATGGATTAACAAACTATTTTTATGCAACCATACTTTAGACTGACAAAAACATTATATTTTGGTATTGTATCAATCGAGATTCTGGCAATTCCATGAAGAGAAATACATGGATGTTATTAAAAGTCCTTTCTTTACTTTTTGATTTGTGGTAGAAATCCTTAGGATGAAGAAATTTTTTAATTCTTATCCTCATGCCCTTACTTTGTTCAAAATATTTAAAATAAATTAAAACTAATTCTATGCTTAATAGCATACATATAATGTACAATACTATATGATGTTAAATAGTATTCCCAATATTATATAATACTGTTGAACATTGTGTAATAGAATACCATGCAATAAAATAATATTATGCAACATGGTATGCTCCCTGGGATGAGATTCAAAAATTGACTAACAGAATAGCGAACAAGGGCAAAGACGAATTGTTTCGATTTAATAATGAAATAAAATTATATCCATGTAAATTTAAATCTCCAATTCCTTTGCCTCCAAAAAGGATTTAGCCTTTTTTCAGGTTACCAAAATACTTACCACACTGATACACAAAATAGCAAACTTATTGATGTAAACATATTTACACGTTACATTACTTCTTCCTATAGAATATTTGATTACAAAAGGTGATCATCTTGAGTTTATTGTTTGTTTTTTCCAATAAATGATACAAAATATTGTTAGAATTTATTACTCATTATAAGGCTATAAGAAAGCGAAAATTCTCTTTCGTGAGGAAATGCAATGGTTTGAAAATATATTCTAGAACTTTCTGCCATTTATTCCTGATATTTATTATTAATTATTGCAAAAACCATAAGCATTATATGAGAACCTTTTCTGGTTATCTGGAGAAAATTATGTTTGAGTTGAATGGAGATAATTATTTTGTATTAAGACAGTAGATTCTTCAGGTGAAAATTAGCCAAGAAGTGGCAATTTATTCATGGGTATGAATAATGATATACAATCAATGTATTAAACCTTATTTAGCATTAAAATGCACAATTATATTTTTTTTCATAAATAATTTTTGTACTCAGAAATCGGTTTGGTTCCAAATTTTTGAAAATTCTAGAAAATACAATGCAATGGCAATGCTTAGTCAGTTCTTTCAGCGGATTAATTCTTTGTTAACAGCATTAATTCTTTGTTGCATTCAGTTTTCATCTTTTAGTTTGTACTGTTGATACTTTTGACAATATTTAATTGCTGTTTTATTTATTTATTTTAATTTTAAATAAACAATATACTTGAACACTATTCAACATTCATTCTGTATTCATTCTGCATTCATTCAACATTCATTCATTCTGTACACAAATATCTTAATTTAGCTGTAGGCCTTAGATAAGAAAAAGAAATACTCACAACATAAATAATATACATACATCTTTTCTTTATGATCAACGGAGTCTTTACTAAATCGCAATCTGTTTGAAAAAGCTTGCTCAAAACTAAGTAATTGCAGGCTTTCTTGCATTTTTTTAATTCAAAATTTATTTTCAATTGCAGCTGTGAAGATGCGGTGATTGTAGGTTGAAACAAGTTCTCTGCTGCCGCTTTTTCGTTACTTGCGATAATTCTTTTCAGTGACTGCAGATGATCGATTCCTTTGAGATAGAGAATCTCTTTGATAGTCTTCGGCAAATTTAGCTATTGTTCTAGTTAAGGTATCCAACACACTGCCTATCCTTTGGAAAACTATATCGCCTTCATTATTTTAAATGATTAATAGATATTAAACTGTAGAAGTAAATAGTATTATTAAGAATACCGAAAAATAATTCTGTATAAAAATGTATTTTCATGCAGTGAGAAGTTCATAATAAAAAATAAGAAGAATAGCATCGCACTTCTTTCTCTAGGGTTCGATTAAATATCATCAAAAGGTTTTTAGAAATGTCCTTTGTTTATTAGAAAAAAATATTTTGTTTATTAGAAGAAAAAAAGTATCTAAAAAATAAATTTAAGTGCAGGACAATAAAATAATTCATTATTTTCTAAAAGTTGTCGGTAAATGAATGTAACTATTTTCATCGGTGCAATTCTTTCTTTCATTTATAAATAAAGCAATATGAATCTTGCGTCATATTAAATCGCATATTATAAACGACATTAATTAGAAGACAACTATTACAGATCTCGTAAATATATAATAAAACAAAATTATTGTTTTAAATCCATAAAATTTAAATACTAATTATTTTGAAACGTATTTAAATGTTCATTATTATTATTAAACAAAGTATATTACTATTTGTGTTTATATAAAATAAATTCAATTATGCTGTAAAACCATGTATTGAAATGTATGTGCAATACATTTGGTGATATACAGCTTCTCCTTTTATAAATGAAAGCTCATATATATCGACAACAAGCAATTTTAGTACATCGATATTAAATAGTTGTATCTTCTATACCACTTACACATCGTTCACATAACCTGTAGATAAATTTACTGCACTCCATCAATAAAGAGGGCCTCTAAGTATTTGATAGATTCATCTCCAAGTTAAGTGCACGGGACAGAATTATAGAACTCGATAGTATTCTAAAAGGGGTCTGCTCACTCGTCTGAACGCTGTAGCAGCAGCCAAATCGAACGTCTAATAAGTGAGCACGTTCTAAATTTTATCAATAACTTACTGGCCGTTTTGAAGGCTCGTCCGAAGCCTGAATGGAAAAGCAGGTTGGAGCGGAAACTTGGGATGCTCGGGGGCAAGTAGCACAGATTACCTGAGCGGCCGCAATAATCATGCTTAATGACTGGCAGAACGCTATTGTTGATTAGAGGTTAAATAATTCAAAGCTTCATCGTGGGTTGGTAATCTGAATCTACAATATGCATGACTGCATGTTGCACTTTGTAAACGTTCATGAAGGATTCCGATTGAAAGCAGGCAACTAATTGGAACCTAGGATGGGGTCGTAATTAATGGAACTGGGCATGGTGGAGTTTGAATAAGCTCTTTGGAAGAAAATACCGTCTTTGTATGTGTTAGTAATTGAGACATAGTTATATCATACATACTTGTAACATTGGATTAAAATATTTGTATAGATAAATATGGATGAAGATATAATGAGCATAAGCTTGAGAAAGACGATATTAGTTACTCTGAATATTCATCCAGCAATCATCAATTTATCAAATATTTTTGGATCAATTGAATAATATTTTCAGGGCATGAAAATCCTTATAGGACATAATAAAAAAAATTAAATGACTTCTTTCCGCATTATATCTATATCTCTCTATTTATATATGTATATATACTGTATACTTTACTGACTATATGTATGAATTATGCATCACAATTTCAGAAAAATTCTCATAAGTATTGAAGAACAAAGCTTATTTTTATATAGTGAGAAAGAAAATATATGTTTCCAGTTGTAAAACATTTATTTTTGAAAATGTTCATAGGCATTTATAGATTCACACTTCCATTCTCAGATTTCATGTCTGGCTTCGGTTTTCGTTCCTCTTTTATTATTTGGGAACGCGTGTTACTCTTTCTACTTCTTTAGTGACTCATTTTAATTTGTTTATTTCCTATTGGTGGCATGACAAAATTAAAGAAAAATGCATCTTTACAAATGATATAAGCAATATTTTTTTCTTCTTGTGGCTGTTATATAAGATTTCTATTCATTCGAATATTAGAATTTTGAATGAATATAAAATATCGCTCATGAAATTTATTTTGATTTATTCCTTCATTATCCAAAGAACAATCAAAAACTCTACTTCATTCCTTGAATTAATGAAAAACTCAGTAGAAACGTATGACGATAATTTTTTGATTACAATTGTTTAAAATCTCAAGATATTAACTTAATATGAGAAGGAGATAAGCTCAAAGGGATGAAAGTTATTTCAATAGTCAATGAGAATACCTTCTTGTGTCTTTTCTCTTCAGCAACTATCGCCAATATGATAAAGCAGCGTTTTCTTTGGAATAAGGATATAAGTAGAATATAAATCTTAATCTTGAAATTAGGTGATGCTATTCACAAGTAATTTGTCTGTATTAATTTTTAGGCAAGCTAGCCTAAAATAAGTGTGCCACATTTAAAATAAATACATATTCTTAAAAAATTTAAATATGGTTTTTAGACCTTTAACAATGTGCATTATGCTATAATTGGAACTGATTCTTAGGTATTGGAAGTGGTAACAAAAGATAAGGCCTTATCAGTAGATATCCACTTACATGTGTCGTAGTTCATTATCTGCCCATTAAAACTCATCGAATAAAAAGAACAGATGCTATGAATTAGCAAATAACTCAAGATGATAAAATTAAACAAATTGCGCAAATCAGTTCGCATCAATTTTGTATATATATATATCTTCGTTAGCCCTGAGACACTGCTAGCCCTTGATGAGCGAAAGTATATTGTAGATTGGATAATAGTGTAGTGTCATTAATTTGTTTACAGTTAATAAGTAAGTTGCTGCATATTTGTGTGAAGATAACGTGTATGGGAAATTATCTGAATTTTATTGTAAACAGAATCGTGATGAGAAGAGTTTATTCAAATCAATCTTGAATGAAGATATTCTCAAATTCTATGGTTCTAGTATTTCATCCAAGCAATATTTTCTTTCAGGAAAAATATTCTTATTCATTAAGAAAACATCATTCTAATAGACGGCGATATTCGATGTAGAATTCATTGCTTTGAATAATGAACTTGAATAACATGTGCATGGAACAGCCAACATGTCCACTTGAAATGAATTTATTAGAATATGTATACGAGTTTCTATGTACTGGGTGAGGCGTCTAAGATCCCTTCTAACTAATAGCGAACTAAGGAATGATATTGCTGAGAAATGAGAAATATCTTCTCAGATTGTAGATAATAATAATAATTGTACTGTAATACAATAAAGTTAAAAAGTTGCATTAACTATTTTTATTATATGTTTTATCCATGAGGCAGTTCGGTATCGTTATTTTGTACTTTTTCCTGATGAAATTAACTTTTGGTTAATTCTATAAATGCTTTCAAAATATGATAAAATATGTAATAATAAAATTAATTCCGTTTAAAACAACTTCGGTTTATATGTATAATACTGATATTTCACAGATTGCTAATGCTAATCTAATACTGATACTAATCTGAGTACTAAGACAAAACCTATTTTGCATACATATGAAAAGAATTTTTTATTTAATTTTCATATCATAAAAATGTTATTTTCTTTCTTGTAAGAAACAAAATGTCACACAAATTTTTCACAAAAAAACTAATTAATGAAGAAATGCCACTAAAAGCAAAGAATAGTTGGCTTGTATGGGTTTCATATATTCAGTAATTTATGCTGTTTCAATCTAAATGTGAAATATATTTCGAAAACTGAAGTGGCCAAGGTTCATTCATTTGATCATAGAGTAATCTGCTTCATCTGCCTTCTGTGTTCAGCGAGAGTAATATGCGTCATTCTTTGAACCTATCATTTGTGGTGATGAAGATGGCTTAATTATCCAGAGCAAATACATACAAACAAAACATATTTTTGGAGATAAATCTAGTCTTAAATTGAATACAGTTATACAAATTTAATCGTAAGACAACATATAAAATGCAAATAGGTCAGTTCAATCAGTTTTTGGATTATTGATTTCATAGACAAATGGTTATAACTTTAAAATGGAATGTTCAGAAATGAGGTGGAACCTGTAAATTCATAGAAATCTCTTAAAGAAATCAATTGTTTTCTTTAAGAGTAAGTAATGAATGCTTGATAATTTTATGAAAATATGTTACATTTTACAAATATGTTATATCATCGTTTTCATTTTTCCTCTTTGGAGTTTTGTTCCTCGTAATTATGAAAACATAAAATGGAATGGTTACTGAACCCCCCCCCCCCTTTCAGAAAAAAAGTGTCAAATATTCCATCAGCGTTTTTATCATCCAGAAGATTACTGCATATTGTATTTATAAGTTATAATATTCATCAATGTTATATTTTATCCTTCATATTAAAAATGAATCACATGTTAAACACGGAGCAAAAACAGATATTTTACTACATCGTTTTGTTGTTTCACATTTTTCATGATTCGCAGTAACTAAATGATTTACAACTTTGCTCCAGTGAATAGAAAATTTCTTTTTCAAAGGTTTAAATTACAAATAAATGGAACGGAATTGTTTTCTTTCTTTCATAGTAATGTGACCCGCCAAGTAATTTCATTTTCCAGACGAAAAATATTATTTTAGAATTCACATTTGGAGGTAATCAATATCAGTATGTAAGAAAAAATATGCGGTTTCGTTTTATTCTTCCGACAGTTTTCATTTGTCAGTAAATTGTGTAACACATATATGACTCTTTTGTACATATATATATTGAAGTTCGCAACATTTACATATGAATATTTATTTACAGGATCCTAATGTAATTGAGCTTCACATGTATTTTTTAAACATCGTTAGGACTTGTCACATGCTTCTAAATAGAAAAGTGTTTTAATTACGTAATAAATCGGGTTTTTCTTGTTATGTATATTTTGTGACCCATGGCACTTTACAAGCCCGCTGACAGTTAAGTATCAGCAATTTAAGCAGAGTGAGCGTCTCTTGTTTTTTCAGTAGCTCCAACTAGGGCCAAGAGTACGACTTAGCTACTTCATGCGTCACATTCGTTTGCACAACCCCTTTTTATAGGAGGGGGGCACATTCACACACATCACAGATAGAATACAGAAGAACAACCATGCCCTACCCGAGAGGCCCAGATCACGGGAAAGATGTACTACCCTTATGCCAGACCGCCGGCCTGCTAGTTCTTTACCCCTTTAAAGGGCCATTTTTTTCTAGTCATATTATGTTAAAATATTTTTAGGCTTGCAATTAGAATAAGGTAAGAGATTCATTTTATTTGTTTAATTAATTAATTTGGTTAATTAATAATTAAGTAACAAATCAAGACGCATCATTTTGTCTGAGATAAAGAACTGAAGCATCTATGTTTCTGACTTACTAAAAAAATGTGTCAGAACTTATGCCAACCTACATAATTTCATACAAAGATTGATATATTTGGTGGGAAGCATACTTCCCAAAGCCCTAGAAAGGATTAAGTCAATAAATGTTTTTCTGAAAAATTCATGGCTTTTTAATTGATATGCATCATCTGTTTTATTTAGTTATATTTAGGGAATTATTTTGAGTACACTAGTGTTATTCGCAATTTTGCGGTTAACTCTAACTATTTCAAATATTTGAAAGTGATTATTTTAGATAAATTCTTTAGCCACCGTGGTGGAAATACGAATACCATCGGTGCGCACTTGCTCGAGGCGGCTGTTTATGAACCAAAACTACAAAATTTAATTCTTCATTACTTGGTCAGTTTTAGTCGTACGAATATACCTTTTATTGTTTGAAATTTTACAATGTAAGTATATTTTACTAAATAAAAATAATACAGAGGAAATATGTTGAAATTTTAATTTTATAATTTTCCAGCAGTGCATTTACTGATTCAAACATAAAAAATAATTCTTAACGGCATTTAAGACATTTTCCAGTTTCAGAATCATGTTAGAAATAGTACAAAATATATTCTTATATGGACCGCATATTTTAAAATATGATGAGATGAAGATGTCGAAATATTGGATGATATTCCTTCTCCCAAGCCAAACCAACTTACCAGACGAATTTGACACTCGATAAATCTTAGATAAGATAAGATTGTGACTTGTAATTCTTCTCTTCATAAATCGAAACTCCTGTACCATTCTATGGCTTCTTGTTTAACTACCTGTTAAGATTTATCTACTAATTCTACTTTTTTCAACTTTCAAAAAACTGATTAAAATATTCTTAGATAATTTCCTTAATATGAGATTTTAACAATTATCAAAGAAATTCGCAAGACTACAGTTACATTTATGATGATAAGAATTTTTATCGTTCTATCTTACTTTTATTTTCAGTTTAGTTTAATTGCTTTGAATTTCACTTTAGAGCTTTTTATGAGATATTTTGTGATGGTCCTGATGGACTAGCATGGAAGCCAAATAATTCTTTATATTCAGATATACGTTTTAGTAAAGGCGAGAAATATTATTGAACAAAAACTTGATTGTTTGGAAATATTTAAAAATTCATTAATTACCCCGCAAATTTAGGTAGAATCAATTTAAAAATGAAAAATAAAAAAATAGTTTCCTCGTTATTTCCAAAACATTTTATAGCAGAGAGTTTTGAATGAATCTTCTAAACATTATTGTCAACGAAATCTTTATTTAAGGATGTTACAAAAAAGGATAGCATTTTAGAAATCAACAAACACTTATAACATAAGAAGGTTAGCCTTAAGGCTTATTACAAATAATATTGATAAGAATATTGCAAATTATATTCTTATCAATATTATCTTATATTAATATTATAAGAATATTGCAAATAATATGGAAAAATAGCACTCAAATTTCAAATACAAGATTAATTGAAGCGAAACTAGATTCTCCAAATTAAAATATTACCTGATACTTAATAACTATTATTGAAGGTATTGTCAATAAATATTTAATATACAACAATTACTATACAAAGATGAAAACTAAATTTATTGCAAAGATAAAAACTAAATTTATTCTAAAGATGAAAACTAAATTTATTACAAAGATGAAAAATAAATTTATCACAAAGATAAAAACTAAATTTATTGCAAAGATGAAAACTAAATTGATTGCAAAGATGAAAAATAAAATTATTGCAAAGTTGAAAACTAAAATTATTGCAAAGATAAAAACTAAATTTATTGCGACATGTAAGGCGAGGCTCTAACTCTCATGAAATTTACAATCACTACACATTGGAAAAATCTGAGTCTATGTATATTTATTCCAGTTTTGATAATCAAATAATTTTTAAAATATTTTCGTACTTCTGTCTGTTTATAAAAAGTTGCATAGGTTCATTTAAAGAGATAATTCAATTTTACTCATGAAATAAATTAACACTTTTCCGAATTTTGAATATCAAATATCGTTCGCAAAAAATATTTATCAAAATTAAATTACAAAATTAAAATCTAAATTAAAATATTTTTTATTATATAATTATAAAATAAGTTTGCAAATTTCAGATATTTATAGACAAATTTGTTTTGATAATTATGTGTCCTTTTGATATTACCTTTAAATTTTCAGTCAAGTATAATTTAAATAAAATCACGTTAACTGAACTAAAATTAAGCTAGAATAATTAATCCTATGTGTTAATCCTATATGTTTAATTAATCCTATATGTTTTCAATTAGCGCCCATAATTTTTTTCTAAATATATCTGGAATTCCTTTATCTTCTGACGGTTTACAATTATATTTTATTGTTTTATCTCTGGAAAAAATTCTGTAAATAATTATTCATGTAAAATTGTTAGTTCAAGTTTATACACTCAAAATTTAAAAATTATCAAATTGACATCATCAATTCTATTGCATTAATTTTTCATCGTTTAAATTTTAATGAATTATTTCTTAATAATATCCATGACAATATGTATATAAATAATATAATTATTTATATACATGTTAGCTGGAAAGTGAATGTAATCAATATTTAGAGGTCAAATTTGGACGATTACAATAGTTTCCCTTTGTATACTTCATATCCGAGAAAGTAAAAAGGTTTTAAGTAATTCGAATTGATTTAAAAGTAAAGAATTCCAGATTTTTCATACAAGATACGTAAAACTTACGACTGATACGATACGCTATCTTGAAGTTAATGAGAAAGTAATTAAGTTAAATTGATCGCTTCCAATTAATTTTATATCTCCCGAAAAATTATGGTTTAGGATTTCAAATATTTTGTGTTTTATTTCTTAAAAATGCTAATTATGTAGACATTTAACAGAAATTACAACTAATGACATAAAATTTGTTTATCTAAATACATATTAATAGATTAGTTCAAACAATTATCGGGGGTCATGCATTACTAATGCGCTCTACCGTCTTAATCATCAGATAATGAACGCATTAAAGATTGTAGATAATGGTTTTGGGATGCTAATTTGGGCGCATAAATGAGTTATTATTATATGATGATTGCATATCCTTAATGAATCTTTGACAATAAGAAATCTCAAATCTCATTCGAATTACCTTATTAAATGGCGACAAAATGATTATTCTTGACATCACAGAATTTCCGCTTCCAGTCACTTAGTTTGGCTCTTAATTGCAGAAATGAAGTTCCGAAATTAAGTTTTTCCCAATATCATTGACTAACTATTGCTACAGGATTTTGTAAATAAGATATAGAAAAATATTTTAAAGTTATAACTTAATATTTGGATGAATACTTTATTCCCCTACCGTTGCATTGTTAAGAATTGGCTTTAATATGGGGTTAAGGAAGCTTGAAATAATGATGATGTCTAATTCATTTGGTTAATAAAATGGCAAAATTTAGCGAATTTTAAGAAACTAAATGAAATGTGTAAATAAATGCTTTTCTTTCTTCGTTTGAAATGCTGTCTCTAATGTCATGTTAATGAGGCTTAAAATAAAGCTGATGAGGTTTTGACTCTCATCTGGTAACTAAAATGACAAAAGTTATGAACAATTTTTTTCTCGGAACAGTTTGGCTTTATTTTCATTCAAATGAATTCAATTTTTAGTTAATTAATAACTAAAACTGCTTTTCTAATGATAGAATATAAACAAAGAGGGATATAAGGGAATATAAATTAAGGAGAATATAAGGGAATATAAATAAAGAAGAAAATATAAATCAATATAAATTAAAAGAAAATAAATTAAGTGGAAAATACATGCACATTTATTATTCTGTGTTGTAAACTCTATTCCGTGTATCTTTGTCAAAACAAACAGAATTACTCACTATTTATATAATAGAATGGTATGAATAATATTTATTGATCACATTTATAAATTTGCTAAATCGATTAATATAATTATAAATATTTTAACGATTATCTATTTAGTACTATTAGAAAATTAATTGGATTTTAAATACTAGATTTCCAACTCATTTATATGCATTTTTTCATAATCTATTTCTGTCATTCTAAATTATATTATTCCAAACTGCATTTCATAATTTTAGTTAGTTTTTAATAGCTATACATTTTAACGTATTTAAATATGTATGAAAATTGAATACAAATTCTTAAAGACGATCTATTTAAATTCAAAATATATAATTATATGCTCATTTCGTTATTTTTCATAGTAATCTCACTTGTTATGGGGATTTATAAATCCATATAAAACTAATATGTTTGGGAAATATTATATGTGATTCGAACTTGGGCATGGATTACATCATATCATATTAAATTAAAACAACAACCCTATGTTGAACAGGAAAAGGAAAATCATATATTGTCATAATTTACAAGTGTTAATTTTCTATAAAAATATTTTGAAATTGGTTGAAACCATTTAATTATATTTATATGATTATTTGTTTACCTTATCTTATAGTAGGAAAATTAAGTAATCTTTATATAAATTAATGGTCTTTCGTCTATGTATGCATGCATGTTTCATATCTTTCTAAACAACTGGCGCGAATTGTACCAAATTTTGCATACTTACTATATTAGACATGAGAAAAAAATAACACGTAATTTTTCAAAGTACAAAAAATAATTGCTTACTTAATTAATTAGAAATTAGCGAAAAAATTTCTTTCTTGCATTTTAAACTACTTCATAACTATTTTTTAATTCAATTTTATTTTAATAGGTCTTTTGACTATAATTTGATTCGCTTTGAAGTAGTTATTCAACTGGTCTAGAAACTAAGCTTAAGGCAATTGTTCAAACGAAGTCCACATTTCTTTTATTGCGTCATTTTGAGCTAATATTATATTAATCAGTACTGAACATTTTGAAAGTTGTAAAAATTAGTTATCGATGGTTTTAAAATTAGCCTAATTCCATTGATATATTCATTTTAATTTAAAAAAAGTGTCAGATAATACAACTATCTTATATATTGTACAATTTTATATAAAAGAAATTTTTACATTAAAAATACTGTACATGACAATAATTTTAATCCCTAGATAAGTTGTATATCAACAAGCATGTAATAAATGCCTAATTTTACAGTTATATTATCCTTCATATAAAAGAATCGAAAAAAATATTAATCATGAAAGATTGGCCAAAATGAAATGAAAAGGAACTACTGCAGTTCAGTTCGATGTAACTGCCAAGAAAAATCCCCACAATCTCATTCACGCTATAATAGATACGAATTCCATGAAGCAAACCGAAAAACATCTTATCACAGTCGTTGACAACGAGGACTAAAAACTAAAAAATAACAGCCACGAGAATTCAATCCATCTTTAGAAAGTTGTTACCCACACCACCGGCCTGGCTCCATCCAAACTTTGCCATTGAATGCACAGCCGAAATTAATATTCAAGTGACGTTGCTGCAGCCTTGTCAAAAATACTTTCCCCACTCATAAAATATGCATTTTTTGAAAGCTCCCCGCGACACCCCTTCCCCCCTGATAAAATGGAATGATACGAAATGTTACATTCAGAGAGGTAGTTCTCCTACTAAGTTTAAAAACTTAGATAACAGATACTGAAAAAGATAAGACGCTTGGAAAATCTTTAAGAACTTGAGCATCTGCACAGTGGTGTGTGACAGCCGGCATCTATTTTTCATTTTGGAGTGGAGTCTTTGTATTTATGCTGTCCTATAAAAATGCGCATTAGTCGATAGGAAAAGAGACGTGGCGGAAGCGTATTTCTGACTAAGGTGAATGTGGTGTTTAGAATGACAAATGCAGATGCCAAGATCAAAGTTTGCGTGACAAGTGAAATTCAGGTTGTGCTATTCTGAGACTGGAATAGCATAGTACAAGATTTTGAAGAGAGGCTTTTAAATTTAGGATATTTTTTATTTGTCCTTTGATGAAAATTTTAGTAGATAATGCAGATTTATCGAATTTCAGGATTTGAAACATTCTATAAAGTGAACTTCATGAATCCAGAATTTTCATTAGAAAATCTGCTTCTCAATAATGAATAATTTTTCTGTATGCTAAGAAAACTATTGCAAATAAGTATAACTGCCAAATATACCTTGGTATACATACATATATATATATATATATATATATATATATATATATATATAGGAGAGTGGGGTGTGACCCTCGAAATGATTTTTTATGAAATTTTAGTTAAAATTTTAATTCATTGAATATAAAATTTTGACATGATTTCCCAGTAACTTCCAAAAACAATAACGCACAAAATAGTCTTTGCACAATGTTTAAAATCTAAAAATATATCTCCTTAATGGCAATCAAAACTCTGCAGAACTTTCTCGCATAGTTTCCAATAAAGATCTTATTCCCCTTCCTGCAAATCTTTATATAGTATTAGGGAATAATAGTTATGAAAAATAAATTTTTGACGCAGATCTTTTTTTTACTGAATTTATCATGCGAATATGTATTTTGATTGCCTTTTTTGAAAACCGAATGAAAACAAAATCGGATACGAAATTTTATAGTGTTATCACAAAATAACATTTAAAATTCCATAAATTAATTAATTCCGTTTATGAGTTATTGAGTTTACATGCATGCGAAAGTATGGACCAATAGACTCTCAACTGATTGAATTATTTGGTTCAAAATTTGATAAGAATTCATATATTAGATGATAAGCTTGCATATCAAATTTCATTTACATAGCTCTTTCAATATAGAAGTTATCGAGATCACTTGCAGTCGACAGACAGACGGACTTTCTATTAATAAATTTTACTTAAAATTTGATAGAAATCCACAAATTTAGTCAGAGGACCATATACCAAATTTCAACCCTCTAGCTGAAACTATTTTTGAGTAATTGTGATCTCAAACCTCCAGAGAGGAAGATAACTAGACATAAGGCAAAAAGAGAAGAAGTCTGAAACGCCGAGATTCATACAAAACTCGATTTTTTTTTTTTTGACGATTGCATTACTTTGTCTTTATTTCATATATAAGAAAATAATAAAAGATTGCAATACTGTAAAAGTTAAAGAGTAAATGAAAGGGACATTTTTGTATTAAATAGTTCTATAATGTCATGGAACTTATCACCATTACAAACTATTATAAACGCAATGAACAGAACAGATGTAAGCCTTAAAATAACAGAAAATTTGAGATTAATTAAAATTAAAATTAAATGTAACCAACCATATCATCGTCAAACCATCTGTTCGTCTAAGACGATTAATAAATAATTTTTTGACAGTTAGATGGTTTCTTGACAGTTTTTAGATTTCTTTTAATCAACAACTTAGCTACGTTTATTTGTTTTCAGTAAAAATGATATTAGAATTTTGAAAATTGCATTCCGGTTTATAGAAATTACTATTGTAAATTTTTATCAGGTATATTCAAGATTGGTGTATAAAGATTCTTTAATATTTGGTATACGATCAAAACTTTCAAAAAAAGCATATAGGTCATCCCATGCATACCATATTAGTACATATATTTCTTGATCTATGAACTACTATACACTCCTAAATGGATCTTAGAACCTATATTTAAAATTTATTGTAATTTAAAAACAATGAAATAAAAACCTATGAAATCATTCAAATCCTTTAAATATCCTATTTAATCATAGCATTCGTCAGATTTTCTTGACTAACTTTGTTTATTTGATTTGACATTTTATTACAAATACATGCAAGAAAACTAATTTGCATAAGATCTTCAGAAACTATGTATGTTAACTTGGAATTCTTGGCACTTTTTAAAAATGAAAAAAAAAAAAAAAAATGTAAAGTAATGAATCATTTTTCTGCAGTGCTGCGCGTCTCAAAATGACTGATCATTGCATTAATTTAGAATTTAGTAATTACCATGTAATGTAACCATTTCATTCCATTTGCAAACTAAGAACTCAGTCGGTGTAAATCTGCGAAGGACTGGCAAGTCGCCAGATAGAAGTGTAACGATTTATGAAGAAAGATGGTGGAGTCTGTTTCAACTTAGCCAGTATTGGCAAGTTGGTAGACAGGAAGGTCGAATAATAAAAAAAAAGTGTTAGCGTCTAATGGAAATTAAATTTTATTTTGTACAGAGAACATGATTATATAAAACACAATTTTCTCCAAATGGAGTATTCAGCAACTTAAGGGATGAAGTTAATTTCCTAGATTTTTTAATGCATCAGTTATTTTGTTTGCAAACGAGAAGATACCTTTCCTTTCAAATAAAGTGGATCATATAAATAAAAATATTTTTGAAATCGTATGAAAATAATTCGATCCAATTGGAAAAAAATGAAAAATAAGTATACAAAAATGCTTCGAATTTATTACTAGTGATAAATGAAAATCACATCCTATAAATAATTATTATATTTCCTTTTACATTAAGTTTTATTAGAAAGTCGAGCATGGCGATATAGACATTTTAATAGCATTGCTTTAACAAAAAGGTTCTTATACTTTTAAATAAAGCAAACCACTTTCTTGTAACTTAGTGTCTATAGCAATATATGTATATATATATATATATATATATATATATATATATATATATATATGAGAATGTGTTCATGCAAAACATTTATTATTAATAACAATATGCAGTTACATAAATCATAGTTCACGCGTGCAATTGAATTGAACATTTGTAACCAAAAAAGGGCTTCCTCGCTAAATGGGCAAGTTAATAAGTGTAATGCATATCTTTATTTTTTTATTTTTTGTTACACTGTAGATGGATGAAGATTTTAAGTTTTTAAGTTCACATCATATGTTTTTGAAAAACTGGAAAAAGCACATATATACATTCAGGATCTTGTTGCAACGATCAAAAGTTGACTCACTATCCATAGTATGGATATTACTGCTATAACTCTTTCCACGGTTATTTTTCTGATTGTATACTTTATGTGGATTACCAGACAGTTATGTTTTCATTTGTGACTGATAATCCATTGGAACTGGTTTAAAAAAGATGTCCTTTTCTCTAACACTATAAATACGCTTTTGTACTATTTCACTTTTTCAGAGTATTTTAATTCTCTAATAGAGTGGATGATAAGAATACTTTATAAAATTTTATGAAGCTCTATGTTGTTGTTTTATCTTTTTTAATTAATTAACAACTTTGAAATGCTACATATTTTTTTAACATTGAATCGTATCTGAAGATTAAAAAATCTTTAGTTCCAGAGATCCTACATCCAACTCATATATTTGATAGATCAATTACGAATACAATGTTAAGTATCAAGAGAATAATTATTTTAATTTTTGATTTATGTACAGCGTTCACAATTTATTGCCTTGAGGAGATGAAGCAATTGGAATAGTAAACCAGTTGGTGTGGTCTCTACAAAACATTCTCTCATATTCTCTAATAAAAGTGCTTTTGTACTAAAAAATGCATATCATTATTAAATAATAACTACGAAAGTGCAGATTAGTGTGTAATCTTTAACAATTAATCCCTGGTACCCTTTTAACTCAAAACGCCAAAACCGAGTACTTAATTCGGTTGCCTTATTTCCGAATCTTTGTAATCACAAAATTGTATGCTAAATTTCATATGTTTAGGTCATTGCGTATATCAATCATGAAATTGTTGTGAAAATATAGACTGACAGACATTTTACCCTTGCCATATTCCAAATTTGATACACATATACAATGTAGATGTTAAATCTGTGCAACAAATTTTATCGTTCTAGCTTCCTTCGTTTTGTAGTTATTGTGATGATTTATGTTAAGACATCTGGACATCCATACTTCTATTAAAGGGATTTCATTCAGAATTTGATGAAAATCTACACATTTGGAGAATATGTCATATGCTAAATTTTGTTAGTTTATCTCAAAACGTTTTGGATAATCACAGACTCCTGAGTGTCTTAAAGCTGGACATTCCTCAGAATATGTTATTCGATTTCTATAAAAAAAACAATTATAGTACCTTTTCTTTACATATTCCTCATACGAGAAAGTAAGAATAGAAAATTTTATGCCGGAGAAGAGAAAATTGAAATGAATCATAATATCTAGCTGATAGACTAATTGTATCAAGTTCTTTCTTGTCATTTTTTTGTGAAAAGAAAAAGAAAAAAAAACTTGATTCATATTCATTGTCTTTCAAAGAAATGCATGAACATATTTATTACAAAATTTTCTTTTACAAAACCTAAAATATTTAGCCATTGAAAGAAATAATTAAAACTTTAAGAAATGTTATTCTTTTTTTAAAAAAAGGAAAAAAAAATTGGCACATTTGTAATTTTTAAAGTGTATAACTCAGTTATTTTCAAGAATTCCTTGTTATTATATGAAATAACTGACCTTGATTTCTTAACTATTTCATAGAGTACTGATCTGTTCATATTCTATGAAATAACGGATTTCATACTTAAACGATAATATATTCATCGCTTACAGAAGTGACACATGACATTTGCAGTAAACCCTTCCAGTATACATAAGTATATAACAATTAAACACACACGAACCGACTTCACAGAATGGATTTTTTGAAAAGGAAAGAAATTACCATTGTCTAGTTAACTAAACTACACAAATGTCCACCGGAATATTCCATTCGAATGGCATCCAGATACAGTAATAATTCATGAGACCCAAATTTCCCACGACTAAATCCCAAAAAAAACGAAGAAACATTTAGCATAAAAGAAAGAAGGCGCACCTAATAAAGGCACATCCATTACACAAGTCCTCACACTGTGGGCTGCACGGACAATTTCATGGAAATACAGCCATACTAACTGGACAGGAGTGGATCGAACGCCCAGCTTCTTAATAGCTGCACGACAATTTGCGTGGCGATCTTTTTATTTCGTGTTTCAGTAGAACTGCCCAGCAATTTGCATTCAAAGCAAAAACGGACTCGTTCCGTTTCGTGCCTAGTGGTCATGTTACTCGCCAAATAAAACAAAGAAGAAAGCCGGAGGAGGCAGCTTAAGAATAATATAATTCGCACTGATTTGCATTTATGGTTCGTGAGGCTTTATTTGGCGGTCTTTTACGCCGCTGGTCATAAATTTTAGCAGCCAGTACTTGAAACAAACATTTCTTTTCTTTCTTATTTTCTTCGCTGTAGCTGGGATGGGTCTTGTGTTACAGTATGATATATTTTTTTATTTGGAGCAGTAAACATTATCGTAAAACTTCAAATAGCTCGATATATAGGATTGGGTTGAATTCGATGCTGCAGTTAAGGATTAAGAAGAGTTATTGCTGTTTTTTGTGGATTTTTCTCTGTTAATCAGTGAATCTTTAAAACAAATTCAATTGAGATGACTTAACTGTAGAAAACTAATTTATTTTACAAATATTCGAAATATCTTTAACTAGGCTTTTAAGCATTGGAATTCAGCCAGGTTTCATACCTATGCAATAAATTAGATGTATACGTAAAAGTTAAGGAAAATCATTAAAAATCAGCTAGGATGTTCTATCGACTTTTTCTTATACTTAAAAAAATATAGCACTGTCCTTATAGTTCTCATTAAAACAGTTTATCTTAAATATATCATAAAGAATAGGGACTAGGACAACTGGGTTGAATCTGAAAGTACCTCTCTATCCATCTTCCACCACCAAATGTCACCAAAATTCTATATAACTCTACAATTTTGGTTACAAGCCACTTAACAAATTCAATTTATGCTTATCAGTTATCGCATTACATTCAATCATATAAACAAATGGACAGAAAATCAGCTATTGAATTTGGTTCCAAATATATATAATTCTAATTATAAAAACTGTATTCTAATTTTTTTCTCAATTCAGGTTTTTGGCTGTTGTCTTGACAATCTAGCTTCATATAAATATTTTCGATTAATGCAATTTGGTTTCATAGATCTAATTCTTTTAAAAGGACGAATAAATTTATCTAAGCTGGATATCTTTGTAAGGAATCAAGAAATATAGTGTTGAATCCACATGCAAAATTTTACTGAAATAACTTGACACGTAATTAAGTTATCTTTTTCTTTGGGAGATAGAGACCAACATAAGCAATTAATTTCAAAAAAGCCTTTCCTAATTCAGAGAGTTCTAAAATGTGGAAATTTATTAAAATTCCACGATCGAAATTTTTTACAATACCCTGAATGCTCAATTCGAAAAAAAAATTGCATTCTACGTAATTTTTACAAAACATTATAGTAAGTTATCTACATCAAAATTCCATTATCCATAATGGTATATACCAAAAAAAAGATATATTATTAGTTATAAGAAAACTTGAATATTTTATCAATATTCCCCAGATAAGACTAACATCTTCTAAATTCCGAAATGCAAATAATGTTATGAATAACAGTTAGAATTCTAATTTTCTAATTCTAATTTAGAATGCAGTTTCCTTTCGGTAACTGCTTCCAATATTTACATAAATGGACTTAACAAAAACGATAGAAAACAATCATCTTTACAAAAATGAAACGTATTTATATGAGATCTTAGGAATTTGTTGGTAGCTTATTATTACGTATTAGCTTTATTAAGATACTTTTTTCTATCTGTTTTTGCTCTAGCTCATCATTTCATTTATCAACCGTAAAAGGAGTTCTAGTTCAAGTATTTTACCTTCAACAATATTTTATTTTCGCATGTATATCGGAACATATTCGTCTCTTTTTGCAATCAATATTCAAGCTATTTAAATTGTTAAGAAATATCATAATTTATTTTAATTTGCATTAGAATAGGGATTTACTGTATCAATTAAACATTTATAGATGAAATTAAAAAGAAACTAGTTCAGTATCAAGACTGAAGAGATAAAACAAATCTATCTGGTGTACTCTGGACTGAGCAGTATTTAATATATCAGAAACATGTGTTCTTAAATTTTTGTGACGTAGAAGTTTAAACAGCTGATATCTAATTTTTTCACTTTTGCCATTGGCCATGCTTTAAAAATTTCGAATCTTTCCAAAATAGATCATGAGAAAATTAGTCCGATAAAAATGATTGAGTAAAATGATAAATTAAGGCAATACCTCTCAAAATTTACTCTCAAGTTTTAAACTCAGTTTAATAACTGAAATATGTTATTGTGATCAATCAGTCCAAAGAAATATTTATGACAGATATTTTGGTTTTAAAGTTAAATATTTTTCAAATTTTTTTACGCATAACTAGTCCTCAAACATGTATTTACTTTTATTTCAAATTTTTTACTTGAAAATAAAGTATAACATAAATACCGAAAAACTCTACGCACAATGTTTTGTTGAAGAATTGTTAGAAAACAAATAATCAATCTTCTTGATAGACAAGCAGGATTCCTGCAAAACATGACGCGAGAAAAATATATCCTGTAAAACAGTTTTGAAAAATAATATTGATTCCTTTATACTTTTGAAAAAAATTGAAAGAATTTATAAATCGTTACTTTATTTTTGGCTTAGTGGATTTTTTCTTGTCTTCTTCAAAACACACACACAAATCCATCACAATCCTTTTTTAATTTTTTTATATTATTTAAACTCCATACTATTGCACAGTATATGAATACGTATGTCTGTCTTTGAAGAAAAAGGCGTGAATTTTTTTCAATGATTTTTTCTTCTTAATAATACTCCGGGGATACTGCAATTTTTATATATCATTCAAATTTCGTCTTATAAGTCATATAAAGAGTAGGGCAGTGATACAATTAAAAAGAAAAAGAAGAAATCAGAAAGAGAGGGCAAGAGAAAACATTATGGACTTTTATAAATATAGAAAGGGATTCCTGTGTGAGCATTTTGATTCTGTAGCAATTTTCTATAGCAACCTGAGATTTGCTTAAATGAAAATATAAAAATAAGTATTAATACTGGCAGACTCATTTTTATATTTTCTTTCAGTTTGCAGTTTACAAATTGCCGTCATTAACGAGGTAATTTGTTCAACACCGGTTCATTTAATGAACGAAATAGTAATAGTTAAAATGTAATTCTATATTTGGTTATATAATTATAAAATTATTAACATTTTATATTTGAAAAAATATATTTCCTACGAATTGAAACTCAGTATTAGACGCCCTATTAGTATCAAAATAAAAGTAAAAAATTTAAAAGATTCGAACATCTAGTCGAAAGCTTCGTTATGTGATAACATCTTCGGCTTAATTGTGTTATATTTATTTTAGTTTTAAATGTTATACTTCATTATATAGAAATAAGAACAGGCATATAAGAAAGCATTGAATATCGCAGCAAAATGAGTGTGTGTATGTGCAATTCCTAAAATAATGATAAATACTGTAATAAAATATATATTAAATGTATTAAAGTTAGAAAAAATATACAGAAGTAAAAATTTTAGAAGCTGAAATTCATTGAAAAGGCTTAATTTTTAAATTTCGAAATTGAATAAAAATGGACTTTTCTGATAATAAGTCCCAAACTTTGGAGAAAAAAAGTTTAAAACGTTCAACTGATTTTAATAACAAAATCGGATAAAAATGCTGAACATTCCTTAATATTTGAATGCTTATTAACTAAGAAGTCACTGTGCAATATTGGTGCTAAAGGCATCAATCCAACAAATTATTTTGTGCAGAACTTCAAATGATTTTTTGTCCTTTTTTATGTCGAAGAAAGCATGCCAGAATTTATAGAAACATACCAGCCTATAGACATTATAATAATAAAATATTTGCCAGGAAACTTTTTTCTTTTCAATTCCTTATGTTATATAATGATATGAATATTTTAAAATATTATGCGCAAATATTTTCTTCTAAATTCAAGTACAATAATTGGCGCACGACTTATACAAAGTTGAAAAAAATAATTTAAATGCACTGGAAACATATTTACAAATGCAAATGTTTTATTTTATATTTTCAAAAAACCATAAAGTTTAAAGAAAAACCTAAAGATATTTGCATGTTTGCTAAGATGATCAAAATATTAGAGAATTTAAAATTGCACTTCTTTTTGCCATATTAGTTTTTAAGCTAAATGGAATATATTGATAAGAATAATTTTATTTTAAATACAAAGAAATACATAAAAAATTAATGCAAAAATATACGAAACCAAGAAAAAATGATTTCCGACTCAAAAATATATTTTAAATTCGGAATTGGGTTAAAATTAATGTTTTGCTATTTGCATGCAATTTTGAGTTTTACATATGAATTAAGTTTATTTTTATTTTCTATGCTAATTTAGACATTTACATGGTTATTCCATTAGAAAATAACTTTTTGTAACTATTAAATATGTGAGTTCACAAAAGATTCTTGTATGGATAAGCAAAAATGTATTTGCAAAAAAAGCTTGTATTATGATTAGGCTTAGTAGAAAATTGAATGTGAAGAAGTGACATTTTATAAATTTCTATTTTTTTTTTATGTAAATATGAATATTTCTCAAATCGGTATCTCTTAATGTTTATTAATTCATAGTTTCAAACCGAACAACTTAAGTAAATGAAGATGATAATAAAATAAATGGAGCAACGATGAAAAACTACGAAGGCAGAATGTTTAGTATATTATTGTACATAGAACTTTATTCTATAGCAATTCCATTACTATGTCTTCTGTTTTGGATAATAGATGGCGATGCCTGATTAGGTACGCATCCCATAGTGCATTGCGATTGTAAATAAGAATGAGATGAGATGCTGTACCGTTAAAGTGTGCGCACATTAATGTCTTGTTTTTCGTTTTTGTGTTTGTTTTGTGTGAAATGTCATCATTAAAGAAATGTCCCCGAAGACATATGTCCTCTTCCTTCCACTGAATTGATCATAATAATCTTCATTCCACTTCAATTCCAGTTTTTCGAAAGTAGTTAGATATTAAACTAAAATTAAGATCAAATTTTAGCAATACAGCCACAAATTAATAATTTGAAAGAATAAAATAATAATTATTTGAGGAATGCATAAAATGAAATTAATATGAAATTTGCTGATTTAACGAAAATGGTGCATATTTCCAACAGTTATATACACTAAAAGAATTTTTAGAAGTGTTAATTTCTTCAAATTAAAAATTTTCAGATAAAAGCGAAATTTTTGATAAAAATACTTTGATAAGTAATTGATTGAATTTTTACTAAGCAAAATACAACATATACATTTGAACATATTCATTACACTAAAAGAATGTTTAGAAGTGTTAATTTTCAGATAAAAGTGAAATTTTTGATAAAAATACTTTGATAAGTGATTGATTGAATTTTTGCTAAGCAAAATATAACATATACATTTAAACATATTGATTTTCGGACTTCCATCCTTGCTTCTCCGTTAAAATTAGAATGGGTATAAACATTTCAGAAAACTTAAAATAAAAGCGTTTAAACAGAAAATTAATTAAATGCTTGAAAGCGAATCTTTTTTATAAGTAATAATAAAAATAAATTGCTCTTCTCGTTTTTTTCAGCGCGATTGCAATCTATTAATTAACAATTCTTATATAATACTTTAATTAGGAAACCAAAATAAACGCACAAATTATTTAGGAAACATTAATCCAGAAAGGCAAGAAATTTAATTTAAATGATTGGAATGACTTTTATCTAAATAATGCTTCCGAAAAATATTGTTTTCATTATTTAAAAAAAAAAACGGTAATTAATTTTAAAGAATATTAAAGGAAAAAAAAACGTTTTTCAGATTTTCTTACGCCTTAGCTCTAAAGTAAGCATTACAGAAATTAATAAGTTTCAACAAACGTTGGAGAATATTTTCCATTTTTCAAAATCAGTTTAGAATGCAAAATATATTTTTAAATCCCTTTGGAACCATTTTGTATTTATGCAATGTTGTGAACTTCAAGTTCTTTAAAGATTTTGGCTATTCGGCTAATCTCACTTAAAGAAAGAAAGAAATATCTGAAGGGATTTTGAAACTTCATAAATGGTGCATACATTTATAATATTAATTTGCTTAAAAGAAATTTAGAAACAAATGTTACATTTTTAAGGGTTTTTTTTTCATAAAGTTAATAAAATTTGAAGTTTCAGGTATTTTTTTCATTTCTACTTGAAGAAAGCTTTTTGTATTATCTTTTAAGATTAAATTTGCAACAATTTTTCCAACAATTACAAGAAATACTTTTTAGACATTTTTATATATCTCCATATGAAGATAATACTATATTTATTTTTAAAAATTCCTTCTTACTAGAAAAATCCCATTTTTTTTAGTAAATATTATGAATCATATTTTACTCTAAGTTTAAAATACGAAAGCGTTTTTTTAAGATGTGATGGGTCATAAAAAAAGAGAAATATAGATGAAAAGTTATTACCAAAGGTTGCGGACAACTATAGCTGCATATTTACATACACCTGTATTATAAGTGGTCTAGGTTTAGAGTGCCTTCGACGACGGCTGCTGGCAATTTCGAATGTCAGATGCGAGTTGGTCCATAACCACACTTTTGAAACTCCCCGATATTTTTCATTTCAAGATATGATATGAAGCAGGATGTCTAAATATTTAGCCCTCAGAGTCGCAATTTTGATACGCTGGCCGTCCAGCTCGTTCCATGGGATTCCAGGATCCTCCGCTTTTCCCGAATGATTTGATCAACTCTTTGTAAACGTTACCTATTATTTACTTCAAATCATTTATAAAAATGTTAAAATTTGTCAATTACAATCGGGTTGGGTTATTTTTAGAGTACAATAAAAACTATTAAATATTTTTCAGAAACTAAACTCACAAGATTCATTCTTATTTGAATGTGGAGTGACTTCAATCAGGAGGTTTAGGCAAATATTATCCATAATTCCTTCAAAACTTTGCTAAAAATAGGGGAATTTATGTGTTACAATCGTTTTGAATTACTCCCAAAAGTGCAAGAAACAAATGTGAAATATTTTTCCAAAGTTAAACTTACGAGTTTTATTCTCATTTGAGCATGGGGTGACTTCAGCCAGGAAGTTTATGCAAACATTATTCATAATTCTTTCAGTTTCTTAAAAATAACAAAACCTATGTGCTACAACCGTGCTAGGTTACTCACTAAGAACAATCGAAATTGTGAAATATTTGATATTTTCCTTGCAATCATAATGAGAATCTAAGTACTTTCGCAAACGCCCAATCTCAAATTACATTCAACTCTTAAAAATTACGAATTTTCAACTTTAAGTTCACCCCTTGTGAAGGTATTTTCAATCTAAGTAACATTTATCATATGTGAGTACTTTTCTGTGTTCATTTTCTTACCTTTTTCCAACCTTCATCATCGGGCCTTGGTAATCCAATTACCCGCACCCCAAAACCGAAAAGAAAACTCACCCTTCAATAGCATAAAAAAGTCAACTCTTTTTTTAGTGTCGTTTTTCTTACTTTTTTAGTCCACGTGTCAAAGATGGGAGCATAATTAGTTTAACTTTCTATTCCGGATTGCAATCTTTTTTTGAAAAGTGACATGTCATTGTATGTTAAGGGTTGGAAATGTGTTTTTTGTGTCGAATTTTCGCTGGTTTCAGATATCTTGTTACAGTTTACTTAAGGATGCGTTCAAAATTTACACGTGAGTGGGAAAGCTTTTATCGCAGACGAGTACTTAAACAAGATTGACATTTCTAAATTTTTACAGAGTTCTGGAATTTGGTTTGTGATCTAGGATTCCGTGGCTCCTATGCCGTAGTACTTCATTATTTTAAAGAAGATGAGACAGGCTTCACAATGTAATATTATGGAGTTCATAAACTTTATTAGAAGAAAAAATTCTGGAAGCAGAAATATTCCTAATTTTATTTTTATTTTTGGCACTTTTTTCTTTCATGAATTTCGATTAGGTTTTGAAAAGGAGTAAAATCTCATCAGGAACATATTTTTAACAAAAAAATCGCAGATGAATTTAATTAAAATTAATAAAAATGTTACTTAACATTAAGTTATAGAATATTTCTATTGTTATTTAAAATTTTAGAACCAAGTATAATTACTTTTTTACTTTTATAAATTAAGATTAGTAAGCATATTTATTCGCATATAAGAATACAATAAACTTGTTTTGTCTAGAATTTGCATAAAAATGTACACTATTCACTACAAATTTGAATTTAATTTATTCCATTTTTAAATATGTCTTTTAATTCAGATTTAGGAACTATTAGTGTCGAGTTAAGCATTTATAGCATTATCGAATTAGTTCCACTATTTTGTATTGAATGCAGGAATTGCACATGATGATTTAGATTAAAAAGAATCATAAATTCAAACGAATCATCTTTATAATGCATATGATTTTCATTTCGCTAATAAATTATTTTCTCTGTTGATTTATTGCGATTTTCTTCAAAAAGTCTTCAAAATGAAAGCTAACAATCAGTAGAATCAGTAGAAGTGAAAGCATTAGCGATATTAAGAATCTCGAGTGATTTGATAACCATGTGAATCCTTTCAGTGAAAATTGTAGCTTTTATAGCTTTGAATTCATAATATTCTACTGCTGATTTGAATTAATTGAAAGATCTAGCTTTCTGGTTAGTTGAAAACTTGTCAATAAGTCTAGAATTCAAGAGCATTAGCAATGTCAAGAATATGAAGTTGGTCAAACTCTTCGAAGGATCATAGCTGATGCAGGACGTTTGTATTAATAAGCCAATTTGAAATGAAAAACACTGGACTAATAGACATTTATTACACAATATTAAATGGTTTAGTGTTATTTTCTTGTAATCACTCCAGTCATTTGCTGTTTTATGATATATACATCTATGACTATCTTATTGGCTTGCAACTGCATTTGCCTCAATTATAACGACATGCGTGAATTTTTATTTAATAAACTATCTTTATATTTGGAAACTGTTTTAGAAAACATTAATCCTGATCCTCACAACATAGATTTTGAAAATCTTCAATGGTTTCCTTTGAACATGAATTCCAATTTGATGATTTTGATAACTGACTGTGCAGAAAACGTAAGAGATTCTTTTGATGTATTGAGTTTGAAATGATTTTCAGACAATATCAGTATATCAGTGAACTTTTCATGCTATTACTATTCTCTATTCAATGTTTTCGTTTTCTTCATCAAATAGTAAAATGTCAAACACTTTTAAAAATTGTAATCCTAAAATAATTATTGTAAATACCAGTACGTTTACGTCAAATCAGCCAATTCAAGTAGCGAAATTTAAACAATATCTTGCTTTTTTTCTAAAGAATCGCCGGAGGAATTTACACCGCCATAAAAGTAAATCGTTTACCATTTCAACAATTTTTAATTCATTTGCGTACAATTTTTTCTTTCCATTTTTATTAATTCTTCAAAAAATAAACACAAATGATTTTGAAATGACGAAAGTTTGTTTATAAGTTCCCTTTTGCTCGACAATGTTAAGGTTAAACCACTACTATGATTTTTTTTTAAAATTTAAGTGCATAAATCTTACAAAGGGATTTGTATAATATGATATTTTATACAAAAATAATATTCTATATTAAAAACTGTATGCATGAAAGGATTCCATTCACGTGCAAAGCTGGATATATCAGCTAGTAATGATATATCCAATCAAACGAGCCAATTATTAAAAACAATGCAGAATTATAGTATTTTAAATTTGGCTCTTATAGATTGATAGCATCAGCCTTTATATTATGCACGTGATGGATTTTATACCATACAATTTGCAGAAAAATTACCAGTTTAACAATTACAACCTAATTGTCAACTAATATATATAGCGTGGTCATCCATACAAGGGAATGAGAAACTTCCAGTATGGTATTTGGATTTTCGCTTTCATTATGGAAATAATAACGATTCATGTTGAGTTATATACTTCTGATAGTGTGACATATCTCCTACGGGAAGGGTTGTATCGTAACCGGAGATGATCCTTTGGAATCAAATATAATCTCTGTTTCGTTATTGCTACTATGCTAATCATTCATGTTACTCCCGATGCCACCCGACGGGGTGAATGTAATTCTATGGAAACAATTAATAATATTATTTTCTCTTTTCGTACCATTTAACAAACTTCACAGGTTTTATTTCGCAATCGAATTCACTAACTTATAACGTATATTCGTTTTAAGAATTTATGTTTCGAAAATTTTTCAATCGATTGCCTCTATCATTCCAGACACATTGCATTTTATAGAGATTTTATTAACTATCAATAAACAGGAAAGGAAGTTAAGAAAACTCATTTGCAATTCTATTAAATCTTCAAAACCCCACACAATATCCCCTCTGGATCACTTGACAGAAATCTGCGAATCGAGCCCCCTCGTTCATAATTAAACAGACTAATTTCCACCTCCACACCCGGATAAAAGCAATCTAAACAATTTCAGTCCTTTGTCTTCTGATCTGAACACACAATTTAAACTTCATCAAATCTCGTTATTAGCAGAGGCAAATGAGGCGCTTCCAGCATGTAATTTCATGAGCGAACAACAAAGTAAATGTTCAATTGGTGGCATTTCTAATCAAGGTTCCGCAAACTGTGTCCGGTCAAAGTGTTTCCAATTATACGATCTCATTTCATATTGTGGGGGATTGGATTTCTGAATTTAAATTACCATGAATTGAATAATGTAGTGGCAAATAGTTTGAATGAAACAACTGGCAATTTTGACTCTCTCCAGGCACTTTTTAAAGATAAAATCTATGTGACTTCCTTAAAAATTGGTTTAATGTAGATAATGATTCAAATAGAAAAACTGACATACTTTTTTTTTAATGCATCTTTGAATAAGTTCCTCATTATACGAGGTTAAGGCACTTTCTTGATCAGAAAACGTTAAGAATAAGAATAAATAGATTTCTAATAAAGGAGTGCAACATTTAAATCTATCTCCATATCGGTAAAGCTGCCTAGTGGAAATCTGGTAGAAAACGATTGTTTGCATTAGGTCTGACAGAATTTGTCTTGTATTATAATGAAAATCCATTCAACTGAAATTTAAATCTTTTAAGAAATATTTTTCAGAATTAAATAGGATACATAGTTCTTTCCAGAAACCTTGTTCATTGATTTAGTTCATTAAAAGTGGAATTTTATTTGATTTATTGGAATAAATCATTGAGATCACATCTTTAAAAGTTAAGAAATCACGACATCAAGCAGTTTCCTTTCAGACATATTTGGGTACAAATTTGCTCTCTCATTTTAAAATATATGAATTTGAAAACGTTCCATAGTGACATTTACCTAACGAAAAGTAATGTAGTTAGCAAAAAAGGATTCAATCTGGTTGTTCACACTTAATTGGATATTTTACAATGTCTTGTATTTTTGAAATTATAAAACTGGCTCTTTAAATATTGGCATTGATTTTGCAATGCAAGTACAATAAAAACAAAATCAAGATGGCGTCTGATAGAATACAGTTTGTAACAGCTAGTTTCTCACATTTGTAATTTTGTCTGTCTGAGGATTCTGACACGCTCCTTTTTTTAGTTCATTTATTTGTCAATAGAATAAATTTATATTCTATCTGACAAGTTTCGATAAGAAAGCTTTTAATAATTGTGATTTTAAAAAATTAACCATTTGAAAATGAAATTCGAAAGCAGCTGGAGCAAATTAGGAAATATTGAAAAAAAATTTAATTTACTCAGAACATTACTTAGAGCATGAATTAAGTAATTTAGAATTTCTCAATTAGATATCACAATAATTAAAAAAATAAAATTCGCATTTCTTTAGAATCTTGAAATACCGAAAATATTTTCATTGAAACATTGAATTTCATTTGAATTTAATTGAACTATAATTAAATAATTGGAAATTGATCTTAAATTGAATTTATTGATTTTCCACTCTGATATAATGAAATAATTTTCCAACTTAAAAATAAATTCCCTTTGACTTTTTCAAATATTAGTTTGATACTAATTGCATTTTATAATATGAAATGAATTGATTTACATTATTCTAAATAATCATTTTTTCATTAAAAAGTCATAAATGTTGTTCATTTTATCTTATATTAATGTCTTACTTAATTGAAATGACTTTTTTTAGTCTTCAATTCATTTCAAAATGAATCAATTTATTTTTCGGTATTAGGTTACTGGTGATCACTTCACTTTCATACAATGGATATACGGAATTTCAGAATTTTTACTTCATTATTAGAAAGCCAACGTATGCACTCGAAGAATAAGATTTAATTCATTCATTGTATTCAGTATAATTTAATCAAGACACTAATATTTATTTGAAAAAATAATTTATATTAGGAAATCTAAATTTGTTTGATTTTAAATCTAAATTTAAATGTTTCATTTTTCTAGATATATTTGACTTAAGAAAAGCATACATCTGATGCTTTTTTTTCTTTACTTTGGAATCAATTCCTTATATTTCACCTTTCCCCAAAAATGATTCAGTTGCCATTACGTAAAGCGGCGTGCTTAAATGAAAATCTATTATCTTGAGGATTGGGATGGTGAGAGTAAACATTGATTTAGTATTGATACAAAAGTGTATTATATGATTCATTTTGGTTTTATTTATTTTACTTTTCTGATGAAACATTGAGAAAATAAAATTATGAAATGCACTTGTAAGATAGATTGAAATTTCATAGCATATTTATCTTGTTCATTTGTTCTTCTTACATTAATTTGTTACTCGATTTATCCTAAAGTATATGAATACGTTTATCAGAAATTTTTCAAAAAACGCTACAAAATTGTAATATAAAAAAAATTATATAAAATAAACCTGCTCTAAATTTATCGTGTCTTTCATTTAATTTAATTTTTTTTTTTTGTATATTCAGTAGCAATCTAATTTCGAGGAACTCCGAGCTTGTCTAATAGTCCATTTCCCCATCTCATGAAATACCGATGAGGACCAATGCATCTTAGAAATCAATGTATTAATTTCATGCACCCTACGTAACATGAAATTTGCAAAAGACATGTAAAAAGATACTCGGAATCTCATTTTGATTTCCACTTCTGTTGTACTCTTTATATGGTTTCTTATAATTTTAAGTATTTTGCTGTCATTTCTTTAAATGATTTGCATTATATATTAAATCATATATTAATATGTCAAAATGACTTTCTATGTCTGTCAGGTCTATCATATTTTTTTTTATTTATCATTCAAATTTAACTTCTAAGTTTATAGCAAAATAATGCTAGTTACTATTTTAAATAATAGTAGGTAGAACGCAAATTTTCAATCAAAGCCAGAATAAAAATTAAAAATAAAATATTTAATTTGGATATCTACGATAAATAAATTTATCTAAATGTACTTTCATTGTTTAATACATGGAAATCATGATCCTGCAGTAGCAATCTAATTTTATTTAACAGTAAACATTTATAACAGTTCCTCGTGCATTATTTAG